>NC_139080.1:18918864-20118864 GCF_965140915.1 Aythya marila | reverse complement strand
ACACAAAAATATATATGATTATTTTTGAAACATGTCTGCAATAGAAGTTATCAACTGACTGGCAAAGAAAAGACATTCCTGAATATGATACAACTCAGTGCCCTTCAAACTAGCCCATATTGCCTGTGTACTTACTACAGTTCAGTGAAACTCATTCTTCTGCTTTTCCAAACCCCATCTCCCAGTAACTAGGCAGATTTAAGAAATGATTTCAAATGTACAGAAAACATGCAAACATTTGTCTGTGCAGTTTGAGTACAGTGAATACTGGACCACAGACACAATATATGCAGCACAATGTCATGACATTCTGCCTTTGAGATAGTCACAGGACATATATCTGAAAATAGAAAACCTCAGAGTAGATCAAGATGGGAATACAGCATAATCTACTTGCATGAAGAGTGAATTCTATATCCCAGGAGTTAGAGTTTGCTTTAAATCCTGAAACAATAGTTTTGATATCTATCTCACTACTTTTTTCTTTCCTTTCCTTTCCTTTCCTTTCCTTTCCTTTCCTTTCCTTTCCTTTCCTTTCCTTTCCTTTCCTTTCCTTTCCTTTCCTTTCCTTTCCTTTCCTTTCCTTTCCTTTCCTTTCCTTTCCTTTCCTTTCCTTTCCTTTCCTTTCCTTTCCTTTCCTTTCCTTTCCTTTCCTTTCCTTTCCTTTCCTTTCCTTTCCTTTCCTTTCCTTTCCTTTCCTTTCCTTTCCTTTCCTTTCCTTTCCTTTCCTTTCTTCTCTTCTCTTTTCTTCTCTTTTCTTCTCTTTTCTTCTCTTTTCTTCTCTTCTCTTTTCTTTTCTTCTCTTTTCTTTTCTTCTCTTTTCTTTTCTCCTTTCTTGTCCTTCCTTCCTTCCTTCCTTCCTTCCTTCCTTCCTTCCTTCCTTCCTTCCTTCCTTCCTTCCTTCCTTCCTTCCTTCCTTCCTTTCTTTTCCTGGCATTGTTTATTACAGCTGAGGGTTCTTGACTGTCTACCATGCAAACGTCCTTCTCGTCTTGCTAAATTCATGACCTTGGGGATTGCTTGTCAACTCACTGCATTAATCTTTCTATAGAGAAATGCTTTGAGGATTAGCAATTCAGATTAGTTATATGACTTTAAATAAATCTTCAAATTTGACATTGCAGTCTTACTGAGTGTCAGACATTTTAGTGCCTGGTCAAAATTTGGGGTAAAATATACAGATACAGTTTTTGGATCACTTTCACCATTGAACACACTTTTCTAGAGCCTATTAAAATGAATAAATAAAAAAAATAAATATTAGAAATGATCACAAAGTGAACAACATATATATACATATCTACAATACATACAGTGTGACAGGTATTTCTGCAAAGAAAGGTACCACCTGTTAAAGTAGCATGCTATGGCAACCTTTTTGATTTTATTGCAAACAGTTAAAACTGTTTAAAAACTCAGTTAAAAACTGAGTTCTTCACAAACGTCAGCATTTTGTCTTGACTTCCTCATCCTGCTGTTAAATCTTTTCTGCCACCTTTCAAGGACTAATTTATGGTAATTTTTAAAGGATATTTATGAGGTGTGCTTTTGCTCATATGCTTACTTAGACAGACAGGATAGGAAGGTTTGTCATTCTGATGAAATTATTTGCCAGGACAAACAACTGTAGAACTAGGAAAAATATTTTTTTAAAAATGAGGTCAGCAAGCTATGAAAATACATGTTTAAAATAAACAGCATGGGATTACAGCCAAAAAAGGTGAAACATCACCTTCTTTTGCTGGCTCCTATGCAAGCATTCTTAAAATACCTTCTCCCCAAAATACCCATATAATAGTAATTAGGATATCTGAGTTACGCACATCACTCAAAAGAAGCTACCCTGTGCCTTTACCATAGTCAGTTTAAATAATAATAATAATAATCTAGTGTCCACTACACCATGGAAATTAGCCTGCAGTGATTCCAGGTTTTAATTTCCACAACTGTTGGGCATGCTTAGCAAATCAGCAAAGAGATTAGCAAATTCAGAGAAAAAATGGGCTGGGCAGTACTGTTGTGATGCTGTGGAACTTTTCCATTGCAGTATGGCTGGGGTCACCCCCAAACATCTCATAATACTGAAGAATATCACTGCTGGGCAGAAACAGGAAAATCAGAGGTTTTCACAGCTCTGTAAATTTCTGCAGGGACAACATTTGCCTGCTAGAGCGAGGCTCTGTGAAACAGAAGTTCATCTTATTTACACACCTGTGTAACTTACCTATGTGTTCCGTAAGTGAAGTGACAGCACTGGGAGTTGGGCATTGGTGTCTTTCTGTTTTGGATTATTAGCAGTGGAAATCACAACCCAAATATTCAAGTTCTTGAAATTCTAGCTCACATTTTGAACAAAATTTCTCCTCTCTCCTTTTTTGTCTAGTTTTGTTTTTTGTTGTTTATTTTGTTTTATTTATTTTTCCTTCACTAGAACACATCTGCATATGGTATACGCACATCTGCATATACCTGCAGATACATGTATTGTATGTATTCACAGGCACATACAGAATCTTTCTCTGTTTACCACAAAGTCCATAACATACTTCCTATCTAAAAAGCAGCGTAAGAAATGTATTAGATATGTCTAAGCCTCTGAGCCAGCACTGGTCTTACGGACAAATTAAAAGACACGTCACAACTCTGCATAAGTTCATCTACAGACAGATGTTTAATATCTAATGATGTTAAAGTTTTAGTGATACCAACATGGATGGTTTAGACTTCAGTCTACAGAAACAAAAAGGAGGCATTGTATGTTTGTATTTCTTTACAGTGAGTGTCTCATGAACATTTCATTACAAGTAGTGATTAATGAGATTAGTTCATGCAGTTGTACAAGCAATCATACAGCTTTTGGCATTTTTTTTTCTTACCAAGTTGCTCTGCTAAATGTTTGCCTCTCTCGGTGAAGATTACTCGCTCATCTTCCATGTCACACTTGTTACCAACCAAAATAACCTGGGCATTATCCCAAGAGTATGTTTTGATTTGAGTTGACCTTAAAAGAAAGACAGAGAGAAAAATGGAAGTCAAAGCAAAGCAAAAATTCCCCTTAAATCATTTTCAAACAGAATTGTAACACAGCAAACAAAGACAATAGTGATTTTGACATGTAGGGTAACGTGATTCTGTTTAATTCTAGATTTCCAAGAAACTAAGGATTATCTTCAGGAATTATTGTTACAGGGGTAATGTCAGCATCGGTCTTACTTTTGTTTGTTAAAACAAGACAATCTTTCAGCATTTTCTCCTGCCATCAACATTCTTTCTGTATTTTTAGAAATAAGCTGTGACACTTTCTCCCACACAATTAAAAAAAGTACTTTCACGTTTTAATGCAAAATTTATCATCTAAAACCAGAGCTTTGAAACAAAATCAACAGCTTATTCATATCTTATCTTTCACCTTTTAAAATTAGGATCTAAATTTATCAGCAAAACTTCAAAGCCGTTCTGTCTCCCTTCTGTTGTTTCTCTCCAGCACGTTCCACTACAGCTCTTTGATATACCAGGAAGACAGCAACATTTACATGTATTTTGTACATTAAACCATGGTCAGAGGCTGAGAATGAACTTTAGTTTTCCTTCCATTTAAATTATTCAAGCCCTAGTCTTGACTACAGCTGAATAAGAGTATCTTAGGCCTTGGAACACTATGAGGATGTTGAGTGCTGATGGTGAAAGAGCTCACCCTACAAAACTCTCTTCTGCAATTTGAATATGATACACCAAAGGGCAGCTTAGGAGTATGCTTGTAGCACCTCTCTACATAGTACTCTGCTAGTACTTGGGCCTGCTCTGTAGGAAGGAAAATTCCATGCCCTGGCTTCAGGCTTAGCCAAGAAGGATGCTGCTGTCAGCATCTTCCAACAGAGAGCAGTACCTGCCCTTGAATGTAGCACAAAGTGCAATAAGCTTACTCTAAGCATGTTGTCTTTGTCTTTGTCTTGACTATGTATGCCTGGCTTTAGGCTCTGACTCAAGTGCTTGGTAGGATGCTGATATCTCTTCTCTTCCTTTACGATCAATGGAGAGTCAATTGGACAATACAGGGTACCTAGGAAAACTACATTGGAATAGAAACCAGCCTACTTAACTACACATGTGGGATACTTGGTCTGTATCAGAGCTCTCGGTCTCTGTAAGAGAAGATTTAATAGCTTTAAAAATCGGTTTCCTAACCATTTGCAAAAATGATCCATGTGGGTGATACATTCACTAGTGCCCCCCTCTCATAACACATAACAATTTATCTCTACATAGTCATGGCAGAATGCTTCAAACACAAAAAAAGACCATGGTGTAGACTGACACCATGAAAGAGAATATGGATCATATCTTCCCAGCTGTCTTTGCTTATCATGGGACCAGAGAGATGGATATAGACAGAAACTACTTCAGGTCATCTTTATATACCTGGCTCCAGTGCCAATGCCCTGTGGCATGAGTCAAAGCAGCCTGCTGCAGCTCACCTTTAAGCTACATGTGATGGGTCTACTTTTCAGGGCGTGGGAATTTTAAAAGGAAGGATCACAGTGACTTTAGGGTTGTTCTACTTCACCAGAATGATCAAAAAGAAGCTGAATATACTCTGGTCTTTCTTTTAAGATATGAACACTGTGCTGTTTTAAATCTGTTAAAAATTACAGTAATTTGAGTGAGCTATCATAGGATACTATGACCAAAGCAGAGGTCAGACTTCCCTTTACACTTACACTTCAGTAAAGATACAATTTCTTGGAAAAAAGGGCACCATGCATCCATTTTGGCAGGAATGTACTTATGGAACCATGCTGAGTTCTTTGGAAAATCATGATTAAGCAAAAGAGGATTATTATTATTTTTTTAATGAGAGTTACATTTGTCACCATAGTAACTTTGCAAATGCTAGTAACTCAAATGTCAGAGGCTGTCAGTCCACTAAGGACTCAATATCTTAGATTTGATCACCCATTATTTGGTGACAATCCCTATCCCTTATGACAGCAGGAAATTGAAGTAGTTTCAAAAGCAAATGTATAAAGTATTACATTTCAATGAAAGAATTAACTGCATATTCTAGAATATTTTAATATTTTCTCTGCCTTTTCTTTTCATGAGGGGGCATGAGAGAGTGGCGTGGTGGAGCTTAGCTGCCCATCATTGTGAAACCACCACATCTGCACAGGTGAAATGTAAGAAATTAACGAATGAAAAAATATTTTTACACCAGTGTAAACAAAATTCATTCAGCCTTGTTTGTAGACTTCTGTTCCATTTAGCCTTACCTGAATTTCTTTGATAAAGAATGTAAGACCCTTCATTTTACTGCAGCTGTGATTTTTTATTCTATATTTTATGAACTATGTTATACATTCTATGTATTATGATCCTGTGCATTCAAATGTTCCTCATTACCAAAGCCACTTATTTTGTTCTCAGACTTTTACATCTGGTTTGCTAATGTATCGTCTTCTAGTTGTAGGGATTTTTAACCAACAAGAGAAGAGATCTTGTCCTTGATAATCATTCAAAACGCCTATGCTTTGTGAAAGACTCTGCAGTGCTAGGATACATCTGACTGACTGCATAAATCAGAGAAGTATATCCCCACATCAGTAGGAGTGTGGATTCAATGTGTACAATAGGCTTATCATGGTTATGTTTTCTTTTAGACATATATTTCCACTAATGGCTTCTATAGATATTTTTTTTTGCCCGCGATTCTCCACAAAAGCCAACACACGGGTCATTTAAAAAAGAGATTTTGCTGTTCCATAAATGTATGGCCTTTCAAGTGACCAAAGCTTCTGAATTGTCCAAAACATTGTCCTTGTAAAGAACTTTAGCCTCAGAAAGACTGAAGATATGAAAAGACATGGTTGATGTTTGCAGCAAGCTGAATACAGCAGTTCTTCAGTCTGACTGCCCTGGTGTATGTCAACGGTAATTCACCCTGTAAATCTTTCACATTCTAGTAGTATGGTAGGCAGGCAATCTGCAACATGCTTGAATTTTTATAATGTATAGACACTAAAGGAGCAGATTAATGCAGGAGTTCAATGATCCATTACTTTCAGTGATCAACGCAGGACTCATTCTCCCTGTACTGTGATTCTGCCATAATCCCTGTCAGAAAAGAGCACTTGCTGAATGTTAACTAAAGCAAAGCTATTTTCTCATCTTAAAACAGCACTGTGTTTTGCAGTAATAGTTCAAAATACTGTAAAGTTACATTGATAAATCTCTGAAAGAATTTTGGATTGTTATGGCAGAGGTCTGTCAAAGATCAGATGGAAGTTTTTTGTTCTGTTTGATGGACTGAAGTATTCTGTGAAAAAAAACGTTCAAAGGGCAGGTTTTTTATCCTGATCTGTTTAAAATAAAGCCTAAAGAAATAGCTACTCACACTGGCCTATTTCCATTTGCACAATTCTTCAGTACGGGCATTGTACCTTGTCCTGCTCCTAGGAATTACTTTATAATAATACTTATTTCACATGATATTTTTTTTCTGAAAATATTGCTTATTTGAACAATAGATTATAACAGGATTTTGTAATGCTGCTATTTCTGTCATTTACTGAAGGAGTGAATATAAGCAGTGCTTCCTAGACAAAGTTGTCCATTGTTACCTCATTTTTCATGAGCACACAGGTTTTGAAGTGAATATTACCATGTTTAAAATAGTCAACACAGTTATAGAATTAAGACACATTATCATGCACAACCCCCTCCAAGTCAGCCAAAAAAACAGTATTAAATTTCACTTCTAGCTGTAACAAAGCATAGTGAAATATGCCTTCATGACAGAGATGAAACAGTAGGTAAAAGGTCTGTGTTGCAACACTTTATCTTTCGGGAAAAGATCAGGTATAAGCTCAAAGGCCTATGTCTATTTTCAGGTTAGACTCTGCTTGAGCTCTGCAAAATAATCAACTGAATAAAGAACTTGGTAGGGAGACTGAAACCAGCCACAAAATAACTAAAGTAAACTAAACTAAACTAAACTAAACTAAACTAAACTAAACTAAACTAAACTAAACTAAACTAAATGCAGAAACCCATTGTATTCCCCCACCTCTGAACATACAAGAGCTTCAAATAGCTGTTCCTGTAGCACTGGGGTGTGTGTGAGCGTGTGTCTGTGTGTCTGCATGTGTGTGTGTGCAGGCAGCATACAGGGCGTATTTGCACAGGGTGATGGAGTGCAGTTCAGAAATACACAGCCCCAGCTATCCACATAGCTGCGATGCTGGTCACTAGCACAGAGTAGTGTGGGTAGCACTGCTGTGATGTTACTGTTGTAACAGGCTGACCTCTTCATGTTAAATTATGTGATAAAAGCTCATCTGCACATTCACAAAGTAGCACAGACAGACAATGGCAGATTAAGGAACCCAAATCATATCCTGGCCTTAGCTGCTCCCAGGTCTATCACAAGAGCCATCAGTCTGTCAAATGTCCACATACACAAGCCCAGAGGAGGACAGGGGCACAAAACAGGTGGAAACCCAAACTAAGGACTCAGAAGGAGGAACACCAGTTCTGAGCCCTTCCCAGGACTGCCCCAGGAGGCCCAATGGTCCAGACCTGACACTCATCACTATGGGTCAACAAGGTTTTGGGCTTGGTGGGGTTACTGTCCATGGGTTACAGTACACATGATAGGATGCAGAGGATGAGCATTTCAGGATTGCATAGAACATTATAGCATGTTGAGAGGAGGAATTGAAGGCAGGAAAAGGGAAGGAATAAAGTGATCTGGGCTTGAAAAAGTGTGGCAAAATAGAAGCATAAGAGCTAAAAAAAATAGGTCTGTGATGTGCTGAGCTGGCTGTCTGGTACCCTTGTCTGGTGATGCTGCAGCAAACAGAGTGAGTAGAGGTGTGTGAGGGATTGCATGCACACTGGCAAAGTTTGAGCAAGCCTAGATGGTGAGTAGGTGAAGTGGCCTGTGAGCAGGGGGAGTCTCTAAGGGCAAGAGCAAGGGGGAGTTGGCTACTAGTGCCTAGGGGAGTCCTGGACAGCTGTGTGTGTGCCTCTCTGTGTGTGTGCACCTGTGTACATCAGATGTTTTGTACCTGCAGCTGGAGTGGGGCTGTGGCATGAGAGACTTTTATGTCTGGGTGCCAGCAACTGGGGACACCAGCAACTAGGAGCAGCTACTGGGCAGTCTGAGTGTCAGTGCCCCACCGTATATGTGGATCCACACCATATACATGTGTATGAATATATTTGTATACTTATACATATTCTTGCTAGTGGATGTCCATCCTGATTTGCCAGGGATGGTAACAGGATGAGCCTGTTGGTGCTGTTTGTGTTCATGTGAATACTCTGCATGTCTGTCTGTGAGTCTGGGTGACCAACCATGTGTATATATATGTACACGTATATATATGGGATATACATGTGCTCTGTGTTTATGTGCCGGCTGGAAAGGCATCTTCAGACACACTGCCAGTTGGAGCATGGAGCTGCAGCAGCCTCGCCTCTCTGGGGCTGCCATGCCCCATGATGTATTTTTCCCTAACAGACTTAGCTCAGCTACTCCTGGGTAACACTGCATTGTACAATGCAGGAACTGCTACAGGACCTAAACCTGCCACTTGTTGTACCTGATCTTGATACATTTCAGGTTGTATCCACTGATTTGTATACCAGAGGATTCACTCTGAATATTATCTCCAAAGGATCACTTTTTAATAACTTTCATATGTCCAGAACAAGCATTAATCTATCTCAGAATAGTCTCTAGTATATTCTTACCCACAGACAGCAAGGATGACAAACAAACATTCTAGATTAAGATATGTTCATAGAGTAAGTATATCTCTCAAGAATATGAGCTTTTAGAGCCAGCTGTAATCCACATACTACTGTTTGGACCCAGAGACCTCCAAGGGCATATACAATCCCTATAGGAGCTAATTTCCTTGATTTTTTTATTATGTAGTAAGCCACATACACTGACAGCACAGAATCAACTTAATGAAAATACTCTAATACTCTAGAGGGGACCATGTTAATATTTTTTCCAGCAAGTTCAGGGAACACGTTGTACGTCTGATGTTCTGGTTTCAGCAAGAAGGATGCAATTAATTGGAGTGCACAGTACTGCCAGGAAAAAAAAAAAAAAAACCAACAAAAAAAAAAACCACTACCAAAACGTTTTTAATTTTTGAAGCTACTGTCTTGTTTATTTCACTGGTTGATCCTAAAAACTCTCCCATCTCTGTGTCCAACGTGATTCTTCCGAAGCTCATTAGCTAAATTAAATTATCAGAGGCTGCATGGTAGTGATAGGACCTGGGGTGGAGTCCAGGTTATCTGTTCTAAAACTTTCTCGGTTTCTTAAACTATTTGGTAAGGTAGAATGTCAGAGGAGCAGCTGTGAGTTTTGAGGTGTGTTCAAAAACACACAGTGCCCACAATTAAACTCCTGCCCTTTATTTGCAGATGAGTGTGTTGGTTGCCTGGCCACCTCTGGGCAGGAAGGCTGGCTCTCCTTTTTCCTTTTGTAAATGAGGCAATGGAGAATGTTGTTCCCTCAGTCCCCTTCCTATGATGTGGGAAGGTATGGAACAGCTTCCCCCCATCACAGACTGGGATGGAAAGAGGCAGGTCTGCCATTCCCATCTTTCCAGGGGATAGGATCATCACATCAGGAGCCCTTTCCCACTCTCACTGTCTGGGAGGAGCTCTGGCACTCTCCCCAATAAGGCTGTCTTTTCCACAGGGTGAGCCTGAGGTCTCCCTCATACTACCAAATGTCTTCTACACTTCAGTATGCACCATATGTTCCATTCCTTTCCCATAGCCTCATATATTTCTCCTAAAACCTATTATTCCCACCAAACCTGATAGGTTATTTTTCCTTCAGAAATGCCCCTTGAAGATTTCCCATCTCTGCTCTCTATCCCACTCACTTTGGGGATGTGATGGAGATAGATCTGGTACAGGATTTTTCTATACATTAAATGAATGCAAGGCTCAGTCTCAGTGGCCATTTGGAAGCTGGCGCTGTACCAGCTGCTCTGCACTTGGCACTCAGACCCTGCTGCAAGGAGGGCAGGGAGAGAAAGGGCCTTAGGCCTTCCATCTGTCCCCCAGAATAACCCACTGTTAGCATGAGATAAACCATACAAAGCACAAAAAGCTCCCAGAAGAAAAAACAAAACAAAACAAAACAAAACCTTACTGATGGGGATTTTGAAAAAAGTGCTAGTGTAAACATTTAAAGCACTCGGAGCAAAAAGAAACAAACAAGCAAACAAACAAACAGGACAGAAGAGTCCTGGAATAGCCTCAGGCTTTTGAGTGCTCATTTGAATAATAGATTCCTTATTGCCATGATTACTGGCATAGTAGGAATATGCAAGCAATAATTAGAAATAACAATAATAATATCGAAAAGAAGATACCAACTTTTGCCAGGTTTGCCAGTTTTGACAAACTGTTGGGATAAATGCTGGGATAATACACAGCCCCAAGAACCAGATCAGAACTAGCTTTGAGAAACAGCTCAGGATCTTTCCTCCTTCAGTTACTGATGTGCAAATTGTGGGTATCTGCAAATTTTAAACTATTTCTACTGTTTCATCATTCTGGTGTGATAGAGCTGAGGACCATAAAAGCTCAATGATTATGGTTAATGCAAATTCCTTTACCTCTTTCCTTCATGAACTCCTTCATAATTATTGAAGCAACTAATGAAAATCAAGAAAAGCAATCAATATATAAATTAATTATCAATATAGAAAGCTGAGGTAGATGAACCTCTGATTGTAATGGGGGAATTGTGCAGAGGCATGCCCTTCCCATGAGGATTCAAAACTAGCAGGTGTCCTAGCATCACCACTTTTAATCAGAGTACATGACAAGCATACTGATTTTGAGATGTTTCAGTGATGGCACCAACACCTGCTGACAACAGAGAAGAAGCTAAGATGTCAGAGCAACATAGGAGTATTGAAAATGGATGGAGGGGCAAAAGGGGGAACAAAAAAACAAAACCAAAACAAAACTTCCATCCTCAGTACCACAAAGCAGTAAGTAAAAGAAACTTGGGAGAAGTGAAGGTAATAGCAAAAATGGAATATACCAATCTCTCTACTCTTGCAACAGACCTGGATACATGAATATTAGCCAAGGCTGACTGTGTTTGATGTTTCTGTTATTATTTACACAATATTATGTCTTCTTTCTGGATTGAAATTAATTTAAAAAAAATGCCTTACATTTGTGAAATAAGTCAATATTCAAATAAACCAGAATACCAATGATTTGTCACTTCTGACAGGTTTTATCTTCCTTGTGCAGAGTCTAGGAGTGCAGACCTTGCAATGAAAGGCTACACATTTAACCTTCCCTTGGAAGAAGATAAATCGATGATGCTGAAGCTGTGTGACAGGTATGACACTAACAAATATTGGGTTCATTTTCAGTCAGCAGACTAGTCAAAATGAACATTGCACAGAACATCACAGGTTTGCACATTTGCAGTAGGAAGGTCTACTTTAAGCAAAATAAATTCAGCTTTGCCAGTGAACAAACCACAAAAATTAACCTAACAGAAAACTCCACTACAAATTTCTAAAGCCATAACTTTATTTAGAAAACCACATGCCACATTTCAATTTTGTCAGGTTATAAAGAAAATCAAAATGAATCCAGTCATTTTATTATTTTTTATAATACTGTATAAGTGTATAAGTGTATAAGTGTAACAACATTTTGCAAAAAGTTCGGCTACTCAGAAAAAAATGAACAAAGAAATGAAGAGAGAATAGCTAAAAGTATAAAAACTGATTTTCTCTGTGTTTATGATATTTACTCTTATGAAATTTTCGTAGTGACAATCCACTACCCCTGTATGGAAGGGGTATATATGCTTCCTCAATAATATCCAGTCTTGGGAATGACCTGGGTCTGCTTTTAATAAAACACAATAAGAACTGACATGTTATTGATAACTACATAATTCTGTGTCGTGCCTGAGATGGGAGATAAGCATCAATGAGATTCATCAATCAGAATTTCCTTTCTTTCTAATCAACCATTACTATCTGTTCTTACCTTACCCACGGAAGTGCCTTCCCATCCAGAATCCTCTGCTGAGCACTTTATTGAATTACATTTCATTTTTAATGTAATATACAAATAATATTCTTAATAGCCCTTGAATTAGCTTTCATTCCTTTTCTGTACAGTGTTGTTTCAAATAACAGTATTAGGTGACTGTGGTCAGAAAAAGATTCATTTTTGACACTAAAATGTAAGTCCACAGGATAATGGTATACGATGTCAAATTAATATGTTGTGGGCAAAAGATGTTCATGTTCAAAAGCTGTAATTCTTTTGTAGTCACTTTAGAAGGACCAAGCCTGCAGGGCATGCTTAATCTGTATTAATCAGGTTGTAGACGTCCTTTGTTTTTGCATGATCTCTCCATCCTGCTTTGTTCCCACTGTTAAACATACCTTGAAACTGCTTTACAACACCAGTGTAGCAGGAGTCCAATTATGTACTTGCCACATAAATAAATAAACAAACAGTATTAGAAGTTAGTACTCCTGGCTATTTCTTTAGAAGAAAAGCCCACCAGCAGAGATGTTTTCCTATTTATATCGCCAACAACTGGCATGTAAAAAGCTGACAGTAAGCCTAAGAACATCCTTAGGTGGAGTATGGTCCCAAAATACAGTATGTTACCTTGATGTTGTACACCCTAGAGGCTTTTGGTCTTGGAGGCAAATGACAGAGTACTTGTATAGAAGCTTCTGACATACTCCTGAGCAAGACAGACTTTGGCTGAAGATGTGCAGAATCAATGAAAGACAATAATTTTTCTACCCTGTCAAAGCCAAGTGAATTTATTTCATTTTCTGATGTGTAATATATACTTCTCTTACAGGCTTTCTGTTTGGAAAAGCTGAGCAGATGCTTACACAGACAGCAGAGAAAAGACAATATGTGCTGTGTTAGGCAATAAGGGCAGAGAGATCTTCCAACCCACTTCTTCTATTTTGTGTCATGACAAAACAGTATTAAATACATTTCAATATTTAGTTCTTATTCACAGGAGCAAAAAGTTCTCTTCTACAATGAGGTTTACTTATGAGTAGACCAACTAGTAAAACACATTTTTCACAGTGGGACACAATAACGATACATGTTAATGAAGAGTTTTTAAGTCATGGGTAATGCTGCAAGCTGTGCCATACTGTGGGAAGTGATTTAGTAACTCACCACACAGACAAAAGGCTGTACATTTTAATTTTCTCCCCACTGAGAAACCCATGGTTAAATTATCATCCTTCAAAGCTAGTACTACACATGCACAGTGCACACAATCAAAGATTAGGGCTTGAAAGGAGAAGAAAAAAAGTATTTTCAGGGAAAATAATATTCATGGAAACAATAAAAGGCAAAATACAGTTTCCAGTCACACATCTTCTGACTGTCCCCTAGGTTTCATGTTCCAGATGCTTCCAAATAAACGATCCTGTTAATCACCAATTTATGTTGATTGCACAGGCTGTCGCTGGAACTCTGAGTAATGACCCTAATCAATACAGCTGATCCTTACTCCTGTTTGAAAAAACATAGCTGTGAGATAAGGGAGGACTGAAGACATTTACTAAAGCAACTACAGTATCTGCTTGAGTATATTACACTTTTGAGAAAATGAGCAATTTGCTGTCACTTTAATTTTTTTTTTTTATTTTCTTTTGCTTGCCATTTTGTGTCCATGTATATATGTATTGGGAAATATATAGAGACACATATGTATGTGTTCTCACATTTTCTGTTTTTCTTTCTTGCAGTGACATGCTTTTGATATTTTAGAGAGAGAGAGAGAGAGAAGGGATATTGAAACTGAGCAAGTCCTCCTGGTCCTGCATGACTGGATCTAATACTTTCCTCTTCACAGCATCAACAACTGTTCCCATAACCCCAGATGGCACTATTACAAAGAGCCTCTTTTGTTTTTGGAGTTATTTTTTAGCCTCCCACCTCCTGCCTCACAGAGCACCAGCACAATTATAGTGTTTTGGAGGTAGCTATTTATTTTTTTTTTTCAAGTTCTCTCAGTTTGTAATACCATCAATAGTCCTGTAGCTGTAATATAGCAGATTTATTTTTCATTTCTACTCTTTTTTAAATAGCAAATCCATATTCATACTGGCAACATATATGACAATTATCTAGCAACAAGCAATCCCTACTTTAGGGAACATCTCATTCTTTGGAATTCTGCAATTCTCCATTGCAATTTGCATGGAGAATTTGCAATTCTCCATGACTTTTTACTGTCAGATCTTCAAGAAATTCGATGTTTTTTTTTTTTTTTGTTGTTTTTTTTTTTTTTTTTTGTAGCTATTAATCCCTTCTTGTCTGCTTTGCCAGGAATGCCTTCCAAATTTCTCTCAATTCTCAAAATCACTACTTTTGATTTTATTTCCTCGGTTGTTTTAGCTTTCTTTTTCTCAAAAAAAAAAAAAAAAAAAAAAAAAGAATTATTCTATTGCTTCTCTTATATCTGATCTTGTTAGATTATTTTGCCTTATTTTTCTTATTCAGTGTTTTGCATAACATCTTTCATAAGAACTCAGTCTTACATGTACATACACTGTGTTCTGAGATGCCGGTGTACATTTTTTAACAAAGAAATTAAAAAAAAAGAAAATGAGACCTAATTTAAATCACTAGAAAAGGTAAAGGGAGAAACCTGTGATAAAATATTGTGGACTATCCTAGTTAAAGATCCTTCCAATATACAAGCCACATGTCAGGTCTACCATATGAATTATTTGACTTCTTGTTGATGAGATAGACTGGACTATTTTACTAAATCATAGAGAATATTTGTCCTTTAAAATGCTACATTTTACACCAGAATTGGTATAAATCCTACCAACATTTTGTCTTAAATAACCTTAAGCTTGTTATCTCCTGGAGGCAGAGCTCAGGAAAAATTTGGAGCTATGAAGGCTCAAAACTGAGATGCCACCATTGTGTCCTTGCAACATTGCCTGTTGGGAAGCAACTTCACTGTGAGGCTGTATACCTGCAAGCACAAAAGACCTGAGGTCTGAAATTTTGAGTCATTATGGCCTAGTTTTCATCTGAACACTTGAGCTTTTGCCTTTTCTCACAGATACCTGAAAGCGTATTGACAAAATGGCAACTACCTTAATACAGCTGTTAAATGATACTGGTTAATCAGACAAATATTAGTTATATGATTGTACCTTTTTTTTTTTTTTCTTCGAGGCTCCAAAGGTAAGTTTTCCTTTAAAGCCTCCAGGCACACTTTGCTTTTGGGATTCTGCTGTTCAAAACTCTTTTTGTAAGGGCTGCCAGGAGAAAAAGACAACAGCAGCAAATGTTTGTCCACAGCCTGCCTGGCACAGGATGGCAGGACTGTCCTGCTGACTTACCCTGCCAGCAAGTAAACTGCAGGTTTATTTCTGATGAGTCAGAGTCTGACGAGAGGCATTAGACTTTAGATTTTGTTCCTAGGATAAGAAGTTAAGCAAGGAAGTTAAAAAAACAAACAAACAAAAAAAAACAAACAAAAAACCACCACCAACAACAAAAAACTAACAACAACAAAAATGTCTTTGTGTAGCTTTCATACATCGGGCTTTTGTTATCTATCACAGTCCTTAAGGAGCAAAAGTGCACTGCTTGTCCCTGACCCCAGAAGCCAGAGACAAAAAGAAGCCCTGAATATGGTGGAAGACGTTGGCAACATATGCAAGTGTGAAATTTGGAGATGAGATCTAAACTTTCCAAATGTTTGAAAACTGAACACAGTAGCATTTCAATATAATAGTTTAAACTACCTTCTAGGGATCATGTTGAATACTCATAAAGTTTATCTCACTGTGTCTCCATGAATGCTTAATAACATATCACTTAAACCATGCTAGCTTACACATTTTAAGGTTACGGCTTGTTTCCTGTGACAAAAACTAACTGTAATGTTGTCTTATTGACACTTTTATTGTTGACTCCCGCCGCTAGAGACCCCCCTCAGAGGACATAACTATGTGCATCAAACATGCCTTTTGGGTAGACAGGAATCTTAGGACAGAAGGCTTAGAAAGGCTAGTGTCACAAAATGGGAAGCTCAGCAGTGAAATTGTTCTGTATCCCCAGTGTGGTAGAGGATTATGAGAGATAAGATTCCTGAAATAACGTACTAGAAAAATCAAGATAATAAAATATTTCCTATGTACTGTTCCAGAAATGAAAGCCTAATGTCGCAAACCAGTATGGGTGAATGAATAAATTGGACAGTAGAATTTCATAAGGCATGAAGTACTGGAAATGGCTGCACTTTACCAGAAAGTATTTCCAGCAGGGACTACACCAAGAAAATGTATTTTGCTGTCATACACTGCCAACCCTGATAATATAACAAAACAAAACATAGCAGCAAAACTTTTGCCAGTATAATCGCATCTCTATTAAAAGATTTCTCTTGGCAGAGTGAAATAAGTTGAGTCACAACTCCTTGCAGCTGTGACAAAGATGGGCTGGCAGAGATCTTTTTGGGTGCAAGTCATTTGGTCTACTGTAGACAATTACATTAGAATAAGATGACTAATGAGCTAAAAGTGTCTTTTTTTTTTTTTTTTTTTTTTTTTGCCACTGACTAAAAGGGATCCTCATGCATTTAATTTGGATATGGATGTCTGCAATATATCAGCTAAATTTATTCTGAGAGTCTCACACACGGCTTTGGATGTTGTCAAGGTCCCTAAGGTTACAGAACTCACTAACAGACTGTAAGATTTGTCTACAGAATAACAGTATCAGGTGAAGGCTTCCCATACACCTCTACTTCACAGATGTAAACTTGCAAATGCCTCCAAGCAGACTTATCTCACACCGAAGAAAGACTTCTGCAGAGCTGAACACTCAGGAGACAGTTTAGCTAACGAACTTAAGTGAACTTCATTGGTAAACATTTCTAGCCAAGGCTGATTCCATAAGGCATGTTTGCTATCTGCAACTCATGAAGGAAAAACAGAGGACTTAACTTGTGGCAGACCATGGGAACAGCTGAGTACAATTGTGAGTGTATTGCAGAACTGCAAAAGGGTTACAGTCTGGGGCAAGATGGCACCATATCCCGCTGTCCAGCTTCCTTTTCCTCTTCCCTGTAGGGTCCACACCATCTGATCTCTTTCTCAAAAGGAGCAGAGGGACTCTCCTCTTTCGTCTCTGCTGTGGACAGAGTATTATTCTCCTTGTATTCATCCCTATGGTTTCAGTATAAACTATGCATCCTCAGGACAGGTGATAAGAAAATGTGTTTCATCTTGCTTCTTGCAAGGGCAGGTCAACATGTTATCTTCTTTAGGTATCTGGACAAGCTTGATGTGGACCTGAAGAATTATGTGGAGGTTTGGGCATGTTCACCAGATGAGCAAAGCCAATGTGATTGTCTTTGTACATGAAGAAATCTCATGGACATCATCCCAAACCTTAAACAGAGTTTCAGGCTCAGCTTTGCCTGTTTCTTACCATTAGAAACGTGTAAAGACCCCAGCCTGGAACTAGAAAGATGTTAGGTGCAGGGACCTGCATTTCCCACAGTGCAGATGCTGGTAAGGATTCAGATGTAATTAAGGAAATTGGGATTCTGTGGATCACTCACAATCATTAAGAAATCCTTGTAAGAATGCTAAGTGATGCAGCAATTAGCTCTGTAGGAATCATTTGACTACATATGTCCAGAAAGAGCTGTTAACTAAGCACTAAACACATGCAAATGTAAGCATTTGTATTCAAAGGAAGACAAGGGAACTAACCTAACTGCCACAGATATGGAGGGAAAAAAAAAAATATATATATATATATATACACACACACACACACATTTCTTTCCTTATGTTTACTTTGTCTGTACCAGGTCATTGATGACTACTCAAAATGGAATGACTCTACCCATTGTTTTGGAAGCTTTGATTTGTTATGCAAAGTCTCAGCATCCATTATCCCATAATTCATTATTTTCTTAAAAAGAGAAAACTTCAGCCATTTTGTTTGTTAAAATTCCTAACAATACCAGGTAAAAGCAATGCAACTGCTTGCACATGCAGGGAACCTGAAGTTCAAGTGCTTCTAGCAGTCTCAGTCTGAGTTGCATCTAGTTCTGCTGGATGTAACTCAGACAGCTATATCAGAATCTCCACATGAAGAGAAGTCCTCATCTTACCACATCTGTGAATGATGCCACACTGGACTGTGATGGCATTTGGGGAATAATCACACATTTTTCTACTCTGATCAGCAGAGCTAAGCAAGGCTAAAAGAGAAGACTGATGTATCTGAATTACCTGATGGTATTAACTAACCACCGTGTTCCACAACAAAGAGAGACCATGATGGGCTGGAAATCTAGGCAAGATCCTGGATTTCACTAAAGCTAAATTCTATATAGCAACATTTGACTGTGATATTTTTGTTTTTCACAGCTGAATTTAAGGTTACAAGAAATCTGGCTTTCTTTAAACATACCTTTGTCATCACCTCATGGGTCTAGAGCAAGAAATCTCTGGGCATAAAACCCTTACCTCTCAGAAATTTCAGACAATATTCATTGTCTCCTTAGCAGTGTGTGCTGCTCTGAGATAGTTAAGTCCTTTAGATATAAGAACTTCAGGTAGTGTACAAAAAAAAAAAAAAAAAAATAAGTGGTTGGTTTCTAGCTCTTCAAGTCTGAATGTTGATCTCCATTTTCAAGATTTACACAGGACAGCTGAAAGATCATCTCATGATTGCCATCTAACATGAAGACTTTAATGATAGCCATGCTCACAGACATGAGGTATTGCCTGTAACTAGGCTTTTATATCGTAGATTATGGACTTCCAGATTGGGGAACTGCCAGTGGTACCCATCAAATACTAAAGAGAATGTCAATGAAATTCTATTGACAGAAAAAAAGAAATTTCAAACAAGTTGTTTAGTCTCATCAGAGACTGTGTTCTGCCATGCAACTAAACTTCCGCACACTTTCGGGGGGGTTGGGTACACAGAGACCCCTGGAGAGCATGCACTGTGCTTCCAGAAGAATGGGCCTTGTCCTTGGACCTAGTGCTTCCTATAGGAATCCCATGACTTCCAGGGGAGCATCTGTACCTTCAGTCTTCCACACAGAAGCAGAGAAGAGAACTTGAGCGACGAGGTTTGAATCTGCATTGCCCTTTCTGATTCTTCACAGCAGCACTGAATAGATTAATCATTTGTTAAACAGATTTTAACTTCTACCCCCCTGGACATCTGGCAGGGGAAGGACTTAGAATGGAAAAGAGGATGTGGCTCAGAAAGAAATAATGAGATATCTGAAACCAGTCCACTAAAGTGGGGTATGCAGGAACAGATGTTAAGGGGTAATCAAGTACCTCTTCTAACATTTGTGACAGGTATTCTCAGAAGGCTGAAGTACAACATTGGCCTTAATCAATTTAGCACAGCAAGGTAAATCAGATTAAAAAAAAAAAAAAAAAAAAAAAAAAGGACCACAGAAAATGACACAAAAGGTACTATTAATTTGCTGTAAACTGCACATTACGTATTTCCACATCAGCAAAGGTGAGTCTGAGCAAAAAAAGAAAAGAAAAGAAAAGAAAGAAGAGCAAGTCTGAGAGAAAAACAGAAACACCCCTAATGTTACTAAAGGCCAGAAAAAAATGTTCTATTTTTCATTAATGTGATTGCTAAATTAGAAAGTCTTTCCTTCCTCTGATCAGTGTTGCCTTAAAGGTTTTCCTAGATCTTTATGAATAGCATTAGAAAACCCTCTTTGGATTCTAAACAATGGCTGCTTAAACAGAAATCTAATGAATACCCAGTATTAAACAAAAATAAATTCCTAAACACAAAAGACACCTATCAATGATATAAATCCTTAATATCAAAATCCTTAATCAAAATTCAGTTTGCTGATTCACTTCCAACCTATGCACAGCAAAAATAAATATTGAAAAGCAGGATAAATTAACAACGTGCTCTCGGTCAGCACAAAAAGGACTTGAATATAAACAACTCACCTGAGGAGAAGAGAGCTATGAGAAGTAGGAAGCTGCTACAGCACACACCAAGAAGGAGTTGGGCCTATAGCATGCAGAAGCAACGTGCACAAAGCCATCTTTGGCTGCTCTCGGAGGAGAGGCAGGGGTGCTGCAGGAAGATGCCACAGAATCCTTATATGGAAAGGAGACAGCGTGGAGCAGCATGCAAAGCAGGGCGAATTAAATGTGCTGATTAAACGAACAGCTTGCTTTTTGTACTTCAGCGAAGTTCAAAGCCTTCCGTCCGACCACTTTAAGCATACCTAGCAATCAAATAAACGACTTGCATTGTAAAACCCTCATGCAGGGAAACAGTAGGTAATGCAAAATTGATCTCTGTATGTGCCTCTGTTCCTCACCTTTGTTCAGGGTTTTAAACAGAACACGTAATACTTTTTGATGCAGGTAAAAACACTAAAGGTAGGGGGAAGGGAGAGACCCTCCACTCTATATACAAAGAAGCTGAGGACAACCTCCTCTATCCTGACCCTGGAAAGAGGAGCCAAACAGGATCCCACAAAATTACACTGCAGGCATGCTGAAAACTCATTCCTTGTGCACAGATCTTTAGCTAAAGAATTTGTGGTGAAATGGTTGGCATTGCCTGCCCTGTTAAGTGTGTGTCTCTAAGCAGCAGGACACCTGGGCTCTAATCCTGGTTGTGACATAGTCTTACAGCTGACTGCACATCCTCAGCAGGGAGTAAGGCAGGTGGCCCTGAGGACTCACTGAGAAGAGCAGGAGATCTATGCTTCTATGATTCTAATACCTTCAATTAGAAGGGACAAAGGAAAAGCAAACACACCAGAACTTGAATTTTAATTCCTCTGGTTGAGGACAAGAGGAAGAAGCATTTTTATTTGTAACACTGATACACAAATCACTGACATATGCTTACTGTTGCATCCTACCAGGTTTTTGTTTTGATTATTATTATTTGTTTTTAGCAGTCTATTTTGTGCTGTAACACTTCAAAATTGATGAGAATGCTTTTCAGGGAAAGGACAACTAAAATCTGGAGTCATTCTGTCCAGAGCATTGAATTCAGATGCTAAGTTCTACTAAACTGGTTGCTCAAGAGCCTCAGTATGGATTTATGAGTCTATTTGTAGACTGGTAATTTAAAGAGTCACAGAACAGTTAGTGCTATGCTCTGCTTGACCATTCCCAGGTACACTGAATAGCTGCAAACTCTAAACTGTCCTTCTTTCTGAGCTTGCCCATAAACCTCTCATTTACAGTGTCTCCTAAGGATCTCTAGCAGAGCGTAATATTTGGATGTTAGCTATCCCCATATTTGATCTTGAGATGATCTAGACATGATCTGTATTATCCTTTGAATACCTAACAAAGCAAGTGGAAGGAAACTGCTGTTCTTGCTCTGATAACCAAGACTGCTGCTTCTGGTTTGAATATTTCTGTACATAACACCTCATGTTTCCCACAGTTCCTCATGCCACTAAACCTCACGTCTGCTTTACTGACAGCTCAACTGCATGGCCAACTTGTCACATTTCTTTTTAGCAGTAACTTCCACACGTTCTCCTAAGCTGTCCTTTAGAAAAAAAAAGTAGCCTGATGTTATCCCTCTTTATGCCTCTTCTGAAAAACAACCTGTGTAGAGATACCTGTTTAATGAAATTCAGCTGGGGTGCTGTGAATGAAGTTATTAGGCTAATTCTCACTGTTTTACTGGTATTCTGTGTTTCTTTGTGTTACATTTTATCTTTATTCCTTATACATCTTCTTATGCTTTACTCTTTCTTGGTCATGGATTTATTTATTTATTTATCTTTTATGTTCATGCACAGTGTTTAACACAATTGTATGTAACCTACTTACTCCTTCAGGCTTGACAATAAAGGAGAGAGCTGCAGACACTGAAGGAAAAGCTCATGGATTCACAATACAGTTCTGGTTTGTAGCTGTCTTGCTTTTGGAGCCAGAGCAGAGCAAAGAGAGGAAACAAAAACCAGAACTAGGTGAAGGAGGAAGATATGAAGATTTTAGGAACCAATACATATGAAGACCTATGGCTCCTGTTTGTTTTTACTGGGTTTGGGGAAACAGGACACTGCATGCATGTTTGTAAATGAAGATGATTAAATTATATCTGATTATTACAATTTCTCCATCACAAAGAAACAGCTGTGCTAAATTCTGACTATCAGCTAAGTGCATGGGTCAGGGAAAAATGAGAATGATATTAAAAGAGCAATGCCTTTAGATGTAAAGTTACTACTAATTATTGGTCTAATGACAGAATGATGTAAAGTGTTTTACAGGCATCATGAAATACAAGTCCCCCCCCATTTCTACCCAGACCAACACACACACACTTCATAGCATTCTTAGACTTTGGCAATAGAATAAAAACAGAATATAAACTCTTGATGTTTATTGTACTTTCAAGGATGCTATGCATAATTCTACAAGGCCAAAGTGAATAACATTTCTTTTGCACATAAATTATTAAGGCAAAATTGTACTCAGCTCAAGTGCTCTGACATTTTCTATAAAGCTTAGAAATTGTTTTTCTCATAGAGGTGAACCAGTTGATTGTCAGAATTTATTTGGCCTAAATAAATATTAACAAATATTTATATTTATTCTGAGAAGACCATAAGCAAGAGGATTTTGACAAAAGAACTCCCAAATGCCTCTCTATTCCTCCTGATGGAGTTTTAGTCTAGCAGACAAAACATGGTGTTCCTCAGATATTTACATCAACAGCAACATATAAGCTTATCTGATTATGAACTATGGCTCTAGGCTGTGAGCTGGTTAATACATCAGTACGTTTTGTTCTAGTGACTTTTGTATAGCATCAATGATGCTATACAGGAAGAGCAGACTATAGAGGACAAGAAACTAACATCTCAAGATACTGCAGCTGTTTTTCTAGCAAGCACAAGTAGAGAACTATTGTACAGAACAAGCAGTAAAATGTCATTGTAATAAAGGAACTGGCTAAGGGATACAAAAGAAGAAAACTCAACATTTAATTTAGTGGAAATTTTTACCAATTTTTGTGAATTGGTAAAAATATTAACATTCAGAAAAACAAGGTAAAAAGATAACACATAGACATGTCTGTTAGGATGGCCTGGAGTAAAGGAATCTAGATGCTAAAATGAATTGACATATTCATGGTTGATAAAATTTAGTGTTGATAAATTTAAAATGTTCACATTAGAAGGGAAAATCTGAACTACTAATCTTTTCTAACAAATTCTTAATTAACTACAATCACTTAGGAAAAATTTCAAATGTCATTGCAAGCCACTTAATGAAAACTGGTGCTCCATGTAAAACAGTAAAATAATCAAGCAAAATATTGGGTACATGCACAACATAAGAGAAAAGAATACTAAGAAGCTTCCTCCTGCCCAAGGTGGTCAGCCAAATTTAGGGTATTGTAGGTGGGGTTCTTTTTAGTCTTGTCTTTTCTTTTCTTTTCTTTTCTTTTCTTTTCTTTTCTTTTCTTTTCTTTTCTTTTCTTTTCTTTTCTTTTCTTTTCTTTTCTTTTCTTTTCTTCTCTTCTCTTCTCTTCTCTTCTCTTCTCTTCTCTTCTCTTCTCTTCTCTTCTCTTCTCTTCTCTTCTCTTCTCTTCTCTTCTCTTCTCTTCTCTTCTCTTCTCTTCTCTTCTCTTCTCTTCTCCTTTCTCTTCTCTTCTCTTCTCTTCTCTTCTCTTCTCTTCTCTTCTCTTCTCTTCTCTTCTCTTCTCTTCTCTTCTCTTCTCTTCTCTTCTCTTCTCTTCTCTTCTCTTCTCTTCTCTTCTCTTCTCTTCTCTTCTCTTCTCTTCTCTTCTCTTCTCTTCTCTTCTCTTCTCTTCTCTTCTCTTCTCTTCTCTTCTTTTCTTTTCTTTTCTTTTCTTTTCTTTTCTTTTTCTTTTCTTTTCTTTTCTTTTCTTTTCTTTTCTTTTCCCTTCCCTTCCCTTCCCTTCCCTTCCCTTCCCTTCCCTTCCCTTCCCTTCCCTTCCCTTCCCTTCCCTTCCCTTCCCTTCCCTTCCCTTCCCTTCCCTTCCCTTCCCTTCCCTTCCCTTCCCTTCCCTTCCCTTCCCTTCCCTTCCCTTCCCTTCCCTTCCCTTCCCTTCCCTTCCCTTCCCTTCCCTTCCCTTCCCTTCCCTTCCCTTCCCTTCCCTTCCCTTCTCTTTTCAAATTTTTGTAGGAGAGAATCACTCATATCTTTGATACTGTCCTTTCAAATTGCATATATGAACTCAACGCTGAGGTCACAACAGAAATTAGATAAGAGAAGGTTGTTTTTTCTTGTAGTTCTCAAACCTCATAAAACCAGCTTAATGCCCTTGAACAAAGAAATAATTGCATCCTTTCTGAGTATTTTTTTATTATTTTATTATTATTATTATTATTATTATTATTATTATTATTATTATTATTATTATTATTATTATTATTATTATTATTATTATTATTCTTTTTGGGTTTTGTCTGTTTCTAGGCTCCACATTACCTGACCTGAGACAGAATCACAGAATCATAGAATCATTTAGGTTGGAAAAGACCTCTAAGACCATCTGGTCCAATCTTTAATCTACCACTGCCAAGTCCAACATTAAACCATGTCACCAGGCTTTACATCTACATGTTTTTTGAAGACCTCCAGGGATGGTGACTCAACTACTTGTCTGGGCAGCCTGTTCCAGTGTTTCATAATCCTTTCAATGAAGAAAGATAATTCTTCTGAAGAGAAATGCAGTGTAAATGTAATCTCTGCTGACTCAGTCACTGGGGAGAGAAAGGTATTTTCAGGGCACAAATCACACCACTCATTGTAGATATCTGTATTAGGATGAGACAAATCATTCAGCATAACTGCCCAGTTCTTTGCACTGGCAGTAAAGTGAGACTACAGTAGCTAGTACTGGGCAAATGCTGTCAGATGAATGCCCAGCTTACAGATCCTCAACAGCCCATGATCCCACCAGCTCTAGCATAACTTGTAGTGTTTCTGTTTCTATTTCTGTTTCTTTCTGTTTCTGTTTCTGTTTTTCTGTTCCTCTTTTTTTTTTTTTTTTTTTTCTCCACTAAATATAATAACAATTGCCATACATAAATTGGAGATGTCTGCTTGGGTACAGCAGTGAGTCAATCAAGGCTTTTTTACAAGTATAGATAACAGGGCTCCTTATAACCCTCCTGAGGGAGAGGGTACATATGAAAAAACAAAGCACTGAAGGGACAAGTCTAGAAATAAATTTGAGATAGTAGAACAACCTTTTAAAAAATCATTGAATCCACATATAGCAGAAACCTGATGTTCTCAGAAGATGTTACAAAGGAGAACTTGAAAACATTGCCATGATAAAAGAGCTAGAAGGCATGAAGTTAGCCAGTGATTGTCTTCTGCTTTAATATTTATGGAAGTAGACAAAGTATAAACAAAGTATGTTGTTTCTATTTTATTTCTTTCTTTATTTTTCATTTTGACAATGTTGTCCATTATATGTGTAAAAATGTTATCAATTTTAAACATTTATTTGTATTTTACCTTACAGTGGTTTGGATTTAGAGTGATATGAGGCAATCCAAAGCCTTCATAAAAATTAACATATTGACGTCTCTGTACTTTACAACAACACTTTCACCATTCCATGTGAATGCTGGAAAATTTTGGTTGTGATTTATGTATAAAAATGAAGGATTTGCTCAGAACTCCTTGTCTTTTAGTTTTGACACTACAAGTGGTTCTACTAATTTAAAAGAATTAGAGAACAGGCAAATGTAAATAAAACAACACATCTTCTGTAGGAGGACTGAGATATTTTGCAATATAACATATGTGGTATTTTTCCAAAATTATTTTTGTTTAGGTTATGGCATTCCTACACAGAGAAACTGGAGGAGGCAGATTTTTTAAATAGGATGAAGGGAGATGTGGCACCAACTTCAAGTCTGTCACAATAGACATGTAAAAGTCTTCAATTATTTTTTTTCTGAACTATCTTTCCTAAATCAGAAATGGATGAAAAGCTCAGAGGTCTGAGAGGTCTGTTCACAAGTGTGAGCAACACAGACTAGACAAAGCATTATTGTTCTGTCCATGCCCATTGCAAATCAATGTCTTATGATGTCCTTTGGCAAGAGACTTTAAAATAAGTCATCTCAAAATTTTACCCTTGTGTACAAGAATTTGTGTATGACCAATGTGG
Source organism: Aythya marila (assembly GCF_965140915.1). NCBI lineage: Eukaryota > Metazoa > Chordata > Aves > Anseriformes > Anatidae > Aythya > Aythya marila. Next base: position 20,092,608 of record NC_139080.1, on the reverse strand, counting down.
CTAGTCTTATTCAAAAAAACATAATTGTTAAGCATTTAACCCTTTTATTTTATTTTATTTTATTTTATTTTATTTTATTTTATTTTATTTTATTTTATTTTATTTTATTTTATTTTATTTTATTTTATTTTATTTTATTTTATTTTATTTTATTTTATTTTATTTTATTATTTTCTGTGAAGAATACCTGCTCATATTAAATTAGGATTCAGTGGATATGGCCATTTTACAATTAAAAATGCACACTGATTCACAAAATAGAGGAGGAGGTTACTCTCTCATTCAGTCAAACAGTTAATTGACCAACCAAATATAGTAGAGGGTCACACATTTACTCAGTTGACATTTGTTTCTATGAAGACATAAATTTACTTTAAATTTATGTAGTATGTAGTACTAGGAACTTTTTTTCTTTTTCTTTTTTTTTTTTTTTTTTTTTTAAAAAGCAGTAAATATGTTTTGGAAGGAAAGATTACATCAGTCTGAATATCCTTAAGAACTCTAAGAAGCTTAGTTATAAAAGTTTGCATTTTCTATCTGTAAACAATTGTGTCCCAGAGGAATAAAATCTGACAGTGACCATACAAGGTGGAAATTCCTAGCCAGGTGTATCAGGAAAGCATTTACAGAATGTCAGGTGCACACAGAGGGACTGTTCAAAGATGCCCAGTGACAGACATGGGAGAACAGGAAAGCTTTCAGGCAATTGTATCACACGAGAATTTTGAAGAAAAAAAAAAAAAAAGCGTTTTAAATCTTGTCTCTTTAGTCCAATTTTATTACATTGTCCAAAAATGGCATATTTTATTCGTGTTTAATTTTCACCTGACTTAAGTAGTGATTTGAAAGTAGTTGAATTACACAAAATCCCTCATCTATGGGATGATCCCTCATCTACACCTGCACAGAATTTGCATTTGTGGAAATGTCTTTAAGTGATTGGTCATAAGCAAAAAGGTATTTTTGCATGGAACAAAGCTATCAATATCAACCTGACTGAGGGGCTCAGTATGAATCTTATTCTTACAAACAGCAAGAGTTATGTCTCAAACAGTTATGGGGGATGTAAACATAAAACTAAAGTTTTGCATTAGAAGTAAGCTGGAAAAAAGTTTAACTACAGATCTGCTGATGGAGCAAAGAAGAAACACAATGGCTTGAGAAAGGCCAAGTGTTCAATATTCTGTACTTGATGCCTTATTCAGTCTTGAGAATAAAGTTTGGTTTTCATGCATAATACAAGTTTAATAACAGCAGAGGAGAGTATGCCAAAATAGCAAAGAATATGTTAATGAATGTTCAGGCAATTTAGGTGTATTAAAATCAGCAGAGCCTGATAAAGCTCACCGCAAATCATTAAGGAAACTATTGAAGTTATCTCTAGATTATTAGAGATTATCTTTGACAACCTGTGGGGACACATAGGTCCCAAGAAATTATTGACAAGAAAATTTAGGATAATTTAAATCAAATCAAATCAAGTCAAAACAAATCAAAACAAAACAAAACAAAAAAGCATGAAAAGCAAAAGGTGAGGAATTATAGACCAGTAAACCCACTTAATGGATGTAAATATTTAAAACCAGATCAGTTTTCTGGCTCTTTAGGTATAACAAGTTCATAAGACATAGCCACTATTGGTTTGTTACTGACACTGCTATGTCCATAGAAGAATGTCAAACCAATGGAAGAATGTCAAACCAATGCAGTTGCCTTAATTGTTAGGCTAAATAACCTGGAAGGTACAGGGGAGAAAATGATTAAGACTCCTCTTGTTTTTAATAAGGTTAACACATAAGAGGAATTTTCTATACAGCAGCAAATGAAGAGAAACGGAACAAAATTAAAATCTGTGATCATGTTACTTATGAATGATTCTTTGTCAAGCTAGATAGGCCCAATGAATGTGGTCTGACTATTAGCTGCTATATTAATGACTTGCTTGACAGGATAGAATAACAAAGACACCAAGCAGGAGGGAGGTATTTGCAAGCACTTCAGAGAAGTGGGATCAGAATTCTAAATGGTCTTGATAGAGTGATAAAGCAATCTGGAATCAATGAGATGAAACGTAATATAGACAAGTGCAAAGTGCTACCTTCTGGAAGAAGACAGCAAATGCATAAAGGTGAGATTTTGAATAACTGACTAGATGGTGTTTCTAAGGAGTCTAAGGCTACAGTGATCAGAAACCTCATATGTATAATACACTTAAGAGGTGTTAAAAAGAACAGAGATTATTCATTTTACTTGTCTTTTGCAGGACTTTTGCTCTGTTTTGAGCACTACACTTTAAGAAATGCACAGACAAATCTAGAAGATTATAGAGGAGAGAAACAAGATATATCTGAGGTTTAGAGTATATGACTTGTGAACAAATGTGAATGGATTGTAATTTTACTTCAGAGGGATAAGAGATGTTAAAAAAAAAACAACATAGTAACAGCACTCTATTGCTTAGAAAAAGGATGTAGAAAAAAATAAGTGATTTGCCTCAACTGGAGAGAGATGAAGAAACCAAATTTGTTGCAAATTTGCCTAATTTTCAGTGAAGTAGCTTTTCGCTAATGGGTAAACGTTCAAACAGCATACATAGACAATCAGTGGAACAGAGTCATGGAAGTTATGGGACCTCTCTTCCAGCGACTTTAAAAATAAGATAGATAAACACTTTTTAGGAAAAAGCTAGTCCAGTGATTCCTTAACTCTAGTTTGGGACTACAGCAATGAATCACGTAACACTGTGGCAAATGGTTCACTGCTGGCTTGTAAAAATCAATTACTTCACCATGCTTAAAAGCTGGATGATTAAAGTTGCATATCCCATGAAAAAATGTGAACACTGACAGTGGCTCATGGGGAATGTCTAGCACAGAGGTATAAACTAGATGCTATTCTGGGTTTTCTGCAGCTTCCATTGGCAGGGAACATTTTGATTTCAAGCTGCTTCTTTCTTAGTAATGTAGCTGAGAAGCTTGGCTTACTATGGCTCTGCATATATACATGTATATATATATACATTTTTCTTTTTCCATGAGGCAAATCAATTTACTGCACTTCTTATTAGAACCACCCAGACATACACCAGCTTTTCTCTTTGCACTTTGCAGATATGTTATGTGCACTCTATTCCAGAGGAAATTCATTTATATGCACTACAGCACCATCTTTGAAAGCATGAGTCTCTGAATCCCCAAAACTGTTGAAGTCCCTTTATTACATAATTGTAGCACAAGATAAAACCAAGATGCTTCATATCAGTTATGGGTCCATGGTCCAAGCATGGAATGATGCAGTAAAGTGGATGAAACAGTCCCATGTCTCCAAACCACCCACACTCTCTTTATCCATAAACAGCTAGTAAATGAAAACATTTCCTAGCTGGTTAAAAAAAATCTTGACATTTGGATCCTGAGTGTCTGCAGTATTTCTACTTGACTTCTTCATGAAACAGTCAGCAATCAGAAGTCCAAAACAAAATATAGCAAGGCTAGGATTTGGGTGTTTTAACTGTTTTAACTACATGGGCATCTATTCTACCAAGTCTGTTGCTTTGGCTCCTTTGATGGTCAAAACAAAGGCACAGGACCTGTCAGAGAGCAGTTCATTCCACTTTATAATGACTGTGAAAATTTGATAAATGAATCTCGCCTCCCAGGCTCTTTCTTCTGTTCTTTGATTTAAAATAGAGCCATGATGAGTGGCTTAGACTAATATCTAACATAGATTTATGAGAGATTGATTTTATTATCACAGAATCACAGAATCACAGAATTGTCTAGGTTGGAAGGGACCTCAAGATCATCGAGTCCACCCTCTGTCCTAACGCTAACAAGTCCTCCACTACACCATATCACTAAGTTCAACATCTAAACATCTTTTAAAGACCTCCAGGAATGGTGACTCAATGACTTCCCTGGGCAGCCCATTCCAATGCCTCACAACCCTCTCAGTAAAGAAGCTTTTCCTAATATCCAACCTAAAACACCCCTGGCACAACTTTAGCCCATTCCCTCATCCTGTCACCAGGCACGTGGGAGAATAGACCAACCCCCACCTCTCTACAGTTTCCTTTAACGTACTTATAAAGAGCGATAAGGTCGCCCCTGAGCCTCCTTTTCTCCAGGCTGAACAAGCCCAGCTCCCTCAGCTGCTCCTCGTAGGACTTGTTCTCCAGACCCCTCACCAGCTTCTTTGCCCTTCTCTGGACTCTTTCGAGCACCTCGATGTCCTTCTTGTAGTGAGGGGCACAAAACTGAACACAGTACCCAAGGTGTGGCTTCACCAAAGCCAAGTACAGGAGGACAATCACTTCCTTAGACCTGCTGGCCACACTGCTTCTTATGCAGGCCAGGATGTCGTTGGTCTTCTTGGCCACCTGAGCACACTGCTAGCTCATATTCAGCCGATTATCAACCAATACTCCCAGGTCCTTCTCCATCTGACAGCTTTCCAACCACTCCTCTCCCAGCCTGTAGCTCTGCTTGGGGTTATTGCACCCCAGGTGCAGGACCCGGCACTTGGCCTTGTTGAACTTCATGCAGTTGACCTCAGCCCATCGGTGCAGCCTATCCAGATCCTCCTGCAGAGCCTTCCTACCCTCAAGCAGATCGACACACACACCTAACTTGGTGTCATCTGTGAACTTACTGAGGGTGCACTCGATCCCCTCATCCAGATCATCAATGAAGATATTAAAAAGGACTGGCCCCAGTACCGAGCCTTGGGGAATGCCACTAGTGACTGGCCTCCAGCTGGAAATTATAACTAATAGAACGCTGTTTAGTCATCGAAGTTACATAGAACAGAAGAGTCAAAAGAAAATTAATTAATATGCAATACACGTAGAAAATACACAGCCTTTTCAGAGGTTGAAGATTCTAGATATAAAGAGTTAGAGAAAATTAACTCTGGACTGAAAATACGGAGACCAAGTATAGAAAAATCCAGCAATGACCTGAGCAATCACCAAGACAAACATTTACTGACAAGTTCTAAATCTCCTCCAAGTTCAGGAATTTACTAAATATTGAGTATATGTTCTACAACTTCTTTATATTCTGGATGATGAGCAGTTTTCAAAATAATACAATTAATAGGTCTACTCTTCTGACCAAAACGTTACAGGCTATTAAACAAGACCTAAATAGGGTGATGTTATATGAACACTTTTAATTAGGGAATATTGTAAAATAAATACTTTAAAAATAAGTAAGCTCATGCATAAAGAATGTATTTTGCTATTCCTTTAGGAAGAAATAACCTCTGATGTGTTTTATGCTGATTGTTATAAGACATTATCCAGAAGATGCAGTAAGAAAGATACATGCTCAAGGCTTTCATAAGAGAAACATGAATCCCTTTCACTGCTTCTCCTTGAACTGTGCAACACGTGCTGAGGCTTTGCAGAGTTTCCACTACAGATGGAAATGCTGCTGAAAGTTGCCTTTGCTAGAGTCATCTAAAGCAATAACAAGCATTGAAGCTTATTCATGAAAATAGCTTTCTTCTAATTCTGACAGTAGAATAACTATAATGCCTACTCAAACAGAAGTTTAACATGATCTCGGTGTTTCTAATTAAACTAAAGACATGGCTGTTTGAGCAACATTGTGTTCACTCATTTATAATAGAAGAGACCTCAACAGAATTTTATTTGATAAATTACCTGTTTCTTTGTTTAAGACACTGTCAGTCACAGGTAGTATCTCTTATTAAGATGATCTGTTTAATTGTTAAAACTGGCCACTCTGCAGATAGCAAATTAAATTTTAAAATATAAATTGCAAATATGAGTGGCTTACAAAGGACTTAAACAAAACTCTTAGGCATTCTTTGATTAATATTAGTGAATTGTATGATTAAAAGGTATCTAGATACAGCGCATTTCTACTGGATTATCATATGGAAGATCATGTCTTATATCACTATCAAGTCCCCTATTAAAGTGACATATAGATTTAATATTTCTCCTATTGTAGACAGGAAAAGTTTCTGTCTTGCAACAATTGCTTTGTTTTATTTTAGGCACGTATAGTAAATAATTAATTAAAACAACAGCAAAATTAATTATTATTGGGCATGCTTTCTCTAAAACACTGGCAACATTCAGAATGTCCTCAGTGAGGTGTCATGTCCAAACTTTTCTTCCAGATAAAAGAAGATACTATTCAAGGCTCGTTTCATAGCCCATCTTCATTCTGTGCTTTTTTCTGCTCTTCTGCCACACATTTTTTGTACCAAACCTACTAAAAGCTTACTGTCTCAATAGAAAAAAAATGATTTTAAGAAAAGAAATAATAAGAATGATCTTTCAAACCTTTTGTTTTGTGTTGTAGAAGTGTGTGGAATGTGCAAAGAGAATTCTCTTTGCATATAAGCGTTCCACCTTTACATGTTACTGTGAAGAACATGTGAAGAACAATCACCTCATGCAACAGATAGCAATTTATGCATTAAATTGCATTATTGAATATCATTTGCCTCTCTTGACACATCCGCATTACTCTCCATAAAATAAAGTACTCTTCCTAGCCTGTGTAAAGAGCAAAGAACAAAGGAAACTACAGTGACCTGAAGTCCAGATACCCAGGAATCCATCCAAAATTAATCTGTGAGAGCAACTTGGTCAAGTGCTGATTGGCACCACTTACAATACCTCTAAAAATGTGCTCTTAGACACCTGCATTAGTAGTTTAAATATTAACCATCTCCTATTTACTTTTGTTGTCTCCTTTGTCACGGTGGAAAGAAAGCAGCATGTGGTGTGTGTGTACATGCGTGTGCTAAAGTTCAAACTATATCTCAGGAAATGAAAAAAGCATTCAGCTTCACAAAACAGGTGGAAGCATGGCAGAGATTTATAAAGGATAGGATTGGTTACCTTGGAAACAGGTTTGATTCTTTCATCAAACAAGATGCTCAGTGTTGACCTATTTCTAACTGCTCTGTATGGATTTAAGGTGGAACTTTTTGCAAAGTTTATAAAAATGTCTGCACATCAACAATGAGTATTAAAGTACTGTTTAAATGCATTACTTTGTTTTCCCTACACTTTGAAGTAAGAAAGATATTTAATAACTGTAATGTAAAAACACAGATGTGATAATCTCCTTGATAAGAATTTGTATCCAATTTACTTAGAATACTTGTGAAGATTTAAAACTATTTTGACCAACATATTTTCTTTAGAATAACCACTTAATGAGTATATGTAAACAACTGTTTAAGGAAACAAGCCACCCCTCATCCTATCATAGAACTTACAAGCCTGACATAAAGTTCCACCAGATATTTAGTATTATTTTGTCTTTCACAGCCTCAGTTCAAAAAGCTTGCTTAATTTTTGCAAGAGCTGACATTTTACATGGAATTTTTGCATGAAATCTATTACAACTGGGAGTAAGTTTTGATAAGACCTTTAATGCTGTGCATTAACAACAGAAGGACTAAATCAGTTCTCATAATATTCTATTAAACTTCAGGGTAGGGGAATATGAAAAAAAAAAGGATCACTAATAATAAAAGAATAATACATGGAGAGCATGCATACAGCACCTTGTATTACGTATTTAGTGCCTCCTAGGTAGTCTGGATGTCAAAGATTTACAATACTTTCTAGCATTACACAGAGACAATACAGAATCACAGAATCACAGAATCACAGAATCATCTAGGTTGGAAGAGACCTCCAAGATCGCCTAGTCCAACCTCTGACCTAACATTAACAAGTTCCCAGAACCCATAACATCAGACCCCAGAAACAATCAGTGTTACCTGGTGCATTTGTCAATTTTCATTTTGTCTAATATATTTTGGGGAGATTTAATCTTTGCTCCTTGGCATCATGGAAAGCCAAAGTTGCAGAAAAAGCAGAAAGAAAGGAAAGCCAAAAACTCATAAACTGAAAATCAACTAAATCTCATGAAGGAAAAAAAAATAACTGAGGATTGTAAAAAACAACTCTGTGAAAATAAAATTGGGTTATATTCCTAATGTACAGGTAGTTCACATCATCGTGCCTACTTGATAATGTGATTTTTAGAGCCACTCTTAAAGTCACTGTATACAGCACATTTCCTGAAGCCTATCATTTTTTAATAATTCTCAGGGCGAACATATGGATTTGTTTATTCGAGGGTATGTTTCTTGCAAATAAATATATTAAAGGGTGATATGTTTGCAGCATTCAAGTGCCAAGATTTTACTCTTAGCATTTCTTAGCATTTCTTATAAAAATTCAGCATTTTCTTTGAAATATCAGCTCTTGAGATTCTTATATTACTTTGAAAAAAAAATAAAAAGAAAAGAATATTGGCCATCATGGTCCTGGATAAAGCTCTGAAAACATTCAAAACACTAAAAAAGATGAATTAAATAAACTCATTTCCTATTTCTTAGAATCCAAAGCCAAGTTCTGTTACTGTTCATTAAATAATGATACTCAAAGGTTGTTTTCTACATCCCTGTTTTACATCATGTCAGGTAGCAATGCTTGATGCCTTTCATAGTCCTTTTTTTTTATGGAGCTTTTTGAATCTGGCAACTTTAGCAAGACCGACCACCCTGAGAAGTGTATTATGATAACTCCAAAGCTCAAATTACTGCAGATCTGTGTTGTGGCCAAGAGGCTTATCTTCACATATAATACTTCTGTCACTCTTATTAGTGAAAAGAGCTTGAGTTGTGAGACTGCTTATTCTCTTCCATCTCAGTAGGTAGCTACTCTAGCACTACTACTACTACTCTGGACTTAATAGACTCTGAACTTTTCAGAGAAAATGTATAACTGTGGTAATTTATGCAGCATTTAGAGTCCTATAGTGAATGTCTTTGCACATCCTTGCTGTTCTGGGCAGTAGTGTATTAGTTAATTAGCCTAAAATAAACCTGAAATGTTTAGTGCCTTGACAGGTTGCTGAGTAGCTTTCATTATAAATATGTTTTTTTCTGGTTGATTTAATAACTCAGCAACAAAGAAGACTCATCTCTTTCTTCACATAAACTGTTGAAGCTACAGGGTAATTTTTTTATTCTCATTCTTTGACTACAAAAGCCTGAAAATATATATGGAGTGCATCTTATAAAATATGACTTTGAGTTCCCAAAAGGTATTAAAATAATCTTTTAAATATCCCGAAGTATGATAGTAAGGACATGTAACTGAGAAGCAGTGACATGGCAAGGTAGGCTCAAAAACTCTCAGATAGAAAAGGTATTTATATTAAGATGCCTGCATGAGTAGCAAGTGCTCTGAACACTGGCTGGTATGGTAGAAAAAGGATCCTTGCCATTGAAATTGTATGTTTGGGAAGACTACATAATTCCTTCTCTTTATTTCTTTCTATTTTTTAATTTTCTTTCTATTGTGAAGGTACAGGTGGTAACAAAACAAACTGGAGTCCTTTGCAAGCTACACAGTCTCTCTCACAAGAAAGTCAATTCAGTTCTGCTCTTACCAGTTTCAAGAAAGAAAATATTTTCCTCACCCTGGCATTTTCCCCAGTTCTTACTTGAGTAAACTTATCCTCTTCAAAGAAAAATAAATAAATAAATAAATAAATAAATAAATAAATACATATATATATATATAATATATATATTATATATATTTATATTTATATTTATATATAAATATATATATATAATATATATATTATAATATATATCTATATTTATATATTTATATATAAAAATATATATAAAAATATATATATATTTTTTTTTCTTTGAAGAGGATAAGTTTACTCAAGTAAGAACTGGGGAAAATGCCAGGGTGAGGAAAATATTTTCTTTCTTGAAACTGGTAAGAGCAGAACTGAATTGACTTTCTTGTGAGAGAGACTGTGTAGCTTGCAAAGGACTCCAGTTTGTTTTGTTACCACCTGTACCTTCACAATAGAAATAAAGAGAAGGAATTATGTAGTCTTCCCAAACATACAATTTCAATGGCAAGGATCCTTTTTCTACCATACCAGCCAGTGTTCAGAGCACTTGCTACTCATGCAGGCATCTTAATATAAATACCTTTTCTACCTGAGAGTTTTTGAGCCTACCTTGCCATATATATATATATATATATATATATATATATATTTGGTTTACTGAAATCTGAAAAAAATTGTGTTAGTTTGGCCACGGAAACAGGACTTGCCCAGCCCAATGATGTAGCCAGCTGCAGGCCAGACATAGGATGTGCTCCCTACTGGTTTAGAGACCTATTTCTTGTCTGTTTACAGACCTATTTCTTGTCCAGCATTTTTCTAAAATGCTGGACTTTTATCAGGCAGACCAGATAAGGCTGAAAATGATTGTCAGAGAATTTCTTTCTAGGTCCTTTTTCAGCATATACTGTGTTCAGATCAGATAATTATACACATTCTTATAATAGGGTTTAAAATCCATCACAAAAATCATTCATATTGACCAAGTGTCAACAATTAGGTTATAATCTCTTTGCAGTTCATAATTCCCCCAAAGTTCAATTGTCTGCTTTTCCTGTAATATCTTATATTGACATAAGAATATCAGTAATAGAATTTACAGACCTCATTCTTATATCCTCCTATTATTCTAATTAACTCTGTCTACTTGAAGATTAACACCTTCCTTCCTAGGACATCTGTCAACTGTATGTCATCACAAATTGCATTTTTCCTACAGCTGAAATGTTTTGTAAGTTAACACATTCATGATCATGGCTCCATTCTTCCCTAGTTGTCTAGTTGTCTTTTTTTTTTTTTTTTTTCTTTTTGGTCACACTTCATTATAGACCAGTGACAACAAAAAACAGGTTGAAATTTATGCAGAAAGCCTGATATTGGACAGACTGCTCATCCACAACACAGTCACTGAGGTTGAAAAACTGAAACCCAACTCTTTCTTCATTTTTGAATCTGAAAAATGCCAGACTTTGCAGATCTTCCAAAACACTCTTTAGCAATCAAACATATTTGAAGATAACAACAAAGCACTCTGGATGTATTATTTGTGTGAGGTGCAAGCAAAACAATTATACTTAATTAATGCTGATCTAAGAACCACACAGGTATTTTTTTTTGTTTTTTTTTTTTTTTTTTTTTTTTTGTTTTGTTTTTTTTTTTTGTTTTTTTTTTTAGTTACTTTAACAAACAACATCTGTCTTTTTTTTAATGTGTCTAAGACACCAAGATCAAGGTGTGCTTTGCTAAACCGACACTCTGTTGTTTGTTGTGTTTCTAGTTTATACTGCATTTACCACCTACTCACTAAGTTACAGGTATATGATTACATAGGGCTGAGTTTAAAAAATATTATGAATTACGAGCTGCAATGAATTCACCTAGGAAAGCAGTAAGTGTCTGGAGGAAGATTAGCTTCAGAGTAATTTATTTTCATTTTTTGTCTGCTTGTTTTTAGATATATCAGTAGGCATATATACTGACTTATTTTTATTGTGAGTATGACATTTTATCTTAGAATATGTCTGGAATTTGTGTAAAACTTTAAAAGGTTATATTCTTGAACCCTGTTCCTCAGAGGTCTAAAGCTCTGCTGACAACAGCAAGGACACTGATGCGCCAGGGATGCCTGCTTAGCCCTGGCATATGCCCTGGCTGCACAGATGGGTTCCTGTGGTTTCTAAATGCAATAATTTGCTCTGGCTTTAAACTAGCCCTGGCCTGGAGGCTGAGCAGCACTGCTCTTCTGTCTTACAGTGATCTAGCACAAAATCTGTACTGCCTGTTAGCTACCCACGTAGAGAGTTTCCCAAAATGGAAAATGGCTGGAATGAGTATATCCAATACTTCTGACCTGATGAAATCTCAATTCTCTTTCCTCAGTAAAGACAAAGAAAAAAAAAGTCTCATATCACTCTTTCCTATCCTTCTTGAGAATGGAATCTAACTATTCAGACTCAACTTCAATTTCTTAAAATCATTTAATTTGGGCCTTTTAGTTTTCACTCATGCTATTTTCTATTTTCTACTTTATTATAATTCATCTTCTAAAAATTCAAAGCCCCCCAAGTGATCTACAACCCCAAATATTCTAATTTAAAATTTTAAATACCCAAAGAAGAAGCAGAGAAAAACAACAAAATAATTTGCCACCTGATTTAGGATTCCATCTTCTTTTTTTTTTCATAACTTTTGCTTCTCTCACTGCTGTCCAAATACTAGATAAAACTGAAAGACATTTCCTTCAGTCTTCATTGCTAAGGCTCAGAAGGAAACTGCAACAAGGTATTTATGCGTTCTTTTCAGAAACTCTTTCCTCTCCTTTGGTTTCCTCTTTTATTATTATTATTTTTATTTTTTTTTTGAATGCAGAATTAAATAAAAAAAAAAATTCACTGGGAGATGGGAATCAAAAAGAATGCTGTAAATGCTAACCAAATGATGAATATTAAACAAGCAATATTATTAATATTTCTCAGGCATTTAATTAGGAAGGACTTGCTGATTTCTTTTTTGATGGCCTTAGATATATCTGCAAATGAGAAAATAAAAGATATTTAAAACTTGATTTTTAACACTATGGAGATATTTAGCTTTCTCTGCAGCAAATTCTTATATGTTGGACATGGCTGTAAAAAAAAAAAAAAAAAAAAAAGAATAACCAATATATAACAAATCAATAGTTTTCAATTAGGTATACCCAGGAAAAGACCACAGTGCCTTCAGGATAAATAAAGAAGCCCAAAAAGCAAGTGAGTAAAATTGAAGTGTGATTGACTTAATAATGCTTAAAAATCCAAACACTTGTGATTACAAGAATTTTCACTCCAAGGATGCTCATGAAGAGTGCATTCAGTTTGATTTTGTGGTTCTTATCTCACCACATAAGAAAGAAGTGCTGCATTTTGTGGAGTTTGTAATTAATAACCATATCACTGATCTCTAATAAAAATAAATACATTCACATAGAGAAATAGATTTTTTTTATGATGCCATTCACTTCCTGGTGACCTCTACTACCATGAGGAGATTTTTTTTCAACATCTAAATCAAGACCTTGATTTCAGGTCAGTCCAAGTCTGTTGGAAGGTTGATTCCAGTAGGAGATAATACTTCTAACAGGGTGAAAAAGCATAGGAAGTATAAAAATTGGATGTGTACAGACATCATGGAATTAATGATCCAAATATTCTACTACATAAGAATGAGCCTAAATCATCATTTCCCACAGTAGGTTTTGTAGCATGCAAAACTTCATTAAAAAAAAAAAATTCCAACATCTTTATTAAAGAAAATGAGATCAAGAACATGTTTTTTTGAGACTGCTGCATATCCCAATAAGCCAAAAGAAGGAGACAGACAAGGAAAAGTTGGTCTTATTGAAGCCAGAAGGAGAATTCCATTTTGCTTTGCATTCAGCTTGAAGCATAACTTGCATGGGGCTAGGATCTAGATACCCTGCTCTCTCTCTCCTCCCACCCCCATTTTGTTTTGTTTTGTTTTGTTTTACAAGGAAAACAAAAAGGAATAGATACAGCATGAGACAATAAAGCAGAAAAGGACTGGGTGTTCCATATCATCTCAGCTACACAGGAAATCCTACTATGAAAACAGCAGCAAAACAAACAGCAAATGTGGAACATTTACTAGAATGTGAACGTAGGAAATTACTCAGGGGCAACAAGATTATTAGGGAAAATGGAAAGCCACGGTACTGTATCCAGGCAGGAAACCACGGGAGATTTTTGCCTGTACAATGGTAAAAACCATCTGCATTTAAATTGTGTCAGGGAGCCATGCAATCTGTAAGATTGTACAATAATATTTTAATCCAACATGCACACACAGTGCAATTTTACACTTCAAAACACTCCTCTAGTTCTGCCTGACTGGCTAGGCAAGGGCAGAGGCTAGCAAGATCTGTGCATGGCTGGGGAATAAGCTGGCTGCATGTGAGACTGCTATAGTCTGGGGACCATAAAAGCAAACTTAAGCACTTCCTCTGTATATGATAATAGGATGGAAGAGCATGGGCGAGTGTTCAGCCCTCCTCCCTTTGCACACCTCATAGAAATATGAACTGCCTTAACTTACCCAATAGGTAAATTAATTGTTTAATGTATTTCCATCACCTTTCACTCATGGGATGAACTCTAGTATTTCAACTTCTTCTTTCAGAAAACAGTGTGGGTTACCAGCCACATTCAGGGAGAAGACAGATACCTGAACTTTTCCAGGCCATCCCTGTGGTTCTAGGGTAGCACAGTTCATGGCTGTTTTAAGCTAACCGTGCTTTGAAAGTTCACTTTAGTCCTTAATGTTCAGGAAATGATTTTGAGGAGAAAGGATTGTCATTATCAGCTTCAACTTTGTGCTATGAATATACCAGATCAATATTGAAATACCCTTCTTTGGTCTTTTGCTATATTTTTCTCAAGATAACCTTTACTGTCAGGAAAGTCAACTTCAGTAGTTTGCTATATGAACTAAGACTGAAACAGAAGAGAATTTTTGCAGGGACTTTCTACTGATACATGTCCATGAGTGGACTCTCCTGTGTGAAAACAAAACAGAATCACTCCAAGAACTGCTCAAATATATTTTTCAAACCTTCTGTTTTATGTAGTACACTTAGTCTACAGAATTCTTCACCTTCCCAGTAAAAACTTTTGCTTCTTTCCAGTTTCATCCCTTCCTATGAAGTCTTTAACCAGGTAAACATGATGTGGATAAACCCTGGTTTTGGAAGAGCAGCCTCAAGATACTCAAGAAGAAAACCAAGGAAAACGAAGATGTCTATAGGCCAGAATGTATGGAAGATAGCTGAGCCACAGAATAGTGAAAAATAGTTTTTGAAGAGCTGCAATGGAGACTATGGAGAGAAATCAGTATGAGGGGATGTATGAATAAAGATAAATAACAATAACCAGATACAGACTGGATTCCAGCAGCCGTTCCCCAGCAGTTTTAGTGTATGAGACCTCCTGCTCCATCCATCCCACTTGCAGCCTGAGACCCAGGCTGTGGGGGATGATCCTTCCTGCCGCACTCCTCAGCGCTCACTCAGCTTCCTCCAATTGGTGGCATCCTCTGGCTCCCACAGCAAGAATAAGGGTATTCTCCCGATACCTCTGGCAGCCCTGTGCCCCTCAGAAAGAGCTGCTGCCCTTTGCCTATTGTAGAAATTGACTTGCAGAAAGCTCTGAGTGACATCTGATCACCTTCCCATCCTTCTCTACTAGAAACATATCTACTTTCCAACAGAACTATCACTCTTGACAAACACTTTGCTTTTCCTCATCTGACTTTCATTTGGAGGACCTATTTCTTTTATCAGTTTCCTCATTCAAAATCCTCCTTTCTGTCCATTTAGGCTTTTGCCCTTCTGTCCAAAAATGAGATGGGGCCTCATATCATTTGCTATGTCTGCATGTACTCCCTGTTTGCTGTGTGAGACAGTGCTTTCAGCCTCTTTGAGATCTGCAATATTGTCACCCCTTTACACAGTTCCCTTCTGCTGTTGGAATATCTCTTGTTAACACAATCAATTCTGAGTGGGTTTTCCCAGTGTGACCTTACTGTGAGAGAAAAATACTTCAGTGTAGAACTGGAATTAAAACAAGTTAAGGTTTTGATCACGGCTTGCAGCTATCGTATACCTGCAAAAGAACCTGCAACATACCCCCGATTTCTGGAAATATGAGCCCTGGAAGTTCTGTCCTATGGTATGGGAAATATGAAGACATCTAAATAACTATTCAGATTAAAAAAAAATAATAATTTACACTTGAGGAAAAGATTAGTTTTTGCTTTCATAGTAACACAGTGCATCTAGAAGATAGTTTTACTGTGGTACACAGTACAGAAAGCACTTCTGAAGCTTCCAGTAAACCCAGACTTCCCCTCTAGCTGTAGTACCTGTGCATTTATTTATATATCTAAGCTTTAACTGCAGTAACTAACTCAGTGAAGAGTCTCCATGGAGACTGAAAAGTAATTCCAAACACCCATGACTTTTCCCATATATAAACCTCTTTTAACTGATACTGTATGAATTTTCATCTAGGGGTAATATTTGCTGGTCATTCTTGGTTACTTCTATATTTTCAGTAATCTGTTCACATATTGACAACAAAACTTTATGAAGATTATAAAAAAGGAAAAAGGACTTGTATTTAAGATCAGCTACCAATATTGATTTTCTACGAAGGAACAGTCTTTAAGTCTGCTTAGAAATACAACTTCAACTGCTGTGTAAACCATTGAGTATTTGTGGTTTAAAAATTCATAAAAATGTGAATTATTACAAAGATTACAAAGACTGTACTAAATAAAAATAGAGTCTATGACAGCTAATTTAAATTTGCACATCTAAAAATATAATACAAAAGAGATGTTTGTTATTTCTCTCAACTTTTCCACAGCTTACACCCATGCAATTTTAATCTCTGCTTTTTTTTTTTTTTTTTTTTTTAAATTGCAGGTGCAGTGTTTTTTTTTATGGGTGACTTGTCACTAGGTCTTAATGATGTGTTTGGTGATTCTCACCCAGGAGCTGAAAGTGAAAAGACTGATATTAAATATTGCATCAAAAGAGGGTTTACTTCCATATCCTTTCTGTCTGTTTCATATTTTGTTCTTTGCTTTTCTCCCAGAGGCTGTAACACTCAGTTGCATTATCTCATTGTTTATAATAAGGGAGCTGCAATATCCAGGCTTCTCTCTCTTTCGCACTAGAGACTGCTAGAGACCTGTTTTTTCTTCAGACTTGTTTTGAAATATAATTTATTTATTTATATATTTTCTTTATTTTTGCTTCCCTTAGTACAGTTTGCCTCTCCTAATGTCTAGCAAAGTGCATATTTCAGTTCAATTAGTATGGATTTCCTACAGAGTTTTGCCCTCCAGGAACAAGAGGAAAAGCAATCACCTCACATGGCAGATGCTGGTTGTGTTGTTTAGGGTACATCTGAAAGGCAAAGTTTAAAACGTAGATATGGAAAAACTATGGATGTCATTTAGACTTGTCTTTGTCAAATTGGGCCTGAAAACACAAAGTGTTGGTTTTCCAGGGGAGCCTTTCCATATCAATTGTCTTTTAATTGATATAACACCTTTTCACTTGCTGTGACCAAAGCACTGTAAGTATATATTTATAGTGCATGTGACAGGAGGTAATTTCACAGAATCACAGAATTTTCTAGGTTGGAAGAGACCTCAAGGTCATCGAGTCCAACCTCCAACCTAACGCTAACAGCCCTCCACTAAACCATATCCCTAAGCTCTACATCTAAACGTCTTTTGAAGACTTCCAGGGATGGTGACTCCACCACTTCCCTGGGCAGCCTGTTCCAGTGAAAGATAAAATTTAAGATAAAATACATTTATTTATTCTTTTCCTTGGAGTAAATTGCTCTTACAATGTGAACTCATGGCAGAGGATGGCTGCTACAAGTAGGGGGAGTGAAGAGTTTATGAAAAGCCTCCCTGCTGTGAACACAAGGCAGCTACAGCTCTTCTCTTGATTTTATGTGTGAAGTAAGTTTTAATCCCAATGGTGGCAAGAAAAAAAAAAAAAAAAAAAAAAAAAAAGGAGGATGGAGTGAGGTCCCTACTGTTCCTGGTAGGTAGAGCTGATATGCACCTGCCTCTCTTCATTTTCCTCAGTGTTTCCAGGAGCCATGCACAAGCCTTCTGATTCCCTCCCCACAACTCCTCTGAAACCATAGTTCACCCTCTCTTGTTGAGGCAGCAATGTATAGATGAGACATCTATTGTGTGATCACTGAGCTGCTGCCTGACCCCTTCTGCTTACTGCTTACAAGGAACTTCCTGAAATCACAGGCTGTGTGTGCTGGGTTTTGTCACCCTATCCACACGGAGAACTGCAATTATTTTGCAGGAGTAGTTTGCATTCGAAGTCTATACTGCATGAACTAAGCACTGCATGGTTATACCTAAGGTCAGCTGGAGCAAAATTAACAAAGTATTGGGAGCAGTGTTATTCCAGAGTCTTGCTGTAGTGGCTCAGCTGTCTTGAACTTTTCTGTGGAACATTGTGTTACACAGCAAATGCAGCTGCAATGCACTCTGCTGAGACAGTCCTAAGTTCTTTGTCAGCCAGCACAGAGTAAGAATTACAGCAGGAGGATGCTGTCTCTCCTTTGGTCCCCCTGGGGAGTTTTATAAGCATCTTGTGACCTCCAAGGCTCGCTGTTTTCACTGCCAGTTCTGCATGAGTATCTCATGAT
This sequence comes from Aythya marila, assembly GCF_965140915.1. NCBI lineage: Eukaryota > Metazoa > Chordata > Aves > Anseriformes > Anatidae > Aythya > Aythya marila. The sequence goes on along the minus strand of NC_139080.1, from coordinate 20,074,418 downwards.
GCCTGGAGAAATTAGATATTGTAGAACTATGTTTTCCTCTAAAGCCTACCTAATAAACACATGAAACCTTGACTCAAATAGAAGATGGGCTTTTCTGTCCTGGTTATCCTACAAAAAGAGAAGTGCTATAATGACTTTCACATTTTGAGAAGGAGTGAGCACTGGATTGTTACAGAATGTCTGTAATTCAGGTTAAGAATTCATTTTCCATATTTTTAACCTTATCTTTTAACTTTATCTTCATAAACCTAGAAAGTCAGAAAGGTTAATTTGTCTCTAACATGCATATGATAAAAACAATTTTTTCTAATGGAAATTCATCCTTCAGGCTTTAGCTTTGGATTTATTTTATTTTATTTTATTTTATTTTATTTTATTTTATTTTATTTTATTTTATTTTATTTTATTTAAGTTATTTTAAGTTATTTTGTTTTATTTTATTTTAAGTTATTTTAAGTTATTTTTATTTTTTGCAACAGAGTTAGGTTTTGATGTTTTTACAAGTCTGTTAGATTTGTACCAGGCATATCCAGAATATATGTGTGTACTTAGAAGGTGTAATATACAGTTCTTCATGTATCCTGTAATTTGCTCTGCCTGCGAGCTGGAATCTATCACTACAATAGCTTTAAGACCTGTTTTAAGTCACGGTTCATGACTTTCTTGAAGCTGAAATTTCCAGAAATTATATTTAATTTGTTCATGACTTGATATTCTTTGCATGGATTTGGCAGTGGCTCAAACAAGAAATAGGACTGACAAAATGACACTACTTTTTTTTTTTTTTAATTAAAGCATTCATTATTAAGCATACACTATCTATTTCTTGGTTTAATGGTCAGAGTCTTGCAATATTCTGATTACAGACACTCCAAAGGTTTCTTCAGTTGCAGGATAGAACTTAATACTATGAGGTTATGCTTAAAAAATAACTACTACTACTGGATTACATTGCTATGTTACTTCGCAGTTTGAGTCTAGATATAAGAACATTGATGTCACTTGTCCTGCTTGATTGGTGGGCTAAATTCCAATAAAACTTGTACTCTCCCACATACAGCCTGTATCTCACATAGCTATCATCCTTTTAAAATTACCAATACTTGACAATTTAAACAAGCTGTGTTGAAGTCAGACAGACAGGAGCTAGCAGAAGAAAGAAAGTGACCTGAGTGGTAGCAGAGGTGAGGGAGGTAATAAGTGAGAGGGTACTCCATCAAAAATCTGTCAAAATACTCACATAGCTATACAGTGCTCTGCTGCTGACTCATATTTTGTTGGGTTTGTTGGCTTTTGAAACAACTTCCAGGCTGCATGAGCGAAACTGCAGCCTTTGGTACTATTGACACTATCCCAATCCAAAGAAGATAGCTGCAAATCTGAAGTTCCCAACAGGAAAGGCTTTTTCAGTGAATCTCAGTGTTTGAGTTTGATGCAGGGGCCACAATATCTGTCCAAAGCTACAAATAAATAGACTAGAGTATGGAGGAAAGTAAATTTTATGTCACTTGAGCTGAGAGTGGCAACAGTTTAGAGATATTAATGAGCTGCTGATAAAACTCATAGTTGTTGGCTGACAGCAAAGCTTTCATTTGGGAATGCTGAGTGACAGGGTGACTTTGTCAACATGCATGGTTACAGGGAGATAAAAAGAGTGTATTAGTTACTGTTCAGCCAACAAAAACTACCATTGCCACAAGGCTTTGTGACATTTATTGCTGACAAAGAGAAGTTTGTGAGTGGATGATAACATGCCAGATTTTATTTTATTTGCTACTGGCTGTGACTGTCTATAAAATAAAGAGAAAGACCAGAGTGAATATTGGAATCAGTATTTCATATACTTCCCATGGCATATGGTTGTATTACCATGCTTAAGTTTGTTTATCTTCTTAATAAACTCCAGCAGATCAACATTGGCTTCTCAAAGGCATTTTCCACTCTAACTTTTTGGAAAATGGAAGTGTATCATCTTGTCCAGGAAAAAAATAGACAAAACAGCATATTTCATTAAGAGTATCATAGAACAGTTTAATTAATGAATATTAGTTAAGCATAGCAGCATTTAGATGTTAATCTCATCTTCTGGTTTGTTTTCGTCTACCCTAGTGTAACTGCCTGTGACCATACATGAATACAAGCAGGATCAGGATCAGGAGCAGAATGGAAGACACTTCCTTTATGTAACAACAGTTCTCTGACTAGCTGAGTATCTATATTGCCCCATCAGCCATGCAGTGAAACTCCATTGTGAAATTTCTGTTCCAACAAAGCAAGTTTATTTTCAGACTGTCACATCTGCACTATTATTATTAATTATTGATGTTCAGTTCAGTTACCAGCTGAGAGATAGCAGACTACAAAATAGGTATGTTCTGCTGCTTGCTGTGTGTTCATAAATAACAATGGGCAGACACTCATAAGCTAGAGGATAATTCTGCCACATGTACTCCTGGGAATTAAAACTGAATAAAACTGAAGTATTAGGATTGTTAAGGCAGACCTATCTTATTGCCAGATGTGGCACAGTTTGTCATGTTTTCTCAAATAAAATATTTTGGTGTTTCAAATCAGAACTTCCGTGTTTTCCTTCCATGTTTTCCTTTTTCTGCCCTGGTCAGGCCTCACCTGGAGTACTGTGTCCAGTTCTGGGCTCCCCAGTACAAAAAAGACAGGGATCTCCTGGAAAGAGTCCAGTGGAGAGCCACAAAGATGATACAGGACCTGGAGCATCTTCTTTATGAGGAAAGGCTGAGAGACCTGGGTCTGTTCAGCCTGGAGAGAAGAAGACTGAGAGGGAATTTCATCAATGTGTATAAATACAGAGACAGAGGGATTTGGCCAACCTCTTTTCACTGGTTTGCGGGTAATGGTCACAAGATAGAGGACAGGAAGTTCCACACCAACATGCGAAAGAACTTCTTCACGGTGAGGGTGATGGAGCATAGGGTTAGGCTGCCCAGGGAGATTGTGGAGTCTCCTTTTCTGGAGGTATTTAAGGTCCGTCTGGATGCCTCCCTGGGCAGCCTGCTCTAAGGAACCTGCTTTGGCAGGGGGGTTGGATCCGATGATCTTTTGAGGTCCCTTCCAACCCCTTCAATTCTGTGATTCTGTGACTCCTGAGTGAGGAAAAATGGCCTATGGAAGGAGCAATGTAGCTGGTACTGCCCAGAGCTGGTAAGAGGAGATGAAATTCATCCCCAAAACTGTAGCCCATATCTGTATGAGTGAGGGCTGCTGAAGAGGCGCAGCCACAGTGATGTATCTGCCAGTCTGCAGCTGCTGCTAACAGACAGGCTGCAGTGCATGATGCTCCCATCTAGCCTGCTCACCTTGCAGTGAGTATTGTCCAGTTATAGCCAATGGTGGTCCTAATCAACTACCATGTGAGCCAAAAGTGAAAAAAAAAACAAAAAAACAGGCAAATATGTAAGCCACTCACTAAGCCAGGTAGGTCCAGTGGAAGTGTCTTCATCCTGCTGGTGAATTCCTGAAGCATAATACTGACATCAGCTGCACTCTGATCAGCCACCGGCAAACAAGCAGATCTGGGTGAATGATTGCTATCATGTCTTTGTGACTATGCTGCCCCATCTCAGATTTGAGGGGAAAAAAAGACACTTGGAACAGCCTGAGAAAATTCTGTCCAGATGATATTTGTTCCCTTTTCTTTTTAGACTCTCCATTGTCATCATTAATACAGCTTGATGCAGCTCAGCAGAGCTGAGCAAACACCCTGATATTGGGTAGAAGCCTGGTGTCTAAAAAGAGGATCACACTTCTGTAGTGAAGAAAGTTCAGGTGGATAGAGAACCTTCTGCAGAAGTGCTTTGTCTCACAGCAAAATGAATGAGAGGAGTGGCCTGTAGGACCAAGAAACAAGTATGGATGAGCCCCACAGTGTGTTTTCTCTATGGTTGAAGAACATAAAAATAGAAAAACGAAAAATATCATGAAAAGTTATCAGCTGTCTTTTCTGATTAGCTGCTACAATGCAAGAATATTTTTTTTTTTTTACAGTAAACCTATTGAAAACATTATATGATGAGATTTGAACTTTTAAATCAAAGGTTTACTGTTTTCAAGACAAAAACAGTTGGATAAGGATTTGCATAAATTTCCATGTGTAATATGCATATTTAGATTCAGGGTTTAGCAGAAATAAAATTATAAAAAAAATTATCTTCATCAAAGCAATGTTGTCCATCTACTGTGCTGCTTAAACCTAACATCAGATATGTTATCAGAAAGAGCCTTAAAAGAACAGGCACATGGTTTTTTTCATCACTTAAAGCTGCTTACCAGGAAAACCTAAAGCCATGCATTTGGCAATACCAGTGACAATAAATCATTATACATTATTTTCTTGCACACCCAAAACTTCAAGCAACAAACACAGATTTTAGACACTGAATGTTTTTAGACACTGAATGTTTTTGTTGGTCCGTCATGAGTGTTAAGGATGATATGCTGAAAATTATAGAAAGCTGTAATTAAAAATAGAAAACAAGTGATTTACAACATTTTCCTTTCTTCAAAGTTTCCTTTTATTTTAGGAAGAATCAGTTGCAGTATATGCTGCTCCTCAAATCTTTAGGAATATGCTGCATGCTTTACTTTGAAATGTGGTGTTATTCTTTTTTTGAATGTACTGGGAAGAAACACTGTAGCAGTGTTTGGAGTATGTCTGCCAAACTGGAAAGTATGTAGGTGGTTTAAGCTGGCACCAGTTTAGCATTTGTGATCTAAATTATGTTTCATGACAAACTTTTAAGGGAAAAAAATAAGATATCCTCTCACAGAACTAAGTTTTCTATATGCAATGTGCAACATCAGGAATTCAGTACCAAATGATTCATGAAAAGCTGACGAGCAAACTGACATGGAATGCAGAATATTGTTTAAATATTTTAAAGCACTTTTTTTTTTTTTTTTTTTCACCAAGTATTACTCTTTTTATAAATGTCTTGATATGATTTTTAGTGATTTGCTATTCTTGTTTTAGAAGCACAGCTAATTTATCATTGGACTTAATTCCTCTTAATGAAATAAGTGAAAAGTAAAATAAAGTGAGTGTTAAGTTTATGAAGACCAAAGAATTGTAGTTAAATGTGCTGTGTAACAAAGTTGTAGTGGGTTTACGTGGCAAGGTTTTGGTAGCAGGGGGGCCACTGAAGTAGCTTCTGCAAGGAAAATCCAGAAGCTGCCCCATGTTGGATAAGGGCCCAGCCACTGGCCAGAGCTGGGCCAATAAGCATGTCTGTTTGCACCTCTGTGACAGCAGATTTAAGAAAGGGGGAAAAAAAAATACTGCTGGGGAACAGCAGCTGGGAGAGAGAGAGGAGTGAGAAGCAGCCCTGCAGCCACCAGGTCATTGCAGGAAGAAGGCAGGAGGTGCTGCAGGCAGGCAGCAGCAGTACCCCTGCGGGCTGTGCAGGGAGAGGCCCCTGGTGGAGCAGGCTGTCCCCCTGCAGCCCATGGGTCCCACATGGAGCAGATCTCCACGCTGCAGCCCCCCCATGGGTGGAGGAGCCCCCGGTGGAGCAGGTGGATGTGGCCTGGAGGAGGCTGCGGCCCATGGAGAGCCCCCGCAGGAGCAGGCCCCGGGCCGGAGCTGCAGCCCGTGGAGAGGAGCCCACGCAGGAGCAGGGGGTCTGGGGGGAGCTGCCCCCACCCGTGGGGGACCCGTGCTGGAGCAGTTTGCTCCTGGGGGATGGATGGACCCCGTGGGACGGAGCCGTGTGGGAGCAGTGCTTGAAGAGCTGCTGCCTGTGGGCAGCCCCCGCAGGCTCGTTTTGGGAAGGATGGCATCCATGAGAGGGACCCCACGGGGAGCAGGGGCAGAGAGGGACCAAGAAGGAGCAGAGGAGATGAAGCATCAGGGACTGACTGCAGTCCCCATTCTCCATTCCCCTGCGCTGCTCAGGGGGAGAAGGTGGAAGAAGGTGGATGGAGGGAAGGCATTTCTGGTTTCTTTCCTTTGTTTTCCACTTCTCTAGCTTGTTAATAAGCAATGAATCTTACTATCTCCATACTCTGAGCCTGTTTTGCCCATTATGATAATTGTTGAGTGATCTCCCCGTCCTTATCTCAATGCTTGAGCCCTTTGTACCATATTTTCTTCCCTTTCCCCTTTGAGTAGTGGGAGTGAGAGAGCAGCCATGGTGGAACTCAGCTGCCCACCTGGGTAAAACCATTGCAGATGTCCATTTCCAAGAGTGAACATTAAAAGGCAAAAGTGGAAATTTCATTTCTTTGTTTCTTATATTTAAGTCGGTAAAGAATACGAGTCCCCTTTTTGTTCAGAGAGAAGACAAATGAAAATATACACCAAACTGTGATTCATTCTTAAATTTCATCCTGTTCTTTTCACACAATACATTTATGCAATAATAGCATTTCATTCGTTTTAAATAGGAGAGTGACATGAAACTATCCACCAATGCACAACTTCATGCATCTGCTTGGATGAAAACTCTACATCAAATAACTAGAGAATTTGCTTAAATGGCTTTGTCCATCCCTAAGCTAATATATGTAATACCAGAGTCCTCCATCAGAATACTTCTTCAGCTGTCTCTAACCTGCACTGCTGTCTGGAGGTTGCTGTTGGTTGCATGGCAGTCTCTCAGTTTGTGTGTGGATTGCTGGTGGACACGATGTATCTTGGGTCTAGACAGAGCCCTATGGGACAGAGATCCCAAGGACATGCATGGGGAATGGCACACATGGCTTGCCTCAGCGCTCTTTGCAGCAGGACTGCACAAATTGTGCTGCACATCGGGTCATGTTTTGTCAAAGAGGGATAGAGGTTACATTTGCCCAGAAGCGCTTTCCAGATTTGTTCCCTGATATACAGCAAATAATGGATTTTTTTTCTGAAATGATAGAACTAAGTTCAATATTGAGAGGTAAAAGAAAAACAGCCTGTTTGTAGATCAAGCATGTGTTGAGCATGAATATTAGACTGAAAGTTGAGAGGTAGCAGCAAAAACACTGAACCTTTTAGAACATATGCCCTTTAGAAGTGCATGTAGCAGTGCTGACATTAACTTAATGGGCTAGTTTGCTTTGAGGAATTTTTATATTCACCCATTAACATGCTAATGTATTTTCCATTTTTTTTTTCTCTGAATGACAATTCAAAAAATGCCATCATGTCCCTTATTAGAAGAGAAACATGTAACAGAACACTGAAATAAACAATTTCTAGCACACTGTAGCTATACCTGCTAACTTGTAGTTTACTCAGGGTGCTAAAAAGAAATAAAAAGCTAATATTTTGAAGAAACTGTATTTTATTTATTTATTTATTTATTTTTTTCATGGCACTGTCCAGAATGACAATTATTATTGGCATTCCAGTAAATTCAGCTGCCTAATGCCATGGTGAAGTGAATGTTCATATTTTTTCTAAAGCCTTAAGTCTGAATATTATCTTGTATAGTAGCATAATCACTCTTTAAGGCTGTGCTTTCAAACTACTTCAAATTTTACTTTGAAGATTTTGATTCAAGCCATGTGTACTACGGGAAAAAAAATAAATAAAAGAGAGAGGGGAAAAAAAACAAACAAACAATACCACAGTTTCTGGTAATGGCTTAGCTCCTTATATTGCACAGATCTACTCTGGTTTTACTTGATGACTACTGTTTCATTTCTATTGTCTTTCCCCAGAACCAATTCCCAATAACTATCTCCGATGTATTATAGGTACAGATGAGTGACACATGATTAGAATTTATTCTGTTGGCTCTAATTTGAAATTCACTAAATTTTCGCATTGTTCCAGCACTAAATTCTGCTTTTTTAATCAATTTTTTAAATTGATTAGCACTAAATTCTGCAACAATTTCATATCAAAATACACATATAAGCACAGTATAACAGAATTATTAAATCAGAAATTGTCTGCTGTGTGCTAAACCTCTGTCTCCTTCATAAAATAGACAGAATATATACCTCCTGACAGCTGATTCCTTCCTGAAGGTGATGAGCTTGAACTAACAGAAGATGTAGAGCTGTTTAATCACACAGGAGAAAAAAAGCAAGAGAAAAAGAGAGAAGAGAATCATCTTCAGTGGAAGACTCTCTGAACTTCTTAAGACATGTAATAGTACTCCTTTCCAAAGGGGACATTAAAAATTATCTGTCCAAAGTCGTTAAGTTCCTTCAGCTTTGTGTGTCTCCTGAGGAGACATTTTGGGATCTGACATTCCAGCAATGCAGTATTCTCAAATTTTGATTACCTGCACAAAGAAGCCCTCCACAGCATCCTTTCAGCAGTCACCATACCATGATAGATATTGCCAAACTCTTCGAGCTGGGACAACTTTTTCAGGTTCAGAGCACTGACTTAAAGTGAATGTACACCATTACATGCAGTGTCCCTGTCTAGCCTTTGGATTGTGCAAAGTTTCACAGCATCCAGCTGGATTTCAACCTAGAACTTCAGGCTTTTATATCACGGCTTACATTCTTGCTGTTTTTAACCTAGAAATATTCTGGTTATAAATAAATCTCCAAACCCAAATCACTCAGTAAAACGGTAGAAAGATTGCACATATAACAACAGTTTTAAGTTCAACTCAGGAACACTTATTTTCCTGGCACTTCTATGGAACTCAACATACAGATTTGAAAACATTTGCAAAAATAGCACAATGCTTTCACCTTCTCCTTTCTGTCATAAGGAGCCACTGTAATAAGGCTAACAACTTCTGTGGAGAGAACCACTAAGAGGAAAGGTGTCATAAAAGCCCCTAGCCAAATGTAATAATGAAAAAGGTTAAAAATGTAAATGCTACAGATGACAGAATAAAAGAAGAATGAATGCAAGCACTGTGACATTATAACTGAACTCCTAAAACAAATATGCATTGAAGTGGCATGGAGACACTCTTAACATTTACTTATTTCCTATTTAGATTTAAAAAGAAGTAAGTTTATTTAAGAATATCAGATTTCATTAGACTAGTTCCTTGAAATATGTGGGTGTTATCTAAAGAATTCAGCTAGATGGCATGTTTTGGTTCTTGTCTGTTTCTGATGTGGGCTCTTTAGGCCTCAGCTGAGCAGAAAAATGATGCTGTCCAAGTGGTTCCTATTTACAGGAAAAAAATTCTGCTCCCAGAGTCTGTGAATCATTTCACAGATTTTGCAATGCAAGAAAGCACATCCGAGTATACACCTTGCACTAGCAGTATTAGCTGCACTTCTGGAGGAAAGGCCTCCTGCAAAAGGCAGCTTCAAAATCTGGGCAGAGCCCCATAGGATGTCTGCTGAGTCAAAGCAGGTTTACTTTGCTGTTTCTGCTAGCAGCCAGATTTTCAGCATGTACCCTCTCTCACTGAATAAAATCAGAAAATGTCAGTCCTTGGGAACTTCTGAAAATCTGTATCTACATGCGGAGAGTACTGTTCAGTGCTGTGACTACTGCTGCCATCGTTTTCTTTGGAGGGAACACATGCAGAGACTTGGCACGGCTTCCTAGGCAGCAGTACTGGCTTGTTCATGCTGGTCATGAACACAGGTTGTTCACCTAACCTGCTACAAGTGATAGAAGCTCCATGAAACAAACTAACTTCCCCTGCCTTAGTCAAACAAGTACTTTTAATAATGAGCCTTCTTGTCTCAGGAAGGCAAACTGTCTTTCACCATTTTGTCTAGACCTATAATTATTATTTTTTTGTTTGTTTGTTTTTGAATTTCAATACTGTAAATAATATGTTTCATCTTTTCTCCATCATGGAAAAAGGTTATGCAGGGACTGAGTGTAGATGTATGAGCCACTCCAAATATTTCACAAAGAAAAATTAAATAACAAAAAATCCTGTTAGCTGCACAATTCAAATACAAATTGCTTTGGAAATCTAGTGCAAGAAAGCATTTTGCCTCTTTATTTTTTTCATTTTATTCTAGTTCTCTCTAAGAATTGAAAATGTATAATTAAAATAACGTTAGTTTAGAGAACAATACCAGTAAATGCACTGCAGAGATAAAAGTAGGTGACTGGTTCTTCTTCAGGAGAGCTAGCTAGAAGACAAGCAATACTCTCTAAAATCAATATAAAGAAATAAATTTAGTCGCTGAAATAGATTAAATCTGATTAGAGATCTCAATAGAGACATGGAAAAGGGTTGTAATCATTAAATTGGGACATAGCTAGTGGGATGTTGCATGAATTTTCTTGGAGAAATACTCTTTTCTCATACCAAAAAATCTACTTAGGTTACAACTTTTGTTTATCTGTCATCTGTAATCTTTAAGGTTTTTCATTTTACTTAGTGAAGGTGAGATACGAATGTTTCCTGAAGTATCTGCAGTATGGTTAGGAAAATTATTGGACTCTCAAGTCTTTCAGCCAGGCTCTAAGACAAAACACTTTCTCAATCTCACACACTGGTAGAAAAATTTTTGCCTGATGAACTGTTGCATATATTGGCGTTAATAGGTTTCAATAAAAATACAAACATTGATTTTTTTTTCTATGTAAAATGTTAATGATCTGATTAGATATATTCTTTCTCACAGCTAAACAAATTGATGCTGACCTAAGCATGGGATATTTGTAAATATGACAACCCATCTGTTGTTACAAAACAGAGATGTCAGCCATATTTCAGATTGAACACATTTTTTTTTTTTCAACATGAGTACAAAAGCTTGAACAAACTGATTTTAAAGAACCATGAACTCCTTTATTCAGATCTAAGAGGCACCTGGAAATTCGTTGTCCTAAATATAATGTCATTTCTAGATGAAGCCCTAAAGCTGATGGATTTTGAGCTTGGATTTGGCCCATTGTGCACATATATAAAATGGTACCACTGCCATCAGAGGCACGTTTATCACACGGAAAAAGCCTTTTAAGCCCCACAGAGGTTTTAAAGCTCCCACTCATTCTCTGTCCTTGTATCTTTCACAAATGCAGACAAATGTGCACAGTCACGTTTCGTCCCCTGCAGCATTGGTAACTGTGAGTTTTCTTTAACTTCTCTTTCATTCAGAAGCAAGCTGTAGTTCTCTGATTGTTATCAAAACTGCAGTATGGATTAATACAATCAATTATCGACTGTGAGATTGGAAGAATAAAACAGAGAGGAAGAACAGCAGGGCAGCAACTGGGATCATGAAATTAGAAATGAAAATAAAAGCAAATCTATGTCTCATCCTGACAAGTGAGACACTCTGCCTGTCTGTCATCCTTTTCATCATGCAGATGACTCCTCAGTAGCTCTAGGCATATAATCATGCAATCCCCTGTCCACCAAATTTCTACAGCAGCTGCCAACTGTTTATAAAGCTTCTAGTTAAAAATTATGGAAAATCATATTTCACAAACCTAAAAGCTCCATAACTTTTAAATATTTTCTTGTTTCATTTTACAGTGAGTTTTGCTTTAATTTGTATGAAGCCTAGTTATTTTTCACTGGGAAAGAAGGAGTGGCAATGACAATAGATTTAGGAGGCTGGAAAACAAACAGGTGGGGAAATTAATAACAAGTACTCATATTTACAGTTGCTATAAGGAAACCTTTGTATCAGAGGAATCTAGATAATACATGGCATACCATATGGTTTGCCTAGAGATGAGGCAATGAGATTTGCAGATTACAGCTGGTCACCAACAGCCATTATCACACAGATAACCCAGTGCTTGAATGGAATTGGCCCATTGACAAGGGATAGCAGAACCAAACCATGAAAAAGCTTCAGCTGGCAGGACCAGGAAGCAGTGGTGCTGGCTGGCACACATGCAGGGTCAGGGGTTGAGGGTGGGTTCCTTTGTTCCTTGGTTTTGCTAAGGAACACAGCAGCACCTACAAATTACAGCTGCCGACTATTAGGTAGAAGAATCTGTTTCATGCTGTTGAGCAGAGCAGTACTTGCAAATGTATAACATCAAGCCCTCAGCATGATACCTTCAGCTTGTACAAAAGGGGTACAATATCCCCTAGGCATAACAAGTTACAGTGAACAAACCTGTCTTCCACTTTGAGTATCATGCAGAGTCTCCTCTCAGATAAATTCGTATATCCAAAAGCTAGTCATCTGGTCTATACTAGTCATATAAGTTCATCGATTCTCTAGTAAATAGAAAGAAATTGCTTCATAAAAGCAATTCAGCGTAGAGTTGTATGGACAGCAATGAGAAGGTAGGACACAGTCTGGAGTTGTCCATTTCCATTGGATGAATGACTACCTCCATAGTGCTCAAACTAGACATGTTAGGCAACACAAGATTTTATTTCTTGTACAGCTAAGGTTCTTGTCAAGCTAAGTTTCTCAGTTCTTATTTTCTGAGTGCTGAATGGCCAGATTCAGCATACCCAGATGAAGAAAATATACAGGTGTAGAGAGAGATGCTGCTCCATGGGCTCAGTAGTACTTTCTTCCACAATAATAAGTAGAAAAGTGTGAAAGAAAGAACGTTTTTTATCAGAGAGTCTGTGGCTAGGCAACAATTCCCATTAGAAACAGGCATCATAACATCATTGCCTTTTAATTCAAATGTAAAATGTGTTTTTGACCTTGCATGTCCTGAAAATTGTATATATTGTAATATTTTGTAATATTGTAATTTTTATTGTAATATTGTAATATTTTTAATTGTAATATTTTATACTCTTATACAATAAAGCACATCTTAAAAGAACAAAAAGAGCCAAAGAAATATACTGAACAATCATGCAAACTCTGAACGAAATACTCTCTCAAACATGATTTTCCCATGGTAACAATGTGTAAGAAAGCACAAAGAACACATGTGACAAATGCAATTCATATCACCCAGAGCACTGCTAGGAGGCCCTCAGATATGAAAATAACTCTTAAAGGATAAGAGGAGACAGCTGAGAGTAGCTCTAGTTTTCCTTTTTGGTCAGCTTTACTTTAAAAAAGCCTTAAATTGTTTGGATCCTGGTTGATCCATACCTAATTAAAATGACATGCTGTTATAGAGACAAATTCACAAAATATATGGTAATACAGGTTCTATCCATTTTAGACTCTGATAAACTTTTATCATCATTTTTACACTTAAGCCACATGAATGAAAATGTAATGTCTAACCAGCTAAGTTTAAAAACAACATTAAAAAAAATAAATCAAATGACAACCCCACACACAGAATCCCATTTCTTTCTGTGAACTATGGAAACATTTTCTGGTATCTTATGAATTATTCTCTGTTAGCATGTTGCTGTTTTTAGTGGTATAAATACATCAACTGACATCACAGAAAATACAATGGTTGCTAAGAATCAGAAGTACCACATTTTAAAGCATTCACTGTCTTTCCACAAGAACAAAAATCCTACCTTTGGGTATTGGAATGCTTGGACATATCTGGAAATAACTATTCCAAAATAATTCACACTATCACAACAGGTGATACCAAACATTCTCTTTGATATCTAATATGAGATCCAAGTTTTACTTACCAATCCTGCACAGCATTGAAAGACTCTTCATTCGTGATGTCATACATTAAAATGAAGCCCATTGCACCCCGGTAGTAAGCTGTGGTAATTGTTCTGTATCTCTCCTGACCTGCTGTGTCCTAAAACAGTAATAGAGAAACTTTTTACATACTGCAGACAAATTGAAATACGCATTATTAAAAGAAAAAAAAAAAAAAGAAAACTACAACGATGATCATTGTACAACTCTGCAATCCCCCTCATAAAACTAACCAACATGGAGAAAATTGAGGATAACAGGAAAAAGAATTCTGCTTCAGATCAAAATAGGAGGAGTATGTCCATTCTGCAATGAGGTGAGAAGAAGAAAGGTATGGCACTGTGTCAGGTACTGTACCAGAAGTATAGTACCTGACAACTGAATTTTCAACAACCTGAATTTTGGGTGAGAACCTTGTCTCCTGCCTCTGCCTTGGACATTCCCATTTTCACAGAGGTGAGAGGTAAAGTCTCATGCTCTGGAAAAAAGCTGTGACAAGTCAGCATCCTTAAGACCTTCACCATAAGATCAGTATGGTTTCTGATGTCTGGGGTGCCTGGCTAAAAAGGCAATGTCTACTTGTTCCATTCTTGTGGTTTTAAGCCATTGGTGCTCATGCCAACTTTAGAACAAGTATGGATTTGTGCTGACAAAATAATCACTGACATACTGTTCTTTTAAAATAAGGATGATAGCTGACCAAATAAATAAATAAATAAATAAATAAAGTCTGATAGCAGTCCCTTGCCACAAACCAGTTTTCTTTCTCATTCTCTGTATCTCATCTTCCTATCTATAAAGCCGTGAATTTAAGTTTTCCATTCTCCTACTCCTTGCTTTTCTTATTTCCATTAGGGACCATCAAGGCAGGGACTACCTGTTACTACTACATTTAGATGCAACATCTAGCATAGCCACCTATCTGTAATAAGATTATGAGACACCATCAATAACTAAATTAAAAGTATCCTGTTGCAAAATGCTTATTTATCGTTTTTAACCATAAACATTAAGAGCTTTAGATGAAGCATACATAACATTTCAGTTTAATCCTGTAACTCTAATAAATCAACTGAACATCTTTAGTTTTAATGGACTTTGAATCATAAATTCATTATTTCAGATTTTTTGAGTAGATAAGAACTAATTTAACATACAATAAGAACAAATTTATTTAATTTGTCTTCCTACTGAGAAAGTTAATCAGGTAGACAGTGTTTTATTTGGATTGTTTTCTGAAATGGTTTCTGTTTTAGTAGTATTTAGTATGAAGAAGAAAAAAATAGTATGAAGACCAAATAGTAGAAAGAAAATAGTAGAAAGAAAATAGAAGAAAGAAAAGAAAAAGAAGAAAGGAAATAGTAGAATAAAAAATAATAGTATGAAGAAGAAAAAAAGATTGAAATGGCAACCTTACGTTTCATTCATCCTTAAATTAGTAAAGGAAAAAAGTAGATTCTACATACATCAAAAACTACTTACAGAAAAAAAAATACCTTTTTTTTTTTTTTATTTTTTTATTTTTGGAGACCAAAGTTTTACTTAGAGTATATGGATTCAGTTCATTCTGGATTACTGTTGCTACAACCTTCAGTGCTCCAAGACTGACAGTTTTATGGAAGTTAAACCCTAATAGGTCTCATGAGACGTGCTGCCATTCTGTCTGCAAAAGGCCAGATGACCCTAAACTTTTTCTGTTTATACTCTGAGCTGGCCAAGCCTTTTTAACCTGTGGTCTGAAGGCAGGATAGCTGCATTAACATAACTGCTCCCAATTTTTCTGATGGTATTACTAAGGTATTAAGACTCTTGCACTCAGACTGTGTGTATTCTAATACTTGGAGATCATTTCTTTCTCAGTAGGTTATACTCTGTAAATAAAAGAAAAGTATCATTGAAATGTCAAGTAAAATCATTATTAGCAGAAGAATTATCACTTTTCATTACCTAAAACCTTGTCTTTGTATTTCTTTTATGGAGTAAATTTTACTCTCGCATGTTTTGCCAGCTTCATTTATTTGATTTGATACTAGGGAAAAGAGCTGGGAGAGACAGAAGGAAAACACAGCCTGTAGCAAGCACACAGCTTTACTGTACAGAACAGATATGATTTACAAACAACTTTTGGCAGTGTCTATCTGCTTGTTTGTCAGTCAGAGGCATGTGTGGTTGGAAATATGACTGTATGACAAGCCGAAATCCACCATTATTGAAGTAAATCTTATTTTGCTGTGGGTGATATCCACTGAAGCCTGTCTGCATATAAGGGTGAACAGCTCCAGCAGCTGAGCCATAAGCCGGTGAGGCTGCCTATCCCAAGACACATACCACTTTCTATAGAGTCTTAAGGAGATTTTGTATAGACGTAGTTGTTCTTGATTACAGAGAGTAAAAATGAGTGTAAAGGAAGACAAACCAATATGAAAATTTCTTAAATAATTTTGCACAGAGGGAAACAAATCTGCAGATGAGAACATTAGCATGGACTGACTTTGGGAGAGGAAATGCTGGACCTAAGCATTTGGTTAAACTTCATTAAGGAAGGAACTAGGTATTTGGGGTTGTTCTTAACACAGGTACCTGTAGCTAATGCTTTTATAAAGAAAAAGGTTTTCTTATGTGCTATTTCAGCATACAGCATAGAAAGATGACCATGAACAGGGTAGAGATTATTAGGTTCACATATTGAACGCTCCTGTTGGCAATATTAACAATTCACCTGCTATAAAGAATTGAATAAAATTGTGACTGGCTGAATGTAAAAATTATGTGCTGGAACGTTTATGATTGTGTAAGAAATGAAATGAATATTAGCAATAACTTTTACCAAAAGTTTTGTGTTTCACACACTCATAAGCATGCTTGTATTCTGACTAGAATATATTCTCAAACACCCTAAAGAAGGCTCCTTTTATAGTACTGCTAAGGAACAAAAATATCATGTCTGAAAATACAGCACACTGGAAACATCAAATAGTTAAATATTATATTTGATTACAATGATTTAATGTATTTGAAACAAATAATGCAATGATATTAATGGCTTTTCCCTCTGTGAGCTTTCATTCGTATGGAAGAACTGAGCAGAAAATATTTTTCATATTTCATTGTATTTATATCTGTAACTCACTGAGATACTGGTATGTAGTTGAAGAAAGCCTTTTCCACTTCAGATCTGGGTACTGACTGCTATTTTACCTTATTTATTTTTTATTTGTTTGTTTGTTTGTTTTCCCAAGACCATGGAATTTATCTGATGACCATCTTTTTGCCTTTATATTCTGAAATATAAAAAGTCTGCATTTTGCACTTTTATTTATTTCTAAGCAAACTAAATAAAATAAGCCTGAGGAAGAATAAAATTTGACCTATTACTAAATGACATTTTAACCAATGCAGTTCATTTCCATCTTTGATGAGCAGAAAATAAGACATAAATCATCTTGGGGGCCTGTTCATTCATGTAAATAATATCTGATAAGGACAGGTCTGATAAGGTTCATTAAGGAAGTAGAGTAGACAAGCAGAAGGGAATGAATGACAGTGAGGGAATGACAATGATTTATGAAAAGTTTTATGCATGGGCGACAAAAAGAATTATTTTACAAATCTTAAAACAAAATAAAAGGGGTCTCAACAGCTGCAAGGAATTTTCAAATAATAATTAAAAAATATAGTAAAATAAAAAAAATGTATTCATAAATTGTTTTTAATAAAGTTCCTGCAATTCCATTAGCTTCTGGTTAGGTGACAAACCAAAGGTCTGTTTAGTGACACAATCTTAGTGTTTTGTTTTTTTTTAAAAAAAAGACATCAGATCTTAAACATTAAATCACAGAAAGATGAGACTTAGTGGAAGTAGCACTTTACAGCATGCTAACAAACAACACGTGGCCCTGCATGTTTGGAAGACCTGCACAGTTTGGCCTTACATACTCTGACGTTTCTGGTATGGGTTGAATTTTTTGTTGGTAGTGATTTTGTTGTGTTTATGTTATTCTTTCATTATTATTATTTCCACTTAAAATTGAAATAAGGTATTTACAATTTTTTTTATGCTCCAGATCCTGACATGTGCCCTCTTCCCCATGTCTGTTCCAGTTCTCCCTTCCCATTTATTAGAGGGGGAACACCCTTTGGCCTTTCTTGACCAATGTACCTATAGAATCCCTTCTGTAGCTACATAATTCCAGATTACCTTGGCTGTTCATTTGAGTTAAACTTAAAACTGTTAAGCTGACAATATAACAAATACATCAGTTATTTTTACAGTAACCACATGAACAAGGCTTTTATCATGTGCTTCTCCCCTGAAACTACCCTTGAATAACTGGGAAATTTCCTACAGATTCTAGTGCCATGCCATAGAAAGCTTTAGCGTATAGGGAATTCAACATTTGCTGACAGAACTGCTCCCAGAAGGATGGAGAGTTATACAATAGCCATCTGACCAACTAGAAACACTTAGTAACAGTGATATAGCTGGCACTAAAATAACCAGTACTGCACATGAAGTTAAGCATTGATGGGGTCAAGAAAGTCTCAAAACAGAAAACAAAAAAAGCCATAGTTCTGATAACGATCTTGAAAATAATAACCATTTAGGCTTGCAGTGCTTAGTTAGCTGAGCTAACTTGGCAGAGGTAAATCCTACCGTCAAGACTTACTAAGGCTGACTTCACCCAGACTCGGCCATGCTAGCACATACACTTTGATTATACCAATGATTGTAAGCAATGCATTTAAATCTGGCCCTTTCTGAATTCATTTGCTGAGTGTGTGCACTCCCTCTCTCCCTTGCCTAGCACTGCGCCATGGAACAATACTTTATGTGAATAACTTCCATGTGGAGTTAATCATTAGTAATGCAGACAGTTTTGAAGGTGAAAGCAAACAGCATTTGGCAGCAAGAACTTTTAATGAGTCTGTCATTACAGAATTCAGTCTGCAAAACACAAACTGATTTTGTAGCATACCAGAGTGACTCTATGCCTCTGCATTTCTGTCTTGTATGCTAAACATACAAATATCATTTTAGATCCATCTCACCACACTTTAAGTTTTACTCAAATCACAATGAAGCTTGTGCCAGAAAACTAGCAGCAGTGGAAGAGGATTTCTTGGACAGTGTCTATACCTCTGCTGCACATCCACAACATTTGTAGAGTGGCAAACAGAAAGATAAAATTAGAAATATGAATTGGGTGAATTCTCATTGTACAGGTCAATATTTTCTGTGAGCTAACAAAAAATTGGCACAGCAACCAAGAACTGCAGCTCCTTTATGAATTTCATGTTTCTTTCCTGCCATTGCTTCCTAAAGGTATATTTACAAGCTCCATCAAAGAGATCGTATGTTTCTCTAATTTCTTCTATCGATAAATAAAAAAACTTGATGCAATAAGTGAATGAAAATACCCAGACAGAGCAAATGTGGGTCTATAGCCGACACAACTGAGAAGGACATGAAGGGCAACAAAAGAGAGGAAAGATGCTGGAGGAAGAGGAGCAGACTATCTTGGGGGCATCATTTCTCAACAGATCTTCTAACAGGAAGTGTTAGGAATGCAGAAACACACACCTACGAACATTTACAACGAGGAATGCAAAACAGTTCAAAGCAGTTTCTTTAGCTAAGGTATGCACAGAAGACACAGCACAATGTATTGCCAATTCAGACTTTGATTATGTACCCATCTAATGTCTGCATCTCTTTCCAGACTTCTAATGGTTTAGTTTTCCCTGGACTTATGTTCTTTTATATGTATACTTTATGTATACTGTATGTATGTATGTATACTATATGTATACCTTATGTGTATGTGCATGTGTTTGTATATTTATAAATATATATATATATGTATTGAAAGCAAACATTTGTAACTTAAAAAGCCAGCTACTCGGTCTGCCAGTACACATCTGCTAGGACTGTAGTCCCTATAACTCACACCAAAATCACAGTTGGCAGTTCATTCATATGTGAGGGATGCAGGAGCATGGCAGGGGCAGCTGGAAATAAGTGGGGCCAGAGCTGAGAGGAGAGGCATTATTCCAAATGGGCCAACAAAATGAGTCTAGGAGGGTTGTCCTGGCAGGCAGAAGGTGGGTCAGAGATTATCCTAGAGGAATAGTTTGGCTCCCAGACTGTCCAAGCCAGGGTTGTAAAAGTACTTTACTGCCCAATTTGCTTTCTCTCACAACATCCAAGCAGCTGGTGACTGTTGCAGAAGTTTATTTCCTTTTAAATTTCCTATTTTTCTTCTTTCCTGTTCTTTCTTGTCTCTCCTTCTCTATTTTTAAGACTTGCATAAAGCTTTTCACTCTCTGCAGTTCAGCTACCACTCCTTCCTAAAACATAATGCTTAGGAAGTCCCTGGCGTTACTGCCTCTTTTCTAGCTCAGTGTAGCTTGACCTCAGCTACTATTAGTTCTGGAGTCAAGTTTTGAGCCCCTCTGACATTTTCACAGCATGTCTCGCTCTTTCCCTGCCATGAACTGCAGCTTTTTCCTTGTCCTGTTTTCACTTTGTGGCCTGTCATGTTCTGGGGGAAGTGATGATCATTTCTTCTGGTCCTTCTTCCCCATCTTTGAACACATTTTATAAAAAATCTGTCAGATCAGTGGGTCCTGGCTTCTCTTCAAGAGTAAAACAGATTAATTTGATTTAAGTATCATTTTCTATTTTAACCACATATTTTAAACTTGTTTCATGTTGGGGCTTAAGAAGTATTTTTTTCTCTCTGGAAAGACTTGGGTTTAACTTTCAGGATATATTTTTCTTCTATTATAAACTTTAAGTTCAGCTCCAAATATGTATGGCGGAAATCAAGAATTTACAAAATGTTATAATTCACACTTCATGCAATAATGAAGGCATGTTTTCTGAGGAAAATTAAAAAGCAAATTATATCAGAAACCAGCCTTTTTCTGATGAAAAATCAGTGGAACAGCTTTGTATTTATATTGTCATTTTAATTACATGTAAATCAGACTCTACAAATTTCCTCATATTTTTCAGAAAAAAAATAAGATAACAGAGAGCCATGCTGAAAAAAAAAAAAAAATGACATACAAGAAAACCAGCAAAGCTTTGATAAGGATCTGTCTTTGCCAGGCAGCTGGAAAATCATGTGATAGTGTTGTCATATCTGTTTTTTAGAGCTCCTGCTCCCAGAGTCCTGTGACAAGAACAATTTTTGTTTGTTTGCCTGTTTATTTAATCTTTGTATTTAGTATAAAGATGTAGCCCTGTGCATAATGAAGTAGAGGCTTTTAATATGGATTGGAATTACTGTATTAAGAATAAATTTTTAATAAAACCGAAATCATTTAGGAATGCTGACACCTAGCAATGATTTCTAGCAAAGCTTGAAAGGCCCAACACAACTTGCTTTTCAGTGACAGGAACACATAAAAATTGTTGTATCTAGAATATTTCAAGAAATTGTAATCTTAGAAGTCTGACACTGAGACACTCTACCTACAGTCTTCAGACTCAGCAGTAAGTCTCCTTAGCCTCCAGGAGTCTACTTGCTTCCTCTGAAACTGCTCAGTGGTCATCATACAATGGAGTAAAGTTGCAGCAACTCAGTCCCAATGATGTGAGACTTATTCATATTAGTAACATAAGAAGCAGAGCTATTTCATGCATAGATGAAGGAGAAACTAAATAGTCCTTGTCTCATTCTGCTTTAGTAACTTCTATTTGGTATTTGTAACTTGACAGTGTTTCAGAACTGGCTCTTCAACACAAAAAGCTTAAAAATAAATTAAAAATAGGTGTGTTCCTGCCTTATGATGAATATGTTGTTCATTGTTTGTTTGTTTGTTTGTTTGTTTTGTTTTTGTTTGTTTGTTTGTTTATTTTTTTACAGCTCTGGTAAAGGTTTTAAAATTTTGCCTGATCTCCCACCATTTTTGAAAGGCATTTACCTTTCATTTAGCAGTGAAGAAAAAAAACAAACAAACAAACAAAAAACACTGGGCTAAAATATACAGTAAGAGAATTGGAGCCAAGCTGGCTGTTATCACACAAGCACACAAGCACAGGAGAGCAATGTCCAGGTACATTGGAATTCTGCTGTACCTTCTGCCGCTTCCCATTTCTATACTTCAATTATATACTTACCTTTTGTGTTAACTACTTCTCTCTAGAACCTATTTGTAAAATAGGAGAAATAAGCTTTCACCTTACTGTCTTGTCATCTGTCCTATTCTGTATCTTAAAGACAGCTCTCCCTATTAATATTCTTTACTGATATTTAATTAACTTGCCCTTATTATTCAGGATGAGGTAGGCTCTATGGATAAAGTTTAACCAGCTATTTTGATAATAGCTCTATGTTAGTAGCTCATTGCACTGCACAAATTTACATAATACTGTCATTGTCTTACAATATTATGCAAATCCAAGTCTACTGGTTAGTTAACAGTACCTCTCAGCTATTGAGAGCTATGAACATAATTCTTTCCTCATGACAACACCAGGCTTAGCACATTTTTGTTCTGCAGGTTTTGTTTTTTTTTTTTAGGAGCAGAGTTTTATAACTCTCAAAGACAAAAGTTTGAATTAGTGGTACAAAGGACATTCTTAAGCCATAAACCAAGCATGCTTGCCAGAAATTTTCTCTTCACCTCTGCTTTTCCCTGTATTCAAATCTGTTCCCTCATTTGGAACAAATTATAGGGAATAAGGAATTATAAGGAAACTTGCCATTAAATATTAATAACCTTTCAAACTTTCCCAAGAGTAAAGAAATGTGTTTCTGTGCAGAATATTCACAATATGTTCACAAAACACACTGAAATGGTCAGCAAAATTACTCATGTTTTTTACATAAAAATGCTTTAAATCTCGTATACCTATAAAAAAGGAAAAAGGCATTCTGCAACACAGAACAAGTCACATTCCACTCATTTTAGGCAAGAAACGAAAAGTGCAGTATTTCTGGAAGAGTTCAGCAATGGCTTAAATTCAATCCCATTCAGAACTTTCATGAAGACAGGTATAAGCCAAAACTCAGTGCTTTATAAAAATTGCAGAATAAAAATACTGAACCACAATGTGGCTTGTACTAAGCAGTTTTCTTTCTGCCTTGCCAAAATAATGTTGCTTTAGAGCTGTCTGGAAGATTCATAATGTAGTGAACTTTGTAGGTAACTTCTCTATCATCTCTTTCTATAGCAGTGGCAGTATACTGAGACTTAAAAAGAGCACCAGTGACTGCCAGAGAATACTTGTCTTCTGGGCCAGACATCAAAGACACATGAAGACATTCGTGTAGCTCTTGGTATATCAATTGTTAGGCAGATATTTTAAGATTTTAAGGCTTAGATTAAAAAAGAGCTATGTTTGCGGGACAGTCTTCATCAAACTCTCCTTTTGTTCACTCATTTTTATTTCCTTTGACCTCCAATGGTCTGTCATTACCAAACACTCCCTTAATATGTGACTGTGTTAGATATTTGAATTTGCCATCAACTTAGTTTTTTATTCACCCCTTCCCCTTCCCCTTCCACTTCCCCTTCCCCACCTCCTTTTCCCCTTCCCCTTCCTTTGGCTCCAAAACTTTTAGAATTTGAATGACTTCTCTAGTTTTTTCAAAGCTGATCTTTAGTTATCAACTTTTACAGGCTCTGGAAAAATTTTCCCTGGCTTTAAATTATCATAGTTTACTTGTGGAAACATTAAAAGGTCACATCCTGCTTATCAGAAAGATTCACCAATATACTCATCAAAGATGTCACCAATATACTGCTACTACTATATATCCCTATGTAGTGGGTTTACGTGGCAAGGTTTTGGTAGCAGGGAGCCATAGGGGTGTTTTCTGTGAGAAAGATCTAGAAGCTGCCCCATGTTTCGGAAGGGCCCCATTGTTTTCCAGATCTGAGCCAATAAGCGATGTTGTTTTGCACCTCTGTGAGAGCATATTTAAGACAGGGAAAAAAAATGCTGCGCCACACAGCAGCCGGGAGAGTCAAGGGAGTGGGAGAACAGCCTTGCACCAAGGTCAGTGTAGAAGGAGGGGGAGAGGTGCTCCAGGCGCCGGAGCAGAAGTCCCCTGCGGCCTGTGGTGAGGACCATGGTGAAGCAGGATGTCCCCCTGCAGCCCATGGAGTACCACGGTGGAGCAGGGTTCCACGCTGCAGCCCGTGGAGGAGACCACGGTGGAGCAGGTGGACCTGCACCGACGGAGGCTGCCGCCTGTGGAAGACCCCTGCCGGAGCAGATTCCGGGCCGGACCTGTAGCCCGTGGAGAGGAGCCCACGCAGGAGCAGGTGACCTGGCAGGAGCTGCTGCCCGTAGGGGAGCCAGGTTGGAGCAGTTTTCTCCTGAGGGATGGACCCCGTGGTACGGACCCATATCTGGAGCAGTTCTGGAAGAGCTGCTGCCTGTGGGAAGCCCACGCTGGATCAGTTCATCAAGGACTGCACCCCGTGGGTGGGGCCCCACAGCACAGGGGACGAGAGTGACCGAGAAGGAGCGGCAGAGAAGAAGTGCTGTAGACTGACCATAACCCCCATTCCCCGTTCCCCTGCGCCGCTCGGGGGGAGGAGGTGGAAGAGGGTGGATGGGGGGGAAGGTGCTTTTGTTTTTTTTTTCCTTTGTTTTCTCACTTCTCTCGCTTGTTAGTTGTAGGCAATAAATCTTACTATCTCCTTATGCCGAGTCTGTTTTGCCCGTTACAATAATTATTGCGTGATTTTCTCGTCCTTATCTCAATCCTTGAGCCCTTTTCACATATTTTCTCCCCATTCCTCTTTGAGGAGGGGGAGTGAGAGAGCGGCTGTGGTGGAGCTCGGCTGCCCACTCGAGCGGAACCACGACACCCTAGGTAGGTCATTTTGGGAATCTTTAAATTGTATTGAAGTCTCCAAGAAAAAAAAAAAGAAGTCTCATCAAAGCAAAATGTAATTCTTAGATAAGCCAGAATCACTACTAAAATCTCTTCACCAAGGAAAAAAAAAAAAAAAAGGTTAAAGGTACCAAATAGAAACAATATAATCTAGTACACATGGTTGGGTAGGGTAGTGGGTTTTTTATTGTGATTAGTTGTTGTTTGGTTGTTTGGTTGTTTGGTTCAGTTTGTTTTTTGTTTGTTTGTTTATTTGTTCCATTGGTTTGGTTGTTGTTTTTTGTTTTTATTTTTTGAAAATATACTTTTAATGCTAAATGCCTCTGTGTTCTCTTGCTTGTCACTAAGCCATTAATACCCCAGCACCAAAGCTGTTGACATCAAAGGGTTATACACAGAACACTGTCCTAATGTCTTGGCATTTGATGAAAGAAACATAATTCAAGAGACCATAGGTGACTATAAAAAGGAAATACTTATTTATCCTGAAAACATCTCAGCATCTCAGCAGCTGACATAGTTTATCACATATCAGCCAACCAAAATCTTTATGTTGTTCCAGTTTAAGACTGTAAATTATTAAAGAGAGGTATAAAAACAAAGGTAAAAATATCAGGTGTGATTAATCTATGAATCTCACATTATTTCAAGTATATTATCCATGCATTCTCTTCATTGGGAGATCTGACATTAAGTGGTATAATTAAACTAGATTTAAGCTAAACTGCTTTACAGTTTGGCCTCTCCGTTTTTAGCTCAGAGTGGTTGAGAGTTATGTGTTTAGCATATGTATAATCATATTTAGCAATTCTAATGAACTCTGTAATTTTAAGCTCAAATTTTTAAGAGGAATACAGTCTCATCAGAAAGCATTATTAGCAGACCTATTGACCTATTAATATGTCCTGTTTGCTCTAAGGAATGAGAAATTTAATCTTTTACATATTGCAGTTATTTCTCAGTTCTGGTAACTACAATGGATGGTGGTACTAAATCTTGTGTCAGTACTAGCATTATGGTACAAACAGCTGTTTGTATTGGAAGGCGAATTCAAAACACATTATCTCTTTCTATTGCTCATAAATGGTCACATTTGTTTCCCCTACGTTTTCCTCCAAAGTAATTCTGAAATAATTAGGAAGCTTTTAACAGATCAGTATTGAGTATAAGCAATATTGTTGTAAGCTAAACACTGAACAAACATCCCCACTATAAAAAGAGTCAATAGAAGAAATGCAGTGATGTTATTTCCTTTATCAATGCAAAGCTATGGGTTTGGACACTTTTTTTTTTTTTTTTTTTTTTTTTTTTGTGTGTCCCTAGGTGTTATAACATCACACACATAAAAAATGCAATGTAATTTTTTGTTAAAAAGGATTTGGATTTGGCCCTACATGTAAACACCTCTGATAAAAGTCTCCAAAAGGGATCCTGATTTTACCAAAGTACAGATATGTAAAGCTACTAGAGATATTTAGGGGAATTTATTGGATGCAATGCATTTTTAAATGCTTAAATAAGTAACTTTTGCTTTAAATATAGGTAATTTTTTTAAAACCTCTTGAAAACAACACAACTTCAGGATGCTTGTCATCTGCCAACTAGGCTGCAGTAAACTTTCCTTTGCAGCAAACTATGACCTTTGCGAGAAAAAAAAAACAAAAAAAAAACAACATAGGCATCTAGGCTGCCTTTATTGTGCAAATTCACATACAAACTAGCATTTAAGTAGAATTTACAGTGTATAAATACACTAAACTATTCTGTAGCCATTTTTCTAAACATCTACTAATGTCAACCATCACAAAGAAACTACTGGACTACCTGGAACTCTGTTCTGATGTAATACAGTCGTTCTTCTGATTGTATAAGACCAATGTCTTCTAAGAAGACTCAAAACTAATAGTGTCAACTTCTCTAAAAATACTTCCAGAAAAACCTTATCAGAAAATCTGACACCCTTTTATATCAAAGAAGAGGAAACAACAATGGTTTCAAGTACAGGTTAAAGAAAGATATATTTATTCAAAAGTTTCTTCAAAAAATGGAGAAATGTGAAGAAAAGAACAGATATCACAAGAAGGATATCACCTACTCCTACGTATATATTTCAAAAAGAATCAATCAATCAAAGCAGCAGCAAGATCTTGACACTTGAAGGAACAGAATTTGAAGCTTTACAAGTGAACATTAAACTTGGCAAGAAAACCTACAAACAGCTCTTCACAATAAATATATAACAAACTTAAATGCATAGGTAGGAAGATTCAGTTTGGGAAATTTCAAGTCTTCATGCAGAGAAGTAACATGCAACAGGAATTCAGGCTTTCAGATGCTTTTCTGGATGAGGATAATAAATTCCAGGATCAAATTTTAAATGAGCAAACATTATTTCTTATACTTTAAAGGAAATCTGATTTTTTTAGACTTTTTAGGCAAAGAAAGAGAGATGAGGGTTAACAGAATTTGTAAAACTAATACTTTGTGTTTATAAATTCAGAAAAAAAAAAACAACAACAACCATGAAACTGCTTTACCATTTATGAGTAAGACCATTTTTAATTGTTACATATGAATAAAAGATTGTTGACTACTCCCATGTAATAAATACAATCCCATGAGGGGGAAAAAAAAAAGTCAAGTAAAATTTTTATTCACTAAAAACACTAATGATTTTTTTGCTAAATTAGCTGAAGAGATAATAATGCCACTTTGGAATTTCGGTGCAATGTTATTTCAAAGGAAAATGCTGAATAATACAAAATGAACTTGTGCTCAAGATTATGCCATGAAAAACTTCATTACAGCATGTAATTGATCAAATGTAACTCCATAGAGGAATTACTGGCCCATGCCATAAAGTCCCATCAGAAAGAGGTACTAGGTCACAGGCTGTAAAATTCCATGGAGAAGCAGAATCATAAAAACATTGGCTGGAATGGGCTGTGGTGTTGGTGGACATAACTCTGAGCACTCAGGCTATCTTCTAGTTCACATTTAGAATGCTTAAAGAATGTAACATATCCAGAGACCCAAAAGGTACCATATCCCTTTGTACCTGAGGATTTACTCAATTATTTTGAAGATTTTCATCTACTACATCACCTAAATGCAGGAGATCATTTCAGAATCCAAGCAGATAGGTTTCTAAGTTTTCTGAGGAACTCACAGAGGTTCTAACTCTACAGTACTGATTTTATTTTATTTTGTTTTAGCTTATTTTTTTAACCAAAAAGTGAACCATTGGGTTACAGGATCCAATCACATGATTTTTTCAGGTAGAATAATTAATGAAAAACATTTCTTTGTTCTGTATCTGTAGTAATTACATTATATCCATGCTTGTTTTTCTTTTAAATGATAGTATGTATGTTTACAAAGTGAGAAATCCTAGCTCATATAATTAGTAAATTAATTAACTAGTTAGAAAGATTAAAACCCATTTACGCTGATCACAATCCATAATATGGACATTTCTATCAGTCCTCAAACTGCAATGTCAGCACAACAGGTCAAATCAAGTACCAAAGAAAAGCATTATGAAAAGATTTTGTAAGGTTAAGGTAAAAAGCTTGATTCAAATGTGCCATTCTTTCCAGAAGCATTCTGTAACTCTGATATGTATTGCCAAGCAAAGTGATTGCTGTACGTTATTTGAAAAGCTTTGAATTTTTACTTCAGTAAAACAAAAGTTAGAAATAATTCCTAACAGTAGGATTTAGACCACATATGATGTACCATAATTAGTGTTACACTTCAACTGTGATTTTCAAACTACAGGTATTTTACCGGTAATCAGAGCTATTCTGTCTTAATGTATCATACAGGAATAGGCAATTACAGTCTAATGGAAGCGGAAAAATGACCAGCTGTGAAATCTCTAACAAGTATAATTATAATCAGAGCTAGATTAAAGCACTAGCTACAGAAAAAACAGACACTGGGATTATACATAGTCAGAGAGCAGTCTAAAAACAAATTGAGTGTAAATAATTTTCAAAGGGCTATCCTGCCTGCAGTGCAGCACTGACTACATAGAAGCAGTTAATGTTTGTTGTGAACAGCTCTGCTTTAATTTATACACCATACTGTTTCTTCTCTAATTAAAAACAACAACAACAACAACAACAAAAAAAACAGCAAAACAAAGATGTAACTTTCTAGAAACCACTATATTTTACTACAGCTCTACCCTATTTCTTCCTAGTCTCCTAACTATTACATAACAGTGGTTTTAAATTACTAGTCGTGTTTACTAACTTTTAAATATATTCACAGAGGTGCATGTTTCTGTTCATATATACAAATATAAAATATAAATATATATGTATATAATATGATCATAACTTAAATATATATACTCTATTATTCCCATTATGATACAAAGATTATTTATTTATTTATAAGCTTGCTCTAAGTAATGGAAAGCAAATTTGTGACATTGTGAATTCTTCTCTATGATCCCAGAATTCCGACTGAACTCATCAAAGCATAAAAAGGGAATGTATCTGTTCCAAATTGTTCCTGTATATATTTATATTTCATCAAGTATAAACAAAGAGGAAAATCGCCTTACTGAGCTAAGCTTAGGAGAATGAATTAAAAAAGCAAGCATACTTGAATTTTACAATTATTTCAGATTCACACATTATTTAGTGAAGAGTTAAATTTAAAAGATATCCAATCAAATCAATCTTTTACAATTTCATGTTAGACTAAATTAATTTCAAAATCCAAGAAATCCCTTGATATAATAGGTATTAAGTACAGAACATTTCTAACATCATTCAGGTTCCTTAACTGTGTCTCTCCAGGCCTCTTTCACAAAAGACAACATTTTAGGTGGATATATATTTTCTCTCCATACAACCTGCTGCTGGAACATGAATTGAAGCCCCAGTTATCTTTTCATTGAATATAATACTGACCAGCATATTAACTGGAAACTGCATTATCAAACACTCAACCAGTGTTCTTTGATCTTAGATAAAAGTTGAGGATTATTTCCACCCTGATTTGATTATGTTGTGGAACATGTTCTCTTTTTGTGCAGGCATAACTGAATCATCATCCATCAGCTGACAAAATGCTATAGTGACAGACAAGAAAGGCTAACAGTCAAAGAAGAGGCAAAATGAGGATTTTGCCCAAGAAAGGAATTCTTTCCTAATACACTTTCATATATACTAGACCAAAAAAAAAAAAAAATCTAAATTCTGGTCACGTCACATTTAGGCATGCTCAAACACTGCTGATTCTGAGAATTAAGAAGAGGATAATTTGCTGGAGCTGTTTATTAGTCAGGGGTTCGTGTTTCATCCCACAGAACATAGTTTAAACACAAGTTGTTGATTTTATTAAATCTACCTGAAGCTATCTTGTAGGGAAATAGCCCTTTCCAAACTTCTGCCACCACAAATAGCAATTTGATTATTTCATTCAGTCTTAGAAGCACTGAAATGAAGCCCTCAAGTTTCAAAGTGGCCTTTACTTATGAGTGGAGGCAACAAATGGATGGAACATACTATTTATTCTCCCTTTTCCCTTTTAATCTTCAGAATGATGAAAATGGCACACAATTTTGGCTAAGATGCCTGTACTACACTGCTTTGTTTTGTACAACATTTTCTTTTATGCCAAGTATGTGCACTGTCCAGTAACTTTGTCAGAATTCACATGCCATCCATGTTTATGAAAATCAAACTTCTTTTCTGTGCCTTCATTTCTGAGTACTTCAGGTGGCCAATATTGTAATGCGATGTTATATCTATGTGTCTCTGTGTTTTATCTATATTAACTTCCTAGTATATCCTGAAAGATAACTGAATAATAGTGTGTTGTTGTTGTTTTTCCTTTTTTTTCCAGTGTTAGACCTTTCCTAAAGCACACATATTGAGAGAAAAAATAACTCGAGTATTTACAGAAAGATCACACAAACTATTGACTCATCAGCAGATACTATATAGTAAAAGTTCAAGTGGTTCCAGTGTGGATGTTTCATAATAAATTATTACATGTACTTGACAAGATAATAAGGACAAAAAAATAGAGCCAATCAATAATTAATTAATACTTTTATATCACAAATTTCTGGTAACTAAAACACACTCAACTTAGTCACTTCACTTACCCTAGCATGATCTTAATCTCACAGCAGAATTAAATTGAACTTAGAGCAAAAGCACTTATCACAAAAATGATTTCTTCCTCTCAGATCTTTTAATAGACTTAGCATATGCTTATCTAAAATAGAAAAACTGGAATCTCAGAGGCACACAGTATTTTTAGAACATGTTGTGAATTAACAAGTCCTTGGAAAGACTGAAAATAATGTTATCCATTCCAATAATGTTTAGCAGAAAAGTGTTTAGCAACAAATCTATTTTTTTCACCATATATATATACTTATTTATTTATTTTTCAGAATTGTAAGTTCCTTTAAAACAAAATCATACAGGTTAAAAAATAAATTCATCGGTTTTATTTATATATATAATAATTTAAGCTAAATCCTAACAAAAAGGGGTATAGTGGAGGAATATAGTGTCTAAAATAGGAGGTACACTTTCAACACAAGAAGTCCAAACAAGTATCTATCTTCTGCCAACAATCACCCCAGGATTCCTGTACTATGATTAGGTCTACTAAAGTTTCATTTGACTGAAGTGTGACATGAGGCATTGGCACAGATATGGGTTACGAGGCAACACTATTAATTGATAAAACGTGTCCTGACTGATGACGTAAGATCATTCATATTCCTTGATGGTGACTCAAAAAAATCTCACTTTATTTAGAAGGTTCAGGTTTTTTTGTTTGTTTGTTGGTGGTGGTGGTGATAGTTGTGTTTTTGTTTTTGTTGTTGTTTTGTTTTTAATTCTGTAAATAATAGTTACAATGATGAAGACTAAAGCAAACGAAATATCTGCAGGGCACATTCCTTCTTTCCTTCCTTCCTTCCTTCCTTCCTTCCTTCCTTCCTTCCTTCCTTCCTTCCTTCCTTCCTTCCTTCCTTCCTTCCTTCCTTCCTTCCTTCCTTCCTTCCTTCCTTCCTTCCTTCCTTCTCTCTTTCTTTCTCTGTTTTCAGTCAAATCTCTTTTCATTCAAACACATTTTCCTGTGATTTGTTGTAATTTAAATTATTAATACTTTTACTATTTGCTATTGTCTAGTTTTTGCAGAAGCATCACACACACATGTGATTGCAATCTCTCTTTTAAAACCCAGGAATTGATGTTATCTCTTGTATTGTGCCAGTCCCGCATGGTGTAGAACATCTGATCCAGGAAAACACTTCACACAATTTTAAACACATTGTTTAGAGAGTCCCATGTTAGTAGAATTGGTCTGATGCTTAGAGGTAAAATAAGCCATAACTTTATTACTGTTGCCTAAAATGAATTGTAATAGTTAGGTTGGAGTCATCTCTTCCACATGAAATTTTGACTCTTAAAATTATTTGACAGCTTAAAAAGAGACAGAAGAGACTGGTGCAAACTCTTTTCCTTTTCTCAAATGAGAATTAATAATTCCTGGACTGCAGAACTGGTTAAACAGCCTAATAAAGCTCAATAACAACTTTTCATCAAATGTAAACCATATATATAAAAAAAAAAAATAAGGTGGGGAAATTTGGAATAACCCCAAAATTAGAATAACTCTGACCCTGAAATGTATTTGTGTAACAACTTCGATGAAGGCATCAAAATTTGATCTAGGAATCAAGTTCCTAAAGAAAGACTGACTACAGTCTTTCTCTACTGGAAGACTACACTCCTAATGCTCAGTGGAATATTAGCGTCTAATGAAGAATTCAAGAATACAATCTAGAGCTTTCTTGCATGGCCTAAACTGTATGTGCTCACCTTATCACTTGTGATAACCCTGATAATGATGTCATCATACATGTGCAAAATATCCCCCCCCTCCAGTCTTTGTCAATGGTCCCTCTTTTTAAATCTAAACATATTTGGAAACCACAAGCTAGGAACTCCTGTATGTAAAGTCTCAAGGAGTTTTCCTTTAGGCAGCATTTGACTTATGCTGCCAGCATTGAGTTCAGCACAAAACACTGCAGCTACTGACACTTTCCTAATAAAAAACAATATCTCATAGTGGCTATGGTGCTGACCATTTTTTATACAGTAACTTTACAGTTATAGCTCTTATAAGGGAGAAAAACCCAGGTTCAGTGCTCTGCTCAGCCCAAGGATTGAAGATTTTTTCCAATTTCTCTGGTAGGTGTTGACTGCCCTCATCTAGTGAATTCCCTCTCTTCTCTCTGGCCTTAGCAATTTGCATGCCTCTTCAGTGAGACATAGCTTTAGACAGATGTAGCAGAAGACTTATCTCCAGCCAGAGGGTTGGAATTTCTCCATGAAGATGAGAACACTGGGTCTATCTCTTGGCAGCAGTGAGCACTGAATTCTCCTGTCCTGGTTAAATTATTTAACCATCATCACCTCCAACAGATTAGGAGTAAACTGGTTATCCAACAGAGAGAGAAAGCACAGAAACACTTTAGTCCAGCAGATGTTTTCATGCTGTGAAACATGACATTATGAATGTACTTAATTCAGGACTACAAAACTTCAGGCCTATCTCCATTTCCCATTCCTACTGCTGTCTTAAAATACACAGGTGCCTTCACAACTGGCACCATTTGGTTATTTCAAATCCTGGCCACATGTGGTCAGCTCCCTGAATGGACTAGGAAATGCAGGTGTCTAATCTAGGTATGGGATTTCCACTCTAGGAATAAGGCCTTTAGAAAATGTCTTGGCAAATCTAAATCTCTTTATGGATCTGTACCTTAATGACTAGGAAAATGACAGAGAGTAAAAACCCCAAACTGCATAGGCTGCCAATCTGTATTTAAAAGAAACAATAAAAATAAAATCTGGATTGTGCAATAAATTCATATGAAAACAAACAGTAAATGAAGTCATAATAAACCTCTGTGCTGTAAAACCCAATAGTATGTGATGAAATCTATACACTGGAGGATAGCCACTGAGCTGTGGACAGACTCCATTCAAAATCACTATCTACAATTAGCAACATTTTCCCCATATCTCCAATGCTGCTGTATTGTGGTTATTTAAATTTAGAATAAAAACTTAATGAGCTGACCCACAATTAAAACTGTAATCAGGAAAAAAATATTTTCTTTTGTTCCTCTATTTTCTTCTATTTTTGATTGGATACTTGCACTGCCAGTTCTGGGCAAGCACTGAAATTCACAGGTCTTTTTTAAATAGACTAATCTCAGAATTGAACCTCATTGCAAATTAGTGAAATATGAATAGCTCATAAAATATCTATTTGATTTGTACTTCCAGTAGAAGTTTTCACTTCCTTTTTTTTTTTTTTTTCCAGAAGCTGCCCACAAATGCATCTACTGTATGAGAGAGAGCAGATATTACTTCTGAGAAACACAGCAAATATATAAGGAAGCAGTGGCAAAAAAGTGATCAATAATGACTGCAGTTAGATCCAAGCAATTCCTGCTGTTAAAACCTTCCCACAGGGAAGCAGTGGCAAAGAAAAAAAAAAGAAGTGATCGATGATAACTGCAGTTAGATCCAAGCTTTCCAGCTGTTAAAGCTTTGCCACAAATTATGCTCTCACTTTCTCAAAGGAAAAAATAATATATATATATATGTGTGTGTGTGTGTGTGTATCTTTCAGTACTAACAAAACAAAACCAAAAAAAAAAGACAACACTTTAAATATCAGGAAACAAGAAAATGAAGGAGAGATTTACTGATAATACTGACACGCACTCATAGATTATTTGCACATGAAAAACATAGCCCCAGTTATATAAAATGCAGCTACTATTACTAGGACTGGATTTGTACAGAACTTTAACAGCCATCACAATCCCCCAGTCCTTTCCAAATGCCTTTGGCAGATCTGCAACTTATGCTGCTAATGCAAGGTCAGGAAATCTTGGCTCTCAGGGCGATTAGTTGCTAAATCATCCCTTCCAGCTTCATTCAAGTATTAGCTTTTGTATTACTGTGTGCAAACAAATTAAATGCCATACTGGAGAAATAGCATCTTTCAGACTGGGGGGCAGTCACAGAGCCTGCCTCTCTTGTTACTGGAAAATGAGATTTGTATACCTTACGAGCAGCTTCCTCCTAACTGGAAATCACTATCTTAACCAGATTTGTTATTTAACAAACAGGAACAACACAATTAAGTTCAAGGACCTGGAGCTTGAACATGTAGTTATTATGTAAAAACACAAAAATCTCCAAGAGTAATTTGGATTTTTAATTTTACTAGGAAATTGTGTGGGAAAAAATGGACTTGGAACTTAAAAGACTGAGCTAAGTGTTCTTTTTTAATATTGTTAACTGGCACTGCAGACTGGATCAGCACCAGTCTTGGTTTCTTGGTTGAGATAAATGTGGATCTGTTACTTGAAATGTTTACTCATTATATATATATATATATATATATATAAGATAAATAGAAATATAGATATATTTCAGGCCTTTCTATTCTGCATTGCATAATTTTGAATTTGCTTGATCATATAAACAAAAATATAAGCCCATAAAACAATCTGTCTTATTTAATGTTTTTCCTTCAGAGCTCCCAAGCCTATAATTGCATTAAGCAACATTCTCAAAAGTCTACAAAGTCAAAATTTCAAAAGTGACTGCTGTTCCCAGAAATTTCTAGCATAGACTGCCCAGCATGTTTATCCTAAGCAATTTGTTCAGAAGGTAGACTTTTATATCTATATTGTTATTTTATTTTATTTTATTTTATTTATTTTTTGTTAAACCTGTATCGTTTTCTGGCCTATAGCAAATATTTACTTCACTAACACAACAGGTATTGTGATATGAGTTTAGCCTGAACTAAAGAGGTAACAAAGTCATTACTTTGTAGAGCCCAATAAACCAGGTAAAATAATGCAGGTTACTTTGTAGATTTTTTTTATTTTTTTTTTTACTTTATATATAAAAGGTATCCTAAGACAACTATTACAACTTGTTTGATTGACAGTTGACAGCTTCCTCTCTAAATGTGTAGGTTTCCTCATTGTGTTTTAAGAAGAAAATTATATGAAAAGCAAATACAGTGCCCTATTATTATTTTTTTTGATGGTGTTGGTGGTGTGTTGTTTTTTTTCCTCCCAAACTTTTTATAGGAAATAATTGCACTTCAAACCCACAGAATGAATATGTGTTACAGAACACTAAGCACCTAACATTAGCTTGTGTCTTCTTTTTTTCATGACTCTCCAGTTTGTTATTCTGTGATCTACTCATGCAGGTTTTCATCATTCACTTGTGTAGCTAGGTCTATGTAGTTATTAAAGAGGCAACCACATACATAATCTTGATTTTCAAAGGGAGTTCCTAAATGACAGGGCTACAAATCAAGAGATTTTTGATTCTCAGATGAGATTCTGCTGCTGATGTAAGCTTCTTACAACCTGAGCTCAACATAATACAAAGGTATCCAAAAAAGCTCTCTTAAAATTTGCCTAGGGAATTCATCTCTCATTTAGTCAAAACGTGAAAATCTCATAGTTGACCCATACAACTAGCATCTGCTTAAGAAGGACGGACCAAGTCTGCTACAAAGTCTGCTAATGATTAGTGGCATTAAAAAAGTATATTTCTGTTTTCAGAGCCCACTTTTTCTCTTTGTGGAGTCCTTAACCATTCTGTTGTTTTGTTTTGTTGTTACTAATGTTTGGAACTATAGCACAGTTAGGCTAATCTGTCTCATTTAGCATTTCTTTTTCTCTACTTCTTTTATTTGTTTGTTCTCATGAGATATTGTAAGGTTTGATATTCTGATATATATGCTGATTTCTAGCAATATCCTCCTCAAGTCTGCTTAAATAGCTAAGTTTGTAAGTCCTGTAGAATTAGCCTTACCACACCTTCAGAATAGTTTTTATCATACCAAATTGAAGCAACATCAACTCCTTTGTATTATTTTATTTTTTTTCTTTTATGAGTTCGTCTTTTATTTCCTCAAAGAACAGATCAAATGAATGAGAATTCTAGTATAAAGGCACACTTTTTTTTTTTTTTTTTTTTATTTACTTTACTAATGAAAAAATTATTCCCTAATGAAGAGAAAGCTACTTGGCAGCAATTGCATTACTATGGTTCACATACTTATTTTAATTTGACAACAGCATCCTTTATTTACTGCCCAATGTGTTCACTACAGAAATCACCTGAACATCAGACACTTAAAAAAACAGCTTTTCATGTCCTTTAGACTAGCTATGGTGCGCCAGACTTCAGAGAAATTAAAAACATTTGTAATAACATCCCTACATTATATATCTTGATAAATAATGTATCTGACAAAAAAAAAAAAAAATCTTTACAGGAAGAGATTCATTTCTCTGTATTCTGAACTCACCCAGAAATAGTTCTATTTTTGTTGCTGAATTTTCTTAATCTGAGGTAGCTGATGTTCAAGTAATCATTTTTTTAAGATAGAGAAATTCCTGGATTTGTTCCAATCATTTTTTCAGGGTGATGAGGGTAAAGGATTGATTTCTTCATGCTGCAATATAACTACCTGTAGCTTTCTACTACAGAAAGGAAAATGTTTTAGACATTCTCAGTATAACAGAGGTGATACATTCCAATTCATCACCTCTAAAAAACCTCTTATATAAAAATCTAAAAGCTGTTTTAATTTCCTGAAAAGCAAGCCTACATAATTATGAGATTAAATAATAAGGCTATTCCACTGTATTTCCATCTAGGGACGGAATGTATATCTAAGGATCTAAGGAATATTAAGACAATAATACACACTTGCAGTTGTTTAGTTAATTGTTTTGTTGTTGTTTTGTTTTGTTTTGTTTGTTTGTTTTTCATAGAAAAGCCCTGAACGTCACAATCAGTTTGCATTACACTTCAATATGGAAAATATACATCTTCTCTGCAACTGTACATGTCCCAAAGGCAGTAATAAACAAAAGCATTTCCATTACTTTCCTCAATGATAAGACTGTAAAGGTAGTTTTTTAGTCTGCTAGAAATTTTGTCCTTTTTAAGATGTATTTAACGAACTTCTGTGCTATGTATGACAATAATATTTCTATAAGCTTAGGGGAACACAGTGCAATATAAATTTGATTTGGATCCAGAACAGGCACATTTTCATTGAATTAACCAGAAATACACTGTTATGGAAATTACTTTGATGTTATGTTTGTGTACCATTTGCACAATGACAGACATTATGTGATTCAGTGTAAGGTTAGAGTGACTCAGATAAATATGATAACAAGCTATTTCATAAAGCTGGATCACAAACATTTATTGAACAAATCTAAAACAGCTGCAGATTTTACACAAGATCAGTGCTTTTTATATGCAGTGGTGTGGTAGCAATTGTGATTCAGTACTATGTACCCTGTATCCAACTATTTTCTCACCAAACCACAGTAAATCAGCACTAATTTTTGGTATAAAACAAGCCTTGAAGTACACAGATGGATGACTGAGAGCTCATCCAAATTAAAAGGTTCTCTTGTACAGGTCCTGCTGGGCATAAAAAATAAGATTGCAGAAGAAATATTAGGAATGCCTATGGGTTTGTTCCTATGATCACATAAAAGGTCTGAAGAACATCTGGAGAATAGCAGGACAATGCATAGATATATGCATTTAAACAGTTCACCACACGGATATACTCAACTACCTTCTTGCTTTATCCTTTAAACTCTGACATCCTCTGAGTTCTGTTGGAGCTGAGACTTGAAGGCTAACAGCCAACACAAATTAAACTAACATTTGGGAATGGTAAATACATAGTAACAGTGGAGTCCAATCTGGAAATAAGACCGATAGAAGATGCGTGAGTAACAAAGAAACAAACAAAAAAAGGTCAAGCAGAAGAGCGATGAGAAGTCCAGCTAAGGTGCATAAGTGGAGGTGTGCACATGCAGCAAGGCCAGATACAGTTTGAAGGGAAGCAAAAGAGACAACAACAGCAGAGAAGTGCAGGGTCCACAGCTGGCTTGACAAATGCAAAGCTAAGAAAGCTAGTCAGAAAGAGGTGTCAGGATCAGAAAGACCAAAACAAGATCAGGAACAAGAATGAAGGTGAAATCTTAGTTGGTATGGTGCATCAGCTGATACTGCAGGTCAGGATTAGAAAAGTCAGGAGCCAAAGACAGGGGCAGTAAAATAAAAGCTGAGGATAATGTAATTCAGAAACTGGCTGAACAGCAATGGTAGATAACAGATTCCCTTATATATTAGCATGGAGGCAAAGGCAGGTGTATAGGCTGGTCCTGAGGTTACAGGGTTTTGCTAGGCTCTCAGTTGCTAAGGTTGCTAACTGCAGCTAGCTGAATGGCTGATAGCGGAGTTAGAGCCTGATGGAGACACTCTTTAAATTGAGAGAAAAACAGCACATGGCATTCATGTTCCAGAATTATTAGCCTGAGAGTTTATTTTTTTTAGCCTGAGAGTTTATTTTTATTACTGCAATAAAAGAAGAATGCTTTAAAAACAGAACACCATACCCCATTATTAAAATTCACTTCAAAGAGTGATGCTGTTTCATCTTAAGTTCCATATATTGGCTGTCTTATGGGAAACAAATGCCTCACATTAGCTACTCAGTCAAAGCAGCACTGAACTGCCATATGCAAAAAGTTAAGGGAGAGGAAGCTCCTGTTTCCTTGTGATAGCTGTCATCAGGAACTGTGCAGAGAAGTTCTGGATCCATAAAATAAAGGCAGTGTTTCCACTGACTTTAAAGCATTAGCATATTCCTTGGTGATAAACTCAGCTATA
Source organism: Aythya marila (assembly GCF_965140915.1). NCBI lineage: Eukaryota > Metazoa > Chordata > Aves > Anseriformes > Anatidae > Aythya > Aythya marila. Next base: position 20,035,285 of record NC_139080.1, on the reverse strand, counting down.
TGAAAAAAGTTGTGACCTTATGTTATTGTAAAATAGGTGGACAGAAAATTTTCACATAATGTTGGCTTTTTCTTTTGGACTAAATGACAGCTGTGTGCATCTCTCCTGCTAGTGTTATACATATAACATAGATTTGGCCCTAAACCATTGCAAGAATAAAACTTATTTTTCTGTAAATATTTAAACAGGTATAAGTATTTAACGTTTTACTTTGCTCTGAAGTACCATGCTAGATCTTCCTGAAACTCAAGCCATAATACAAGTGGATGTACATGATGGGTGTACAGTAGATTAAAATCCGCAATAATCATGCATTAGCATAGGCAAAGCAATAATTTAGTCCATAATGTGGAAAATGGCCAAGTCACTGAAGAGTTGATAACAGAAAGCAAGGAAAAACTGTCATGGCTCATAGACGACTCCTCCCAGCTAGAAACTTTTGTTTCTTGCACTTAAGCATCACTTATTGAACACTGTTGATTGTGAGAATTAAGTACTTGTGATACATGATCCTATTTTTTCCTGTATCACTTATGAGCTGAAACAGTAACGTTCTGAAATGACAGAAGTATAGAGATAGAAAGTATTTTGTAAGAGCTAGGTATTCTCATTGTTCCTGTCCTGTAGGACTGTAAGAAGCTGGAAATCATGATGAATACAACCACTGGTCAGGTGTTGGAGCCATGTCAATAGTGTAGTTTACAGTCTTTTCAATTACCTTGGTTCCAAAAGACCTGAGGTTAATACACTTTAAATACAATTTAAATACAATTTAAAAATAATTCTTTAGGGAAAAAAAAAAATCTGCCTACTAATTATGCTGAAGAAATAAGGTGGCAAGTCATACAAAAAAATGAATCCTGGATTCCCAATATATTTCTTCTAATTGACACTGATTAGTGCATTGCTAAAATTTAATCTTTTTTTCTTTCATTTTTTAACTGGTTTAAGTCATATTCCTTTATACGCTCTACAGACAAGAAACCTAAATTGATCATAAACACAGGATGAAAGAATCTCTCCTGGAGTCTTCTTTCGTAAGGCAAACTATACACCTTCACATTTGTTGCAGAGAACTGCTTTGCTGTCACGTGGCAAGGGACAGTGGTAAGCAGAAATCATTATCAAGAAAACTCAGAAGGACAAGAAATGTTGGAATACTAGTAAGTGTTAGGAAATCCAAACCTCAGCTATCATCAGTTTTTCAGCTTTGCAAACTAAGGCTAACCAAAAAGTCAATTGACCTCTGAGACCTTCATTCTCAGATATCAGAAAAAGTTTCAGGATATGCTGCTTCCCATTCATCTCAGCCACTGACAGGACACGAATAATTTATTTTACCTTCCTCTCTCCCAGAATAGGCAACTATTTTCTGTAAGTTCATTTTCCACAGAGACATTTATATTCCAATAGTGTTATTCAGTGTTTTTCCATTGAAAATAAAGAATAGCAGTGGACATGGCCATCTGCACATGCAGAGCCAGCATTCAACTCTGCAATATACACATATATTAATTAAAAGATTAGGACTTTACATAGCTGTTAATTACTGAGGAGCATATCTGAGAACTGTTACTCACAATCAAGTTAAATTGAATCAGATTGGAATGCAATTGCTTCTATTCTCCTTTTACATCTTTCACTAATGTCCTCAAATTATTTTTTCCTTGGGGAAAACAAAACAAAACAAAACAAAAAACATCATTGCTATGAAAATGGTGAAATATCATATGCATATGTGTGAGCAAAGCATACTCAAACATAAGCTTGCAGTTGCCTGTGTCTCCAGGAATGCCCACATTTTAAAGTAACCATTTTGGAAAGACAGCACTTTATCATCACATCAAAAACATATAAATATATAAATAATCAAACAAAAAGGAACAAAAGAAGAATAAACTTGGGGAGATAAGCTGTAGATAGACCTATTGATTTCAAGCATGAGCACTCACCAGAACCATGCCAACAGTTATTTAAGAACTCAAATACACTTTGCTGTTATAGACCTACAAAAGCTGATTTTTCAGCAGTGATGCCTGATGGAATGATGCTTGCCAAACAGAGTGGAGGTCACTGAGAGCATACCTGAGGTGTCTGAAAAGCAGACAGCATTGGTAAAGAAATGAGATTTAGTGTAGCCTACAGCATGTTTCCACTCATAGTGAATTAAGAGCATCAATTTCACCATGGATCAAGAATGCTTTCCACTTATTTATGAACAGGGTTTGTGAAGAATATATTTCTGGGTCAGAAAACCAGATGCAAAGTATATCTTTGAAAGGTAGCACTGTTCTGCATTGTTCCCAAGAACAATGACAATCAGTATCTGAAGAAATGGAATAATACTGGGGATTCATTTTTTGCACTCCAAATAACCTCTTTTCACAATGGTTATCTGCAAGAAATACCTCCAAATCAACACTGACCACTATAGATGAACCAAGAGGAATAATGTTGCCTTGGTTATAGCAAAAGTTTCATAAAAGCAAAAAAATACTATATCTATATTGAAATAATGATAATGCAAAAACAAACAAACAAACATATATAGTGGAAAAATAAGGGAAATAAGTGGCAGATTTTTATTCAAAGAAACCCTTGTAACAGGGGGTAAAAGGAAGAGAAAATCCATTTTCAATAGCATTCCAACCTTCCAGGAATCATCAATACAAAACAAGCCTTTCAGTGTTAATATTAATTGTTTTCAAGAATTAGAAAAAATGCCCTTCATTTCTGGAACATTTATACAATCAGAGATTTAGAATATAATTTTATCCGATTGTTCTGCTTGATGCTTGCTCTGTGTATCCTGCCTCAGAACAGCTTTCTGACACATGAGGATTATCTTGCCAAACATTTTATATGCAAAAATATTTATAGTTGGAAAGGTTAAACAACTGTATTTTTAGGTACACAAGCCTGTACAGTACACAACAGGAGTATCTCTAAAAGTACAACCACCTGAAATAAGTCTTCAGACAAAGAAAAAAATGTGGGGACAAAAAAGAAACAATGTTACCAAAGAAGCAGTATTTGGCAGCTAGAGACATTAGGCAGACAGTTTAATCATTCCCTGTATAAATAAGCCTGCACACTTACAAAACTTGCACTGCTGCTGAATCACAGATTTTTTGAGTTTTTGGGGCTTATTGTAAATAGGAATTAAGTTTTACAATAAAACTAATGATTGTTCTTGCCACACAAGCTCACAAGTTTCTGAAATGTGTGAAATTCATTTAACAAAGATGTGTGAAGTCTTCATTTAAATGAAGAAGAGAAAATTTATTCCAGGTCCCACACTTGTATTAGGTGATGGAAAGAGAAACAAATGCTGGAGAGGATAGGGGATGAGAGGCATAGTGTTCCCAAAGATTCTATGTATTGCTCAGAATAGCCATGATGCCCCATATATTATTAAATATGAAGACATATGCTTTAGGATGTTTTAGACATATGCATTAGATGTTTTACCTCATATTATGGAATTGTTTAATTTGGGAAAACAGACTAGAAGCTACTAAACTTCTACCTCAAATTTTGACAAAATCTACCAAAACACCTCTAGCTGAATTAAATAATTTACCTCCCGGACAGAAGAATATCAAGAGAATTACAAAATATCATCAATATTTCACTTTGACTAGAGAATGAACTGTTGTTCTCCTACACTTACACTTTCCTAATATTAAATATTAATACAAAATAAAATGAAACAAAAACAAAACAAAAAAGTGTCCTTCTGGAAAACAAGAGCTCTGTAAGGAGAAGTCATCTCAGTTTAGTTGAAGATCCACCCACTGCATCAAAAACTGAACCTAAAGATATTTCCGAAAGAAAGTGTCTGTATACATAGGGCAAAAGAGCAGGAGGATAGTTGCTTCTCAAAAGTGACAAAATTAGAAACGGAACCAGACTTCCTGACTTGTGAACAATTATGCCTTATTTCACCACTGATATTGCTTACATTAGGCAGATTTTGTTAATGTAATGAAATCCTAGTGGCTTCAGGATGAATAGAATGGTAGTCTGAGAGGGGACCTAAATAAATATGTTATTAAATAAGATTTTAAATAGATTTGTTGCTGAGAGGCGTTAAGTGCCTCTGCGTAACATGCAGCATACACAAACTTGCCTATGAACCTTACCAATTTTGACAATAAACTTTAGCTCCTAAGAATTCTTTCCACTCTTCTTATTAATGTTTTCCTATCACATGCCACTTTCCCTTCCTTCTCTCTGCTCACAGCCTGCCACGTGCTCCCTCACTCAGCTGTTCTTCCTCCAAAAACCGCAGATGCCTTTTGGGTTGTACGTTCTTCTCAAAAGGAAAGGATGGGATTTAGACAAGAACAGTCAGTGGAGTCCATTTCTTCAATACAGCAGCATGCAGTAGAGGCTTTTTCAGGAAAAATACTGTAATTAAGCGGACTTTATAGACTGTATTCCTTGATGCTGTACTGTCCATATGGGACATATACATCATGATTCAGTGGGCAGCTTGGCAGCAAACTCATAAACCTACCAGTTAGGAACCTCAAATACTAGTGAGTGGAAGGATTCCCTCAATACTCTATTTCAGAACTGGGTCACAGTTCAAATGGTAGCTATTAATTATGTACTCTTACAGCCAAGTCCTTGGCTCCTAAATTTCCTGTGCTCAAAGGACAATCCCCTACTTTTCTGAAGATGCTTTTGTTTTTAAGATGAAGATGCACAAAAATGTTCTTACTAGCCCTCACCTCACATAGGCAAAACAGCTGCAAATATTCACCACATACTCCAGATGTTTTTCCCTTTATAATACGCACTCATATCATCCAGCCAGAAAATAGTACTAGTGTTTTACTACAGTATAAATAAACTGATTGGTTCACATTGATAGTACTGATTTTATTTTGTAGATTCTATTGACTTTATTTTGCTTATCTATTGTAAAGTTAGTGTTTTACTGCATTTTAAATTAACTGATGAAGCGTATATTGATAATACTGATTTTATTTTACTGTAACAATTAGTTGACATATAGTACTCCTCATTTACATGTCCCAAAAGGATTCATAAGGAGCATTTCCAGTGTCCACATTCCACAGATGTTGTGGAGAGAAAAATTTCATCGTTACTGTGTGCCATATCAGGCCAAACTTGATTAGACCCATCAGGCTTTAAAAGAAATAGGGCTCACCTGTCCTGACATACCAATTTCAATCTGTTTTGAAGAACATGTCTACAGGGATGGACACAGAATTGTGATAGTTCTACAATGCTATACCAGTGTAAATACACTGAGCCTCTTAACCTGACTGTATAGGCATATCCTCAGTGCCTTTTCCCCATTATGTCATAGTAACATCAGTATCCTGTAGCAGTAAAATAACATAGCAGAGCTCCTATACATGCTCACAACAACTCAAATGGCTGATTTTCTGGCATACCTATTCTTTATCCCAAGGGTATTGCTGCGATATTGATGCTAGCTGAGGGCATGGTAATAAATAATAACTTCCATCCTCCACCAATAGAACTACAGTATTAAAATTTTATATTTTATAGTCAGAGAAAAGGAGATTGTGAGGCATTCCACTTCCACTTTTACACAAATTTATTCCAAAAGTCTAAGCTCCACAGGAATTTAAATCCCACTGCAACATCTATTTTGCAGTAAATTATAGCTGTAGACTGATTGATTATGCAGTTGTCTATTGTGGCTAATTCCAGGGTCACAGAATACTTCACATCAGAAGGGACTTTGAGTAATTTATCCTAGCCTCCAGCCCAAGGCTGTAAGATCAGACCAGACCTCTATCTATTTGGATCTTAAAAATGTCCTAAAATGAGACTGTAAAAGCTCACTGGGCAACCTCTTTCACTGCTTGACGCTCCTCATGATGCAAAACACTTTTTCTTAAAACCTCGCCACAGGTATGGAAAGGCTGCTGTGAGATCCAGCCAAAACATTCCCTCCTCCAAGCTGAGCAAGCGCAGGACTTTGTGTCTTCTCACAGGTCTCAAGCTCCAACAACTTGGGCATTTTAGTGACCTCTCCCAAACGGTTCTTGTATGTTGGGGAACCTGAGGAGAGCAGGGTTGGACTTAACAGAGTATTGCAGATGCAGTTTAATAGGTGCTGAGTAGAGGTGTGTGCTCCTGCTAATGCAGTCCAAAACGTTACAAAATTTTTTTAAATGTGCCAGTGGCAACAAGGGTGAATCTCTGTGTAAAATGTATCTTACTGAAGACCATACAGTATGTGTGTGTATACATGCACATTGTGTACACTGTAATTAGGGTTAACCAACAGGTTGTACTGATTTTAGCTGTTAAGACGCTTGAATTCGGGAATTCAGTTCTACTTGAACCCCCAGGACTTTCCTGACCACAAAAAGGTAAACTACACTGGATGAGGTTCATCCACTGTTCCTTGATTTTGCTTTCTTTGTTTCATATAAAGCACATAGAGAAGACAGAAAAACCTTCAGCTGTCCTCTTCTCTAGCTCTTCTAAGTCATTTAGACTTTTATTTTCATCTCCACATTATTTTTTCTTGGACTCACTCCCACTTGGCCGTACTGGCCATACTGCTTTCTAGTTAGAAGTTCAATCCGTCTCAGTCCAAATTTTCATCATCCGTTGCCCTTCTTAGAAAAATTAATATTCATCAATTTAAGATATCTTTGCTCCATATTTCTTTGAAGGAAGGCTGTTCTCAGAAGAATTTACAGGTTCATAATTTCTGTTCCCATGATAGACTGAAGGTGTTGAGCCTTAAAAGTTAGCAAATGTGCTTAAATGCTTATGAATTTTGGATATGCTTAGTCAACAGACAAAAGAGAAAAAAAAAAAAAAAAAAAAAAAGAAAGGGAAAAAAAAAGCCCACCACTTTCTGGTAGCACTTTCCTTTATGTGCAAATAATGTACTTCAAATCTGAAATTCCACCAGAATCTAGGAAAAAAATTAACCCTGTTCTAACTGAAACCAGGACAACTATAGGAAAAGACTGGAAAAAAAAAAAAAAAGAAAAAAAAAAAAACCCTCAACATTTCCAGTATAGACTTGAAGCTTTTTTTTATTTTTTTTCTGTTAACAGCATGGTAACATTGCTATTATTTATGCATATTCTTCTTTTCCAACCTTGTAAATTAATTCAGATATCATTTCAAGTTCTGAAATGCCCGAAACGAAAGTATCTGTTAAATCACAACTCCAGTAGTTTGGATGCTGCCAACCATGACTGATTTATTTATTTTTTTCTTTTTTGGTATAACAACATTGGAATACGCATAAGGTTTTAGTCTGATAACTGGTGCTTCTGAAATAAATAATGGTTAGTTTTTTCTTAATGAAGAATCCTTCCAGGAAAGTCAGGCTTATTATTATTACGATCTGCAATTTCATGTCAAATCAGTGCTGACTCATCTCAGAATATTCACATAATACAAAAGAATCCAGAAAAATGAAATGTCTTCTAGCCACTAATTGCTTTTAAGAAAACTCCAAATCACACCAGTAATTCTTGTTGCTAAAATAACCTTTAATTTCACAATGCAATACATGAAAACGTATGCAAATAATATACATTTTTAAAGGTCTTATTGAAGCTCAACCAGAGCTAATTAGACCTAGCCTAATTATCCTGCACAGCCACAAGACAACACAATTAGATTAGCTCAAGTTGCAAGGAGAGTCAAATCTGAAATTTGACTCACTTTTTACTCCTTTTAAGTGTCAATAAAAATTTGTCAGGAAATTAGCAAATTTCAAAGGGAAGCCATAAGAAAAATATACAATTTTTCTCCATCAAGAAAGATGGGTTACTTAAAAAGCTCCCTGAGGACATCCCAATAACATCAAAACACTTAAAATAGTTGGGGGGGGGGGGGGGGAATCAAAACAAGATAAAGGAACAAACACTTCAGAACAGTCATACCAATGGTAGTGACTTGGGATGTGACAGACACAGGTATCTACAAATTATTTTGTACTATACTACTTCCTGACTATGGGCAGAAATTCTATACAGAACCCCACTAGAAATTTAATCAGAGGATTTTGGCTTCAACAAAGCAATGCAATTCCCATCAAATGCTCTTCAATAGGTATTTCTTGCCTTTAATGATTTACTGTACAGCTCTTATTTCTGCCTACTCTCAGATTTTGAAGCAGAAAACCAAAGTTTCAAAGGATTCAGAATTGTGTTTCTATGTAAAAGAGATAAAGAACAGGGATAGGTGTCACAATTACAATCTTGAATTTCTCTTATTCTGTTGAAACCAGATACAGTTCAAAGACAAATTGGAGAAGCACCTTATTTTCCTGATGTGGAAAAAGGATAATACAGTGTTTTGTTATGTCAAATTTATGTGGTTTTATGAGACAACAACACCTTGGAAAGGTAAGCCAAGAGAAAGAAAAGAAGGAAATAAAAAAGTATAGAAACTTTAATCCTTGGTGGTATGCTTTTATTAAGAATGGTTGCCCTTTTGTGGGCAACACCCCTCACTGATCAAAAGAGCTGCATCCCTGTATCAATGGGCAAAACTGAAGTCCAGATGTTTACCAACATGGAAACAAACCACACAGCTTTGAATGAGTCACTCAGGCTCCAGCAAATAACAGAATTATCTGAGGTTTGCCTAAGACAGCCTAACAGGAATGAATTTTACTGAATCCAGTTCTATAAGCAGTGTCAGGACACAGACAAGACAAAGACATACTTTACTGTCAGTATTAATGTACTCGTGAGGCAGAACCTGTGCTACACTGCAAAACAATTTCTCCATGGTAATAATATATTCCTAATCACCACAATAATCACATCAGTAATTGTGTTTAGGATCTTCATCCTTGTGGTTTCTAGGTTGCAAGCACACCAAATCTAACACTGTCAGCTGCACTTAACCCAATCATTGAAGGCAGAAACAAGGGCTAAACTGCCCCACAATGCACAATGATTTAAATGCACGGAAGATGTGAGATCTTTCAGTAACATATTAACATGAAAAATTTACATTGTCCTTGTTTTGTTAATATAATTTGAACTGTTGATCAATTTGTTCTCTTAATGACAATTGGATGCATTTTTCTCAGCTGTAATAATTATGTTTAAACTAAACTGGCTCTTCAGAAAGTCTACCTGAGTCTGAAGCTGCTATCTGCATAAATAATACACACTGAACCATTACAGAGAGGTGTCAACATTACTGTTCACTTTTTTTTTTTTTTTTTTGGAATAACAATGAGGAAGAAGGAAGATGATGTTAAAGAACCCTAGCTAATTTGTTAATTGGTACTGGACTAGATCCTATGCTCATGTAGGTCAGGGTATCTCCACAGAAGCCAAAGGAATAACACAGACTTATCTCAGCTGGTCATCTTGTGTACTGCTGTAAAAATGCGTGTTGCATAAAATAACAAGACAGTCCAGATGTGCCTCACACTTGCACAGCTGATGAAAGAATTTGGAAACACCAAGAAAAATATATGTATCTAATGAAGCTGCAGCTAAAATGATTTGAAATAATCTAAAAAGAGCAACACTGGAGAGATTTTATAATAATTGGGTTGTAGCCTCAAACCATTTATAGCTCTGTGTGGATAACGAATGGATAATTAATCCACTTGTCCAGACTGATATGCTTTGGCAGTAACATCACTACGACTTTTTTTTTTGTTTGTTTCCCAAGAACTTATAAGCTTAAATTAGTTTGATAGAATAAGCAGTGATACTATCGCTGCACCGACTGTCCTGAAAGTTTATAAGGGATCTGTGATGCCTTTGGAACTGTCAGTAAGTGTCTCTTATCTACCTCATACAGAAGGGACATTTGTTTATATCAAGTGATAGAAATAACTGTTTCCTGTCAGCAGGTTCATACTGATCTCTGCACATTGCTGTCCCAAGCTCAAGAGCTCCACAAAGATGTCCTGAGGCACCACTGAAGTGTCTGCACACTACGCTTGTTTCAGTTGCTGCCTTGCTGAAGGCAACACACACAGAAAGGTACCTGCCACTCACAGTTCACACAAACCATCAATCCATATCCTAGCGACAGAGAGGCTTTATAATAAAACCGAAGAAAGAAGGAAGATGTGCTTTAAATGCTTATGTAATTTTGAAATTAATTGTTGCAACCTTTTATCTGTGTTAGGTTACCCATCTAAAATCTAACCACTGCAAACATAGAGGCCCAATGAAGACCAGAACAATGACAGGAGGAGGAACCTAATCAGCAAATTAGTGAAAATGAAGCAGACTGAATCAGATCAGCCACTCCCAGAAACCATCCAAGGGGAATGATTAGTGCTGTTAACTCCACTGAATTCCTACCATTGTGCAGTTTGACCTACAAAAATAAAAAGGTGAGGAACAGACATTGTATTTAGCTTAAAATGAACAAGACACACTAAATCATTTCATTCACTGTGAAGTCTTGAAAAGCAGAAAAGAAAGAAACACATGAAAAAAAAGCATAACACCTGCACAGAGGTGTTATGCTTTCCTAATTACTGCTTTCCTAAGCAGTAATTCTTAAATTTCTTAAACATAATGTTTTCCTGTTTCCTAGTTGCTCTTTTCCTCAAGACATTTTTCATGTGTTTTTCACACATGAAAATCTGTTGTTGTTGTTGTTGTTGTTGTTGCTTTTTGTTTGTTTGTTTTTAGCACAAAAACAGAAATCATTAGGAATTTAGAAATTCTAGAATTTTAAGAATCTAGATTTTTTTTTTTTTAAATTCCTTTAATAGTCCTACATTCTTCTGATACCAAACTGTTATTTTAGGATTAAGACTGATATTTAACACTATGTAAAGAGCTAGCACAATATCTCTACACAGCTTAGATACACTTTACATCTATAGTATCCATTATTTCATCATTAGGATTGTCATACATGTTCTCTGTAGCAGCAGCCTGGGGAGAAACATTGCTTTAGGTACAAGCTAACAAACTTCTCTGCCTAACTCAGTACCCCCCGCAAACTGAATTCAATTTCCAATAACATTAGAGAGTTTTTTTCTCATTGTAAAGTTATTAACTTGCAGTATTTCATAAAGTGCTTTCAGGTAATTCAAAGCTGGGTGTAAAGTAAGGCAAAGTCACATGCAACCGTAATTTTGTGCTGTAGCTTTTAATAAGCTCATTAGCAATCACACAGGAAGGCCATATGCTGATTATTTCACAGATGTTCTGAGAAATTAATGGAAATGGGAGGAAACAATGTCAAAGAGCAAGTGGAAAGCTGAGGAATGACAGTTTTGCTCTGTAATACTGGACCAATTGTGAGAATCTTTTGTGCTTCACTTACTTTGTTAAAATAGCAGGGCAGATACCACTATTTACCTTATTGACAAATGCTTGTTCCCAGCAACTACACAGATATTTCAGGAGGATAAGTGATATTTGTTACAAGAGTAGACATGGTGATTCCATTTTTCACATCTGCTCAGTGCTGAAAAATATCTCCTTATGCAATGGAAAGAAATAGTAACGAGAGAGGAAGCAATTTAAAGTTAGAATGCCTGAGCATATTTTAAGAGGGCAAGAAAATGCCATAGTCTACCTACTTCTGCTCTTGAATATGGCTTCCTCTTTCACTTATTCCATCCTACCTAGCAGCCACTCTCTACCTCTTTTTTCATGTTATAGTTCCCTTGAAGTGAAGTCCCACCTTTACCCTTCTCCACATGAACAGGTGATGTGTGTACAAACAAGTCTAACATGTCCCAAAGATGTGACAGTCTGCTGTGAAAAGCAGAAGGTTTCCCCAGCTTCTAAGTGCATGCCTCAGTTAATGCTACTCCTCCTCCTTCCTTTCTCAAACATTCCGTAGTAAACCCAAAGAGCAATAACATACCTCACAAAACGTGTTTTGTTTGTTTGTTTTTGTTTTGTTTTGTTATTTGTTTGGTTTTAGGATTAGTAATAAGAAGAAATTAATATATTCATTCATTTAAAACCTAACATTTAGATTTCAGATATTTCACCAGGAGACAAGACTTATAAATTAGACAACTAAGAAATAATATCTCAATATGATTTTTTTTTCCTGTTTACGATGAATGCCTTCTTGTCCTTGACAGCATAAAAAGTAGACACTTTCTCAAAATTAATTCTTCCTTATTATTTTTCTCCATACAGTCACAATTCTGTACAGATCATGCTAAGTAGACACTGTAACTGATCACAGGTAGCCCTGAATGTAATTAATAAGGGTCTCTAAGTGGTAGGACTGTAATAACATTTCCATGTCCTCTGTCATCATTAACTACATGCATTGCAGGCACATGGGTACAGAATGTGATTTGAGAACAGGCAGCTGCCACCAGGAATTAATTGTTACTCCATAGAAATACATTTAGCCATGACTTAAATGAGACAAGTTGATGGTAAAATTTGAAGCTGAGTAATTGTAGATGCAAACCTTTAAGGGGTATGTAATGTGAACCCAGTCTTTCAGTTTTTATTTGCCCGAATAACCTGTTCAAGTGATTGGGAAAAGCTGCAGAACTGAGATCTAAAACTGAAAACAAGGATTTTCAATTGCAAGTCATTTAAATTCTGGAAGTTTCCACCTGCAGAATGAAGTAAAATACAAAGAGCACAGTTTCTTTTAAACACATTCTAGTGGATGGTAGAGGCAAGAGAGTTATTTTTGTTCAGGTGAGCAGCTTACTGGCATGGAGGCCAAATCACAAAAACATGTTACAAATCTCCTCTTTGAAGAACCCCAGAAATCATTTTCAAAAGACATATGAAAGTACTTAAGATATACATGTATACTAAAAATCCTGGCTTGCTTAAAAGGAAAATGACTGTTTTTAGGAAAAAAAAAATACTTTTTAAGATTTCTAATGCAAAAGAATATGAGACAATTGAATTACACTCCAGATGATTAACAGTAAAAAGAATGGCAGCAGGCATTACACAGCATTCTCTGACAAATATAAACAAATCAGAAAGAAAATGGATTGATGAGTAGAACTTGTATTGATGAGTAGAACTCACCACTATGAAAATGATTTTTTTCCTAAGCTATGGTTATGAATCACTGAATTCTGCTCACTGCCACAAACACCAGGAGAAAACAAAGGAATTCTTGCCAGGGCCTTTTAAGTTCTATCTCAATCTCTGTTGTGGCTCCAAGAGTCCTTTGGTTGCCTGGCCCACGTCTCCCTGGAAAAATCTATGTGAAGCTTTTCCAAACGTGAAAACATATCCATTTGCAGGTGAGCTGGGGGAGAAAAATACAATTCTTAGAAGCTGTTTCAAAAATCATGATTTAAAAATAAAATAAAATTTAAAAATGCTTAAAAAAGCTTACAATCTGCACAGCAAGTTCTTTATGAAGCACTATGCCACTGACTATAACAAAGCTACATTTTGATTGTGAAAAATCATGCCCAGAAATGCTTAATGAAATAGCAAATTTAAGGAAGTGCAGCCTCTTTCTCTATGGGAAGCATCCATCACAAACAACAACTCTAGTTATCATTAGAAGTGTGCAGAAGATCATAAATCTACCAGCCTGCCGCAAGTATTGTAGGACTGCAAACAATATCACCTCAACCCTAAATTAACTGTATTTGCCCTGTTCTCAGTTCTCTACTTCTTTGGAAAAATATAACGTCAAAAAGATTTTGTAGACAAAAAATACAGACTTTGGAGAATATTTTGGATCCTACCAGAAAGGGCTTGAGGACAGACCCATGATTACAATAAAATTCAGAAAATCATTTGATCTCCATATAGACATCAGACCAAGTCACAAAGGTACCTTTTTTTTTTCCATAAAATGGAAGCAAGCATCTATCTAGAGTGGAATGACAAAGTTTTACTTAAGAATACTGCCTAGATAACCCCTCTTCACCACCATCTTTCTCAAAAATATAACAAGTCTGGCACAGTAACATCTTTGGTCTCTACGCCTTAGTAGCTTATTTGTATCCATCTTCAGTCTTCTTCTGAAAATCCTTTTCCTCACCAGAGTGTGAAATTGAGAATGAGAGCATAGATACCAAATAAAGAAAAAATGCCTTAATGTTGTTAACCACCAGCGTCATTTCAGCAATGGCATGCAACTACAGGAGGCTTCTGCATGCACAGTACTGATTCTGCCTTCTTAATAACATTTGTGCTATTCACAACCTGCCCAAAGTGCTCTGGTGGTCATTAGCTTATAGCACACAGACCTTCACCAAAAAAAAAAATACAAAAAGCCAACACGAAAACAAGAGTGGTATTGGCTGTTCTTGATATCAAAGATATTCCCTTGTTTTTCAGCTGCTAAGGGTGGGGTTCAACCACTTAAAATATAAACCCCTAGCTGTCTGTAATTTGGGCCTACTACCATCTCAGCATAGTAAAGCCGACATTTCCAAAAGGGAAATTTTTAGTGGGAATTTTTCTTTTAGAGAGGTATTTTAGCACAGACCTAATCAGCTTCTGAAAATATCTATTTCTATAAGCACTGGTTACTACTTATAGAATGATGGTAAATTACTAGCTTAGAGCAGATACTTAAATCTTAGCTAAGGCCTTAAGCTTCTGATTCTGACTTCTCTGTTTCATCTCCCTCACCCATTTTCCAATATAAAACCTTGACCTCCAGCCTACTATGCTTGTTAACTTGTCTTTTTCATTCTGGTGGACCATCACTAACCTATCCCTAATTATAACAATTACTCACAATTCCATAAGAGAGAAAACAAGAAGTTGCCACTGAATACTTTTCTGAAAAAAAAAAAAAAAATCTCTATGGGTTTGCCATAAAGAATGGTTTGTTCTATTATTCAAAGTGATATATGATTAAAAAAAAAAAACAAAAAAAAAAAACTATGAATCATTCAACAATATTTCAAACTCTTGTTCAGATGCCACTCAGAAAATCCATAGGTGGTCAGAAGAAAACAAACAGCAAACAAACAAACAAAAACAGAACTGTATTACTTAGGTTTAGAGTTATATTTAATATGATAAATTAAAGGAATATGTACCTAATGAACATTTTATGGGGGTTGTGCTTCCCATTTTTTTAAACTACTAAGAGAAAACAGATGTCTAGCATTGGAATTTTATTTTGCATAAGCCATGTTTATAAATATACTAAAAAAGATAACCTTGTGTCTATGATCCATGCTTCTGGATTTAACTACATACTTCCAAAAGAAACAGCCGTATTAAAAAATGAGTGCTACTTCCTGAAAACTCAAGCTCCCACAAATGCCAGACATGTATTTCGGTCTGTTGAGATTTATATTTGGGCAAAACATTAGCACAGGCTCCCTTCTATGTAATCAGAATGAAACAGCTGTAGGAAGTGAATTCTGAAGAATGGTCCAATTTCCATTCCAAAGAATTTCTGCATATAGGGTGACAAAAATTACTTTTGCACCAAACAGTGCTTATCTGGGCTTTAATTTAGGCAAACCCACTGAATGCTTTTATGTTTTCACTGTATTATGGAAGAGAGAGAGAGAGAGAGAGAGAGGCCTCCCCTCAGCCTCTTCTGCTCTGGGCTGAACAAACTTAGCGACCTTGGCCACTCCACATACATCTCGCCCTGTAGACCCTTTGCCGTGTTTGTAGCCCTCCTTTGGACACTCTCTAATAGTTTTATGTCCTTTCTGTATTGTGTTGCTCAAATCTGCACACAGTGCTCCAGGTGAGGCTGTACCAGTACAGTGTAGAGTGGGACAACCACTTCTCTCGATCAGCTATGCTGTGCTTTTATCCATTATTACTCATTCTTTTATATGCAATGAGAAAGAATGTCACAATTCTATCTCACTTCCTAGCTGGCAACATAAAATGGAAAATACCAAAGAATGTATTCCCAGGGGGTAAACTGTGGTCAGAGTGACCTTCACAGTATTTACAAAGGAAGAAGAGAAAAGGAAGTAAGAGCTCAGGAGAGAATGGTTATTGCAAATTCAGTAGGAGATAGCAGCATTCCCAGATCTGCAGAGAGCTTTCTAAGTCTGGGCTATTCAATGCATTTTTCAGATACGCCCCAGAGGAGCTTTTATTTCTAACCTAATACAAGTTGGGATAATAATGCAAACTACCAATTTTTCCACATTTTGTCTCCGTGCTTGCATGCATAAGAATGTATTTCATTTTTTAATCTGCAGTCATTACACAGACTATGTTATGCTGCCCTGTAGGACAACATGGGCCCAAATATGAATAGTTAAGAACCACTGAATTGAGGCCTAGGAATTCTAATGGAATTCGTAAGGGAGTATTTGAGGATTAAAAAGCTAATATAATATAGTAAAAGAAAGCTTATATATCATCTATCAGGAACTACATAATTATATCAATATTAGCCTTTTTGCAACCCTTTCAAAATAAGAATATTACAATATTGTCATATTTCTCATTCACCAATATTACCACAAGATTTCCTGGAATTTACCCAGTTTCTATCCCTGAATCCTTCACCATGATGAAACAGGACTGCAGTTCTGCACCTCCAGCCTCTTCTGGGATTACTCTTGTAATACTACATGACTGCTCTCAGTAAACTCTTTTGCAAGGGACATGTAGGGAACATTATTATTTCCTTAGGTCATAATATTTTCAAAGTATTGAGTCTCATCTGTGTGTGACAGAGACCTGAATATTAAAATGACTGTGACTGAATTTTCTTGCAATTTTTCTAGCTAGGAAATATAGCTCTATAAAAAGAAGGCTTTTGCCTTAAAAAAGGCAAAAAAAAAAAATTGATTTGCAGTTAAATAACCATTTATGTAAGATCAACTTTGCTGGGTCAGAGCAAAGGTGTATCTAGTTGGTACGCTCTGTGATGGTGTTGATGCGTACATGCTTAGGGAAAAGTATAACAGCAAGGTAGACATATATGATAGTTCTAAAAATAAGTTAGACAGTTCTAAAAAAGAACATCCTCCCTGCTTCTAATTACATGCTCCATGATTACCTGAGCTAGCTACAGTTTATATGTCTTTAAGTACTCTGAACGAAAATCTCTTCCATGAATTTGCCAGACTTCTCTTAACTTTCGTACTTTTTCATCAGTTCATTGTCCTTTAGCAAGGACTTCTACTGCTTATGTACATGTATGGGACTGATAGAATGAATAAGGAAATTCCAGGTTTTCTTCTACCCCTTTAAAATCACAGGTTCGTTGCTTTCCTATCTACCAGGCCTTATAATGGCAGGTTTACAACAGGACATTTCTGTAGGTAGACTCAGTCTTTCAAATACAGTGAAAAATGATCATGATTTCAGCTCTAAACATATACAGGTTTAACCCCCGGAGTTGATGTCCAGTTGAGTGTGCTACATACAAATGTAATTTTCTATCATTGTTTCTTACATTTAGGTTTTGAGACTCCTATTCCTGTTCAATCATATTGTCATTCATTATCTTCAGGGTAGAGGCATTTGTCCTGGACTGACTTTTCCATAAGATCTTTTTATCCTTCGGGCTGTTAATTACTCTCTTGCTTCAGGTCTGGCATTCATTTTCACAGGAATCCTCATATATGCTTCAATCACATCACTTTTTTTTCTTTCTTCCCCTCTAATTAGCCCAATACTGGTTTTCTCAGACTTTGCACTTCCCAGACAAAGCAGCTATAACCTTGTTGCCATTATATGATCCTTTTAATAAGGATCTTTCTGCCTTGATAGACGCTATCCTCAGAGCAAAATTACAAACAGGCATGTCCACACACAGAGTTTCTTTGTCTGACAGATTCATCATTATCCAATGACCAAAATGATTTCCCTTTGATTGCCCTTGAGTCACGCTTCTCTTATGACTCTTATGACTCTGCCAGCAGCTCCCTTTTATTGCATGCTGCCAGCTAATGACACTATTCCAACCTCCTCCCCTCTCACCCCCCCCATTTCATGAAAACTGCCTGAAGCAGAGTGCTGTGGATACAGCATTCTTGGCACCTGCATGGATGGACTTTCCAACAGGAATTTAGCCTAAATAAGCACAGGCTTATGGACATGAAGCAAGACAAATACTTGAGTCCTTGAGGTGCCATAAGTAAGACCACTCTCATATCCAAAATATCATACAAGCATTATTTTCCCCTGCATCTTTGGGGAGGGAGCAATTAAGAGCATTGAGAACAGTGCATGTACCCTTTGTCAGCCCAAATCCACACTTATTTTCTAAGGCAATTCATGAATGAATCTGCCTTTTATATAACCCATCAGTGCATAACCAGTTCATTTGTTACAGATTTCTTCTTACAGGACCTTGATGTCATGTAAATAATAAGCCTGCCTACATGTTCTTCCTGTCCAAGCTGTTTCTCAGAGGAGAATTAGGTTTTCATGCCAAAATTAATTATATTTATTGGAAAAAAAAATCTATTCAAAAAACAAAGCATTGTTTTTATTTTAGTTTTCTAGAGTAAAAAATGCCACACTTTTAGTTTCCTCCTATTTCCTTTTGTTTCCCTACTCACTCTAATACTGTTTTTGCTGCACCTCTTCCAGACACTCTTTCCTTATGAAGTATCTCCAGTGCAGAAGATAATGGTTTAGTTTTGTTTCCACTGGAAAAAACTTCATCAGGCACATACAAATGCCAAATTAACTGTTTTTCATTGGACATGACACAGATGGTTGATAGGAATTCTTTCTCTTCCTAGTGTACCCAGATTGTGCCTTTCTTCAGTGGCTGCTAACCGAATAATTTCTAGTTTATAAAATAATTTCTTATTATTGTTCCCAAAGTGCACAATCTGCTACTGCTAAAATAAATCTAATTTCTACTACTACACACTTGGCAGTCATTAGTATTTTCTGTATGATATTTTGATCCCCTTCATAATGGTAACACTTCCCAACTTCCTATCGTTAACAAGTTTTACCAGCATATACCTACTGAGTATTAAGATTACCAACCACATCAGTCCTTAAAACTTTCCACAACACATTCCAAGTCTGATGACCTCTCCTTTCAAGACAACTTGTCATCAGCTCCTTAACCACCTTTCTTTTCATTAACAAACTTCCATCTGTTTCAGGAAATTTCCTTTATTCCTTTTGCTCATACCACATAAAAATCTCACATTTGCATCCAGTCATCTGGGATGCTGCCACATTTCACTCGCTGGCACTTCAAGTTCACAGTTAGTGCACGTGAAGCTATCTCATGTGTGATCATATATACTGAAATCTGGAAACACTAGTCATATCATACATGTAACTCCATACCAGTCATACCAGTAATTATAGACAAATAGAGAATTATAAAACATTATACTTCTACGCTTTTTTAGCTCACCTCATCCCAGAATGATTCATTAAGTTGAATATATGTTGGACTTTCTAGCCCCTCTGACAGATTAAACCGTCTCAGAAGGAAAAACAGAAACCTTTATAAGAAATTACTTGATTTTCCTTTCTTCAGGGTTGGCTTTATTTCCAAATAAAATTAACCAAAACCAATAGTATCCAATCTATATGGACCAAATATTTACCAAATATTCTCAATGTCAGAAATGAGCCACTCATTTCCTGTGACAGACCTAAATTCCTTTGTATATAGTTGTATAAATACACCTAAATAATAACCTGATGGGAAGGGAAGGAAAGTAAGAACTCTTTAATACCTAGGCACTATCCAAATTTTAGAGCAAACAGGCTTTTTATACTGCACCATTGACAACTTCCATCTGAATTTGTGACTGAACTGAGGCAGAATTCTGTATTTTTCAAACTGTACTTAATAAATAAATAAAAGTTGTAACAGCTAAAAACTGTGGAAATAATTTGTTTATGAGCACTAAGTAATAAAGCAATCTGGGTTAAACCAAAAGAAAAGCTGGATGATTACAGAAGAACAATATTCACAAAAGATTGAAGGAGATTAGCTCTCTACTACAATGAAAAGAAACAAGAGTGGAAAAAGCAGCTTTTCTACCAGAAACAAATATAAGCAATATCCTAACTGATTTGTCTTAGCTGACAAGCTGGAGAAATAATGTAAATACAGAGTGAAATCCTCCAGGGATGCTGTTTTGCTTGATGTCATCATTTCACGTGTAAAAACCATGTACATTATCCCTAATGTGTTACGTACTACAAACATTATTCTGAAGTGGAACAGAGCCCCATATGGTTCTGGCTTCTTATAACATGCATTTAAGGTTACTTCCAGAATATAATGCAAATTGGGCAGTGTTAAATAAAAATGAGTTGCTTTCATGTGACCCCCCTTCCACCCTCAGTCACTTGTGCCCCTGTCAACCCACAATAATTTCAGAATGACTTCGAGCTAATCTAACACATTACAGGGAAACAGCTTGCATTGAGCAGCAGGAGAAGGCAAAAGTGAGCTTTAAATACTGTTTCTATGCTCCCCTTCTCATGGTATTTACATTATGGCTCCCATCCAAGGCTTTGGTCCTCTGATTTCAAAGAGACAACTGCACAGCAAGAGTACAACACTTTGCTATAATCTACAACATGAATCTTATTAAAATGCAGTGAAGAGAGTGTATAGGCTTCCCTTTTCTCTGTAGATTCACTGCAGCTGTACAGATGTCCTAAATGTATCATTAAAATGGTTCACAGAAGTTGGCAGCACAGTTGATTTCACTTTAAGAAATCCTGTCAACATTAATTTCTTTTTAGAAACAGATTTATTCTTGTTTCATATAATGATGACCTTGATAACTTCCATCTCATAGTTGAAAGTATACTGTCATATTTCTCTGGATTTTATTTAGCTTGAACAATTAAAATAGCTCTTTTTTTTTTTTTTTTTTTCAATGTTAGCCTGAGATTATTGTTCTTGCTTCAGTCCCTTATCACAGAAAAATATTTCCATCCCCTTTTCCTTTCCATCCTGACTCTTCACTTCAAGCAAAATCAAAAATCTTGCCATTCAGGTATTCATTCATGCTCTTTTTTCCCATTCTCATTACCAGTTTTTAAGAAGCTAGTGTAGCATCTCTATGATGCTTGAACATGTATAAGTGCTGCTTCGTGACAGTTCCTCCACTGGTATAAAGTTCTCTGTGCAGGAAAGGCTGGGGACTTTCAGGTCATGATGTGGAAGGCAAAAGAAACTGAAATAAATGTTACCATAACTGCCTGCTCGCGGGTTAGGGATAGCTGCAATTATTTTAAGTCTGGCAGTACAACAATTTGTTGGAGTACATGATGGTAGGATGCATTTCCCTGGAGTCCTATGAAAAAATCTGCATAAGACACACTACAGCAAGGTGTTCCAGGACATGTCTCGAACTAGCTCAGTTTCCCCATGGAAATTTCCACTTAAACAGTGAGATGAGTCTTACTTAGAATTTTAATTACGCTTAACACCACCTTCTCTTTTCAATTTAATCTTTGAAGACAGATATATCCTTCTCATGATAACAGGAGCCTTTGTCAGAGATTATTTAAAGTCCAGCTATGGTATATATATAGCACCAAGATGGTCACAGAGACCTGATTTCTCTGCTGCAAGCAGAGCTATGCAGCAAAATTGTTGAAGTAGGCAATAGAGGGTTTTTCTAAAGCACAGACCTCTATAAAAGAGTAAAATCTTTTTAGAAACATTTTACTAACATAAGGCTTTTCAAAAATCATTGCAATATTGGGTAAAATAGTGAAATTTAATGCTAGTTACAGGATTTACCTTGTTTCCTCTTCTGAAGCCATGAATTTGCAGCCTCTTTGGTGAATATAATAGCAAGTGCATTGAATCAGGCAACAGGCCTTTCTAGCCCTGTAACCTGTCAGTGGCCAAAAACAGTTGGCTAGGGGCAAGCACACACAGCATTTCTCCAAGTATCTGTGGCTCAGATATTTTGACATTGGTAGTGTTAAGCATATGACTAAGAAACAGTTTTGAATCTAAAAGAGTTTGGGTATCAAAGCATGTTAAGAATATGCAAAAGTGTTAATAGTGCCAGAATTGCAGGTAGTTTTAGTAGTTAGGAGAAGCAAAATGGACACTTTAATTAGAAACCAATCTAAGATGGCTGAGCTCATCTCATATAGATCAAGGAAACATTAATCTGACAGAAACAGATATTTTCTGACATGGATCTATATCACAGGCCTGAGGCTGAGGGGCTCTGAACATGGTTGCCACTCCCAGAGCCACCTGATTCCTTAGCAGCACAACTTTCATTGGGAAACAGAAAAACATCTGGTCCAACTCAAAGGCAATCTGAAGTCTCAGTACACATTTACCTATGCAGTGGGATTCACAGAGTAGGAGTAGAAGCAGCAGGAAGGGAGGAGCTGAAAACAAATAAAAAATAACCACATTGTTTATAGCTTAGCAGTAACAACAACATTATGACTTCATGTAGCATTCAAGCAACTGCGGGGATTTACATGCCTTGATATGATATATATTGTATCAGGTATCTTAGCTGTAAGGTTAAGAATACATCTTTCAATCCATTAACTGAAGCTGCTGTTGTAACAAAAATATTAAGGATATTTAAAAGTCACAACAAAATAGCAGTTTTAGCTGTGAAAGCCACAACCCATGAAACCCAGGGTGTCTGAATAGGGATAGGACAATCGTTTTTCTGATATTATCGCTTTTCTGATCTTAGATTTTATGTCGTGTGTCTATATTTTACACCCAGAATAGGTCCCAAAGCACCATTTCTTGGACAAAGTCTTACAGAGTTCAGTTTTGTATTTTACTGTCTTTATTGCAGTAAAGGACTGCAGTGTCACATCTGTTATCACTTTTGCAAGGAACTAATACAAGCTATCATATTTACTATCTGTAACTTTCTGAATTTTTACTACATTTATGGTGCCCTCTTTGATAAACTCTTGGCCCCATTCTCACTCAGACTCTTAGTTCCTTTCTCTCACATTATCTCATCATATGAGTGAACAATTGTAGTCAAACTTTAAATAGCAACACAGACAGTATCTTTTCAATCTCTGCTTGTATTTGCTTTTGCTGTGATGATCTTAAACTATAAATATTTTTAAATTATAAATTAAATAAAGTTATATATAAATTATATAAATTACTTGCATCTGCTAAGTTTAGAGAAGTCAAGCTCTCTTGTCTGCTTTTAGGTAAGCAGGTTTTTTTTTGTGTGTGTGTTTTTGTTTTTGTTTTTTTTTTCCCTGACAAATATCTGCTTTCGCTATTTCCCATTCCCAGTTCATTCCCACTTGACTGGCTGCCTGTAAGCTATTTGAGTTTTTTTGTTGTTGTTGTTGTTTGTTTGTTTGTTTGTTTCTTCTTGGTTATTTACCTAAAACAATCTAAACCTAATCTGACTTGGATCCTCGGGCATAGCTTTAACATAAACAGAACAGGTACAATAAAGAGAATACAAAATAAACATGGAAAAGTAAAGAGAGCATTAAAAATCCTTGAATTAATGAAAACATAGAACTTTTAGATGTAACTGAGGTTCCCAACCTATGTAAGGATGAACTTCTTACTGAGATCTGTACACATGGGTTCTGTCTGTACTACAACTGTACACAGCTTTCCTTGGCTGTATAAATCCTTAGCATCTATTGCTGAAAACCCCAGGTGTTTAAAAACCACTACAACAACAATAATAAATGGAAAAATAATTATTAATGAATAACAATACTTCAAAGAAATAAAGTGTACCAAATATGACTTGCACAGAAATTGAAGCGTTCTTGATGGAGACATAGGAAGCACTGAATGAAACAATACAGCAGCATGAAAAAGGAAAAGGAAAAGGAAAAGGAAAAGGAAAAGGAAAAGGAAAAGGAAAGGAAAAGGAAAAGGAAAAGGAAAAGGAAAAAGGAAAAAGGAAAAGGAAAAGGAAAAGGAAAAGAAGAAAGGGAGGAAGGGAGGAGGGAAGGGAGAAGGGAAGGGAGGAAGGAAGGGAGGAAGGGAGAAGAAAGAAAGAAAGAAAGAAAGAAAGAAAGAAAGAAAAGAAAGAAAGAAAGAAAGAAAGAAAGAAAGAAAGAAAGAAAGAAAGAAAGAAAGAGAAAGAAAAGAAAGAAAGAAAGAAAGAAAGAAAGAAAGAAAGAAAAAGAAAGAAAGAAAGAAAAGAAAGAAAGAAAGAAAGAAAGAAAGAAAGAAGAGAAAGAAAGAAAGAGAAAAGAAGAAGAAAGAAAGAAAGAAGGAAAGAAGGAAAGAAGGAAAGAAGGAAAGAGAAGGAGAAGGAAGGAAGGAAGGAAGGAAGGAAGAAGGAAGGAAGGAAGGAAGGAAGGAAGGAAGGAAGGAAGGAAGGAAGGAAGAAGGAAGGAAGGAAGGAAAGGAGGAAGGAGAAAGAGAAGAAAGAAAGAAAGAAGAAAGAAAGAAAGAAAGAAAGAAAGAAAGAAAGAAAGAAAGAAAGAAGAAAGAAAGAAAGAAAGAAAGAAAGAGAGAGAAAGAAAGAAAGAAAGAAAGAAAGAAAGAAAGAAAGAAAGAAAGAAAGAAAGAAGAAAGAAAGAAAGAAAGGAAGGAAGGAAGGAAGGAAGGAAGGAAGGAAGGAAGGAAGGAAGGAAGGAAGGAAGGAAGGAAGGAAGGAAGGAAGGAGGAAGGAAGGAAGGAAGAGAAAGAAAGAAAGAGAAGAAAGAAAGAAAGAAAGAAAGAAAGAAAGAAAGAAAGGAAGGAAGGAAGGAAGGAAGGAAGGAAGGAAGGAAGGAAGGAAGGAAGGAAGGAAGGAAGGAAGGAAGGAAGGAAGGAAGGAAGGAAGGAAGGAAGGAAGGAAAGAAGGAAGGAAGAAAGAAAGAAAGAGAGAAAGAGAAAGAGAGAAAGGAAAGAAAGAAGGAAGGAAGGAAGGAAGGAAGGAAGGAAGGAAGGAAGGAAGGAAGGAAGGAAGGAAGGAAGGAAGGAAGGAAGGAAGGAAGGAAGGAAGGAAGGAAGGAAGGAAGGAAGGAAGGAAGGAAAGAAAGAAAGAAAGAAAGAAAGAAAGAAAGAAAGAAAGAAAGAAAGAAAGAAAGAAAGAAAGAAAGAAAGAAAGAAAGAAAGAAAGGAAGGAAGGAAGGAAGGAAGGAAGGAAGGAAGAAAGGAAGGAAGGAAGAAAGGATTCTACTATGAAACTTTCAGTTAAATAGTTTTCATGGCTCTTCAAAGATACGTATAATCTAGAAAAGAGAGAAGTAAATGAAGGAGGAGAAGGGGAATATTTTAGGATAACAATATCCAACCACAGCTTGCATAACATTCAGTTGTCAGCAGTCAGCTTAAACCATGACAAAAACTGTTCTGCATTTCTACTTGTTTCAGCTAACAGGGAAGGCCCAGAAAGAGTTTGCCTTCTGCCATCACAGCCATGCTACTGATTAACCGCCTTTGCCCAGGAATAGTTCCTTGGGAGCCCTCTAACAGACTAGCATTTGTGAGCACTTTGTATCACTTATCCCTGCAGACAGGTCAGACTAACTGAAGGCTGGCTAGAGCTGCTGCCCTTTTCAGCCTACACCTCAAGCAGCAAATTAGCTTGTGCCAGGGAGCATTGCTAGGCTATGGAACTTGTCTATACTGTGAAACTGTCAGCATGTTTTCTGCCATGGTTTTGGCCCAGGTTTGCTAGCACTCTGCCAAACAGTTCCTGGGCAAGGCTCAGAAGTTAGACGAGGCCAGAGACCATTCCCAAGATAAAGTCTGGATGGAGCCATCCTCTTTCAGGGACTTAAAGAGTTTAAACGTGTGAACAAAAGCTATTCCATGCCAGCTGGACTCAGTGACAAAGGACAATCTCAGTATGTTTAATTTACTAGTACAGATGAATCCAGAGAAATCCCAACCCCCTGCAGTTATCAGCCTTCTATATTGCTGTCTTCAAATCACTTGCTGCCTAGTATATGACTGGATACACATTTAATTTTTGTTCTGAGAGGACAAAAATCTCATTTTCAATATAGTTTTACTATCCTTATATAAAAAAGCTGTGTATTTTAAGCAGCAGCAAAACTGTCACCAGCACCTGGGAACATAATCACGAAATAAACTGTGGTGGGGTTGTCAGAACAATTAAAAATACTCAGATGAGAAAAAAAATCAGGCTCTGGAAATTCCTGTGATGAGACATTTGTTACATTCACTATCCTCTATTTCCACACCCTATTCTCAACTCCATAACAGACTTCTGTATCTTCAACTTTCAACACCTTTCATCTGAACCAATGAATTCAGTGACTCTTGCACTGACACTGTAGCCTTAGCCAACGTTACAAGGATATTTCTGGAATATTGTACTGCCTCCACACTTGCAAGTTAGCATAGGATTCCCCTGAAGTACTCCAATATCAAGGAAATTTTCATTCATACTCCTGTTTCCACAGACCCTCTGACACACAAAATATATTATTCTCATTTTAACTGAACCTCTTTTCATTGCCAGAGCACTGCCAGGTAGCTTGTTATGATAAAAACAAAAACAAAACAAAACAAAAAAGTTGCTTTATGTTAATTTTTTTTTTTTTTTTGAACTACTAGAGTTTTAATTATTGAATGATGAAGTTGGATTTCCTCATTCAGATTATAAAATCTAGTCCTCACCTAGTTCCTAGTCCCTAGGTCCTCCCTAGTCCCTAAGACCTACGGCAATTTATAGAATTGATGTGACAATTGACATGAAAGCAGAAACATATGGGATATCTAATGAAACTGTCACATACAATTCTAGGAAGGGTATGCTGGCACAAGCAGCTTTCATACCAACTTCTGTAGGAGGATATCTTTTATTTGTGTGATCATTGTATCTAGTCCCCAGGAAAAGCCGTCTAAGCAGCAAAAAGTAATGAAGTGTTCTTGTTTGATATTTGCACTGAACTGCTGCAGTCAGATCAAACTATATAAACACTGTATGAATGTAGTTAGAAAGTAAAATAAACAGCTTAAAGAGGGAAAACTTGATGCTTGATTCCTCAAACAAAATTTATACTCAAGTCAGTTAGAAATCACTGACAGTTCCGCCCAAGTAAATTTTAAACAGCAATTAAAGATGTGGCATGGATGCATTGTCAGTTAAATCAATGGAGTGATCTGTCTTCATTATTTTCTATTTTCTAAGAATAAACCTTTTTGTTCCTATTCAAATATTTTATTTTGACAAATTATATTGCCCAAATTTACCTCTATAAATCTCTATAACCTTGTGCATTCTGTTATTTTTATTAACCAGTCTATAGTGTTTATAAAAGTAATGTAAACCTTTAGGGCATCAGAGTTGTGTGGTAAATTGTACAGTAAATGCAGTGATAGATTTATAAGGTTAAACTTTGTAAATTTTTATTTATTTATTTATTTATTTTCCAATGCGCACCTCTTGAGCTTCCATTCATTTTCTTCATAGTGTATGTTTGTAAGTATAGGTATTGACATGCCTTTTCTTTTTCATTCAACACAACTTGAAAGCTAAAAGCTTGAAAAGAAAGAATCTTACAGCCTTCCAGTCCATCTCTTTCACATTAGTAGTTGAAACCAAGTGGAAAAAAATATATTACTGTTTATTACTTGACACTGTAAAACATCCTAGAGTTCTCTCATGGACTTTTACTCTATGCACATATGTGGTACACATAAACAAAATTCTTGTGGAAAATTTCTTACCGTTTCTGTTGAGAAATCAATAACTTTTTAGGTAAAATGCATCTTTTATGGATTTCTCTCCTTAACAGTGTACCAATCCTGTTAATATTCTGTCTTTGTAATGTTCGTATCAGTGTGTGCACATTTATAACTTGCTGTGAAACAAAATTTCAGGGCCAGCTTATGACAGTAATAAATAATGTGCTATCATTAATGAATACAACACTTTAACTCTAAAACCTCTCCCAGTTCAAGTAAGAAATATCATGGAAAGAAAGTATTTGGTTTAGAAGGCAAAAAACCTTACAGAGCTCCCAGCAGGCTCTCTCTGACCATACCACAAAGCAATAAAGATAAGTACCTAGAGAGAACCACATCCTCCCTGACTTTAAAAATAAAAGAAGACAATTCAATTCAGGTTCTTTGAATCCAAGAATAGGGCACTATTGCCTCAAAGCAAGAAAAAATCTCAAACAAAGAAATAACCCATAGGGCATCTCATTATGTAAGACAGCACCTACCTCAACCTGTTAACCCTTGCTATTTCATCTGTAATAATCGAACAGTAAAATTATTAAGGAATAATTACTCTGTTTCCTTGAGTGTCAATGCTGTCAAACAAACTTTTACCTTTCACTAAAAAGCATATTAGAATTTTATTCTGAGAAAATTGGTACTCCAAGCTCCAAAAGAATGCACACAAAAGATAGTGCTGAAATGCATGTGAAGCATGAAGTTTAAATGTCTACCCAAGTAGAGAATGTGTAAAATTGTAACTGAAAACACAACGGATCATCTGTGTCTCTAGATAGGGAATTTTAGTGACTTTAACTGCATCACGATTTATACATTTCTGCATTTTACTGCCACACAAAGATAGCAGAACAGCAGCACTGAGTGTATTTCCTCACCATAGTATCTGGCAAAATATTTCAGCTCTGATCTCATCCTTCAGAATATGATTTAAACTTGCACTTCATTTTAAGTTTCTTCTGACTATTCAAACTTGTGATATTTTTTTAAGAATGTTTTATTTCACATTTATTGAACGTTGTTTATCACATTATGTAACTAAATACTTTGCCAGTGATTCTGAAGGAAACATTATTAGCTCATTCATGTTTCTATTCAGAATTAACATTAAATCGTGCTCACATTCATTTATTTTTATATTTATGTAATATAAATGGTCTTTTACAAATGCAGTTTGAAATGGAAATGGATATTGCACAACAATTCATTTTAGAAAATTATTTGCAAAATCAAAGATAAATAATAAAGTTTAATATAGAGAGGTGTTACATATACAGATATTGTATAGTGAGAATGATATAGCTATTGATACAACTTACAAGATGGGGTGATAGTTCTCTATTTCAGATTTTGTGCACTGGAATAGATTGCTGAGATATTTAACCGATTTTATTTAAGGACCCAGGGGTGCAACAGTCAATAGATTTATTCTAGAAAGTGTAACTGCAACATAATATTCTAATACTTAATTTTCCGTCTAAAAAGTGTGAACAGCAATAGTGAGCTGTTGTAATTTCAATTTATTTGGCAATCACAAGGGTTTTATGAATTGGCATTAAAATTGCAATGGGAAAAACAAACGTAAAAAAAAAAAATAAAAACAAACAAACAAACACAAAACCAAGAAGCAGTGCTGGCTGGAGTAAAAAGCTTTAGAATGAAAGTAAGACCTGAAGTCTTGTTCCCTTAACCCTATGTCCTGAGAGGTGTCTTCATGAAGGTCCTTTCCATACCCTGAGCCTCTGCTCCCTCCTCCCTGTGGGACACAGAAACCTTTTACTTGTTTCACACATTTCACTTGAAAGTTTTTTTCAGGCAAGAATTCTCCTGTATGCAGAACATTGCAGTTCAGATGGTGTTGCTGCCATACAAAGACTATCCAAATGTCCGTTCGACTAGAACTGGAAGTTTATTCCAGCTGGCAAGAATACAGCTGCTACATCCTCTCTATGCCATGGATAGCCCTGGACACATTTAGATTAATGGACTGCTTCAAGCCAAGCACATATTGGTAGTCTGGCATGAAAACACATTATGGGAAATATTCTTGTGTCAAAGCAATCACATTAATATAACATCATAAACTGATGTTGCTGCTTTTGCTAGAAGACACATGAACGATAAAATCTACCATAGAGGCTACTTGGTAATTAAAAGAAGAACCCTGTAAGGACTATAATGTGAACACAATTTTATTGTTCCATTATCAAAAAATAATAAGGTAATGTCAATGTGAATTATTATGTGATCACCATCGTTAAATTGTTACAATGAAACGAGCATGTTATTGCAGTGAAAACATGCACATGATACACAGTTAACTACTGTGCAGCACTATCTATTATGCTCTTGATAACAGCAAGTATCTGAGCTTAAAAAGGTAGAGAAGTTGAGAAGTAAGGAGTCTGAGTTCCAATACCTAGAGGGCACAGAACAACAAATCATTTGAGATAACAAGGACTATAGCCTACCTGAGATGACATGAATGAGATACATTTCCTAGGAAACTAGGAAATTCACCTTAGTTTTTACCTTACTAATCACAGTCTTCTCGTAAGAAATGAGATTGCTGGGAACCTGTGCCATATTAAAAAGAAATTAATTTTATCTGTCATTTAAAATGGGTTAGTTTACATGTAGTCCTGTTTGACCCGATGTTTCACCAGATCTATTGGCTGCCCATCATTAAATACATTTTTTAATGACTTGTATTCATGCACAGAAAATCTTAGTTAATTAGGCTGTTATCTTGAAAAAGAAACATTGCTCAAAATCTTCAAATACCCAAGGAAGATGGCACAAACCTCAAATTTTAACTCCAGGTCCAACATTGTTAAAAGCTCTGCTATCAATCCCTCTAGCTGGGTATCACCATCACCCAAGAATGAGGAGATATGATATAGCTGCTGCATAAAGATCTTTTTGGCTATCCTTTCCTGTTGAGAAACGTTTGCAGAAAAGAAGAACACCTGTTCTCTGGCATCACAACTCTTCCAGTTTGGCATTTTTGTACCATACATGAGGTGCAGGCAAAGGACATGAGTTTTTGTACTTTGGGACAACACAGCTGTTATACTCTCACCTTCCACGTTTGCTTCCTCAGCAGAAGAAGGAAGAGGTTTCAGGTGATCAGGATGACAAAGGTAGATGACAGAATTAAAAAATATGCCTTCTGTTATGCATCCATTATCATTTCTCCTAAATGAATTTTTACTTTTGGTCGGGAAAAAGATCATAACTGGTACTTCAAAATAATCTGTAATAATATGAATCACTTTCAATAAACTATATATTGCACAGTAGTTTATACCTGGCTGCACAGATTATCGATATATGTCATCCTGTGCGTTTTCTTATTGGAATTTATTTCAGAATACATACTCTGCTGTACTTGGAATACCTTAAAAATCTGTCCATGTTCTAATATTCTAGACAGCAAAATGATGCAGGAAATAATTTCTTTTTCATTATTCTGCCATATATGTATACAAAGGTTATGACATTCAGTGGAAACCCACAGCAGCTTAAATGTTATCTATCAAACTTATAGAACTATTATCCTTGGCTTACCCAAATCTGTAGCTTAATTCTTTTTTCATTTTTGAAAACTGTTTTTACTTTGAAATCGATCCCGACTGTGCTTACAAATGCAGAAGTAAAGGAGTCATCAGCATATCGGAACAAAAACGAGGTTTTCCCAACACTGCTGTTGCCAATGATGAGCAGTTTGAACATGTAATCAAAGTTCTGGTCAGATGTATCTTTCTGGCCATATCTGGAATCTTGAGCAGATGCCATCTGTAATTCAAAACAAAAAGAAATAATTTACTGTCCCTTGAATCACATAAAACTGGAAACATTTAGATTTTATTGGAATTTTGGTAACAGACATATAGGAACTGAAGAATTTCACAGAGGTTTAAGTAATTTCTATGTAACGACTTTAAGTTCTTGACTAAATGTGGTCTTGGGTACCTATTTCTTGTAATCATGGTAATAGTTGCAGTTGCAAAAGAGGATGTATCAAAGGTAAACATCACCAGTGACTGGTACTGAAAAAAGAAAAATCCTTCTAAAAATCTAGGACAGCTCTTGAGTACATGGTTAAAAATATCTACATCCAGAAAATGTGATGAATGAAATAAATGGTGAAAATATAGGCAAAGATACTTTTCTTAATATGTACAAGGAAGAAATCAGAGATCACTGGTGAGTTATGACATAGGAGGTATAGTAACAAGCAAAAGCTTAATCTGTTTCATATCTGATACAATTCTTGAACAATTTATTTTACTGTAAATATGCTACAGTGTTTTGTAATATCTACAGCCTTTTGTATTGCCTACAGCCTACAGCATTTGCTATTAGTAGCTTTCAGTTACCATACCATCATATAATGAATTGAGACCTCGAAAATAAGGTCTTAATTTTTTTCAGTTCCCGGATCATACACAGTTTTGGAATTTGCAATGTTGGTGCAAGATAATCATAAATGACAATTGCCAATGTTTTCAAATTTAAGTCCTTAAAATAAGGCTTCTAATCCATATAAAGCATCTGAATAAACACAGATTACAAAAACTGAATACTGCTAAATATCAAGCTTATCTTCCTTAGAGACTTCAAAGATCACAGGATCCGTTTATAAATTGTATGCCTTTGGCTTTCAGGAGGGTTGCAGAGGTTAACTTGAAAACTCAACCACTATTTTACTTGGAAAGCTCAAAAAGCAGATGGCAAAAGTAACAACCTCAGAACTAGGTAGTGTTTCATTTCATACACTTTCTAAGAAAAATCTGAAGTACTTTTGAGGTCTTGCAGGATTTTAAATTCTTGCATTTTGGCAATACTAAGGGTATTACATTTACACACTGATTTCATAAAGACCAACAGCATAGACTACCATAAAGATTTTTGGAAAAGCAGCCCACATCCACGTTTTCTAAGATAGATGTTGCAGAGCGCATTTGGGCAGTCTGAGAGGACAGCTGGAACCTGGACCTTGCAGAAGGGTAAGGGCTGTAACCCACCTTCTCAGCAGCATTTCAATTACTGCTTACATTTTCTGAGTCAATTCTGCTGTCTCATAGTACAGTATGCCAGCTTCTTTGGGCTACTGGAGAGGCATATTAGAAGTGGGGACAAAAATTTCTGAAGGAGACAATGAAAGTAGCAAGCTTTTAACAGGAAATTTGGTATAAGATTTATATTTCATAAATAATGCAGTACTGAACGTTTGATTTTTATTTGGTTGTGACTAAAATTCTTGACTAAATGTGGTCTTGGGTATCTACCTGTTTCTATCCTGTGTTTGCATTGTCTTTAATATTTATTCTCTTCTTTCACAGACATGCAACAAAGAAGGTTTTAGAAAAAAATATATTCCAAGTGTATGCATCAGTAATATTTCGTCCTTTTCTATAGTGAAAGACAGAAAAAAAATCTTTTTCACCTTTACTACTCTCCCTTATACTAAAACTATATGGTGATATTTCGTCCAGAACATATGAAAAAGAAAATCAAAATATGTTTAAGCTAGTCTAATCACAACAGGCTATAAAGTAGTAAAGAACAGAGCACTGATATTACATAAGACTTCCAACAACAAGTCAATGAAATCTGGCAGATCGAAGACTGTGCAGTGGCTGGGGATGCCAGTGTAGCCTTCACACTTTTGCCAACAGCCTGTTCTGCTGCCTTGCTGGCTTCCCTCCATAATGCAGTAGCTAAGACCATAGTTACCACTTCTAAGAAGAAGAATGATTTTGTTTCTTGGTTTTATCTCCTAAGAAGTCTCCCATGTAATTTCTTCAGCTTGCTTAAGGCTTACGAAGAGAGATTTTAGCTTGCTGGCCCCAGACTCATGTGCCTTATATTTCATCACTATGTACTTCAATGCTTCACACTTCAGAAACAGTATGATTCAGTGAGCAGAGGAATCTGGAGACCTGGATGCTAATAATAGTCCCACCAAAGCTTGTACATTATGTAGCCTTCTTGAGTAAGAAGATGTTTCTTGTTGATGCTTTTAAACACAGACCTTCCCCGCAAAGAAATTCAGTGCTCCTCTAAATTAATGTGTTTATGTGCATTACCCATGTGATAGTTTTCTTAAAAGTTCTTTAAAAATTATTAAAAAATAAAAAGCAACATCTTTTCTATGCCTTGAACTTAAGGATTCATTATCTACAGTACCACAGGCAGAATTATGGGCAAGTTGAACATGGAAATGCAGCCAACTTTTATTTCAGATATAAGAATATTTCTGCCTATTATAAGATGCAGAAGGCACACAGAAGGCATGGGAAAGGCCTAGTTTCTCTACCTTCCATCTGGGAAATCAGGAGAGGACTAAGTTACTGATAATAATTCAAAATATTCAGGGACTAACTTCAGTATAGAGAGGCAGTCTCCTGAGAACAGCTGTAGTGCTCCTTTCCTGTGTCCAAAACACAGGTGAGTTGTAGAGAAGTACTAGTGTCTGCACTGGCCTGAAGAGACATCAAACTCAGCACTGGTGCTAATGCTTTGCCATTACTTCCTAAAATCATATTCCCAAAGCTCATTCACTTTATAGAAAGCACGTGGACAGATTTCTTAGAGTACAATTCACATCACCTGCATCAGGCACCCACTGTAAATGAAATTCTAGAGGAGTCTCTATTTTTCTTGAAGGGAAACCTAGATCCTTCGTCTTCTTGGGCTTTGTAAATACCCCTGCAGTGCTTCTTCTTCTCAAATGCAAACTGCTGTCTTCAAGTATGGAGTGTACTCTAGACATTTCCATGTATTAATATGTCAGTTCACTCCTGACAGGACTTGTGTAGACATTTGTGTACTATATAGGCATTCAGCAAAGAAATGTGAAAAAGCTGATGCTGATGTTATGTTACTCCTTTGGAAACAATGTTGGAGACAAGCAGCAGGATTGCCATACTCAGGCCTGCTAATTAAATAGTGCATACACTGACAGAAGCCAAATAAACACGCCAACCTCACTTATATTCTGTTTCCAAGAAAGCAAAAACTTTACCTTTAATTTGACAAACTTCTCATCTGAAATGATAAAATGGCTATATTAAAGAAGCAACACTTTCAGTAAAACACAGTGAGTTATCTCTTCAGTTAAAATTTGTCCTTTTTAAGTAAAATTAAAGAGAAAGAGGATATTTCCATTTCCATTGCATAACCATTTTTCTTTAGAGTAAGTCCCTACTCAGATCTCTACAGCCAACATGACATTAGCACCAAAGGCAGCCTCAGGCCACCTCCTAGTGGACTCAAGAAAGACCTAAAAGCCCATGGGGAACAATAAGCGCAAGACAAAGGTCAGAAAACCTATAGTCAGGAGATATCACATGCTATCCTTACCAAAACCAGGGAGAAGGTAAGTCCCCATCTTGAATATGGCCAAAGAACAGAAAAGGGATGGCTTTGTGTGCTTCTCCGCTTACAACTGTATTGGGTATTGTTAGCAGGGAGCTATAGTGGGGGTCTCTGTGAGCAGAGCCCAGCAGCTGTTCACATCAGTTGAGAGCCAGCTCCAGGTGACTCAAAAAGGGACCCGCTGATGGCTAGAGAAGAGCCAGTAAGTGATGCTGGTTGTGCCTTCGTGAGAACAGATTTAAGAAAGGGGGGAGGGGGTGGGAAATACTGCTGGGGAACAGCATCTGGGAGATAGAGAAGAGTGAGAAGCAGCCCTGCAGCCACCCGGGTCAGTGCAGCAGGAGGGCAGGAGGTGCTCCAGGCAGGCAGCAGCAGTTCCCCTAAAGACTGTGGACAGGTCTCTGGTGGAGCAGGCTGTCCCCCTGCAGCCCACGAGTCCCACATGGAGCAGATCTCCACACTGCAGCCCGTGCAGAAGCCCCTGGTGGAGCAGGTGGATGTGGCCTGGAGGAGGCTGCGGCCCATGGAGAGCCCCCGCAGGAGCAGGCCCCGGGCCGGAGCTGCAGCCCGTGGAGAGGAGCCCACGCAGGAGCATGGGGTCTGGGGGGAGCTGCTGCCCACCCGTGGGGGACCCGTGCTGGAGCAGTTTGCTCCTGGGGGATGGACCCAGTGGTATGGAGCTATGTGGGAGCAGGTCTTGAAGAGCTGCTGCCTGTGGGCAGCCCCCGCATTTTGGGAAGGACAGCATCCCGTGGGAGGGACCCCGTGGGGATCAGGGGCAGAGAGGGACTGTGAAGGAGCAGAAGAGATGAAGCATCAGGGACTGACCACAGCCCCCATTCCCTGTTCCCCTGTGCCCTTTGGAGGGGAGCAGGTAAAAAAAGGATGGATGGGGAAAGGTGTTTATGGTTTGCTTTTAGTTTCTCTCTGCTCTGTTCTGGTAGCAATAGGCAATAAAATGCATTAATCTCCCTACTATGAGCCTGTTTTGCCCATGAGAGTAATTGGTGAGCAATCTCCCTGTCCTTACCTCAAACTTTGAGTCTTTTCCAGGGTGTTTTCTACCCCTTGTCCATAAGGAGAGGGCGTAAGAGAGCGGTTGTCCAAATGGGTGAAACCACCACAACAGCACAACTTTCAGCTCCTTAAATTAATATCATTTATTGGCATAGACAATTTTAATCATCAAGCAGAGTTCTCTTTACCAGGCACAGGTAGTTTGCAAGTCTCATGTTCAGCTGCTTCCTTGATCCCAAAAGAACAGATTAAAACAGGGCAGGGCTGAGAAAAAAAAAATCAAAAAAAGCCTTCATGATAATAATGAAACACTTGGCTATGTTTCTCTTTATGGCCTTAGAGGACCTTTTCCTTTGACAGAATTAATTTGAACAGCTTTTTCACTTAAGCAGGGCAATTTGCCATGACCTCCCTGGCCTGCACATCACTTCAGTTTTAACTTATATACGTGCTCCACTCTGGATGTCTATGCAGAATTAATTGCCCCTGGAAAAGAGGATGCCAGAAGAAAAGCTGGGATTGAAAACACTAAGGTTCATTCCTTTGTGTCTTCCACAACTACTTTTTCTTCTTTTAAAAAATAATAATAACTGGCACATCTTAAAGGAAAAGATCAAAGGGAATTCTAGGGAAAATGTCTTCTTTCTACCTAATTCTCGCAAAGCCTTGTGGATCACCCTCAACATCTAATTTTTAACTGGCCAATTAATAAGTCTTAACAGAGTTCAGTGGACAAAGCACCGATCACTTATTTGGAATCACAGATAGCCAGCCATCTGCAGAGCACATCTTGTCAGCCAATGTACTTGGCAGCATCAGGAGAAGCTTATCTGCTGCAAGGTATCATGAGGTTATATTCACAAATATTTGTAAGCATAACATACTTAATCTGAAAGGTGTAATTAAAAATGCAACGCTTTATTATAAGTGACATAATAATAAAAAATTCCAAGTTAGGGAATATTGGGAGAATATATACGGAGATGAGAATCTAAAACATTTTAGAGAAGCTCTACTTACTTCATATCAGCATGAATGTGGCCACAGTGCTGGCAGCTGCCCAGAACAGCAGAATGCGATGTACCATAAAGAATGGTTCTGGCAAAGTTCTAGCACATGAATTCTGGTGATCTACATGTACTTGTGGTGAGCTACGGCATTACTCAGCCATTTTCCATTACTCAGCCATCCTTCCTTAACCTAAGTTTACCATCTTCAAGAAAAGAGTTGCTTCAGAAAGATATTTCCAATTCCCACTCGCTCAAAATACTTCAAATACTGGCAAAAACAGAAATAAAGTCCTAGGTGTGTTAGTCTAACGCAGGACGTCAAGAAGTCACCAAAATGGTACAGCTCTGAAAAGAATAAATAGAAGATGCATCAGGCAAGATATTCCAGTCAAAATAAATGGTGATTTACCAGGGAGTAAGAAAGAGAATGAGGAGAGTAGATGGCTACAGCCCTCTGCCATTAGCCTTATCAAGTGCAGCACTTTGGGCCATGAGATGTAACAGAGACTGTGCATTTTCTAAATCGGTAAAGCAGCTGCATCAGGCCAAAAGAAGAAGAGAAATACTAATGCCCCTGTCTAAGGCATTAGTGAGATGCCATTAGCAACAATTGTCATCAAACGTGTTTATGAAAGCTGACTTTAAAAAGGAAAATATAGAAAAGGGTTACGGGGAAGACCAAATGAATGAAGACCTTAGACTATGAGTGAAATGTATGTTAAAAAAAAAAAAAAAAAAAAAAAAAAAAAAAAGTAAGTGTGTGCTGGTTTCTCTAGATAGTAACCTGGAGTAAACATTTGGGGATGAGAACTATTCAGATGGATGTGTCCTGGAGCAGACACTGATCATTGAGACAAAATGTATATAAAGTGGTCCTGTGTGTCTTTTAGATAGAGATTAGAAAATATCTAACCTGAAAAGGAGTAAGCTTCAACAGTACGCCTCCAAGTAGGGTTAGTGACAGGAAGAGGACTACTGGCTCCAAATGCAGATTGATCAGTTAACAAAAGGGTGCTTTGGTTAAAAAGTTTGCTCTCTGGACTCAATGGCTTGGTATAGGCCAGTACGTCTAGTTTGAACCAAGAATAATCTAATAATTCTGCTAAGTGATAGAGATGAATTGGCTTGATAAATTCTGCATCTAATACCTCTGGCTTGGCTTTTTTCATCATATTTTTCTAACCTCTTAAATATCTGGAAATGCCCTTTTTGCTTGCTGTTGCTTTTGTCCATCATGTTTGGATGTATCTGTTATAAACCATTTCTCTCTGGGCATAACCATACGTAGTGACAAACGGATACAGAAAAATCAGAAGAAAATGTTCTCATTTATTTCCTTGGCAAAGCATCAGAAATGCTTATATTGTCTTTACAGATTATTTACCATTCCCTGTTATTCCCTTACCTCTATGGCATTAGTGACCTGTGAAATTATTTGCCCCAGCAAGTGAAAGAGAGTCTGCAGAGTTCTGGAAATTTCTACAAACTGTCACCAGTAATGCCTATATGCTGTGATAAATGCTAAGAACAGGTTATCCAAACCACATTCCAACTTTTTGATTTTTGCAAAGTGCAGGGATTTGGAAAATGTGCATGGTACAAGCAGAAAAAGAGTGAAGCTTGGAGAGAGTGAATTGATGGGAGAATAACAGAGAATTTCCCATTGAATTTTCATTTTTCAGACTACCGTCAAGACCCTAGGGGAAACTGCTGAGAGATGCACAGACATTTCAAGTAATTCAGACCAGTTATTAAAAGAACACACAGAAACCATACACACATCTGTGTTTCACAGAAAGAAAAATAACTAAATAAATCAAGTTCACTGCTTTTGACTCTTAAAACAAAGCCTTCTCCGTCACCATGAGTGCTGTTCAGATTTACAACTTTCCTTTAAAAATACAACTAGAGATTAAAAGAAGTCACAAACTCTGACCCAGATCCAGTAATATCTGGCAGTTTACAATAGCCAGTTTTTGCACTGGGTAACTCCCTCTCTGACAGAACTGTTTAAGCCGTGTCTTTTATAATTTTTGGCCTTTCTCATCCACAGAGAAATTGCATGAGCTTGAGATTCAAACAAAGGATTCATAAGCATAGGAAGACTGCCACTGTATGGGCCCTTTTTCTTATCCTTTTAAAAAATTTTAACTTAGTTTTCTTTTTAATTATTGATTTATGGAAATGGAAAAAATGATGCTTACACATTCCTCTGACTTGTTTTCATCATGATCAAAAGACATCTGCTTGGTCACTTGTTCTGTTGCTCTACAATTCAGAGAGATGTTAGCTCTAGAACAGACTGTTCCATAAAGCTGTTGTGTACAAACAAGCAACTACACTTGTTTCATGTAATAGGAAATCAGATAGCCATAAGAAAGAAATCAGGCAACTAGTTCTGCTAGTTCTAAACCATATTTGAACAAGGACCAACCATACCGGCCCAATGTGGGAAAAAGAGAAGATGGTTAGAAAGAAGACCCCAAAATAAAATATTGTTTTGTTCAAATATTTAATAAGAAAAATATGCAAATACACAGGGAATGGTGCAAGCACAAGAAAAAAAAAAAAAAAAGAAACTACAAAAGGAAATCAAACCTTATCTACCAGGCTGCATTTTCATGTCTTGGAAAAATCCAGATTTTTTATTATAATTTTGGATCCAATATGTTAAAAAATAGACATCGCTTGGCTGTATCACCAGTTGTGAAAAAGTGGAGTTTATAGTTTTTGTGTCTTTAAAGCTCTTTGCTGTCTCTTTTTATACTAAAGCTCTGCCTTCTGCTGACTTTTATTCAATTACATTAAACAATAATTCAATTTGTACTGATAATCAGATATAAAAAACAAGCAGCAGTTTTCTGATATATGTCAAGTACATATATTTTTCTAACTAGACATTACTTTCCTCAGATTTTATTTTAATGTCCCATCATCTTGTTTCCACAAGTATGTAACAGTGCCAGTGCATTCAACACCTGTCAAACGTCAAATGCAAGTGACCAATCTGTATTTTTCATCCTTTACTAGCAAAATCTGCTTTTTATGAAAGACTCTCCAAAGCCAATGCCTGCTAAACATAACTTTGATATCTCAATAAGCATGTGTAAATAAAAGGCAAATGCTAAACAAATAGTCCCAACACATGCATGGAGCATGCAGAACTAGGCATTTAAATGCCTAGCACCCTAATTATTGCTGTTCTTCAACCAGAAAACTGAAAGACATTTTTACTGAAGAGTGGCTTATTTCTAGTGCACCGCTTTGGTTGAAAGGTTTCAGCATGTGACATCCAAGCAATTGCTCTGCAAAAGATTTATGAGACGATCATTCTCTGTCCAAAGTCACAGAAACCCAATGCCACATCTGCGTAACTTAAGGTTTCAGACGTCTTTTTGAGCATGCATATTGAAGAGCTTGCAGATCATCCCTTCAAGCTGATATTCTATTACTGCCAGAGCAGATATCCAGCATGAAAAATATTAGCTAACAGGGCTGCAGTTCATAACTTAAATCACTGCTGACTGCGAAAGTGCTCTTTGCATTGTACAAAAACAGTGGGATTGATTGTTACCAATCCACCAGCAACATGACTGATCTTCTGTTAAAAAACAGTCATGTGTTCGAGCGTGTAGCCTGGGGCCCCCAGAGCCCCTGCAAGACATCGTGAAAGGAGCCCTAAGAAATAGCTGGCGCATGGCTGGCCACACAGTGTAAACTGTTTTGAAGCAACTACCCAGAAACTGCCCAAAGACGCACGCAGTGTCACCAGTGCCCCTACATGATTTGTGTCTCACGGGGCACTATGCTTTCCCTTATGCCAAATGGTTGAAAAGGGGCCACCTCTTTGCTGCTCCCAGCCCTCACACCGAGCCACCTTCTCCTGGTGCAGGTGGATAACTGCTCCTGGAGCAAACCGGCGGAGGGGACACCTCGCCGACGTCCCGCACTCCCAGACAGGATCCCAAAACACCCCATCCTCAAAACCCAGCACCCACACGAGGAGCCGCCACCGACGTCGAGGGGCACGAAGGGTGTCGGCGGGGCCCCGTGTGCTCACCCCACCGAGACCCGACACCCACACGTGGACACTGGCGGGGTGCGAAGCCCCGCTGCCCTCCTTCCCTCCCGGGGTAGCGGGACGGGGGTCGCAGCGAGCCCCCCGCCCCACAGCGGGCTGCCGGCTCCCCCGTCCCCACGGGGGTCCCCACACGCCCCCCGGGGACCCTTGCCCGCTGCTACCCGCCCCTCCCGGCCGCGCTGCGCCCGCCGCCCCCCGTCCCCACCGACCTGCACGGGCGCTTCGTGCCTCATGGCCGGGCGCGGCCGCAGCTCGCCCCGCTGCCGCTGCCGCTCCCGCCCGCCGCCCGCCCGGGCTCTGCCGGCGAGCCCGCCCCGCGATCAGCACCGGAGCTGTCCCCGCTCCTCCCTTCGCACCGCCCCTCCGTCCCTCTCCCCCCGGCACCCCTCCGGGAGATGTAGTCCCCTCCGCACCGCTCCCCAGCGCCCGCCGCCGGCGTGCCGGAGGGGAAGGACTACAACTCCCACCATGCTGCGTGAGGAGGTGGAGAGCGGGGAGGGAGCCCCGGAGCGGCTGCCGGGGAAGGCTCGGCCGGGCGGGCAGCGCTCCCGTGCCGTGCGGCAGGGGCCGGCGGTGCGGGCGGCACCGACCCGCGGCCGCCTGCGCCGGGCTTCGACGCTCCGGCCCCTGCGCCGGGCAGGGTCAGCCCCCGGGGCTCCTCGCCGCCGTTTTCTGCTCTCCGTGCTCACGCTGTCATTCTTGGCTTGGGTTTGGTTCGCAGCAGGGCTTTGAGGAACGGTCGCGCCGCCGTGGTGGCACGTGCGGTGGTACCGAGGCCGTCCGAGACCTCGCCAAAAAAGCAGCACGCCTTTTGCATCTGCCCCCGGGCCTGTCTCTGTTGTCCAAGATGTTCTAAGCATCTTTCTCGGCCTTTTTTTTTTTTTTTTTTTTTTTTCCCATATCCGTATCCTCTAGTCTTTGGTTATAAGCCCAATCTTACAGGTCCCAAACAGGTAGGAAAGTGTATGATCAGTGTTGTATTCGGATTTAAGATTTGGTTTGTTCCCCCCTGATGAAGCAGTGAAGATGAAACGTAGGTGTGAGCAGTGAAGGCAAGCAGTTTGGGATGTTTGCCCCAGGCTGGATGCCACCAGGACAGAGAAGAAGGCGGGTGGGGTGGCCAAGGTGGTGTGGAAGCCAGTCTGTCTCTGCACCTCGCACTGCTGTGTGTGTGGTATATGCTGCTTAAAGTAAATCACCTGCAGGAGTTGTGACATACGCAAATTGTATAAAGAAGATAGGAGTACGGACTAAAGTGTATATAAGACGTTCTATTTTCATAAAATGAAAGTAATTCATGAAAAATGAAACTATGTTCATTTTTTTTCATAAAATGAAAAGTAATTTTATTTTTTCATTGCAGGTTTTTAATTTCATTGACAGATATCCAAAACTACTTAATTATAACATGAAAAGAGGAATTAAGTGGTGATGTGGTGTTTTAGGTCTTTCTTCCAAAACCATAATGTATTCTGTTATGCTTGTTCTCATCTGAGTCTTCTGTCCTGTGCAAAACACTTCATGTTTCTCTTTCTGTCACTGTGGGTATGAAAACATCATGAATTTGTTCAGTGCTTACATTTTAAGCCTCTGTGTGTGTGCATGTATGAATGTGTTACGAGCTGGATTTTTTATGTGTGAGTTTTATTCTCTCTATTGATTTTAGGTGAATACATACCAAAAAAAAATATTGGATAGCAACCCATTTCCCTCTGAAAACAGAGCACATTATGTTTGTTTTGTTTTTCAAAAAGTATAAACACATTATACAGTCTTGAATATCACGAACTGTAGCTTTCCATAAAGCAGTTCTTATTTGGGAGTGGCCTTTTAAATCTTAGCTGAATAGATACTTGAAGCAGTAGATTCAAATATTCAGAGAAGCTTTTGATTATAGAATTTAGAAAGCAGATACTCTAAATTCTATTGAACTTTATAAGTGGATTTACTGCAGATACTGTGTTAGAAATTACAAGAGTTAAATGATGCTCAGTTCCTAGATGCATCCCAAGACAAAGATCTTCCACATCTTTTTGTTATATTGGCATTTATCGTACCATTGAAGTCTCCACACAATCTCACACCTAAAATTTCTGTACAGGAAGCTTATCAAGATAAAGCAGGATTATTTTTTAGGTTTTCATATGTGCTCCTTCAAAGTATTAGGTTATCTTATTTTATTCTTATGAAAACTCAAAAAGTTAAACAGCATCTCTACATAAACGATAGTCTTCTGTTTCTTTCATTTTTAAAAGGGATAAAAGCTTAAGAAATAGTGCTGGAATTGGTTGCAGAGATGATGTTGCAGAGGTTGCAACCATGTGGTTGCAGAGATGATACCTTTTTTTAAAAAAAAATTACTCAGGTTTTGCTTATTATTATTAACTTTGAACTCTTCTTTTTGACTCCTTCAGAGACTTCTGCAGATGACATGGGAAAGAAATGGGCCAGAATTAAATAGTCTAGTGCTATACACAACTAACATTTTCTTCATCAGACATGCCAATCCAGTAATATGTCTTGACAATATTCTTGGATACTTTGTCCACAGAGCATTGTTTTTGTGGGGCTGGAATTTCTATTGATTACTGATCACTGTTTTACAACATGTTAACATGGTTGGAACATGGTGTGCTTAAAGCTCTCTTTTGTGCATAATTACTGTAAACTAGCTGTTTTCACAAGATGCTAACATACGAAGGACCCAGTTTAGTAAAATACCTAATTCTTTTAATCAGGAGTGCTGCTAATCTAAGAAAATACTGAAAAAGTAGATATTAATGATAATTAATATTTTCAATGACTGCTTCTTTTGCACTTGCTAACACTCACAAGAATGAATATTTTTTTTCATAACAAAGGCTGTATCATGGAATACACCAAAAAGTTATTATTTAGTAATTTACACTATAGAATGTTTCTATAATGTTCTTATTGTGATGGCACATAATCGTTCATATAACTTAAGTCATCACAAAAGCTAACCTACAATTAGCAAGCTGTCTGTGAGTTGGCTAGTATAATAAATCTGACTTATTTAGTTGTAGAACAACGTTATTTTAGTATGTTTTTCTGTTTTCATAACAGTTGTTTTTTTTTCCCCTTAAACACTAATTTTATAGTATGCAGAAGATAAGAAATAACTTTCAGAACTGCATACTAAATAAAAGACATCTTGTATTAACAATGGCATCAGGAGACAGCTGGTTTGTATCAAACTGAGTTGTTTTGGATGAGTGAATTCTGGAATGATGGACACATTGTTAACAATGCTGTTTCTCAATTCCTCACTAAAAGCCCATGTAACTAAAGAAAATATAAATGTAATACAACTTTTGTTTCACAAGTTCAATTCATGCATTGGAAGCAAATGTTTTCTGTGCTTTCTAAGTCTAGGCCATCCTATAAAATTAATAAGTAAGAATCAGAAGTAGGAGAAACCTATGCTAAGAGGGAAAGAAATAAGGAAAAGAGAGTTAACTAGTAATATGCGTTCACCTCTCATTTTTAGAT
The DNA here is from genome assembly GCF_965140915.1 of Aythya marila. Classification (NCBI taxonomy): domain Eukaryota; kingdom Metazoa; phylum Chordata; class Aves; order Anseriformes; family Anatidae; genus Aythya; species Aythya marila. The sequence goes on along the minus strand of NC_139080.1, from coordinate 19,990,759 downwards.
CTAAATACAAATCCTTTCACTTTGTGATTTAAGAAAATAGTTTCCTGGTAGGTACAAAATGGCAGTCATTTTGAAGTATCTGTAGATCTTAACAATGTTTTTTTTCTCATTTTCTCTTCCTTAATGTCAAACAGCTTTCTGTTTTCACCTGACCTTTTCAAACACAGTATTTCTTTTACTCAGGCATGCTGTTTGACTTATCCTGGGTTTGGACTTTGGATGCAGAGAAAAGGAAAAAAAAAAGAGAGAGAGACATGGGTCTTCACAAAACAATAGATGATGTTCACTTTGACTTAATCTATCATTTTTGCAAGTTTGGCTTATGCTTGTGAAATGTGCAAATGTTAGCAAAAGATATCAGGAATGTTTTTATTTTAACTGAGTTTTAAAAACTCAGAGTTTTTAACGTTTAAAATCTGCCTCAATTACAGATCTCAGATGCACACCAACTGTAAAAAGTCTGTAGGGACTTCTAGTTACACTAGAAGACAGGTAAACTAAACAGAACCTTGTCAAGTAGTATACATGTAAGATGGCAGTTGTTATATTTGCAACAGATTAAGATGCTTCACCACTGTATAGATGCCTGATTTGGTGACCTTGGCAGATTCTGCAAGTCCCTAAAATCCCAACAGACAAGACTCGCACGTCAGGCCACATGACAGCACACTGCTGATGCATGAACTGGAGGTGCCTCAGTAGGGAATGAAAAAGCGGTGGCTGAAAAAGCAGGTCTGATCCTCAGCACATGAGAATTGACAGGTCAGCATTACAATGAAGGATAAGTAAATTGTTCCAGTCAGTGAAATTTCTTTTTCTTCTGTTTGTCAGTATAAAAGGTACAATCAATCTGTTCTGTGTTAAACTTTGCAGCCACTAAAACTGCAACACAGAACTGAAACGCAGCTTTTCATTCTGTGGCTAAGGGACCAGCATAAATAACTGCAGTTCTGCTGCCAATGGAAATGAGCACTGGGGTAATCTGTCTTTGCACTGCAGTTGCCATGGCTACTGGGTCACAGCACCAGATATGCTGTCACGTTTCCTGCATTCTCATGTGCTGCACTCAGTGGTCTTGTTGGAAAAGACAAAAGGGAAAACTTGCACTGTATTTTTCATTTTTTATTGTATAGCACACTTCTGTGTCTCCAGTAAGCTCACCCTGGTCCATGAAGATCAAACAGGAGTTTCATACAGGTAAGAGCCTTTGTCCTGGGGCCACAGAAAGAAGCCTCTTAACCTCTGACTCCAGTCACCACCAAGTCTGAGCACTCTCATTGCTGTGCATCTACATGTCCAGAGACATTTGCAGGCAAGGGACAAGCTGCCACTTGGAGATGAAGGTGGGAGTACTTTTAGTCTTTCAACGCAGTCTTTGGTTCAAACTTTGTAAATCTTAAAAACATCCACTGAGATGTGTCCTGAGCAAGGGCTTTATGGTGAGTCTGCATACCATTAAAGAGGAACACCAAAGCAGTGCATATACTCATCGTGATGGTTAGGTTATAATATACATGTATTTCTTATGTAATGTTTTTGCAACAAGCTTTCTATTCATGGCAAAATTTCATTATCCTAAGTTTTTTGTATTTCAGAAGAATGGTTCTTTAACTGTCCATGCATTCCTCCATACCATTTGTTTCAAGATAAGTCCTAGATGAGAGAAAGCTCTTAAAAGATAAAAGAACATACTTTTAGTTTCCATCAACCATGGAAATTCTTAAGCATAGCAAACAAAATCCAGTTTTCTCAGATACATAATGTATCACATCACAGTTCTGGACAGTCATTAGATGACATTGATGGCTCACAAGTGACAACAGCCAGATCAGTCAGGTGTCAGACCTAGAGAAAGAGGTTCTGAGGCTACTGCTCTGGTAGGATTTCTCAGAGAGTTCTTACTGTCAAATTATGTGTGTTTTGCCAAAATGTTTTTTAAAACAGCATAGCAGCAAACATTATGTAATGAATTCAGCTGAAGTTCTGCAGAAAAGCTAAGGGAAGCAGCAGGCAAAGACAATGGGTTTTAGGCTCTCAGACCAAGTGGGCTGATTATTTTTCTGCTCCTGGCTGGTTGGTTGAAGAAATAATCTTAACTGATTTTATCAGATATACACACTTGGAACCCATAAAATGGAACTTCTGTGGGTGTGCTGTCATTCATTTTGCATCTGACTTGTCTGCCTTTCCTCTGTATGATGTTGCTTCCAATAAAGCTTCCAATAATTAATGCAAATGACCGATACTGCTACAGTTCACAGATCTTTTGCAGTTCACTAATTTCCTTTTGAAAGTTTCTGCTACAACTGTAGAATGAAGAAAAAAAAAATGGGAAAAAGAAACATCTAGTTAAAAGAAGTGCTTGTAATCATATTGCATATATTTCAGCCAAAAATGTAAAAAAGCTTCAGGAAGTAAGTATATTCACATATAGCTCTAATATAATTTAAGTTTGCTTGCTTTTTGTCGTCTAATAAGCATTTCAAGATAGAAACACAGTTGCTGCTAATGATATCATGGTGATTTTATCAAGTACTTCCCATGAATACTGTGCAGCTGTGCTAGAAGAGGCTACTGTGGCAGGAAACAACCTAACAGCTATTTTTGGGTCCCTTAGCTATGCATGACTCAGGAAGAAAAAGAATCATTACTTGATTTTCTATTCTGCCTCGGTACTTAAAACACCAATCACCAGGCCTACTCAGACATCAATCCTGTTTCATCGGGGAGATGAAGAATAAACCTCCAATGCTTAAACATAAGGATGTAATTCTGTGAGAAGCTGATCCGCTGTAGATCGATCTCATTACCTTTCAGTTAAGAGGTATCCACCTTCTCTCAGGTCTGAGACCTTAGGCTGAAATTCAGATCCAAGGAAGGTGCTCTAACTTGGTCTTAAATGTCACATCAATTTTGTAAACATAATTTGGAATCTCTAAAGGTAGATAGTATTTTTTTTCAACAAAGGTTGAGTGGTCAGCAGCTTCCAAACATGATTAATGAGATATTATCTTCCTCTGTGTTACGCCACATTTGCGTACTTGAATTCTTCCTTGTTTTGTATATAGTATGTTATCGTGCCTGGAAGCTGGTAGTAGTCCGTCCAATATTTGCTATTAAAAGAGAGCTTTCTACTTGTTTCGGAGAAACTCACCTTTATTATGTGCCATTGTCTCTTAAACTTGTTTTGAAAAGCACTGGGGAGTTGCGTCCTCTGTGAGTATGTCCATATTTTGAATGTCTGTTTCTGTTGCTTGTGCTCATTGCAAAATTGTACACCTTGCCAAAATAACAAATGAATGTGAACATTTGAACCTAAGGGAGAGTTCAGCCATAGTTATATGGTTTAGTGCATTTTCCTGTGAATCCCAGGGGCACGCTCAATTGGCATGCAGGTTTTAGGGTGCAGAGCAAGTGTTCATGAAATGAATCAGGTTGTTTATGTATCTCTATTCCAAGTGCTACAAAACATAGAAAAATACGTAGAAAACAAGCCTGGCAGCAGAGAAAGATGGGATACAGTGGATGAATGTTGTGCAAGAGAACCAATTCTGCTATCATGACTTCTGCATAAAGGCTGTTGACAGGCTGTTGAAAGGCTGAAGTCTACCTAGACTTCAGCAAGGCCTTTGACACAATCTCCCACAGTATTCTGGAGAAGCTGACAGCCCATGGCTTAAATAGGTACATACTTTGCTGGGTTAAAAAAGGGCTGGACGGCTGAGACTAAAGAGTAGTGGTGAACACAGTTAAATCCAGCTGGTGACTGGTAACCACTGGTGTTCCTCAGGGGTCAGCTTTGGGGCCCATCCTCTTTAATATCTTTACTGATGATTTGGATGAGGGAATTGAGTGTACAGTACCTTTGCAGACAACAACAAGCTGGGGGGGAATTGTCGATCTGCCAGAGGGTAGGAAGGTCCTGCAGAGGGACCTGGACAGGTTGGGTCAATGGGCAGAGGCCAGTGGGATGAGGTTCAACATGGCTAAGTGCCAGGTCCTGTACTTTGGCCACAACAACCCTATACAATGCTACAGGCCTGGGGTAGAGTGGCTGGAAAGATGTGCAGAGGAAAAAGATCTTGTGGTGTTGGTTGATGGTCGCCTGAAGATGAGCTGGCAGTGTGCCCAGGTGGCCAAGAAGGCCAATGGCATCCTGGCTTGTATCAGGAATAGCATAGCCAGCAGGACCAGGGCGGTGATTGTCCCCCTGTACTCAGTTCTGGTGAGGCTGCACCTTGAGTACTTTTCACTTTTGGGCCCCTCACTACAAGACGGACATGGAGGCCCTGGAGCATGTCCAGAGAAGGGCTACGAAGCTGGTGAAGGGCCTGGAACACAAGTCCTATGGGGAGCAGCTGAGGGAACTGGGGTTGTTTAGTCTGGAGAAGAGGAGTCTCAAAGAGCCTCCTCTTATTGCTCTCTACAGCTCCCTGAAAGGAAGGTGTGGGGAGGTTGGGGTTGGCCTCATCTCACACATAACTAGCGACAGGACTAGAAGGAATGGCCTCAAGTTGCTCCAGGGGAGTTTCAGGCTGGAAATGAGGAGACATTTCTTCTCAGAAAGAGCAGTCAGGCACTGGAATGGGTTGGCCGGGGAGGTGGTAGAGGCACCATCCTTGAGGGAGTTTAAGGAGAGGTTGATCATGGTGCTTAGGGACATGGTTTAGTGGGCGACATTGGTAGTAAGCTGATGGTTGAACCAGATGATCTTGGAGGTCTTTTCAAACCTTTATAATTCTATGATAAGGCACCAAGGAAAGATTGGCAGTTGACCACAGAGTCCATAGTTAGTCTGTAGTCCATTAATTTAAAAAATAATTGTGTCATTTTAAGTCATTGCGTAGAGCTGGCCCATTTCCAACTAAAGCTTATAATGAGCACTCACACAAGTTACTGCTCTACTCAGCATCAGAAACCTCCAGCAAGGAGGAGTTTATACATAGAGTCCTTAGGGAAGGACCCTTTATACTGCCATGGCCATTTTTACAGTGAAACTCCCAGCAAAGTCACTTACATGTTTCTCCATTTGAACGTGCTTCGGTGGTGTTTTAACATCACACACATTTAACTCTGACAAGTGTAATCAAAATACCAAGCTTATAATCTGGAAGAATAAATGTCGTCTGGAAATTTATTTGAAAGTAGGTTTTTGTTCTGCTTTTACTGCTGATATATTATGTAGCTTCAAGGAATTCTCTTTGCTTCCTCTTCCTTTTCTGTAAAATGTGATAATATTTTTATCTTAGGTTTTAATTGTTGCCAATTTGAGGGGTGTAAGGGAGGAAACAGCAGTTGGGAGGAGGAAAAGAAAATCTTGAGGAAATTAATAAAACTATAGTATTCAAAAATGGTGATTAATATGCTCCAGTAAAAGAGAGATACTTATCAAATAAGGACAAAAATAAAAATAAAAAGGTCAATTAATTCCTGAAGCAGCACCTACTTTTACACTTTCTGAGCCAACAGAAACTATTTCTATAATTGTAACACTATACTACATATAGTATGTATTATATATATACATGTATACTGATATATATATATATATATATATATATCAGGAGCTTTTTCCTACATTTCTGGTTACTATATCAAAATGCAGAGAAATGAGAATTAATGTTGCACTATCAACAAATTGCAATCTTCCTGTGGATTTGTTAATATAATTTGCAATTGTTCTGCAGGTAACATGCACAGATGGCATTCTGCCAGTTCATATAACTTCAGTCCAAACATTCCTTCAAGAAAATGCAACATTCTAGAAAATGTTGTATGTTATGTTAGTTAATAAAGCTTTGCATAGCAGAAGTAAAACAAAAGTCTCCATGGCATAGACAGTTTCAAAATCATCTACTAAGATGTTCTGATTAGTTTACATTTGAATTTGAATTAGTTTACATTTGGGCCTGATGATTTATTTATTTTTTTCTATTTTATGAATGATTCTCTCTGTTCTTGGATTAGGTGCATTCATAAGAAAGGATTTACTTTCAGCTGTACATGTTTATTACATTATTATTCTCATCTAGTTAGAAATACAACACAAGATCACATGGCTCTAGATTCAAGTACATGAAATGTAGATTTGTAGTTTTTAATCTCATTTGTCTCTAGAATTTCCTTCATAATTACTCATTCATTAGCCTTGTAAAGTAAAAACATAAGTCAACCTCTTTGTATTCATCCAGTGTCCCAAATGATTTCAGCCCTATGACAGCTACTGAAATATATGACAAGTTCAGTCAACTAACAGTGGTAATGAACACCCTGGTTAAGGACACACAGACAAAGCATTATGTCAAGAACTCTACCATTCAACATATTTAACAATTTTTAAACATACTTTTTAAGTTTAACAAAAGCAAATGCCAGATTCATCATGTGGGATGGGGCAACCCTGTCTATACATACAGAATAGGGGATGAGAGGCTGGATAGCAGCCCTGCAAAAAGGGGTCTGAGGGTTCTGGTCAATTGAACATGAGCCACCAGTGTGCCCCAGCAGCCAGGAGGGCCATTCATACCCTTGAGTGCATCAGGCATGGCACTGCTAGCCAGTTGAGGGAAGGGATTGTCCTGCTCTGCTCTGCAGTGGTGTGACCTCACCTTGAGTACTGTGTGCAGTTTGGGGAAACACAATATAAAAAGGACATAAAACTTCTAGTGTCCAAAGAAGGGCTGTGAACATGACAAAAGGTCTAGAGGGCAAGATGTATAAGGAGCAGCCAAGGTCCCTTGGTTTGTTCAGCCCAGAGCAGAGCAGGCCGAGGGGAGGCCTCATGGCAGCCTGCAGCTTCCTCACAAGGGGAGTGGAGGGGCAGGCGCTGAGCTCTGCTCTCTGGGGACAGTGACAGGACCCGAGGGAACGGCATGGAGCTGGGACAGGGGAGGGTCAGGCTGGGGGTTAGGGAAAGGTTCTGCACCCAGAGGGTGGCCGGGCACTGGGACAGGCTCCCCGGGGAAGTGGGCACAGCACCGAGCCTGCTGGAGTTCAAGAAGTGTTTGGACAATGCTCTCAAACACATAGTCTGATTTTTGGGTGGTTCTGTGTGGGGCCAGGAGTTGGACTCAACAATCTTTGTGGGTCCCTTCTAACTTGGGATATTCTATACTTCTATGATTTTATGATTGTTAGGATAGCCAGAGCTGCGGTGTGAGGAATCAGTAATGAGAGAGAATATTCATTTATTGTAGAAACATATTCTGTACCTTTCATGGATAGGTCTTGAGGCATCAGACCTCTCAACTCTAAGAGCTTGCAAGAAGTGAGGGCGAAGACTTTCTCTGAATTGAGTTCAAGAAAGAAGACCCAAATGGCCTTTTTCTGGGCTAAAGGAACTTAAAGCTGTATATTTTTGGTTTTGAATCAGAATCATAGAATTGTTCAAGTTTGAAAAGAACTCTAAGATGATCTAGTCCAACCTTTAACATAGTACTAAAGTCCACCATTAAACCATGGTACTAAGTTCTAAATCTACACATCTTTTGAAGACCTCCAGGGATGATGATTCAACCACTTCCGTGGGCAACATATTCCAACGCCGCACAACACTTTCATTAAAAATATCTCCTAATTCTAGCCTAAACTTCTTCTGGGTCAACTTGAGACCATTTCCCCTCATCAGTATGACTAAGAATTATCTTCAACTGGCATTAAATAAAGGAACATCTGGAATGTAAATATAAGGCTGAAATTTTAGTCCTACTGAAGTTACAAGGGGAGCTGAAACGACTTTTCTGCAAAGTCATTTTTGTTGTTATTGTTGTTGATGGTAGTAGAGGTGTTTTTACAAGTGTTGTAAAACTACTATCTGTTGTAAGAATACTATCAATTTGTGCTAACATGCAATCAGTCTATGGCAGATTAGTTAAGTGAACTACCTTTTGCACTAATTCCTAAAGTCTTAAACATTTTTTATTTGAAAGGTCTAGTATCAAAAACTCAGAGTTTAACTAGAGTATAACTATACAGAGTATTTGTTTTCTGTGTCTCATTTGAACCTTTTGATTTAATTTATTCTGGGAATAATGAGATTTCTGCCTGAGACTCACATTCATGTATATTTAACCATACCGTAGATGCTTTTTGAGTTTTCTAGCATGTCCGTTGCAAATGTGAACTGTTTCTGTGCATGAACAATCAGTTTTACACAGGTAACAAACATGATATTGGTTCCTAGCAGCAATGCATCAGGAAATGAAGATGAATGCCAGCAGGAGTTTCAATTACACAGAAAAAAAGCAGATGTATTGATCCATACACCATGGTTGTTGAGCAGCTCTTGGGTCAGCCATGACACATGGTGTTCAGGAGGCTGGCTGCTCTGGCTTCAGAATCAAGGCATATTACAAATATGTCACTTGTTCCACTTCTTCAGTAGAAACGTGTTGCATATTCTATTTGACTTGCAGCAATAGTACTTACCATTACAATAACCCTGTTTCCATAGGAAAGAATTTCAAGAAGCCTACCACAGCTTAGGCAAGTGTACTCTTGCTGTGCCAAGGCTCAAATACTAATACTATTGCCCTCTTCTTCACAACGTTTTTCAATCACAGAAGTCTGGTTACCCACTATGCACTTTGTTTTGTTCCTGAATGTTTTAGCTATCTGAAATGGTCTACTTTTCACAAGCAGACCACAGTCTTGTCCTTCAGGGTTTCAATATGCAGTCTAACAATATTTCTGGCTCTGGGCTCCATAGGTAATCTAGTAAGAAAGGACACTTTCCAGCTGAATATGAAAGTACATTTCTTTACTGTGAGAGTGACAGAGCACTGGAAGAAGGTTGCCCAGAGAGGTTGTGGAGTCTCCTTCTTTGGAGATACTCAAACCCCACCTGGACGCCATCCTGCGCAATGTGCTCCAGGTGACCCTGCTTGGCAGGAAAATTGGACTAGAGGATTTTCAGAGGTGCCTTCCAACCTCAACCATTCTGTGATTCTGTGATCTTAAAGCAGTACAGTTGACAAAGGGAAGAATGAATTACTGCTGTCCCCCAGCCACATGAATGTTTGTACTGTTTAATTTATGGTCTCTTAATTTTTTTCTCATGATTTTCTCATGATTTTTCTCATGATTCTCTCCCTCATTACCATTTTTAGCTGGTAATTTTTAGCTTTTAGACAGAAATTTTAGCTTTTAGACAGAAATTCTGAAAGCATCTTCAGTGTGGGAGATTTTTCTCTGTGCTAATCAGAATTGCGTATAGATCACACATACTTTTGTTTGTTTAACAGATGCAGTAGAGGTTTCCTGTTACATTTATACTGCATATCTCTGGATTTTAGATACCAATTTAAATAACAGAGGTCAAAGTTAGCAGCTGTCTGTTATATAGTAGCTGTTATACACTCTATTACACTAGTACATGTACTGTATTTATTCTGATGCAGATTGTATCGTCCATCCTAAAATCAGAGGTAGAAAAGGCAATTAGCTAATTACTCATAGCTTATTTTCCTGTTGATAATTATATAGGTATCTTGTAGATCCATTACAATCAAGTAACAAACGAATAAGTTATTTTAGAACTCTGTGTTTCAGGATAACAATGCTTATGCTAGTTTAATAAAATACAATACTAGCATCAAGTCAGTAATACCTTTAAGAGTAAATATGTAGGTATCATAAGATATCTCCTATTCATTGGCTGATATTTGTGATAGAATTGAACAGAGACAATATCATTAACTATGTATAATTGACATTGACTTGATTTTAAAGCAGGATAATATTTAATTACTGGATATGTAAGTTAAGTATATGTTTCCCTTTTAGAGCTATTTTGGCTAAGATTATAATTATAGATGATTAATGAAAGAGGTATTCATTTGAGGTCAGTCAAGTCATTACACTTTGATAAACACGTAAGTGCTGTCAATATATTTTGTAGATGAAATGAAATTGTGAAAAGTGGATGTTGAAGACAGGTTAAGGCTCTTGGACAGATTGCAGGAAGACCGAGTTTCTTTAGGATGCTTTGAAACACAATCTTTATCCTCCACATACCCTTCCTGCCACCCTTTTCTCAGAACCCTAGTAAGGGCTGATGTCACATCTGAGCTGACTAATGTCATGATACATCTCTTTCAAGCTGCTCTCTCAGACTCCTATTAGTCCACTTCCTCTACCATCTCTTTCTGCGTTTGCTACCAGAAAACATTTGTATTTACTTTCAAATGAGTTCTGGAAAAGCTACTAAGTCCCTTCTCAAAGATTATTCTCTGAAAATAAAAGAAAATAAATAAATAAATAAATAAATAAATAAATAAATGAAGCAGCATAGAGCTCCTCAACCATAAAAGAAATCAGAAGTGGGCAGTGCTGGATCATATGTGCTGCCTCTCTTTAAATGCTCTCACCCAGCAGGAAATGAGAAAGTAGTTTAATACTACCATTCCCGAACACTGTGGGATATTTGTCTGAATCTGCATTACCTTAACTGTCAGCAAGCTACCAAGCAAGGTCATGACTGCATCCACCACACTAAGCAATCAGAATTGACTTATCATGTGTAATTAAGTCCAGGATATATATTTAAGTTATCTGTAATGTGCCTTCTATGGTTGCTATTCAGCCTCACATATCTGTATCTCTTCTAGCAGACCCTCTGGTAACTGATAGAGGGAAATTGGTTTGAACAGTGAACAAGAAAATAATAAGCAGCTAAACTAAGCTCTTGGCTTGTGTAAACAGATACAATTTAAGACATTGCAAAATTTCCCCTGCTGAGTGTTTCTCCTCATGAAACTGAGATAAATGAGATAAAATTCTATGACTATTTTAGTCTTATTATCCCTCAGTGATGGCCCCCTTCTGTATTCTCCCTAGGTCCCTGAACTCACTGTTCAGGTGCTGTGTAACACTAATTTGCAGATTTGACTTTGCCACTTTGCTCTTTTTATATTTTTCCACTCAAAGACTTCTGCCTGTCTCAGCTGGGCTTTCCCTCAGCTTCAGACTGTGAAGCTGAACCTAACATTGAATGTTTTGCAATTTGCAGGCTGACCCTAGCCTTCGTCTTGCATACTTAAAAGGATCAGACTTTCCCCTTTGGACTAAGCTAACTGGAACTTTAAAAGTAACTTGCACCATTTCCTCACACCATTTGTTTGCTCTTTGGCCAGCAGAGACTATTACAGGTAGGCAGCTTACAAGCAGTTTTTGGCTGAGATTTCTTAGGATCTTAATCATAAATGTCAGTGGCTGTGAAGATGCCTTTACTGCAATCGATGCCTTGACTTTTCATATGCCTCAATTCCTTTGCTATGCTTTTTGTGTTACAGAGATCCTGCCCTTAAAGGGCAGGTAATTAAACCGTAAGAGGTAATTAGAAAGTGTATGGAATTCTGCTGTTTTCAAGCTAGTGCTTTTGAGCTAGTGAGAGAATTGCTTTGAATAGGCAGCTGATGTGTTGGAGACCTGCAATGAACTTCAGGTCCATGAAAGTCAGTATTTTTCCATAAATTTCCATGTGGTCAGCATTTCTCTGCTACTGAAGAACATCTTTAGAAATATGCTTCAGGCTTGTTTTCTTTTACTTTTAAAAAGCACTGCAAAAGGATGTTACAGAATTAACCATTCTCTGCTCATATGTTTTTTTTGTTTGTTTGTTTGTTTGTTTGTTTTTTTTCCATTTCAGGCCACGGGGATGTGTTTCACAAGAGATTCATTCTTCACCTTCATTGGCTTTGTGGGACTTAACTACTGCATACAAATCCCTGAATGCACAGAAAGGAAAATAAACACTCCCCATAGCCTCCGATTATATTTGGCTCAATCTCATTATCCAACTTGTTTACATTGTTTCAAATTAAGCATTTGCTAAACCAAAGATTAATGTCTCCAAAACACTTTAAATGTATTTGTCACTGTTCACCATGACTTTAGCTAGTCAAGAAATATGTCTCTTGAAAATATATTCCGAAAGTACTGAATTCTGATGACAGTTAAATGAGACAATCAATTGTTTTGTACTATTTTCTTATCATATATTTCTTTTGAGTAGTCATGTTGGTTTCTATTTTAGGATATTCCCTAATATTTACAGGTTGTTTTCTAATATTTTTATTCCAAGTTCTTCATCATGAGATAATGAAAAGATTAGTACTCTAGCAACACATCACATTTTAAATATCTAGACAATTTTTTGTCTTGCAGCAACTGTTCCCAAATTCAGTGATGAAAGGACCTAAGCAGAATCTGTCCCCTCAGTCCTAGGCTCTAGAGCCAGGTGGAAATCAGAGGGGTAGACATTTCTGCCACTTGCATCTTCTGAGCTATTTGGCATATTTTATCTGCAGTTCTTATTCACAGATTTTTCACATAATCCTTTTTCAACAGATTTCATTAAATTCAGCCCTCAGAACCTGTATAATTTTAAGAAAGAAGAGTTCTTATCTTTGAGTGCATTTCCATCTTCTGTGACCAAAGCAGCACTATTTCTTGGCTGTCCTTTTTGTTAGCTTTCACACAGTTGCTAAAAGTGACCAAGAAAGCAATCTCAATTCAAAATTTAATTTTGTGTAAGCACCTCCCCATTAAAACAAAACCTGGGCAAATATTTTAGTGAAGTAGCCAAGGCTGAGTCTCTGGCTGGTTTATTGGCTTTCTTCATTTGTTTTCTAACTACTGAGTTTTGCAGCAACCTGTTACCTAAGTAACAGGTTCTCTCTCTTCTTGCTGGAGGCCTGGTGCCTATTTTCTGCTTTGATTACTCAATCACGGTTCTACTGAATCCTTAGCTTGGAGACTGATTTTCAAAAATCTATTAGCAAATAGTTTTTTGTGTTTATTCATTTCTTACTGGAAGTTAAATGTGTAGAGAAAGTATTGTCAGTACAGTACTTGTTAAGAACTTGCTCCATCTTCTGGATCAATCACTAATAAAGAACTGAAATTCAGCTTGGCATAACACAGACACTTGGAAATAGTGCTTTTCACACACCCACGCTTGCATATAAACCCTCAAGCGGAAAGTTCTCCTGTCATCATCATTTGTTTACAGACATACAGCCAGTTCCTTTTCATTTAACACTGCTCTTTTTCGAGGTGTTTTAAATTACTTATTCTGTGGAGATTTATAAGGCACTGGATTAAATAACTGTGCAAGTCCAGGTTGCACTGACCACAGTCACTCCTTCCATTTCTCAGGGTTAACCACATTCATCCTTCTTCATGCAATGATAATGTTATTATTAGTATTTTTCTTGCTTCTCTTAACTTTGACAGACCTAATCTTCTCACCATCATGTATGCCTAACCTTCAGGACAGATAATGGATGTTTTCTGACTATGGATTACTTAAGAATGAAACTTAAATACACCTTTTACTGATTTGTTTAACGTTAGTTTAGCTTCCTCCTTGCAATTCATGTAATAGTTACTAAAATGCTCATCCTGCCATTGTGTTTAGCCCGTGTTATCATTAGCTTTTTTTAGTCCTTGATTATCTCCTATTTTAAAATTAAAATCTTGTCCTTGTAGTTTGACTGCAGCTCCCTACATCCATGCTCTCTTTATTTACTACTTACATCAATTTCCCTCTGGCAGTAGACCCTGACATAAGTTCCCGTTCCTCCTTGCTGAGGTTCATATTTTAGAATGTTTGATTCTGCTCCCCACCCTTCTCTCGTGCTCTTCATAACCCTTCCAGGTTTACAGATGTGTGGCTGGATTAGCCACAGCGTCCAGAGACATGAAATGTAGAAGAAAAAGTTCTGCATCATTTCTAACATTTAGAAAATACAGGAAAGCTGTGATAGAGGGACAGACAAAATTGATCGGCTCATTTGTACAAATTATTCACTCAGATCAAAGCATAGTGTACACGTATGGACATATTAGATACCCAACATGTCCCACAGAACTGTTAGATCTTGCATCTTCTGAAGAAAGGTTTTCTTTCAGGTCACCATACTATTTGGAAAGGCTGTTCCTTCCCTTTTTCATGTGTCACTTATTTACCTGATAACATTTGCACATTTTCTTACTTGAAAGTAAACTTCTCCCCTTCAACAAACTCATTCAAGTGCTTCATTTGGGTTTCAAATCTCTGCTTTCAATACACAGAAAAAGTGGCAGTCTGGACATTCCTGCCTGTCTTAAAATACTTAATTCCCAGTTTTCTAAATTAGATAAACAAGAAGTCCAAAACAAGGCCCAAAAAAAGTAAACTAGAAAGCTGCTCTTATGCTACTATTATGAGCATATTCAATCATGGTGTATTCAGATTTTGATAAGTATTTCTAACCCACCCATAGTCCTAAAAGTCTGTCTTAAAAGTGGCCAAGTACTTTTGTCTGGTGTAATCTCAGTCATCAGTAAAGGCTGCCATTTCTTTGTGTCTGTGCACAGTCTGTGCCTGTGCACAGAGCATTTACAGCCATACTTGGACCTGTAACCCAATGCAGGTATTTTGCACAAGTACATAAGTTGTGCAGATGTTGAAGGAACAGAGAATCAGATTCAGCAACTGTCCTGGTTTCAGTTAGAACAGAGTTAATTTTCTTCCTAGTAGCTGGTGGAATGCTGTGTTTTGGCTTAAGATGAGAAGAGTGCTGATAACACCCCGATGTTTTAATTGTTGCAGAGCAGTGCTTATACTAAGCCAAGGACATCTCAGCTTCTTGCTCTGTCCTGCCAATGGGCAGGCTGGGGGCAACAACAAACATTACTTCATTTACTTGACACATACTGTTGATCATTAGGGACTTTGTGCTCCATTTTTGTTTACTGTTAATTAAATATGTGTCTTCAAAGACTGTTCAATTCATATGATACTTTTGTTGACCAAGATTAGGCTCAATGTTATTGTTACTGAACACAGGAATATGTTGTTCGGTGTTTTTTTGTTTGTTTTTTTTTTTGTTTGTTTGTTTTTTGTTTGTTTGTTTGTTTGTTTTTGTTGTGCACTGGGGAAAAGCATATTAATGCAATGAAAACTGCTTTTAAAACTAAGGCCTTAAAGATCAGATGTCCCAAGTTGAGGAGGCTGGTATGAGTTACCAAGGTTTGATTTTATCAATTTCAAGCAATAAAGACTAGAATCTTATAAATAAAAACCTATTTCTTCCTTCCAGAGCAGCTCTGGAATTCACATAATGCATCAAGTCTAAAGCATGAGTTACTCAGAAAGGGTCTGGCAAGATTATGATAAAACACAAATCCATTTGTTTTGATCAGATTCTTGAAATTTTTCTCACTTTCTCTTTTCTTTCTATGGCCAATAATAATAATAAAGAGAATGAAAGAAGAGAAGTTATTCTCTCTGTTTCACAGAAAGTCCTGTATTTTTAGTAAATGGGATTGGTAGCTTACGCTAGTACTTACTCCTACAACTGCCCACCAATGTAAGACAGTTGCCAGCATGTTCTAATTTTGTGAAATTGTGTTAACTAATCCATTTCTGTGGGCAGAAAAGACCTGAAGATAATGTTACACTCTTCTGTTGAAAACAGAATTAAAAATCTGTTATCCTCCAGTGACATTTAGATTTATTTTTTTAAACAGAATATTATTAGATATGGATAGGGATAGATAACAGATAGATAGATAACAGATAGGGATATCTGTTACAGTTCATGAATACCATATCTGCTTAGCAGCAGCTCTAAATCTAAAGGAAACAGTCTGATTCAACAGAACTGGACTCTGAGCATGTTGAATACTTGTCTTCAAGTTACATTCAAGAGATTTGAGATACAAAATCAATAACAAACAAACAAAAAAAAAGACAATGTTCTCTTATCTAAATCTTAACTATAAAATAGGAATGACTAGCAGCTTTCTTTAAATATATTTATATATATACATATATAAAATTCTCCAGAACACATAATATATTGACAAGAAGTATTGAAAACCAAGGAGAAAATTAACGCTATTTTCTTTGGAGCAGACTCTGACCTGTGCACAGAAAATATTAAATGCAAGCTCATTAACTGAGTGCTGCATATCCTATGCATGGAGAGTAGATAAACAAACAAACAAAAATGAACAAACAAAACCACAAACATTTAATCTGAAATTAAGCATCTGCATGAGGAGATTGAATTCTGATGCATAGAAAACCTTAATTTTGCTATTTTAGGATGCTAGACACAATATTAAATAGTACTTTCTGTCATTCATTCTATGCAGGTTGATGTTATAAGTAATATTTTATAACCTTTTGCTGAGTAACCCTTAGCTGGGTTAAAAACTGGCTTGATGGACAGAACCAGACGGCAGTGATGAATGGAGTGAAATCCAGTGGGCAACCATTTGCCAGTGGTGTTCCCAAGGGGTTGGTGTTGGGGCCCATCCTCTTTAATAGCTTTACTGATGATTTGGATGAGGGAATTGAGTGCACCCTCAATAAGTTTGCAGATGACACCAAAATGGGGGAAAATGTTGATCTGCCAGAGGGTAGGAAGGCCATGCAGAGGGGCAGAGGCCAGTGGGATGAGGTTCAACATGGCTAAGTGCCAGGTCCTGTACTTTGGCCACAACAACCCTATACAATGCTACAGGCCTGGGGTAGAGTGGCTGGAAAGATGTGCAGAGGAAAAAGATCTTGTGGTGTTGGTTGATGGTCGCCTGAAGATGAGCTGGCAGTGTGCCCAGGTGGCCAAGAAGGCCAATGGCATCCTGGCTTGTATCAGGAATAGCATAGCCAGCAGGACCAGGGCGGTGATTGTCCCCCTGTACTCAGTTCTGGTGAGGCTGCACCTTGAGTACTTTTCACTTTTGGGCCCCTCACTACAAGACGGACATGGAGGCCCTGGAGCATGTCCAGAGAAGGGCTACGAAGCTGGTGAAGGGCCTGGAACACAAGTCCTATGGGGAGCAGCTGAGGGAACTGGGGTTGTTTAGTCTGGAGAAGAGGAGTCTCAAAGAGCCTCCTCTTATTGCTCTCTACAGCTCCCTGAAAGGAAGGTGTGGGGAGCTTGGGGTTGGCCTCATCTCACACATAACTAGCGACAGGACTAGAAGGAATGGTCTCAAGTTGCTCCAGGGGAGTTTCAGGCTGGAAATGAGGAGACATTTCTTCTCAGAAAGAGCAGTCAGGCACTGGAATGGGTTGGCCGGGGAGGTGGTAGAGGCACCATCCTTGAGGGAGTTTAAGGAGAGGTTGATCATGGTGCTTAGGGACATGGTTTAGTGGGTGACATTGGTGGTAGGGAGCAGGTTGGACCAGATGGTCATTTCCAACCTTAATGATTCTATGATTCTATAAATATTCATACTATTTTTTTTTATTGTATTTTTTTTTACAAGCTGATTAGGGAGAATTAAAAAGCCTGTAAACACACTCGTTCTACATATGGGTTTATCTTCTCAGAAAATTATTTTTGTCTCTCACCTGTTTTTTATGTCAACAGTCAGATAACCATTATTTTGTGCTCAGGAATTTTTGTGCTCTGATGTAGGAGGTATCATCAAGTCAAGACCTGTAGTTTTCCCAGTTTTCCTGTCCAAAGCTGTAGTACTTCTTTGGGGTTGTCTGAGGAAATACAGGTACTATTTTTGAGTTTGTTCTACCTGAACTGTTTTTGTCCCAATGGGGCTTTTCAACCCAAGCAGCATCTAATGGAAAAAAAAATGGATTGACCAAGACCTTAAGCTGCACTTATTTTTTTCTAGATTTGTCTTCTCAAACACACTCAGGATGCTGTCATAAAGACCTGGATCAGAAGGACCTAGATCTCCTCCATTGTGAGTTTTTTCCACTTCTATTACCTTGAGGAAGTTTAAAATAGCACAATTTTTTTTTTTTTAATATTTTTTATTTATTTATTTATTTTTTCCTCACAGTTATGCTTAGTCACTTGCAATCAACTTTTCACCCTTTGAGTATTTCTGGGCAAGTCATAATCCATTCTGCTGCTTCTATTTTCTGCCTATCACCCTGTCTTGCAAATGTGGAAGAGATTTTGCCTGCCATGTTAATCAGTCAGTACCTGGTTTCACTTTAATAGCTTTAACAAGAAAAAGCTCTAGTTGAAATATGCTGTTTTATAAAGTGTAAAGAAGGAACATGGACTACAGAAAAACAAAACTAGGTGCATCTCAACCACAGAACAATTTGTTTGTTATAAAGATCTAAAACTAGTAGTCTCTAACACACCCTCCATATTAGCAATGCTGTTTACAGCTAACAATCTGTCCACTTCAAACAGGATTGTTGCCTTGGTATTATTTAGCAATGTGTTTCTTTTCTTGTTGAGGCTTACTATCCTTCCTTCACATTTATCTGCTTTCTTCTGCATTGTTGTTAACACAGCAAGAAATGACTTCATCCTTGATGGGTTATGACATTCCCAATAATACATAACTATTCAACTTCTTATGGTTGGTCTGATTAGCTCAAGGACTCTATTCCAATTTTAGCAGCCTTTCAAAGCTTTGCCTAACCATTTCAAAGGGTTATTTTATCCAGCACAAGGCATGAGTTACTTGAAAGAATGTCTCTCTTACTTAAATACAAGAGTGAAAAGTCATTCAGCCTCTGATTTGGATCCTATCTTTATTGCTGTATGAATATTACAACAACACAACTATGACAATTAATTCCCATGAAAACAATAAAGAGAAGGGGGGGGTACGGGGGTGGAAATAAAAACACATCATGAGAAATGTTTGGTTTTCCTCATCATAACTTGTGTGTGTTATGAAAGGGAGTGTGGGCTGTGTCTGTGCAGTTGGCCAGGTCTCACTCCTGGCATTCAGGAAGCAGATTTGCAGAATAAACTCATATATTTACAAGGCAAAGGATAATTTTTCTTCTGGCAACCACTATTCTCTGTATACCAGCAAATGCCAGGGCCTGCCCTCTAGAGTTGAGAGTTGAGCCAGCATCATACTCTGAGTGTTATCATTTGGAAAACATCCAGCATAGCAAAGCCTTAATTCAGATTGAAGTAGTAGTAACATAAATTATTGTAATTTACTTTGAATCTCCTTTTCCCAAGAGAATATTAATGTACTTTCTACTTTGGTAAGTCATTGAATGACTCTTTTGCTTCTACCTAAGTACTCACAGAAAATACCTGCAAGTCTAAATCTCAAATTTGTGGCAGATCTAACCTCACACACTTTGAACTGGGGATGGACACACAGCAATGCTGCATAGGTGCTTCCCCCACCTGGATGCCTGGGTCCCCTTCTGCTTTCCAAATCAGATGCCCTGGGCACTAACATGAGAAATATTGTGAAAGAGCAGTGGCTATATTACACCTTCAACAGCTGAGGAAGTAAAAGGGAAAATTTTGGGAGGAGAGAATAAAAAAAAAAAATGTGCCTGAAGAAGAGTCCGTAATATCAAGGGTGCTTTTTGAATGAGAAGAGAGAAAATCCTATCAGAGGTGTCAGACACAAACACTCTGAATGTTGCTTCTCAAAGAGGTGGTTTATCATTTTAATATTTCCCAATTTGTTACAATATTTCCCTTTGGGTATGCTAAATCAAATCAGAGGGATGTTCTGCAGCCTCTTGGCTCAGACAGTCTCCTAGTCTTGAAGGGCCTCTAGTGGCTGATGGTCTCATTATGTTAGCAAAAACTCCTAATTCTTCAAGCTTTCCAAGTATTAACATCACTTTTAAAGGTGACATTTTCTCTCTTTCTATTCTCTTTTACAGTCTGAAGAGAGAAAAAAAACAAAACAAAACAACAACAAAAAACTTTTGGTAGAAGGATCAGAAGCTGCAGGATGCATTTGATAGTGTGAAATAGAAGATTGGAGACTGAACAACACCTTAGCATCCCTCACCTGTACTGGAGCTAGAAGGCCTTAGTATATATATGTTTTAGTATATATATATTTTACTAGCTGTTATGCCTAATTGATTTAGCTTCTAAAACTTACAAGCTTATAAGAGATGATTTAATTGTGCTTTACAGACATGGCTAACAGCTGATGATAGCATATTACTTCAGTTTAGCAGAGACAGGCAAGTAATAAGAAGTTTGAAGCTGAAGTCAGCAAGTCTCAAACCGTAAATAATGCAGGATTGACAGAAAATAAAACAAAGAAACATTGAAAGAAATAACAAGACATTAAAAAAAAAATCTGAGGGGTGGAAAACAAGGAAAAGCAAGTCTCATATATGGTTGACTTTCTAAAATAACCTCAACCCAGCAGTTGAAGCAAAAGCTAGTTAGGGGTAAAAGAAACATCAATACATAAAATTCTCTGATCTTTATTTTTTGGGACTGGAAAGTAGATGATCTTTTGTGATATAAAAAAAAAATATATAAATAAATATATATATATGCGCTCAAAATATATATATATATTTATATATATATATATATATAAATAAAGTTTATTATTATCTGAGCCATGAAATGAGATCAGTGGTTAAAAAGGAGGAATAAAACAAGAAAAATCAAAAACATACGGACACCAAATATTAGGCAACTAACAAAATACAATAAGATAAGCTGTAGGTTTATTTATCCCAAGAAAAGCTTCAGCAGACAAGCTGTCATTACCAGAGAGTAGATAGTGTTATATAAAGGGAGAACACACTTCATTTCTAGACAGTTAATCTCATTTATCATCCCAAGATACATATGTCAACGTCAGATGTAAATGTCTTGTAGGTTGAAGTGTAGAATTAGAGCTCATCTCTATTGATGATAAGGGGAAAAAGTGCAGACTCTCACACAGGATTATTCTAAATTGGCAGCCACTGTGGGGCAGCATTTGGACGAAGCAACCAAAAAGAGCACACAAAGAAACCATACCCAACAAGAAAAGAGCAACCACCTCTGAGCCACCAGTTTTTCAGACTAAACTTGTTTTAAGTGCTCCCCAGTTGTGAAAAGATTTTTAGTTAAAAGGTCAAGCTAATTTTAAACATTTCCTGTTTCTGATCAAGTGTTTTGGTCAGGCTGGTTCAGGCCTGGTCTTTTCTTTTTAAAAAGAAAAAGAATACTGCTGAATACAGTAATTGTTAATAAAAACAGCATACACTTTACGGATGAATAAGGTACACTGGTAGCCAAGATGTGAAATCCCAAAGGTTTCAGCACAATTGTCTTATTCACAAATACAAATCTTTTCCAAACACCAGAAGCAAAGTGTTCCAAAGTGTATTTGGTAACATAAATCCAGATATTTAGGACTCACCTTTTTTATCTATATTTACAGAGTTCAGGGTACGAACTTGAATATACATCAGTGCATATAAATGTTGGTTTTCCAGCCTGAAAGCCCTGTTTGTCCCAATGCTCTTGTCATTTCAGCTTAGATTTTTTGTGCTTTTCTTCGCATGTCTGCTGAATTGTCAGTGTCCTTTATGGAAATTAAATTACTATGATCAATCTTAGTGGGAGTGACAGTAATTGTCAGAGGACAGGTAATATAATAACCCTCTACCTATTTCTGGGGTTTTAAATAGCTGATGGCTGCTAAGTGCACTGTTACAGCAAGTCACTCTTGTCTATTTTAATCACTTGCAAATACAAGGAAAAGTGTGTCCTGCAGTAGTCCATTTTCAGGGGTATTGACATGGTATGAACCTTTTGATTGATTTAAGAACTATCTGGTACTATCACATTGTAGGTCACTGTCAGTCTAGGCTAGCAAAGGGTAGAAAGCTGGCTTTATAAGAACATAAAACAAATGAGAAGTTGTACTGTGTTTAGTCTTATCCTTCCAAAACCAGGATTCGGGTTACAGCTTTTCAGCTCATTAGATATGATTATTAGGGATTTTGAATGGAAGTATGCAGCTGTTGAGTTAGTAAGATAGCAGCAATTAAGCTAGTGAACACTAAAGAGATCTGCAGTGACCTGCACAACAGGCTCAACAGGGCTAGTGCATGGGCTGGAGCATAGGCATGGTGTCCAAGCATCCCAAGTACATAAGGTTTGCATGCATTTACATGCCTAAGTGCCCACCACCGCCCTCACACTCCCCACCCAAACTGCTTCCCACCCCACCATCCCCCTCCACCACTCCATCACCCGTCATGGAATAGCTGACTGTGATGCACTTCTGCAAGACAGAATCCAGAGCATAAAGGACATCATATGACTAACACCACCATACAAACAAAACAAAACAAAACAAAACAAAACAAAACAAAAACAGTATTTTGAGAAATGGGATCATCTAAAACATGAAATCCAGAACACATCTGGTGAGGTATTCAACACAGTCTTCCCATTGTGTGCCACATTTGAGAAGTTCTAATTGGAGCCCTGACATGATGATTCTTCTTCTGGAGATGTACAGATGAATTGGAAAGCATCCAAAGGAGACCAGACAGCAAATATGGGAAGAGGTCCATAAATTGTGGGAGGAAAGGAAAAAAAATGGATTCATTTAACCAAGAGGAGACTGGGAGGCAACACGACATTCCTCGAATATCTAAAAAGAAGGAAAATAAGAAGCTGTCTGTATTCACCAGAAATGGGGTCAGGAATGATGGGGCAATACTGCAGTGAAGAACACTTATCTTGGACCATGAGGAAAACTCATTAACAGAAAGGCTAATTTAGTATTAGCAGTATCTGAGCCAAGTGTCTGTGAATAGGTTGGACAGTAACCTCCAAGGAATAGTCCTGGTGTCATTGATTCACTCGTAATTGCAAGTGGTTCCAACTGACTGATATAAACAAGGCTGCTATAATGCAAAAATTTGAAATGGGTCCCACAGACAGTACCATGAATACAGTAAGCATTGAGCTCTTCACCTCCTTCAACCTCAGTTTGACCTCAGGAACCATTTAGATCTCACTATAACCTAAGCCAGGGAAAAGATCTCTCCATTTATCAGAGTAGTGGCTTGCCAGCTAAGGGTGGAAGGGAAGAGGTACCTAGGGCCAATGGTGAAAGGGTTGCTCTTATAACAGAGAGGAGGGTACACTGTCGGTTAAGAAATATCTGGCCATTCTTTCAGTCTCTGGTCTTCAGACTAAAAAGCCCGTTTCTGTGATTTTCATGGTACATATATCATAGAATCATAGAATCATAGAATATCCTGAGTTGGAAGGGACCCATAAGGAGCATCAAGTCCAACTCCTGGCACCGCACAGGTCTACCCAAAAGTTTAGACCATGTGACTAAGTGCACAGTCCAATCGCTTTTTAAATTCAGACAGGTTGGTGAAGTGACTACTTCACTGAGGAGCCTGTTCCAGTGTGCAGCTACCCTCTTGGTGAAGAACCCCTTCCCGATGTCCAGCCTAAACTTCCCCTGCCTCAGCTTAACACTGTTCCCACGGGTCCTATCACTGGTGATTACGGAGAATAGGTCACCTGCCTCTGCACTCTCCGTCTCGAGGAAGTTGTAGACCGCGATGAGGTCCCCCCTCAGCCTCCTCTTCTCCAGGCTGAACAGGCCCAGTGCCCTCAGCCTTTCTTCAAATGTCTTCCTCTCTATGCCCTTCACCATCTTTGTCGCTCTCCTCTGGACACTCTCCAACAGTTTAATGTCCTTCTTGTACTGTGGTGCCCAGAACTGCACACAGTACTCGAGGTGAGGCCGCACCAGCACAGAGTAGAGCAGGACAATCACCTCCCTCGACCGAGTAGCAATGCCGTGGTTGATGCACCCCAGGATACAGTTGGCCCTCCTGGCTGCCAGGGCACACTGCTGGCTCATATTCAATTTGTTGTCAATCACCACCACCAGATCTCTCTCTGCAGGGCTGCTCTCCAGCATCTCATCACCCAGTCTGTATGTACAGCCAGGGTTGCCCCGTCCCAGGTGCAGGACCCGGCACTTGCTTTTGTTAAACTTCATGTGGTGGGTGATTGCCCAGCTCTCCAATCTGTCCAGATCTCTCTGCAAGGCCTTTCCACCCTCATCTGTGTCCACAACTCCACCAAGTTTGGTGTCATTGGCAAATTTGCTCAAAACACCTTCTAGTCCTACATCCAAATCATTTATAAAACCATTGAAGAGGACTAACCCTAAAATGGAGCCTTGAGGGACCCCACTAGTGACCATCTGCCAGCCAGTTGTGGCCCCATTTACCACAACCCTTTGAGCCCTGCCTGTCAGCCATGGTATGATATTTTTGTTAAGTTGTATGCTGGACATTTTGTCTAGTAGGATCCTATGGGAAACCATGTCAAAAGTCTTGCTGAAGTCCAAAAAGATCACATCAGCTGGTTTCCCTTGACCAACTAGGTGGGTGATCTTATCATAAAAGGAAATCAAATTTGTTAGGCAGGACCTACCCCTCATGAACCCATGTTGGCTGGGACCAATGACTGCATTGTCCCCCAGATGTGCTTCAATAACTTCAGGAATCATCTTCTCCATAATTTTACAAGGCACTGACATGAGACTGACAGGCCTGCATTTGCTAGGATCTTCTTTCTTACCCTTCTTGAAAATTGGCACAACATTTGCCAGCTTCCAGTCTACTGAGACCTCTCCAGATTCCCAAGACCATTGAAAAACAATGGAGAGAGGTCCCGTGATGACATGAACCAGCTCTTTAAGCACCCTGGGATGAATCCCATCTGGACCCATGGACTTGTGTGGATCCAGGTGGAACAGCAAATTCCGCACACGTTCAGGGTTGGCTGGGAGTTTGTCATTCCCACTGTCATGATCCTCCAGCTCAGGGCACCCTGGGTCCTGAAGCCCATTATCAGTGTTGAAGACAGAGGCGAAGAAGGCATTAAATATCTCTGCTTTGCCCATGTGCTTGTCTGTGAGGAGACCTTTTCCATCAAGTAGCGGACCTATGCTTTCTTTGGTTCTCCTTTCTCTGTTCACATATCTAAAAAAAATTTAAAAAACTTTTTTATTGTCTTCCACAGGCATGGCCAGCTTCAACTCTAGTTGGGCTTTGACCACACGTATTTTCTCTCTACAAACACAAACAGCATCCCTGTATTCCTTCCTCATCACCTGACCCTCCTTCCAGCAGCCATACACTCATTTTTCACCTAAGCTCCAGTAGAAGATCCCTGGTGAGCCAGGCTGGCCTTCTGCCCTGCCTGCCTGACTTCTGATATTTTGGAATTGCCTCATCTTGTGCTTTTAGGAGGCAGTTCTTAAAGATTGACCAGCACTGATGGACGCCAATGCCTTCAAAAGCAGTTTCCCGGGGGACCTTGGTGCCTAGGGACCTCCCTGAGCAGCCTGAAGTCTGCTTTCCCCATTTCCAGGGCTGACGTTTTGGTGGCAGTTTTCCTTCTGTCACCATAAATTCTAAACTCAACCACTTCATGGTCACTATGACC
Source organism: Aythya marila (assembly GCF_965140915.1). Lineage (NCBI taxonomy): Eukaryota > Metazoa > Chordata > Aves > Anseriformes > Anatidae > Aythya > Aythya marila. Next base: position 19,965,557 of record NC_139080.1, on the reverse strand, counting down.
GAGATGGCTGCCAATTGCCACGTCTCCCACGAGGCCCTCTCTGTTCTCCAGCAACAGATCTAGGACCTTTCCTAAAAAACAGTGTTTGCTGGGAATTGGAAAATGAAACTACGGATGTTTGTTTGATTGGTCTTATAGCAGCCACTTTTTTTTTTTTTTTTTAAATGCTCACCCTTTTCCTCTGCTACCTGATTGTTCAGCATTATAATCGTTAGCTGAAATACGGTGTTTTTCTAAGCACTGTTTACTTAAGATCTTAGAGTTCAGCAGTTTGGAAAACTCTGCTTATAAAAATAAAGTTTTTATCACTGTCAAGGTCTTTGAAGCTTGAAGAACCTTACTCTAGTTTCCCCTTATCCTGAAGGAAAAAACACATAAAAGGAACAACTGGAGCAGCACAGCTTCATCTTGCAAGATAAAGAGCAGAGGTTCGAATTATATATCACAGTTTAATACAGAATATAAGCAGATTTGTCCTTGTCTTCATTTCAAATAACAGACCACATCTCTTTATTAAAAACTGAGAAAAAACAAAATGTAATCAGGGTGGTCTTCATATGCTGTAGTTAAATCTATGTCCAGCAAAAGCAAATAACACCCTTTTGTACAATATCCCTTTGTACATCTCTGTAAGATGAGGAGATAAAAATCTTATTTATCTGTTTCAGCAGCACAATAAACATGTACCATCTTTAGATGTAAATGTAGAGAAGTCTAGGGAATATACAAACGTTAGTTGTGGGTTAATAATTCAGAAACTCACTTCAATATCACTGGCTCATTTCAGAAGAAAAAAAAAATGATAATAATCCCACAGTGTAACTGGCATGCTTATTCTGCCCACAGAATGGTTTAGATTGGCAGGGACCTCTGGGTCCATCTGTCTCAAACCCTGTTCAAGCAGGAACACTCAGAACAGGCTGCCCAGGACCATGTCCAGGTGGCTTCTGAAAATCGCAAAGGAAGAGACTCCACAACCTCTCTGGGCAGCCTGTGACAGCTCTGTCACCTGCACAGTAAAGAAGTGCTTCCTGATGTTCAGAGGGAGACTCCTATGTTTCGTTTTGTACCTGTTGCCTCTTATCCTGTCCCTGGGCACCGCTGAAAAGAAGCTGACTCCATCTTTTAATACCTCCCTTAAGGTATTTATACACATTGATAAAACTGCCCTGAATTCCTCCTTCTCCAGAATGAAAAGACCCAGCTCTCACAGCCTTTTGTCATAGGAGAGGTGCTCCAGGCCCTGCCAGCCCTTTTCTGGCAAGTTGGCTGACATCATGCTTTAAGCTAATAATCCTGGGGTGCTGGGCCTTAAAGCATGGCACTCAGATACTCATGAAAAATAGAGTGGAATAGTACACCTACCAGAGTAGTGAGAAATGCTCCTCAGTGTTCCAACAAGATTGGCAAAAAGGCAGTTGAAGGCCCAAACCAAATGCCTCTATACTAATGCACACAGTATGGTTAAACAGGAGGAGCTGGTAGCCACTGCCCAGATGGAAAAGTATGACATAACTGTTATCACAGAAACCCGGTGGGATGAATCACACAAGTCAAGTTCAGTAATAAATGCCTATAAACTATTCAGAAGGGACAGAAAAGAAAGGAAAGGTGGATAAGTTGTTCCCTATGCCCCATCATCCATATCATTAATTAAAATGTTGAACAGAAGTGGACACAGTATTGACTCCCGGCGTACAGTTACTGGCCTCCCTGACTGTCTCCCACCACCCTCCGGGCCCAGCCATTAAACTGCATTTTAAAACCTACCTCAATGTCTCCCCACCCAGCCCACACTTTATCAGCTTGTCTGAGGCTCATGCAAGGAGCAATGTCAAATGCCTTACTGAAGTCTGGTTAAAAGAACACAAACATCAAGGAACATCACCATTGTATATGAAACTGTTAATATTGAGCCAAATTCAGCTGTTGGCCTCTTTCTTTGATCCCTTCTTTACAACTTTCTACACAGCCTGCTGCATCTGTTGGCTATTTCTGTTGTCTGAACAGGCTCTTATATAGGCCTCTCCCAAGCACAAGCTGAAGGTGTGCTTGACCCTCCCCAGTCAGGGAGCAGCTACAGCAAAGGCTCCAGTCATCCCAGTTAATTACAGTGATGAGAGAGTGCAAGAGTTTCCTCGGGCCCACAACTTCATGGCTTCCCTTACTCTGTTCTTGCCTTCTCCTATGCTCTTGCATCTTGTCCCCAGAAGATACTGAAGTTTCCAAAACAGAATGAGAGACTGGTACACAAGCACCTGTGTCTCTTAGCTGCTTCTGTTAGCTGTGCTTTGAGAGAGAATAGATTAGAAAAAAAGAAGAAAAGGTCAGAGAAGAGGTGGTCATGGAAAAGAACTTCAGACTACATGGGGGAAAAGAATGTCAGAGAATAGTAGAATGGAGAAAGTGATAAAAAAAGGTTCTAAAAAGAAAAAAATATATATATAAATGTCAGACAGGATCTAAGAAAAGGAGAGAAGGTCAAAAGGGGTCAGAGAGGTTCTAAAAAGGTCAGAATATTAGAGAAGGACAAGTAAGCTCAGGGAAGGAAAGGGGAGGGGAGGGAAAACATGTCTAATAACATGGAGAAAAAGGTTAGAACAGCAGGAGAAAACAAACAAACAAACAAACAAAAAACCTGAAAGTGAAAGATCGCCCTTACTTTTCCCTTTCCACTACAACATTCCATCCGTGGGAGTCATCCCACCACATCTTTATGTTCTCAACAAGATCACAGCCCTGCAATTATCTCATCTGTCCCTGCACCTATCCCATCCTATTTATTCCCCATATTGCATGCACTAGTACATAGGCACTGAAGAGGGGCATCTCATCTCATCTTACCTTCTCCCTTTCCTGACATTCCTAGTTTAAAGCCCTCATTATGAGGTCAGCCATCCCATTGGCAGAAATATCTTTGCCCCGCTTAGTGAGGTGGATCCTGTCCCTACACTACAGACATTGATACACAGACTGGGTCCCGTGGTCATAGAATCCAAAAATGTCATCAACACCAGTTCTATAGTCAATTGACTTCTACTATCAGTACCCTTCTCCTAACACCCCTCCCCTCACCAGCAGGATTGAGGAGAACGAAACTGAGGTCCCTGGCCCCTTGACTACTGCCCCCAGACCTCTGTAGTCAGTTTTGGTACTGTGCAGGTTTCCCCTAGCCTTATAATTTGCTCCCATGTGGAGTAAGAGTAGGTGGCAGTAGCCAGGGTTGGGTCAGCTACAGTGAAGCCTCCACAATATCCTGGATGTGGGCCTCCAGCAGGCAGCAAACTTCTTCAGTCAAGTCAGGCCAACATTTGGGTGCTTCTTTTTCCCTGTAGCAGGGAGTCACCCATTACAATGGCTCACCAATTCTTCCTGGCAGTCTTGCACGCTCTAGGGTTGGGTGAACCAGATTCACATCTGGCACATCTGGCTTCTCTTCAACACTGAGGGTGGTGAACCTATTTTTGTAGTTATAAGCCCTTAGGTATGGCAGGAATCTTTCTCTTAGTGACAGAAGTCACCAGCATCCATCCTTCCCCTTTTCTAGAGGTGGACTTTTCCTGCTTCTGCAGTTGAAGAGATACTCTTCAAGTTGCATCTCAAAGAATATCCCTTCTGTCTCTCTTTCATCTTTGATGCCTCACAACCTGCCTATTTTGTCTCTTACATCTTTCACTTGACAGCACACTTCCCCAAAACAGCACACCTCCTGCAGGTCAGGGGTCTTCTCTCCTGGCTTCTCCTGCAGCCAGGGACCCAGAGAGCTGCATGCCATCCAACCTGTGTCTACATCTAACCCTTCACCCTAGCAAAATCGCTACTGCAAAGTGTCGGAATTTATTTAGAGATCTGGGATCAGTGCAAAGGGCTCATGATCTACAACAGACAGCTGCAATTGTTATTCCAGCTCCCCAGGCAACAGAAGCAAACCTAAATCTGATGAGGAATCTGGGTCAACGCTGGGCTCAGTAAAAAAAAAAAAAAAAAAAAAAAAAAAAAAAAAAAAAAAAAACATTTCTTATTCTCAAATTGTGTTTCATTGTACTTACCAATGACTTCAAAGTAATCTGAGACTTGGAAGCTGATTCCAAGCAAAAAACTGAGCCACTGCGAGCCACAGAGCTCTGCATCAGGAGTCCAGAAAAGCCATCAGGCTCTAGGTTTTCCCTGTAGATAACTTGTCCTCACAAACAAAGCTTGGACTTGAGTATTTACAGGAAAAAAAAAGAAAAGAAAAGAAAAAAAAAAAAGTCCTTTCTTTATGAGAGCTGTAGATCAGTCTGTTCGGGTAGTGTAGTCTAGGGTTTGCACAATGGGTGCTTTAAAAGGAAGACCAGGAACCAGTAAACAGCCAATTCTCACCATTAGAGAAGAAAGCAGCAGGAGACACAACAGTCATGATACCCTAGGATCTGATTGAATCACCAGGCACTGCAAAAGAAGATTTAGCTTTCCTTTATAAGCTGATTGGCATCTGTGCAAGCTGATTGGCATTGTGAATATGCCCATGAAGGCTGGTGTTCTGCAAAACCTGGGTTCAGATGAATGTTAAGTATGAGCTGGGAAAGTAGGTAAGTTACAGACCTCTTGAAAAGCCCATTGCTTACAAAGGCCTCAGAAGTCTCAAGTGTAATGAGTCCAAAGGGGGGTGGAAAATCACAGCATACAGCATTTTGAAGTGTTACAGCATGTGCATTTTATTCTTCAATTTTCCAGTTAACTTCCCTTAATAGCCAGCCTATACATTGAAACAGATCTGGCTTCACAACCTACCTGGTGATTCTATTTTTATTTTTATTTTTAATTACATAATACAGGTTTAAGTAAGGAGCTCATACTATAATACATTTTGCCAAACTAAACATAATAAGTGATTAAAATACACAGCATATTATGTTTGAACAGATAATTAATGAAGTCTTCATTACCTAACCAAAGGAAAGTTAAGACCATTCAAGTAGATGTGCTTCAACTGTCAAAAGATTTTTCTACTTTGGGAGAATTCTACTTCAGAGAGTGTATTAGCGTGTTTGACATCTCTTTGTCTGTGACCTAAATAAACATGATGCAGAAGTCCGGCATAAAACTGAACTAAATTCAACAGAATAACAGCATCATAGTGAAAGCCAAGCTTCCTGTTTTGCTTGTCCATTCCTCCTCCGCTTCCCAACTTGTTTATTGTATGCAGACAGAACAATTTGTACAAATGTAGGTGAGGAAGCCCCTTTTTCTTCTCTTCAGACTTAGTCTACCCTGTCTTTAAAGTAAACATTGGTTTGCCTGAACTAGTCTGACCATAAAAAGCCTGAAGTGATGTTCAAGTAAATCTTATAGTCTGTACTTGGGTGTATTTCACCTATACAGAAAGGGCCAAAACACCAGATCCTGATGGATCTGGTCTGAAGCCAGAGATTGTTTATATCTGGCAATTTAGGAGGTGAACTGGAAGTAAGATACCAGACAAACACTGACAGACTGCCAAACACTGTTACTCAAACCACTGAAAAGAAAGTCACTATGTGAAATGGCACCAAACCTTCCTCACAAAATTTTTGTGCAGGAAAATCTGTAAAATGCAGATGTAAGAAGGTGGCCAAGCAGCACTGAGACTTCACATGACAAAGCAGGAAGGGGCCCTCAGAATCAATACAAAAAGGGCTGATACTTTCATAACCTGCTCTCACTACTTCCTTGGATGGTCTCAGCAGTATGTCCAACCTTGCCTCTTGGGGAAATTCACATTAGAAATGCACAAACTTCTGTCCTTTACCTTTTGTCTAATCAATGTAGTCCTGAGTGTTTTTGTTTGTTTGTTTGTTTGTTTTGTGAAGTGCTGGAAACTACAAGTGCTGCCCTGTAACGCCAGGGAAAGTGGAAACTCTTTGAACTCATGAACATCTGAGCATGGGAGCTCAAATGTTCATGAGTTAAAATCCTATTTGGATCATGCATTGTATCTGAGAACAACCCTGCCTACGCCCCTTCTCTCCCCCCCCTCCTCCCCTCCCCATGACTGCTTTTAAATAACAGTCTTTTGTTTGATACAGATTTTCTTTGGTTAAATATCTCTCTAACTATGTGCAGCTTCAGAATCCTTTTCTTGTGCTCTCCTGATTGCTGCCCCAGATGTTTGCCACTTTCCACAACTGATCTGAAGTGTATGTGCTCCTGTACAACTTCTACCTCTTTTATCTGGCAGCCTGTATACTAAACTCAGCGTCCTCCTACAACTCTCCAAAAGCATTTCCTGAAGCATTCTGCTGCACCATGTAGAATGTAAACCTTGTACCATATCTTACCTGAATAGTGGAGGTAGTAGTCATGCCCCCCTGTGGCTGCTTAGAGAGAGTTTGAAGCAGTTCTGCAGGGGATTTACAACTAATGAGGACACTTAAAAATTTTCATGCAATTGATGCTCTCCCAACTTCTTATCAAAATGCTTAAATTGTCTTGGTCTCACAGAAAAAAAAAAAAAAAAGAAAAAAAAAAAAAAAGGAAGGAAGGAAAGAAGGAAAGAAGGAAGGAAGGAAGGAAGGAAGGAAGGAAGGAAGGAAGGAAAAGGTATATTTTACCTGCTGTTTTCTTAATTCTTTTAAAAACAATACAAGCATATCACAAGAATAACTATGCAATTTTACATTCCAATTTTGAATGAACTATGCAGAAGGCATAGCTTGATTTAGAGACTGAGAGACTGGTTTTAGTAACCTTTCTTAATAACCTGGTAACTGGTTTTAGTAACCTCTCTTCTCAGTAAGAGGCAATTCCTGAAGTAGTCTTTTTATCAGAAAGGTCAGGGAAATATTGGAACATATCCATGTCTCTCTTGTGTAAGCTGTCCAACGCAGAGCAAGAGCAATATAAAGATGAAGTACTGGACTGGTACTTGGGAGATAAAGAGTCATGTGCTTGGTTTGCTACATGCTTCCTTTTTGCTCTTAGTTAAGAGCTCTTGGTTAAGTCACAATCAGTGTTGCCTTTGCAAATTAAAAGAAAAAGTAAATTAAACTTCACCATTTTTGGTGTTATTTGTTCTTGTTGTTGTTTAATTGCAAATGCAGTAAAAGGTATGAATTACTCAGAACATAACTTCATATGCAGTTCAAAACATGAGGTATCAGTTCATGCTGATACATAAGTATCAGCAACCTGGAAGTACCAGTATTCATGCTTTAACTGATTGTCCATGCAAGAAAAGTATGAGCTCCCTCTCAGGTACCATGTGATGAGAGCACTGCAAACTCACATCATAGCTAATATCTTATAAATGGTTTTGTAGCCAAATCCTCATCTGCTGCTGCAATGAGGTTGGAGAGTGCATGTTCTTAAGCGGTTTCTCCTGTAATAGCAGGAAACACCATGCCAGCCTACCATATTTATATTTTTGCTGGCTGCCTTGTGGCTTGAACAAGTAATGTTAGGAGGAATTTGGCACTGGAAATGAAGGAGGAGTAGTTGCCTCCTAACACGGTAAAATTGAGTTCTCATTTGGGCAGAGAGGCATCAAGGTTTGGAACTCAGTAGTGTCTTTTGAACCAGTGAACAAAAAGAGACTGCTCACCTGAGTGAAAGCTGTCTGAAACAAAGTCACAGCTGTTCCTGTGCTCATTATTACCCTGCTGCAACACACTATTGAAAAAGATAATCCTTAACATTAGACATCATCTTCCATAAATAATAATAAAAAAAATAGTTTCATCATGCAAAAAAGTAACACTAGCACTGTTGATCTCAAACATAATAGGGAAACCATTTCAACACTATCACCATTCTCACAATATTGATAACAGAATTAAAAAAAAAAAAAAAAAAAAAAAAAAAAAAAGGTTAGCTCAAAGGAAGATGGACAAAAGAAGAGAGGGAGTAAAGAAGAAGAAAAAGTAAAACAAAAGACACCTATCATCCTCTAACTTACATGCAGTAGCTCTTGTATTACTAACGTGGCAAATTTATAAATAGCCCTTAACAAGGGAAGGTTTGACAAACTCCATGTAGAGCTGCTGCTTCAGAGACACTGTGGTAGGCAAGTTTACTTGTTAGCTGTTATATCTGCTACCTGGTTAAAAGAGAATATTTAACCTTTAATGTATAAGATTTTTATTTTATTAGAAATCTAAGACAATCAACAGAGAAGCTTGGGAGAGTGGAAGAGCCTGGCAAACCCAGGGACAACACCTATCAGAATAGTCTCATAAAACAAATGTTCTGTAGCAACTGACTGCATTTGGAAGATTTTTAACTTTAATGCTTAAATAAAATATTCCTATTTACATTAAAAATTATTTAGGTTGTGGCAATTAAGGGATTGTGCCTTGTATAAAGTGAACAAGGATTAGCTGTATTGTACATATCGTAATTCTGTAGTTGCACTTAAACAACATTTTCTTGATGCAAGATGTATCAAAAATGGATTATTTGCCTTCTTTGTTAATCAGGCAAGCTGTGCCTATAGTGCTAGGACATTGATTCTGCTTTAGCCTGTTTTATTCCTCATTTCTGTGGAGCAGACAGTTGCTGGACATCACAAGAATGTTCAGAGCGAGTGCCTTTAACAAGAGGGTGGCTGGCTGCTGCGAAATATTCTTTGGGAAATTGTGCTTTTGTTGCTTTCAGTTGCAATTAATAACAGAAAAAATAAGGGAGAAAAGAGCTGAGTAGGCAAGCTGGAAAATGATGATTTTAAATGGGGATATTAAACAATGTGGAGCCTGATAAGAACCAACTGTACTATTCATACTGCTGAGCATCTTGCAAGAACAGGTTCTTGTGACAGGGTTCAAATGACTGCCTATAAAAAAAATTATCTCTTCTGCCTGACATTTCTTGCTACACAAAGGATGTTTTATCTACTTTTCCTCTTCCACCACCAATGCAGCAGAAAGTGCTTCTGTCACAGGTGTGCCAGTGAGAAGGGCTCTGTACTGACTGTATTAGGTGATAAGCTCCTGTTTAATACTGTGTATGAAACCCTACAGAGTGAATTGTCTGCAGGATTTTTGTTCAGATTTTTGATCAACAAGGGATATTGCATAAACATTTCGAGCTCAAGCTAATGCTTTTCCAAAGTTAGAAAAAGCAATTAAGGTGATTAAACATAGGACTGGCTTATGTAATTGCTGTGATTGTATTAAACACACATTGAAAGGGAGCACCTTGATATTGCCACCTATTTCAGTTTCACTTGAAAAGTCAGGAAATGGGGTCTCTAAATCAACTGTCCATGTCCAGATGAGATGTCCTGAAGATTTCTTTTGCTGTTTTTGCCAGCTCAACATTTTCTAGACCCTAGGGAGCCCCAGCTGTCACACCAAGCCCATGTCGAGATTAGGGGCTGTGCAGCTGCAGATGAACTCTGTTTTCTCCTCCTGCTTAAAGCCAGTTATGTTTTCCACAGTAATACCCTCCCATACTAATACTAAAATCAATGCTAAATACTAAATACTACTAAACTCAGTCTGATTTAGTAATGCTGAGTATTCCCTAAAAGTTTTAACATTTGTGCCACTGTAGCCCAATGGATTTCAGGGATATTCAAAGACACTGAAGACAACACTGATGGGTTTTAATGCTCTCCTTTAAAAGCCATCATCTGTATGTGATGGAGGGGAGCAGGTGCTTGATGCTGGCAGGTAGACTATCTTCCTGTGTCAGTGAAGGGTAGAAATGTTGCTTTCTGCTTTTACTGAGTATTTTTTAGTTTTCAGAAATAACAAAAATATCAAGATTAGTGCACTTTAAAAGGACTTGGATAGTACACTTATAATGTGGAAATACAGAAAAGAGGAAAATAAATGTTTTTATATTTAAAGAAAGTGTACATTTTTACTGCAGGACAAAATTACCTCTGTAACTTGACTACAGCTTCACATTTTTAAAACCAGTACATCCATTCAAAATTACAAAGCCAACTGTCCACTAATAAGGTTGTCAATATTTCAATTTCATTTCTGGAATCAGAATGTATGATTAGAGTGTAAATATTTATTTTTCACTAAATTCCTCTTCCAAAAGTACGAGAAACTCAAACATATAGATTATTGTTCAAAACCAGAAATGTTGTAAGTCAGATGCAATAAGAGTTTAATCGAGATGATATTAAGAAAAGTAAACTTGCACAGACATATACATAGCGATTTAATGGAAAGGAATAATCAGTTAGCTGCCATTTACATTGCTGTTCTTTTTTCTTCCCCTTTCATTTTAGGAGCTTAAAAAAGATTTTTTACCAAAAAAATCAATATTCATCTGTAGTAATGTTTAACATAAAACTCATGTAGAGATGTTATTACCTGTAGCAGCTATAGTTACCCTTATAAAATACTTGTCTGAGTGATGAGTATGGAGGTGAGGAAGAGCCTCCTCTAAGAAGAGGACAGTGGAGAGAAAATGAAAAATTTAAAATTCTTTTTAGTACTTTGATTTTCTATTTTCTTTCATTCCAAATGTGAGCAAAGTTTGGCCTCTGGGGAAGAGTGAGCAGGACAGACTGATTTTTCAGAGGAGGGGACTGGAATCTTTCTCTCCTGCCTCTTGGAGGCTGTCTCCAAAAACATCTTCACTTGTGGAAATTATATCAATTAAAGAGATTAATACTTTGGAAGATAAGAATTGCTTGGTAATTGCTTCATCTTCAAAGGCTCCCTTGCTTGAAGATTCTCTGTAATAGGCGATTTTTAAATTGAAGCTGATTTCCCTCAAAACCCCTTGTATTTCCAAAATAATGCCTATTTATAGTGATTGGAAGTGGCCCTTGTAACAGAACATGTAAACAGCAGCAATAGCTATATGCCAGAGTAAGAATGGCTGTAAACAATCTTGTAAACAAGTCCCAGGCTGTACATTCTGACACAAAATTATTATCCTTAATGTGGCATTACTGCTGAGACCTCTCTCAGAAAGTAATGGGCTTATTTTGGATTTTGAGTGCTATTTGCAGAAAAAAACCAGGTGATTCTTACTGTGGGTGAATCCTTTGCCTTAGGCGATTCTCGCTAAACTCTGTCTGCTATGAGTAGGTCTTAATATTAACGAGTTTTCCCAAAATAGGTGGAATTAATAGCTTACAGATACATGGTTTAAAATTGAGCTGTAGTTGCTTTCCATGTAATAAAGTTTGAGCACTTCTTGCTATTCAGACTTATGGTGACGTTTTTCCTTTTTTTTTTTTTTTTTTTTTTTTTTTTTTTTTTTTCCATAAACTCTCTCTTACGAACAAAACCTTTTACAAAAAAGTTTAGAACCTCTCATTAAAGTTGCTCTCTAAGGTTTGTGCAAGGTGGAATATGGAAACATTACCTGTAGGATTCACTACTTTGTTTCTATCTCTTGTTGTGTCTTCTCTTCCTCTTTGTGAGCTCCATTTAACTCCATTTGTGCATCATCTTCCTGTTGCCAATATAGTACTTAATGCAAATATTTTAACAGGCCCTCTATATTTTGCATGTTTTTCTGCCCTGGTATAGCTCAAGCCATTTGAGATCTATGAGCAGCAAATATGTTCAGTCAGACAGATATTCAAAACAGAGCAAGGGCTTAGCACTTCAACCAAATTCTTTTTCTTTACTGGAAAGAAAAGTAAATGCAATCAATTATGAACTAAAATTGCACCTGAGACAGGAAGCTACAATTTATACTGCTGACTGTAAAAACTTCCTTTAACTTTTCCTCAGGGTCCACATAAGCATTATTAACTGAGAAATGAAAGCAAATCATTGCATTGCATCAGAATGGTAATTTGTATAGTTCATATTAAGAGAAAAATAACAGCAGTTAAGCTGTTTGGAGGCATTGAAATCAAAGGACTATCTGACCTGTGGGCACTGGGCCTATTAATTATGTGAGTATGAGCCACTTGTTCAAGACAGACATATGCCTTCTTCCCACAGACCTTCAGTCAAGAGGTAGGAAGAAGGCTGTGTGCTTGTTGCAGTAAATGCTCTGCCTCTCCGGAGTAGTACTTGCAATGCTACTTGAATGTAATGAGGCACAGTCAAGAAAAGGTTGGAATCAAGTCATTTAAGGTCTTGAAGTGGCTTTAATTCAGGTGGCCAAAGACAGATAACTTTACTGGTGGCGTAGGATGTTCCTGCATTTCCAGGAAGCCTTTGCTCCGTGGCTGATTTGAGTTCATTTGTGCTTCCCAAGAAGAAGTACTGTGTCCTGTTTTGAAAATAGACAGCTGAAAATCTTGGTCTTTTATAAAGCTGCCATGCCTCTGTTGCTATTTCCAGGCACCAGAGAAGGGGAATGGGCTCTGGCTTTCTTGCTTAAAGTGATGTTATGAAAAAGAGAAGCCTCTGGAGTTCTCACCCTGGAAATGCTTACACTTCCTGATAAACTAGAGAAGGGAAGATGGAATGATGCAGGTGTGCTCTCTACTCTGTTTAGAATAATGCATTGCAAGAAAGTTCATAGAAAAAATATTAGTCATTCTGTCCTGTCCACTGATCACCAGAAATACTCTTGCCACAGGTGACCTTGGGAAGAGCAGTATATAACATGCTTGCAAAGATGACATTCATGAAAGATGTCTGTTCTTTAGAAATTAGTAAAGATTAATTTCTTGTGCCTGGGTGTATTTATGTAAGTGTGTGTGGGGAGGGGGTGTCACTGTAAAATCTGTAATGGATTTTTAGTTGCCTGTTAAGAGGTGATGAGGGCAATGTTAACGATTAGTCTTAAAATAGTAGCTGGATGTATTTATTGGTCTTGTTTAGAAGTAGCATTGCCAAACTTGATACACCTAGAGCTGGAGATGAGCTATCACATGTTCCTGCAGGGAAACACTTAGATACTAGCAGTTAGCTCATTTTGAAGCCATTCTGTCTGCTGAAGATCTTAGTTATGAGAGAATCTGAAGAAGTATCAGTGGAAATCAGTTTGATTGTCACATCCCAAAAGGGTGGGGTGGGGAGGGGGGCGTGTAAATTACACTTGTTTGTCTCCTTTTATCTAATAATTTCTTTCCATTTTGCATTATGCTGTTTCTTCTGCTAAAACATTTTCATTGTACTTTAAGAAGCCTCTCAGGAGTTGCTGGCTGTGGCCTACTGAACCATGGCCATGGGTGCACAAGGGATGGTGCAGTCAGGCAGGAACTGGTCAAATGACACCAGTGGAGGGAGGTGACAGTGGCCAGGGGCTCTCATACACAGATCTGGAGGAGGAAATGCCTGAAGAGCATATCAGAAGTTTAGCTGTCTGGAGCTCAACACAGTAATGGAAAAAGAAAAAAGAAAGAAAGAAAGAAACAAACAAACAAACATATATTACTAGTCATTCCTCTGTCGTACTGGGAAAAAATCAGGTCTTGTGTAACGTTAAAAAGAGGCATTTTGCACGCCGCAAGAAGTTCCCTCCTCTCCTTTCACTGTTCAGGGAATGAACTCAGCCAGCACTAACTCCACACAGCCAGACGAGTCTCATTGTTTTTAACCCTCCCTGTCAGGGAGCTGTACTGAAGTTGCATACACATGCATGTGCATTTTGGCCCTGGCACATTCCCAAGCGTATCTCTTGTTTTCATTCCCCAAGAAAGAGTTGCTCATAATTTCTTATACGATCATGAAAAAAAATGTTAGATTTTATTATCCCCTCTCCTCTGCAACTAGTTCAAACATTAATGAATCAAACCTGTTTAGAGAAGGTGATAACAGATATGTATCTTCATAATTATTATTTGTAGAGTATCTCACCTCCCCTCACAGGCAGTGCTTTGTTTCCTTGATAACATGGTTGTTTCATAAGGCACAGGATGATGTCCACGTAATGACCAACTATGAAATTAATGTTCATGGAACAAGGTGTTTTCCAGTTCCTCATGCTGTTTCTGTTTACAGAGGTGCAATCTCTCTGTCTCTGTAATATTCTTCTCTTTCTAAACCTCTGGTAATTCAGTAAGTGCTGCTTGATGCAGCATCTTGGGAAGACTGTTAAATACACTATTCCTTCTTTCTCAGACAGTAGTGAAAGAGAAAGCATCTAGCAATTAACTTCAGGCAAGACTACTCACATCTACAAACTGTTTGACCCCAAATGTTGCTAATCTTAAAACACATCTACTTTAGTGTTTGGGCATCAACTTCTTTTGAAACATCAGCTCATAAAACTGTCTCTCCTCCATCCTTTTTTTTTATTCTCTCCACTGATTATGTATCTTTGTTTTCCTTTCCCGTCACCATAAGTTTAATTTTTCTGTATGCTTCTACACATTGTTTCCAGATGTTTCCAAAGTAATTTTAAATTATTTTTTCCCAAGACTTTTGCTGAGACTTTCCTTCCACTTGAAGATTCTTCTCTTCATTTTGTCCAAGATCAAAATGAATAGGTTGAATTAATACAAGTGGGAGAGAAGCCCGGGCAGCTACTATGAAGTGCTTGCGCTGCCTAAAAGGGTTTGAGAGCTTCCCGACAGATTGCTGCAAAATGTTGTTCTTCTGCTTTGGGAAAGGTCAAGTTAGCTTAGAAACCAACAAATCAGAGGATATTACCAGACTAGAGATCACAAAAAGGACACAGTGAATAAAAGAACATAAGACATTAAAAGAGGAAGGAAAAAAAAAAAAAAGAGAAAGTCACATATGGAGGGAGCAGGGAATGATTAGAGTATATAATCATTATTCCCAAAGATTTCTTGCATCTATTCTAGTAAAGGAGTCCAAATATCCAGGTCATTTCTTGACTAGAAACATATATAAGGCAGTACAGTGCACATCTAGATGCTCTTTTCCTGTTTTCTTGAGAGTGTTGTTAAAAAAGTCTGTTATATTTTTCCCTTTGGTCAGTTCTTTGCTCTCATCTATGATGAGACTGTGCATATGGTTCATCACTGAAAAGTCTAGGGGTAATTTTCTGTTAACAGAGAGACAAGAAAACAGACCTGTGCTTGTAAATCCTCTGTGCTTGTAAGTCCTCTGACTGTGTGCTTAATAAGTATTGTTGGGCATGGTGAGGTCTGTGCAGGACACAGAGTTCTGCTACCAGACTTGGCAAATGTTTCCTTGCACAGAGTTGACAGGGAAAATAACCATGCATGCCTGAGTCTAGTGAAGTCTAATGAAGTCTGTCGTCTTTAATGTATGTAGACCTGAGCATCTGCACTTCTTGGGCAGGGACCTTGCTATTCATGTTATCTGTTTTGTTTCTTTCTGCAAAGACATACTTGTGGACCAGTCTAACTGAACCCAGGACAGCTCTAAGTGTTTTTTTTGTTTGTTTGTTTGTGGTTTTTTGTTTGTTTGTTTTTTGTTTGTTTGTTTTGTTTTGTTTTGTTTTATTTCTCTCTGTGTGGGACTTAAGTGAGTTTGAAAATGTTTGTTTCAATTTCTTTGGCCGTATGTATATAATATCTCGATACATCTTTTTAAAGCACCCTAATGTAGCTGAAAAATAACTCACCACACTGTTTTCCACCTAGCTGACCTTTTCCTTCTTTTAGCAAACACATACAAGTGTGAACAGCGTCTCTGACTACTGAAAGGGTAGGAAACTAGAGTTTCTCATCACTGGCATTCATAAAGTTGCCCATTATTTCTGTCTTTCTCAGTCATTATTGCCCTCTAGAAGCAAAGATGTTTTCTTAAATGCTATACATCTATTCAGTAACATCATCACCGAGGAACCAAAAGGCATGAAAGCAAAGTAGTTTAAAAAAATATATAAATGTGTGTGTTGAGCAAGTGAGTTTTGGGCTTTTTTCTTCATAAGTTTCATTTATGAAACGGGTATAATCTGGAATTCTGTCACCATTTGACAGATGACTGAAAGCTCTCCATGCCTGTATAGTCAGAATTTTGCTGACTCCATGATTCTCAAATGTGTCATTTAAGGCTCACAGTCAAAAAATCATCTCCAGTGGCAGTATCTTTGCCGTGAAAATCTAAAGATATAAAACAAGCAAGGCTTGCAGGGAGAGAGAATATTTTTGATTTACTCATAGTGATGTATCTAAAAAAAGAAACAGATATTTCAGCACACCAGCCCACCTAGAAGACTAAAATAGAAGCAGGAAGTTTTAAAGCTAAATGCAGACATCGATAGGAGAAACCTCATAGTTGACTGTGAAGGTCACTGCTACTCTTTCACTAAAGGAAGTGCTCTGCTCTGCTTGAAATGGGAGCTAAAATTAGCTCAGCCCCATCTAAAAAGTCCAGTATTCCATGTTGTGCACTGTGTTATCACATCCTGTTGATAAAGTTCTATTTGCAATATTTCGCTTCCTTTCAGAGGGCTTTGTCTTTGCCAGCTACCACAGCTTCTCTTGACATCCCAGAGCCATGGCAACTATTTTGTTCGTTTTTACCTTGTTGGAAATTCAGTTGAGCTTATACCTCTTTCTGTGTTATCTTGAACTTGTGGGCTAATACTACGCACTTAGACATGAAAGTGTGATGTACTTGTTACACAATATATTTGCTGTGGTTTGAGCCAACAATAACTGCTCTCAAAACTTAAAACCAACTGTTCCACTTTAAGCAATACAGGACGTTAAAGGAAGACTGAGAACCCACAGCCCAAACCTGCTGAAAATGTAAATTTGGTATAGAAATGAGAGTTACATATAACTAAAGTTTTTCAAAGTATTCTCTGTGCCAGACAAAATACCTGTGCATCCGTGAAACTGAGTTTTAATTTTCCATTTTGTTATTACTGACTATCACTTCTTAATGCGTGTATGAAGAAAAGCATCTGTTTTGATGCCAGGAAGCACGCACACTTCTTACTCCCCAGTCTATGGTCAGCCTGTGGTGTCACTATCTACACCCAGATTCTCTATGTTTGAAGGCAAATATTTACTCTTCTGGTTACTGGATATAGTCATTTTGACAGCAAGTTTTTGGTCATACTTCTGTTTTGTTTTGTTTTCACTTCTCAAATACCTTGCCCTGGCATTTTCTTTGTGCCTATGAGGAGTTCTTTGTGCAAGGTACCATATTCCTCAGTTAAAAAATGCATATGTCCAGTTACTGCCTGAGGTCTCTGGCCATTGGTGGAGCAAAACAGCTAAGCTCAGGAGGAGGGAAATACCACAGTAGCCTACATATCTTCCAGAGATATCTGATGTTAATAATAGCTTACATCAGAAAAGGAAGCTAGTGCGAAAAGATCAAAGTGAGTTGCTGGAAAAATCTACTAGGGATTTTCAATTTCACACCTAGCTTTTTAGGGCATGCTTTTTGTTCATCTTTTGTCTGTCTTAACCACTAACTGCTATCATTTCTGTTCTTAAAGAGGCCAGCAGACCTGCTTCATTGGCTCTTCTTCTTAGATACCTTAGCTTTCATTAAAGGCTCTTTTTTTTTTTTTTTTTTTTTTTTTTCCTTTTTGTAGTGCCAAAAGCTGTAGTGAAACATTAACTGGGTTTAGTCTAATCTCAATGGCCAAAAGAGTGCAGGATATCATCTTTCACAGACAATGTGGTTGCTTCACTTGGCTCCAACAGCAGCAGCTTTCAGCCCACTTTTCCATTCTGAGCAGATTTTTTTTCCTGCTCTGTTCAGGATTGAATTCAGCATGTCTCAGCTGGATAGTAAAGAGCCTCTATAGGACCTGCAGCACAGGAAGGAAGTGCTGGCTTGCATCTAACTACCAGGTAACCCCATTTTTCTGTAGGCCATTGACCTCTTCTGCCTTCCACTCTAACTTCCTGAAGTTCTCGTCGTAACACAGGCATCACAGCTTTGCTGACTTTGATCATTATATGCAGTGGCTGAGGATTAGAAATAGTGTCTTTTACTCTTGTCTGCCAGAGAATTTAGTTATTCACAACTGTGCTTATTTGCAACTTTGCTTATTCACAACTATATTTAGTTATTCACAACTATGCTTATTTCACAAGCATACTTAATTGTAGAAAATAGGGCAACAAATGCCTTCAGTCTTCTAAATACGTGTTCTCCTCTTTTATGCATCATGCTTATAATATAAAGAAAGTAGCCTGTATATGCCTGGTTATTGACAACATGTGCATAGAAAACCAGATACAGTTTTTCTGGACACAGATAACCTGCTCTTTGCCCCATATATCTCAGAACTGTTTTTGTATAGCCTGTCTTATCTGAGCATCAGTAACACTGGCTTCTGCACTGTTGCTGATTCAGGAAACTGCTTTCCTACTCAAAGAAAGAAAATAAATGCCAAGATTAATTGCTAAGAAATTGAGTCCTGTCCTGCATCCCACAGACATTGAAGACTGATATTGGAAGGGAGAAGGGAGAACAGGAAGGGAAATTAACTGACTGAAGTAGTGAACTCTTTGTTCTTTTTAGAGGATTTTGACTACCCTTTGGCATTATTTCCTTTAACAAGGAGGTTTTATGTTTAAGATATTTGGGCTTTGAGAAGGGCTATAAAAAAAGTAAAAGAATCTAGACAGTTCTTTTAGGGCACAAAACACTACTCTGATTGTTCTTCAGGTTTGACGCCAAGTGTCTCTAATACTGGGCATGATGCTTTACCATCACACAGATCTTTGTTCCTTCTGCATGACTGATGCAGTTGCATAATGGGCCTAGCAGTCTTTTATATGGGAGACAGGCTAATTCTGGGCATAACCATTATATCTCTGTCATGCGGTGTCTTAAATCCTGGTCAAATGAAGTCCTCAGCACCTTCAGCAGAAAACTGAAAATCAACAGTGCCTTAGCAAAAGCAGAAGCAGCAGCTGGAAAAAGCTGTTGTAGGCAGATATGGTCATGGTGTCAGGATATCTCACTAAGTATTTTGTGGCCAGGTGTTTTTTTGTCGAAATGGGTACTTGGGAACGTTCACGTTACAGGCAGAGGGGACATGACTCCTACAGAACACTGCCTGAAGTATTCTTATATGTTTGCAGCCATAAGGTTGAGCTGTTCCTTAAGGTCTGATTGTACAGTTGACACTCTCACTTGACTAACTTGCAATGCACTGGGGAGAAATGAAGGTTGTAGGGACCTCTACTGAATGAAACTCTGTATCTGACAGCATTGTCTGTGCAACCACATCCTCAGATGTTAAAGATGTTAACCTTGAAAAGTTTAAAAAATAACAAAATTTATCAACCTTTAGAGGTAAAGGCAAAGGTGTTAAAGCCTTCACCTTTGCTGTACTGATAACTTTGAGGTTCATATAATCTTTTTTTTTTTTTTTTTTTTTTTTTTTTTTTTTTGGTCTGGAATGTACAAGAAAAACAAGTCGAGCTGTCAGAAAAACAAAATGAGAAAAATACCACAATGTGCAAACATGTGGTCTAATTTCACTTGTAGAAGTAGGGTGCATGAAGACATTACTGTACTTTCCTGAGAACCCAGGCTAGTGTCTGAAAACAAGCTACGAAACATTACTCACCCCAAGTAGCATAGGGGAGGATTGCAAGAGTAGTGAGGGATAAGAGAAAGCTGAGTTTTAAATTGACACTGGCACTTGAATGGACCTTTATTCTTTCCATTTATCTGCCTATATTTGCTCTTTGCACTGGGGAAACACCTCTATAAGTCAGCCATGCATCCTGAACACATATATTCCTTAAATGCCCGTCTTTGGGGATCTAATACAGGAGCCTATTAACCACCTCAGTTGAAGACCTGCCTTCCTGTTGGCCCCTGGGACCAGAATGGACATAGAGGGAACTTTTCTGGTCACCTCCCCAGAAAGAACCAAAATCTAGCACAGCCTTTGTGACCTACTGGGCTAAGTGCCCTCATTTTTTGGAGACTTCTTTTCTGGGAAAACATATGATTGTCTTAAACTCTTGGTAGTCTGCCTGCTTTTTAATTAACTTCTAAAGGAACTGTGAAAGAATTCAGGTCTTTAGAAACTTTGCCAATCTTCAAACAAAGGAAATGAAATACATTAGCTATAGAAGAAACAAGTCCTTTGCACTAGCTCTGCAGTGAGTTAGGGAGGGCGAATGGTCTCATATCTGTGAGGAAGGATGATATGTAACACTACATGTAAAACTCTGCAAGGGCAATGGCATACTGATAAACTGCATGGCAGCATCAGGTAAAATGTTTTGTTCTGTATCTTTTTCAGTTCTCATTCTTTTTATGTCTTCTTCACTCTATAGGCTATGAGATGAGTACTTTACTGGAAGCACAGCAGACAGTGCCCTGGAGAGCAGGAAAGGAGTCACTATTCTTCTTGGATCAGATTATTTTGAGCAGGCTGTTATAATCTAGTTTCCCCGGAGGAGGGCACTCTGTGATCGGCCAAGCAGACAGCACGGCCCTGACCAAAGCTTTGTGCCAGCAGCAAGCGATCGCTGCGGGCAGGTGGGTGAAAGGGAGCCTGGTCTGACAAGGGCACCCGCGTGGGCTGTCGTGTGAAGCCAGTATGGACTGGCGCTATCCACGGGTCGGTGCGACTGTCAGGCTGCTGATTCAGAGGAAATACAAATAGCCCAAATCTCAAACCAGACAAAAACACACAAGAAAACTTTCTGAAAGCCTAGACAGATTTATTTATTTATTTATTTATTTATTTATTTATTTATTTATTACTTTTTTTAACTCCATCTCAACATTTGAACCCATCACTGCCAGGGAGAGTTACTTGCCTGAGGGTCATGTCAGAGGAAGGAAAATCATGTCTGTGGCACTGTAGGAATGAACTTTGGGTTTTAGACAATCTGGAGGACATCAAGATGGTATTGGAACTGATCTCACATAAGGACTTCAGTGTCCCATCAAATTTATGGTCCTGAACACAGTGCCATGGCTCTGTTGCAATATATAGTTGGACACCCAGGGTTTGCCACGCTGCTTTCTGGGTACTTAAACCCTAAAACACCTCTTTTCCCAATACCTGGGTAAGAACAAGTGGTTCCTGCCAAGACCTTCCCAGAGCACCCGTAGCAACTAACCACAAGCCTGTAATTAGGGCAGTAGCAACACTGTCAAATTCCCATTCCTCACCTGACCCAGGGATTTATGTATGCCCAAGCTTCCCAGCCCCTAGATAATCAGGCTTTTATGAAAAAGCTGTACGCGTCTGTGAAAATTAAGCTGTTGGTATAAAGGATTACTTTTTTTTTCTGGAGCCAGAGACAGAAGGCATTGCTGAAGCCTGAGCATGGGCTATGCTTGCCCTTTTTCTTGACAGGGTAACGGCACTGCTGCATAGTGATTTGGCTAGAAAGCTTCTGTCTTCACTAGTGTGCAGATGAGCTTCTCATGCGGGGTGCAGGTATACTTGAGGACTATGTTGGCACAACTTGGAGAAAAAGTACATTACTGAACTCAGGCTAGGAAGGATTCTTTTAAGATATGAAAGAGTTGGTTTCAAGTCATTGTGTTAGTTGTCCAGGAGAACAGCTTTAGAAGAAAAGAGTGAAATATATTAATATCAAAATATCCATTAGGTCTCCACAGAAGCTATACAGAGGAAATAAAAGCATGTAAGTGCCAGCACGTAGGCTTTTAGAAACCTCTGTAGCACTTAAGTATTGAACTTAGAGCCTACAGCTAATGTTCCCTGATGAGCTGTGCATCTTTGGACTATGAAAACAGGGCAAAATTTGAAAGATAGTGGAAAGACTGGACAAAAGGAAAAATGAAATAAGAGATTGAGAGGCAAAAAAGCAAACACAATTCATCAATGAGATTAAGGATGCTCTCAAAATTTTTTATACTTGAAACATTTTTTTCTTTGTAAAAAGTTCCAATGAATATTATGGTAAATTTGGCACCTTGAGATGAGTGTCAGATGGAAGAGGGCTTAAAGACTTTGCTTCAGCAAAGTATATGAGAATAAATAGATCTAACCTTGCTTAGCAGAACACTTTGTGTATTCAGCTTTAGGTATGCACTTGTGTCCTCTTAAAGACTGTTTTAACAATCTCCCCTTTTCCCGACAAGCCCATTTTCCTTAAACTTGTTTTTCACCATGTGTAGTACCATTTCTTTCCAGTGGAGGGAAAACGTGTATGTCTATCCTGGCTATCTTCCTTTCCACATAAGCATTTTAGCACAACAACCAAAGCAACTTACAGACAGAAAAAAAAAAAAAAAAAAAAAAAAAAAAAAAAAAAAAAGTGTCATAAAATCATCTTTAGATGAAACAGTTTATTTTGCTATAACTCATACTAATTTGGATAAAGTTAAATCGTGTAATAGAAATAATATTGGCCTGTGCTCATAAGCTGAATGGAGAGTTGGCACAGGACTGAGAGTAAAGTCTGGGTATCCTAGTTTTTTCCATATTGCTTTTTTTGTCCCCCTTCCCTTTGACTAAACACTGATAATACTATCATTAATTGACTAGACTTTGCAGAAGAGGTGGAAAAAAAGACCTCCACATGGAAGTGCATGGTCACTACCTAACTGAAGATGGGCACATACAGAGTGTACTTAATCAAATGTATTTGACGCTTCTTCAAAATGCAATACTTATTTAGGGTAACTTAAAAATTATTGTTTTCACTTTTTCTCTTACTGGAGATTTCTGATAAAACATACATACTGTTGATGACAATGCAAAATGAGTGTATTTTACTGTTGTTTGAAGATCTGAAAGGGGGGACATTCAGGGACTAATGGTACAATCTTGTATACAGTTACGTGCTCAGATATTCATTTGTATTAAATTAAATAGAATCTATTTTTACCAGAGTGTATGTAGGCAAAAGTATTCCTAGTGTGTATCAACAAGCAAACAATACTTCAGAAATGTACAACAAACCACGAAAGTAATGAACTTTGGAATATTTGCATCCTCAGAATGGAAGAAATGCAAAACTTTCATATTTTAAAACCTCTCTCTCATACATACTCTACACTCTTCAAGAATCTTCTGTATTCAGAGATCTAGATCAGAGGTCAGGGAGTGTGATCCCCAGATGTCTCTGTGTCCGATACGAGTTACTCAGTGGGCAGAAACTTTAATTTCAGCTTGCAAAACAGCATCCTGGAGGTGGGGAGAGCACGCAGTAGCAGGAGGCGCTTGTCTGGCTGCAGTCTTCCTGCTGCCCCGCTGCAGTTCTTCCTTGCCCCCGTGCTGGGAGGCAGCACTGGGACCTGCTGCAGGCCACTGCCTTCCCACCTCAGGGGAAAATAAGCTCAAGGAGGGAAGTGTTCGGAGGGAGAAGAGAGAGATGTGATGCTGAAAGTATCTTGGGGAGGGGGGAAGAGTAAATGTGATGAGATCTGTGGGAGCCTGTCTGCTCATTACAAAAGGAACGGAGTAGATATTTACTGGTGCACCATAACAGTCACGGGCTGGCCCGCATGGCAAAGCCACCACTGCCTTTAGAGGTGAACTTGTGATGTTTGAAGACTCGTGTGTCCTCCGAAACAAAACGTGAGAGCCGGCTGTCGCTGCCCCGAGCTGTCAGACAGCTCTGAGCGCCCGGGGGCGTCGCGGCGGGGGCTCCCCGTGCAAACGGGGGGACGGGGGAGCGGGCAAGCGGGATGCGAGCTTGGGTCTCAGCATCGTGCCGGGCTCCGTGCTGCGGCGGCGCTGCTCAGGCACAGGTGGGGAAGAAAAAAATATATACATATATACACCTCCCTGCCTTCCTCCTCTGCAGCCGCGAAGACGGACGGACGGACGGACGGCCGCCTCCCGCGGAACGGGCCGGGCCGGGCAGGAGAGGAGGGCAGAGGAGAGGAGAGGAGGGGAGGGGAGAAGAGGAGAGAGGAGGGGAGAGGGCGGCTCCGTCGACGATCTCCGCCGATCCCGGCCTGTCCCCACCGCCGGGGGCCGATCCGGGCGGTCTCGTTGGGGGCGGAGCGGGGTCCGGGGCGGAGCGGCGAGGCGGGGCCGCCGCCCGGGATATAAGGGGCGAACCAGGCGGGTGCCCGGAGTCGGCAGCGCGTCGGGAGCGGGTTGGGGAGGGGATCGGAGCGGGCAGCACGGAGCCGGCGAGGCAAGGGGCTGCGAGGTGCGGTGATGGAGCTGCTGCGGACCATCGCCTACCCGCCGGGAGGCGGCGGCGGAGCCTCCAAGGGCTGCGAGGCGGCGATGGGCAGAGGCGGGAGCGGCGAGTCGCGGAGGAAGAAGGCTGAGGAGCAGCCCCACCAGCACCCGCACGCCGCCGCGGAGGTCTCCCGGATTATTACCGACCCCACGACCGGGAAGCGCTACTGCCGCGGGAAGGTGCTCGGAAAGGTAATGGACTGTGCCCGCTCCGGAAAAAAGGGGCTGCCCTTCCCGCGGGGTGCCCCGCTTGGACCCCACAGCCACTCGGCTCACCCCGGCCTCCCCCTCGCTCCCAGCACTCATCCTGTTCCCCCGCCACATCACGGCCCCGGTGAGCCCGCGGAAACGATTCGGATTTGGGGGTGCGCGACACAGCCCCTCGGGCAGGCGATGAACGCGCAGCCTGTCTTTTTACCAAATTGTCCCGTACGAAGGAAGTCGTGCTCCTTGACTAATACATGAGCTGGTGAATGACTAAGTGTGGGGCTTCTTTCGTACCTGCTCTAATTGCCTTTTTTCTCCTGTGTCTCTTCAGGGTGGATTTGCAAAATGTTATGAGATGACAGATTTGACAACAAATAAAGTTTATGCTGCAAAAATCATTCCTCATAGCAGAGTAGCAAAACCTCATCAAAGGGAAAAGGTGTGTGCATGAATTACTTTTTTTTTTTTTTCCCGTCCCTCTTAAACTGTGTGCGCGCTGGATTGCCCAACCATTTTTTTTTTTTCTGAAATGGTTGTGATAGAGTTGTCTGCTCAGCTCAAGCTAGTGGTCACAAGGTTAACAATACTTTTTCCACCCTCTTGTCTCTGCAGATTGATAAAGAGATTGAGCTGCACAGAATGCTTAATCATAGGCATGTTGTGCAGTTTTATCACTACTTTGAAGACAGAGAGAATATTTACATTCTTCTGGAGTACTGCAGTAGAAGGGTGAGCATCAACTGGGAGAAATCCAGTATTTACTTGCCTGGAATCTGCAACTAATTTAAATGTGTAATGTGTAAAAGGTATTTTTCATGGCTTCTTTAGTTGCCGTTTACCTGTGTACTAATTTACCTCTGCTTAAGATTAATCCTCTGTGCGAATGTTCAGTGACACTTTGTTTTTCATTTGTTTTTCCTCTGCAGTCAATGGCTCACATCTTAAAAGCGAGGAAGGTATTGACAGAACCAGAAGTACGATACTACCTCAGGCAAATTGTGTCAGGGCTAAAGTATCTTCATGAACAGGAAATCTTGCATAGGGATCTTAAACTAGGTGAGTTGTTCTCCTTGCTTACTTCCGAACACCACTTCAGTTTTGCCAGCCCTGTACCACTTTACACCTGTGTGCTGATAACTTAATAGAATCAGCTTAGTCTGTCTTTATAGTGGAAACTTGGAGTGCTTAAGGGGTGACATTCAGTATTCATATTAAAAAGAAACTTGGCTAGCTTCTGGCTTTGAACAAAGTATGACTCAGCACCTGTGGCAAATGCATTCCTACCTAGCAAGAAAAGGACTGACTGGAATTTCTCTTTCTGCTAGGTAACTTCTTCATTAATGAGAACATGGAATTGAAACTGGGTGACTTTGGCTTGGCAGCTCGTCTGGAACCACTGGAGCACAGGAGGAGGTAGGAGCTTTTTTTCTTTTTAAAGAAAGTAAAGGGAAGCCTAGTAAAAAATGAAACGAAATTCACTTAGGAAAAGCAGAGATCCTGTTCCATAGCAAAAGCTAGTTTCTGCTGGCATCAAAATTTCCCCTCTTAGAAAACAGGCTGCTGTGCTTTGACGTTTGCTTTCCTGTGAGCATTTGAATAATAGAAAATGCCAGAGGCAGGGTATCTGACTAATGGTTCAGATATGAGTCTGCTTTTCCTGTATCATGAAGACACCATGAAACATGTCTACACTATTATCATTCATAGAAGTCTTCTTCAAGAGCCTCCAAGCTCTTGCCCAAACATGAGAGTAAAACCTGCCCTATGAAAAATAGCTTCTCTCCTCTTTCTATCTGGAATACTAACAGGCTCTGTGGCCTCTTTGATTTGCAGAACAATATGTGGCACACCAAATTACCTCTCTCCAGAAGTCCTCAACAAACAAGGGCATGGCTGTGAATCTGACATCTGGGCCTTAGGCTGTGTAATGTAAGTACTTTGCTGCCTTTGAAACAACATATTTCTGTTTCTGGCTTAGGCTTTTAAGAGTTCAAAGGGAATGGATGTGGTACTGCACTGCTTTCTAGCCCTTTATATATGCCAAACCAAAGTGCAGCAATTCAAATTTTCCGTCTTGTGAAAAGAAGACAAAACATTTTCTGTAGTTGCAGATGTATATTGTGGGTGTATAAAACATGTAAAGTTAATTTCCTTTTGCTTTTAAACAGGTATACAATGCTGTTGGGAAGACCCCCGTTTGAGACCACAAATCTTAAGGAGACATACAGATGTATAAGGGAAGCAAGATACAGTCTGCCTTCATCTCTCATGGCCCCTGCGAAACACCTAATAGCTAGTATGTTGTCAAAGAATCCTGAAGACCGGCCCAGTTTAGATGAAATAATTCGACATGATTTTTTTGTACAGGTTGGTATTGTCTAGTGTTCTGACAAACTATCCACCCTTAAATAGGCACCCTGTGGTCTAAAAATTGCTTTTTGAATCTCCTTTCCACAGGGCTTTACACCTGACAGACTTTCTGCTAGCTGTTGTCACACCGTTCCTGACTTCCATTTGTCAAGTCCTGCTAAAAATTTCTTCAAAAAAGCAGCTGCTGCTCTCTTTGGTGGTAAAAAGGATAAAGCTAGATACTTTGACACACACAGTAAGTGAATTATAATTATGTGTGGAACTTACCTCTCTGTCACCTGTGCTTCAGAGTCATGCTCATAACATACAGCTATGAGATAGCAAGGGAACACCTGTATTTGTCTCTGAGCTTTCTTGAATTAGGTTTGACCTCTTTATCAATAGGTATTGATGGCAGCCTGCAACCTACACCAACTTACATAAGTAAATGCTGCTTCTGGCATACTGACAATCTATATGGGCCATCTGTTAGCCAGTCTATTTAAGTTTGCTCTTAGTGATCTGCGTATAATGGCACTACTG
Organism: Aythya marila; assembly: GCF_965140915.1. Taxonomy (NCBI): domain Eukaryota; kingdom Metazoa; phylum Chordata; class Aves; order Anseriformes; family Anatidae; genus Aythya; species Aythya marila. Next base: position 19,938,566 of record NC_139080.1, on the reverse strand, counting down.
TTCTGGTAGACTGGCAGGTTTAAAAGTACTTGCTGGAAGGAGACAATGCACTCTGCAGTTAACTTGTTGCATTACAGAAAACCTAACAACATATAAACAATATAAAACAACACTTCTAGATGCACCATTAAGGTTTTTTGTTTTGTTTTCCTGTGTAACAGACAGACTAGCTAAAGAAGACGAAGAAATTTACAAACTCAGGCATGATTTGAAGAAGACATCGATAACCCAGCAGCCCCACAAACACAGAACAGATGAGGTAAATGCAAGTGTGGTTCAATTCAGATCCAATAACAGTTGGGTGGAGTAGCTATAATTAAGTTATATTTGACTTGGATATCACAGCTCAGGCTGTACACAGCATAATCAAGCTTAAATGATTAGGAGAGTTGCTTTAAGAAGGCTTAACCGAGCTTCACCAAACTATAGCAGCCTTTGTAGGGAGACTATCAATTTTGTCTTTTGAGTAATTACAGTATCTGCCTAGCACCCATTGTTTATGTGGAAACTAGTCTGCCAGGTGCTCTTTCCCAATATTCCAAATTCAGGGCTTAGTTTATGGTTGAATACTACTGCTTCTTAAAGGGTAAACACTGAGATCTAACCCTTAAAATTTAGGTGTTAAGGCCTGCATGCAGCGTCTCTTCTGTTCTCCTGCATTAGCAAAAGATTAATAGTGCTTAAGACTAAAATTGAAGATCTGAAGAATGGAAGGACTTGGCATGTTTCAAGCATGGTCTAGTAGCAGTTCTTCATACTTTCTTGAAACATTAGTAACAGTTTTCCTAGATTTTTTTTTTTGTTTGTTGATAGACAAGAAAGCCATGTGAAAATCTGTGTGTAAGCCTTAGCTTGTGTTATGTTTTATGTTTACATGTCTGACATCTCTTCTAGGAGATCCAGCCTCTTATCACAACAGTAGCCAAGCCGGGAGTGTTACCAGAAACTAAGCAGATTGGAGACTCTATTCGGATGATAGTCAGAGGAACTCTGGGAAGCTGCAGCAGTAGCAGTGAATGTAAGTGCAGCAAAATGTAATCTCTAATTCTAAATCCCACTCTCACTTTCTTCGTGTCTCCAGACTTAGAAGCCTGGAACAAACAGCTTCTTCCTACCCTCCTATTTTTAGTGCTTTACATTCTATAGTAATATTTTGAAAGAATTAAAACTGAAAAGCCATGAAGACTGAACTTGTTAAAATTACAGTCCAGATAACTTAAAGCTTTAGAATTAAAGGCTTCTCTGTGTGGTTATGTCAGTCTAATAATTCTTCTCTTTTAGGCCTGGAAGACAGTACTATGGGAAGTGTTGCAGATACAGTTGCAAGGGTTTTGCGTGGATGTCTGGAGAACATGCCAGAAGCAGATAGCATTCCCAAAGAACAGCTGACAGCATCCTTCCAGTGGGTTACAAAATGGGTGGACTATTCTAACAAATACGGCTTTGGCTACCAGCTGTCAGATCATACTGTTGGTGTCCTTTTCAACAATGGGGCGCATATGAGCCTTCTGCCAGATAAGAAGTAAGAATAATTACAAACCAACCACTCACTTGGGCAATTTAAACTTGAGGTGGTTTTATCTTACATCTGACATCCTTATTTTCTTTCTCCTCTTACAGGACAGTCCACTACTACCCTGAGCTAGGCCAATGCTCTGTCTTCTCAACCGCAGAGGCTCCTGAACAGTTCATTAGCCAAGTAACTGTACTGAAGTATTTCTCACACTACATGGAAGAGAACCTCATGGATGTAAGTTTAGCATTTTCTGGATGTTGAGTTTCAGAAATGAACCTTGAGCTAAATGAACTGTGAGTTCTTAACGTGTTTGTTCCCTTTCCTAGGGAGGTGATCTGCCCAGCCTTACAGATGTGCGCAGGCCCAGGCTTTACCTCTTACAGTGGCTTAAATCTGACAAAGCACTGATGATGCTCTTCAATGATGGCACATTTCAAGTAAGTCCTGTTGCATCACCTGACGCAATGCTTCTACAATCCTTGACTGCAAAACTTGAGTGGCAGTCACTGAGATAAGAATGTATACAAACAGGAACTCTTCTCTTTTGCAGGTGAACTTCTATCATGATCACACGAAAATCATCATTTGCAATCAGAGTGAGGAGTATCTCCTTACCTACATCAATGAAGACAGGATATCCACAACGTTTCGCCTGACAACTCTTCTGGTTTCTGGATGCTCACTGGAACTAAAACACAGAATGGAATATGCTCTGAACATGCTGCTGCAGCGATGTAACTGAAGGGACTGACTTAAACCAAATGGACATTCTTGTTCACTGTGAAACTTACAGTGGGGATAGTGGAGCAACTAGTATGTTGATGATGGATGTGTGGTGGTACGAAAACTTGACTGTCATAGTGTGCTGGGCACACTTCTCTTAGACAGAAGCCTAAATCTACTGTTGGACTAAAATGGTGTGACAATGAGTTCTTCGGACCATAGTTTTCCTTGCTTCGTGTGTGTTAAAGATACTTTTGATATGAATTCTGAGCAGAGTGTGACTACTTGCTCCTGTGTAAGAGAGCATTTCTGATGGAGTTAAACTGTGAATACGTATCTGGAAAGGGAGGGAAGGGTGAGCTCCATTGCTGTGGAATAGCTGTTACAAGCAACAAGCAGCTTCTAGCTGCTTGACTGTGAACTATGGCCATACTTTTTTTTTCACTCCCTTATTTTTCAAAAACTACCCCCACTTGTGGCTGGCAAAGTGCATTCCTTGTTAATAATTTTTTTTATTTATTACAGCCTAAAGTGAAGTATTTATTACACAACATTTTTTTTGGACCTTGGCATTTTAAATATAATTCTGTTGGCAATAAAGAGAATGGAAAATCTGAAGCATCACTCTCCACTCTTTTTACAGTACAACTTAACCTTCCCTCCTTGCTATTGATAAACATCTCACAGGTCTGCTCTCCTTACGCCACTTTAAAAAAAAGTCTGCTACAGCTCAGGCTATGAATGACTGAAGCTTTAAAAAGGAGCGGTCTGTCCATGTCTATGCACACTTGTAGTCACAAGCATCAATAACCCACTGCTAATTATAGCAGTAACCCTGAATCAACAATTGATGAAGCTGCAGAATAATGATATGGACCTTGACACTCACTTATTTTCCTAGGACTTCCTAAGAACAGCATAAGGATGGCCTGGCCTGTATAGCAATCCCACTGCTCCTAGGACTACGTAGATAAGAGCATTTGCCTTCCTAAACTGAAGGCAATGCAATTTGTCTGTTAATTTATGCAAATAAAGGGGATTACTTAGGACTGATGACTCAGTGTAGGAGGGTTATGTCTACTTGTAGCCTAGACTTCCTTCTATATATTGTATAGTACCTAGGTCTATGTAAATGAAGGCTGGTTTTCAACTGTTCTGATGCAGCATCAAGTAGTAGTTCAACTGCTTATTTGGATTAATCATTGTATAACTGAACCAGGTTTGTTCTAAAGGCAGACCTCAATTGTCATCAGTGTTTCATTCAAAGCAGCTGAATGCAAGGAGCAGGCAGTCAGTGTAATAAATTACAGACTAAACAAAGCACAGATGTCAACCTAAAATAGTGAGCAGAGGAGGTATCACTGACTTGCTTCATCTTGCAGCAAGCTGTATAAATGTGATTGTTTTCCTTGTATTGAATACCATGCATTAGGTAATATTTATTTGCTTCTCAAGTCTAGACAGGAAGACTTAATTGAGTTCTTCAGATGGATTCATTAATGTAACTCTAGGCACTTCAGTGAAGTTAAATATATACTTGCTATAGTGAGCAGAATTCAGCTTCCCAGCTGTCTGCTTTCTTCAGGGGATAATGATTGATTTTATTCCTGGGAGGACATGCTTACCTCATTCTGCTGCGCACATACAGTTGTTGTTGAGCTCTTTTTACTTACAAAGTAAGATCTCACTTTTTGTTTATTATACAAGTAAGCGCACAGTTTGTATTTGAAACAAAAACTACTTGGTCTATAGTACTTAATTTCTTCAATTGGGAAACAAATCAAAACAGTTATTTGAGTATCTATGTGCTAGAGAAACTGTGAAGCTTTACTTCAGTTGCTATAATTTCTTTGAGTATCAAAATCATCTTTCTGTGGCTGAAATTCAGGTTGCTGTAAGCAAACACCCCAAATCCTATTGTAGGATGCTAACTGGTTGTGGACAGTTGTAATGCAGCTCCTTCAAATACAGCTAAGTGAATCAGTTATCTGTACGCAATGTATATGTATGGTACCGGGATGCTTGGTGCTTTCTAAATCTTTCTGTATCTTTCTGGTCAGTGCTCTGTACCCTTACTTTACTTTTTAAGTTTCATATTGAAAAAATAAGAAAGGTTTTTAGATGGGGTTAAGAAAAAATGCTAATTTCAAAGTGCACTACCTTCACCCTACTCCCTCAGCCCAAGGAGGGAAAGCTGCTTTGGAATTTGTAACATAAAGACTTGCATTTATAACAAAGGTTCTGAAATTCTTTCCCAGGGTGGATCCTGTCTTAAATAAGACACTGTAGTGCACTAATTGACCTCTTTTACCCAATCACATAACACCCCTGTTGTAATTCTGTGTATGGGAAGATTAATATTAGAAATGTATTTGTCCATTCCTCAATATAACAAGTGTCTTACCTTCTCTTGAAAGACAGCCATGTTGTGGATTTTTTTTATGTTTGTCAAGCAGTGATTCAAATCTTTTTTTATTGAAAAAAGTGTAAACACAGCATAAACATGTACTTTGGGAGCACATGTACTTGAAGGAAAATATGGGGATATTAAAGGATTAGGTGAAAGTTGGCACATAGATTTCTTAAGTATGAGTGGTGGACCCAGGAAATAACACCGTCACAAACATACAAAAACAATAAAAAAACAAATAACCCCCCTTTGTTGTACTTATATGAAAATGTATTTATCAAATCTTAAAATACATTTTTGCAAATATACATGTGTACTTGCACAGTCCAGTGTGGTAACCTGCCAGTAGGAAGCAAGTCAAGTAAGCAATTCAAAAATATCAATGCAATGCATTACACATTGATGCCACTAGTCACTTGAGTGTTCTGGGGCACTCTGTAATTCATGTAAAGTGTTCTGAAATTATTCCATTTCATGAAATCACTTCATATACAGTATATGAGAAAAAAAAAAAAAAAAAAGTTCATGTTCTTGTGTTACAAGCTACTCTGCAATATTGAACAAACTTGAACAAACTTCCTGACATTGTCCAGGCTACTTAGGAAACTAAAAACAAAACAAAACAAACAAACAAACAAAATCAGTCACTTTAAACCAATTTCATTACTTCTGAGAATAATCAGATTGGAAAATGATCCTTTTACCCTTTTACTACCCATTTATAACTGTGAATTTCCTGAACGATTAGAGGGATTCTAAATGTAAATAGGATATTTCAGAAAACATGTTATAGATTCCTGTAGGTAATAGCTAACTATTTGCTTTGTGGATTTTTTCTTGGGGGGGGGGGCTGGTGTCCATTTTAAAACGCCTTATGACATATTAAAATCAATAGTCTTTGACTGAATTGCTACAATGTTAGACACATATATTCAAAGTAAGAAGTTAAACTCCACTTAAATATACAGTATCAGAAATTAATATCATGGTTCATGAGTATTTGGAAATTAGTATAACAGAATACAAAGATTTAGCCTCTGGGATATATCTGTGTAAATTAGCTTCAGCATGGAAGGAAAATGATTTGAAAGATTTTGTCATATGACATAGAATTAGACTAAATTTGAAACTGTTGCAGGTTTTTTATGTACCATGAAATCATGGGGAAGAAAACATTTTACATTTTCTCTATTATGTAGGTGTTTTGTGAACAGGAGTAAGGTATTATCCCACTTGACTATTTACTGCTCTTCCTACTTATTATTAAAAGAAACACTTTAAACTGTCATAATGGTGACATAAAGATTTAATGAAGTCAACAATGCCTTGAGAATACTCATTATTGGTACAAAACTGGATGAGGTAAGGTAAAAACTTCTTCTTATGAGGTTAAAAGGCAGTGAGGTACTTTACTGTTGCCTCCACAAAGGATTTTGACTGGAGTAATTGAATGAACTCCCTGGCACTTTGCCTTCTCTTGAGGCAAGCCATAAATTAAGATTACCCCATGCTCCCGTCCCCTACTTATCTTGAGTGATTCATGAAAATCACTGCATATTTTCCATCAATAATTTCAAAAGCCATTTAAAGGAGAGGGTGGAACAACAGTGCTCTGTGGATGAACGGGTGGGTGTCTTTCCATCCACCAAGAATTGTAGGCAGAGGTGGACAATATAAAGTGGAGGCAGCTGATAATCCAAGCCTTTCAAATCCAGAGTCACAGGCACACACAGTGCTCCCTTTCTCATCACTAACCCACAATTCAGCACAATTACTGTAGTCTTCCTGTCAGAGAAGACCCCCTCTCTCTCTTGGCCTATTAGACTTCATGCAGAGGAATATTCATAATCTGACTGTGGATACTTAATGGATAAAATTAAGTTTGATTCTGATCAAATTCTGATTAAAATTCTTTTTAATTCAACCACATTCATTTTAAAAATAAAGTTGAGCTTTGGTCCACAGCATATTTACTGCTTTACTATTACTATTACTTGAGATATCAGATAATACCTTTTTCCTTCCTAAAGACCTCTTTTTTACTACCATTCTGATTTTCTCTTCTTTTCCCCATAATTCCACTCTGGAATAAACATCACATCATTATTTATACACCTGGATTTAAGATCTTTAGGGCTGATGTATCACAAAACTCTACACTTCCCAAACAAAGACGACTCCAAAGTGCTACAGTAATTCAAATAACCCAGTCACAACCTGGTCATTTTGGACATCTTTCTCATGCACCATTCTTCTGAAGGACTCAATTCACAGTATTTCACATGAAGTGACCACCACATCAACACTGCTAGCAAAATAAATAAAAAGAGCTATGAGGTCACATTTTCAATCCTATCACAGACTCAGGAAGACCTCACCTGCTCATATGTCAAACACTGACTTCACAGACACAAGCATTATAATCAAATTAACAGGTAAACTGACAATTCAGGGAAATTTAACACATATAGAAGTTTCTCATCTTTAAAGTAGCATCTGCAATTTGCGACTTATGGCCATAGTCTTTTTTTTTTTTTTTTTTTTTTTTTTTTTTTTTTTTTAATATAAATAAAGACACTGAAAAATTTTAAGGAGGTTTGTGTGTTTGGATTCACTGGAGGGGAGGAAGTGTCAGGGGTTATGTGGTGGGATTGGCAAATTGGTTCTTTTCCCTCTCTCCTAAAGAGAAAATTAGTGTGATTATAGCAGTACTGGGAGCTGAGCACTTCAGAGAGTTTAAGGGGTTTAAGAAAGGCTGCTTAAAATGGTTCAGTTTCTTTCTTTTACTTCTCTTAACAGCTTTGTAGTGCTAGATGTCAACAGATTTTGGGGAAGTAAAGCAATTTCTGGAGACCCTTCATGACACAGACACAAACACAGACACAAACACAAAAGCAAACACAACTATTTCTAACTGAGCACTAAAAAGCTAGACGTCCTTGTTTCTCAGGGCAGTAGCTGCAGAATTAGAGCTGCTAAGACTTGATGTTACTATCATTTCAAAGATAAAATATGAAAAAAAAAAAAAAAGAAAAAGAAAAAAAAATAAACCTTTCAAACTCCCAGTTCTATCAGGGGCTTATATACTGATATATCATAAAGAAATGAATCTGGAGAAAAATTCCACACCTTTTATTGCAGTGTTTAATATATGGCTGGAATTGTAAAAGAAGCAAAAATTAAATGTAGACTTGGATGTGAACAATTCTGTCTCTAATGGATGAAGACTACTGGTTCAGATGGGAGGAGTGGGGAGAAGTATATTGCTTAATAAAGCAGGCTGTGGCAGAGGTGGATGGTCAATGAGAACAGAAGAAAAGAAGCAAGGTCATGCCATCAAATTAAGTTTCATCTTTGAAGATGAAAAAATAAAAAAATGAGCAGTTTGCTTATCATCTTCAAGGACAGCTTCTCATGATTGCCTTCACATTAAGTCATGGATAGGTGCAGTCAAAATGCATGAGAGGTACAATAACTGGATAGAACAGGAAAGTTTGGATGTTTTAGTACAAGGCAGCTGAGAGAAACTCATGTTACTTTAAATTCTTTTTATTACCTATTAGCACAGGCTGCAACAGTTGTGTATGATGTTTCACATGGCAATTGAAAAAAGCTGGCCTGATTTCCAGATACACCAGACTCTGCCAGTGCTGTGTACCAATGGAAATGCAGTGGATGGTCTCTCCTTACAGTCGAGGCTATATATCTCATAACAGGACACAGAACAAGGGGGTGTCAGACAGTGGTTATGGGAAGGAGAAAGCACACGGAGTGATTATAGGATTATTCAGTAGTATATGATGCTGTTTCTGTCTCTCTAAGCATTTACACTGAGCTTCTCATCCTCACATCTTACGTTTCCCCAGCATGTCAGTTCCTTCTTGTTATCGTTAATTACAAATAATTAGAAGGTTGGCTTGGGAGGGTGACTCACAGCACAGAAGGGAACAGGGTTTTCAGAGGGGTTCTGGAAAAGGCATGGGAGCTCATAGCACTATAAGGAAGGAAGAGAAGGTGCTGGTGAGCTATGAGTCATGGGAGGGAGTCCTGGGAAAGAAACATCAGGGAGGGCCACCAGGGGGGCAGAGGCACGTGTTTTGAACCCTCTCTCAGTGCAAACATGTTGTGAGGGAAGTGGAGAGCTGAAGAACCAGGTAAGAAGGAGACAGCCAGATGAGACACTTGGAGAAGAAGTGAAGGCCAGAAGCAGGCCTCAGGGCAGGCTCAGAGAAAGCTGGGTCAGGCCTGGGGCAGCCGCTCAGTAGACCAGGGACAGTCCTGAGAGGGGCGCTGAGGATGCCTCAAGCAGGGACTGGGGTGGGAGGCCCTCTTTCAGCCATCTCAGTGACACATGAGGTTCAAAGCAGGGCTGGGGACGGGTGAAAAAAAAAGTGGTCTTCATGTTTTAGAGGATAAAATAGTAAAGAATAGCAAAGAAAAGTCATAGAAGGAATCAAACTGATCCATCATCAATCAGTAAAAGGATAGATGAAGGTGCAAGTGGGACCTTGTGTGTTTGGAGCAGGGGAGGAATTTGAATGTCATCTCATTAATTCGTGTCAAAGAAGGCTGATAGAGACGGCACTCTGAAGGGACTGGAGATGACAGAAAAGGCAGCTGGTAGGCTGTGCTGGTGATAAAAGCAGACATGAAGCAGGGGTGAAATGCCGAGGAAAGAAAGTGATGCGACTAGGGAAAAGACGCTACAAGAATTTAAGAAACAAGAAGGGAATAAGTCAAGTACAGAAGTTCAAAATCCCAGAAAAAAAAAAAAAATTAGAGCCTTTCCTTATGAAGTGGAGCTTAGAACAGAAGGAAGATACTTGAACTTACTTATTAGTAGCCATTGCACATCTGTTGCCAGGAGAGCTGAGAGAGCAGTGCTAAATTGGGTCAAGCGGAGGATTAGCAGTGAGAAATGAAGCAGGAGATGCAGGCAAGGTGCCGGCGGGGGAAGGCAGGAGGAGACGGGTGCGAAGTGGGATAAGGAAAGCAGGAGTCCCGCAGGGAGACTGAATTACCCTCCACCTGAAGGAGAAGGTGCCATGTCACGAGGCCTGGGGCAGCACATTTAATACACACAATAGGCATCTCTGAGAACATTAAATGTGAAGTGAGTGCTTAGAAAATATTCACATTCTTATTAGAATGAGAGATTAACAATGATCCTGTTAGATTAGAGGTGCTAGCTTTGGGGACCAGTATTGCAAGACAATGTGTTGCTCTTCTGAGTCATTGGTTTCGTTCTTGCATGGGCCTTTATTAACTGCAAATCTTTACCTTCCGATGGCTGCCTCTGGACCATGTGAAATGAGTTGGTGGCTTATTCCTGCTCATACTGAGCAGGTATCCACATTACAAAAAAGCATCACTGCTAATTACAAGCCATTTGCACTAATTGGCATCCTTGCTGGAAGTCTTCAGAGGGAAGACTAATGACTAAACAACAGGCATGGCAACTAAAACACCCAGTTGCCATCACGCTGGGCTGTTGACTGGTCAGGGAGTATGTGGTGGGGTGGGTGGCCAGGGACAAGCACAGCAGTTGTTGCCTGAGATGTGTCAGATTTCTGTGGCCTTTTTAGAACCAACCTTTGGTTTTCTGAGCCTCAGCTTTCAGCAGTGATGGAGATCTGTGACTTTTGTATTCTGTGTCTTTCTGTACTGCTAATTACAATGCAACGTTTCCCATCTCCAAATTTTACTGTAGTTTGTTTTCTGGCCTTTTTTGTTATTAATGTTTTCATTTGATTGTGCATCATCTGCACAAATGACAAAGTATGTATCTTCTAATTTCTAATGAATACATGACACATGAGTTGAGCATTCTTAATAGATTGTTTCTTCTACCTCAGGTTTCCCCATTCAGGCAGTTTCAGGTATAGAAACACAGTAGAAGATAATTGTAATAATCCATCCTTCTATGAGAAAAAATAAGATGAAGAGGAAGAAAACAGTAAACCTCGTTTCCTTGTTTTACTAGTCAGTGGTTAACTTTGCATCATGCAACATCTGTTTAACTGGATGTTAACTGTGTTGGGGGACGATGACACATACTAGCTAACCTAAGTAATAGCAACAGGAAATATAGCATGTGGCAGGCGCCTTAAATTTTCTACTGTATCCAGATATCACAGGTTTGGCATACAGAGATCAGATAGCATGAAACTTTTGGAATGGACATACAGAAGGGTAGTATATGGGACAAATAGATTTCGAGGAGGTTGGTGAAAGCCCACCTTGCCTAAAATGAGAATTTTTTCCATTGTCTCTGTGACTCATGGTCCAGATCCCTTTTGTGCATGTTATCTACACATGACTTGTAATTCAAGTACTGAATGACCTCTTGGGAATCTCCTCTTGGGAATCTGTTTAGTACTTGGGGGGGGGGGGGGGGGGGGAGAGCTCTTCTGCAGGGAGAATTTGCAAATTCTTTCTGGATGCTAATGTACATGTATTTCTATGTAGAACCACTCTGTCAGATGAAGAGTGCTAATGCACCAGCTTAACAAAAGTAAAACAGAGCTCAGAGGGGATTTGGTTATTAGTTTGAGATCTCTTTCAACAGTGTTTCTTAAATGGTCACAGCTCTTGCTCACGTCAATTGCTCCTCCTCATGCTCAGGTCCTGTGATCTTCATGTAAGAACTTGGACTGTGAGGAACTTGCAACTAGTGGTGACCTTAATTTGTGGAAGAAGACAAACAAACAGAAAACAAAACAAACAAACAAAAACATTAGCAGAATTTTCTAGACAGTCATTGACTTTTCTACACAACCTCACTCTTCAAACAGTGGGTTTGTGCTGTAGACTTACAGAAACCAAGCTCTTGGAAAAACAAAGGGTGATTCTTTAATTGTATTGACCACTTTGTGTTGTACAAATAAGATCTGTTCTAACATTCCATAAGGTTGAAATTGACATTGCAATTGTAATTATGTTCAATAACAGAGTCTCATAAATATTGTTTTTTCACCACGCTGGACAATTAAACTAGAAAATGTAGGAAAATGTAATCAGGGTATTTTCTTCCATTTTAAAGACTTTTAAATTTTCACTAAATTAATTCTCTCTTTGATAGCATAAAAAAAAAAAAAAAAAAAGTATTTCCATACTTGTAATTTTAAGATTATTTATAAAAGCCTTTCTGAGTTCACCAGAGAGAAGAGATCAGTTATTCAATGTTTTTCTCCTAATGAACAGACCATAAAGCTCTCATGAACAACCATAAAGCTCTAAGCCCTTTAAATATCATGCTTTTAAAAATACTTGCAAATTAAGATTATATTGGGTACAGAGAAAAAATAGGATGAATCTACCTAATATTATCTAGGGGTGACTAAAGCCAGATTGTTATTTTAAGTCAGATTTCAAAGAAACCTTGTAGCATTTCAGGTACTGGAGAGCAAATTGCAGCACAGATTTGGCTTCTTATTCTTTTCTGAGTGGAGCTATAAGAAAATGCAAAGTTTTGTTTTATAAATTTTGGCTGACTTTGACTTGCTGGCCTCATTTTAAGAAGCAATCTCTTGCTTTGTCCATAATGAATGCTTCCCAAAAAAATGAAGGAATTTGAAAATCATTGCATAATTCGGATGGAATAGACACTTTATTGCCTTAGATGCTTATTATGGGTAAATGCTCAGCTGTGTCACTCTAGCAATTCTACTGATGATGAGAACTTCTGCAATGGGAAAGGGAAGCTGTATTTGTTGCTAGTTTTTTAATTATGTAAAGACCAGAGATAAATGATCTTTTGGTTTGTGATTAGGGTTAATGATTTATAGAGGTGGTTAAGTGTCTTTCTGAAGACAAAGGACATAAGGACACAAGAGCCTTTCTGCTGAGGGACTTGCCAAGCAGTTGCCACCAGTGGCTGCTGTCCTCTGCAAAATCTTTCTGATTTCAGGAAATGTTCAGACAGGCCCAAGAAACTGAGTTAGTATGTTCTGTTGCAGCTCTGTGTACTAATTATAGACATGGAATAATTGTTGAGTAATAAGGCCGTGAGGAATGACATGAGGAACAACAATAAGATTATGTGGTCACTTGGCAAGAGATGGTGCTTGGTATAATGTAGTTAAGGGGAGTTGTTTGTTTGTTTGTTTGTTGTTGTTGTTGTTTTAAAATTCTAATTAGTGTATATGTCCTATTTGGCTAGTGTTATTAAGGTATTGTGAAAGGAGTGTGTCTGGGGGATGGGCTTAAGAGAATTTAGTGAAGTGAACTTGCAGAACAACAGACACAGCACAGAGGGCATGATGTAGAGAAAAGTTACTGGATTAAGACAGCCAAGACTGCTAGGACTGGCAAAATACTGAGTACTAACATACTGAGGCTGTTAGATCACACACCTGGGTGACAGTATGTAGCAAAGTGGTGATATGCTTCATATCTGACACTACTTAGATAAGTGGGCTGTTAACCTATGTAAGAAGCACAATCAAGTCCATAAAATGTCTCAACAGGCAGAAGGAGACTGACCTAAGCTCTCTCTCTGGTATGCCAGCTAGTCAGAAGCAAGAACCTCAGGTCCTCATAGCTGTCATCCCAAACATGCCTTGATAAAGGACATCTAGGGTAAGGCATTGCCACATGGTTTATGGATGGAGCTGGCTTAAACTCAGCCTGCTGGAAATCAGCAGTAGTGATCATATGTAGTGTGCCCATCTGTGAAAACCTACTGACTCTACCACTAATTCTGATATCTTCAGTTCCATATCTAGAGTGTTTTCAGGTGGTGTTAAATGAGCAGCAAATGAGTAACTCTAAATATGTTCTTTGAAGCGTGAATTTCCAGTCATGCGTTCCACCTGGGAGCACATAGCAAAGAAAGCCCCATGCCCCTCTATTTGCATGGCTTGAATATGCAGTGAGTGAGCTCTGGAGCAAGGATTCCAGACTGGTTTTTGAAAAGCTCATTTCTGAGCACGATGCTTTTGCTTGGAGGTATGTCCCTCAGGAAAACTCCTGGAAAACTTGTTATCTCCAGTGGAGCATGACTTGCCTGTTCTGGGCTATGGAAAGTGGTCGTAGCTGTTTGCACTTGAATAGTTTTGTAAATGCTCATAGCTTCCTAATTTTGGACTCTTTTTTCTTTCTGGATAAAAAGATGATGTGGAGAGCTTCCCGGCACACAGACAATAGTTGTACAAAATTCCTGGTAAAAGGTTTTGTCTGATAATACAAGTTCAGATTCAGGTTTGAGTCCAAACTTCAGATAAGCACTATTTTTCTATCTGTTTTGGTTCAGGTGCTGGTTGTTCTTTCTCTTTCTTCAAAGCCTCCTGGGAGATTTTACTTGTTCCAATGCCAAAGCACAAATTAGATTGAAGTTAGTCTATCTGCATGTGGCTCCATTTCCATTTTTGTCTGAAAGAATGTTACATTATTAAGACAATTCAAACCTTGTTTAAAGAGAGAATTCTGATATAAAAAGACAATTTCTCTGCTACAAATTTAGAGTCTAAACATATGGTAATGTACACACACAGCAAATCTGACTCTTTATTTCATGGGAAATATAGTTACTCTCCATCAGCCTTCTTTGTCAAAGAAATGTGGGATACCAAGAACTGGAAAAAGTAGCCGGTTACTATAAAAATATTAAGAATGCCCTCTCTTGGTTGTTTTTTGTTCATTTGTTTTTAATATGCTAAGTGAGACCTAGTCATTTAATACAGGTCATTTTGTTACAGTGTAGGACAACCTGAGAAGTATGGCTGGCATCCCATCTTTTCTGTGCTTTTTTATCTGATGCTTTTCTTGCTATGTCAATTGATTCTTGTTGTGGCGGTTTGTTCTTAGTCTTTGTAGTTTGCCTACAAAGAGATCACTTTTTTTTTTGTTTGTTTGTTTTTGTTTTTGTTTTTTTTTTTGAATGCACATGCCTTTGCCTTCCCTTTCATCTGACCTTGCTGGAGTTTCTCAGAAAACAGTGGATTTGTTTGCCTACTACACAATGTTATTCTTTGCTCTAGTGTGCTCATGTTGGAAGTAGAACTGCATCAATGCTGATTACAAGTTAAACAATCCTTCCCTGATACCTGTGGCTTCTAAATACTATATGCAGGAAACTAAAAAAATTAAGATGAATGGTATCTCATTAATTACAGAAAAATTGATGCTACTAAAATCAGAGTTTAACAGTTAAAGTCTTGAAAGTAAGCAGCTCATTTTATCCAATCTAAACAGGAGATATGTTTTTCAGGGAGTGGGTGCACATTGCTGGTTCCTGTATGAAACCCCTTTAAACAAACAAACTTAGAACACCTTTATTCATTTTTCTCTTTTGAAAATTTAAGAATGTTGTTATTATTTTACCAGATAATTTAACACTTCTCATAACACATTGTTCTGCTTATCTGCAGCTACTCAGCTAGAAGACTCATTAGCTTTTACATGTTAAATATTTCCCCTTCGCTTTTTGTGGTTTACACTTTTATTCTATTTTCAAAATTAATTTTGTATTGAAGGTTATGGCAATAAAATCCACTTGGACGCTTTCTCTCTTTTATTTTTTCTCTCTCACAAAATACAATGCAATTAATTTTTTGCTTATCCCATGAAAAAGATTTAATGCTCTGCTGAAAAATAAAATGTACTGTTCATCTTCTGTTTGCATGAATCTAGAAAACTAGGTTATATCTGGGAAACAAATAAACAAAAAAAAACACCCACACTAATTCTCTGACAGTCTGCAAACAGGTGAAACTGAAGGGTTAAATTCCACTATCTTTGCTTGAGGTTTGTGAATTTTGATTGCATGGCTGGTTCTGAGAGGCTGATATGGAGTCTAGAACTCTTATGGGAACAACTGAGGTGCCTTGAAGAGAATGCTCTCTCCGGTGGTAGTGCAGTACCCTTGCTTTTTCTTCATGCTGTCTTGTTTGTTTTTTGTTGCGGTTGTTTGTTTTATATAGGGTCATCCAAATAAATGAGAGTATTTTGCAGGCCAGCACAAGCTTTTTGTAAATGGATAGTGAAGTGGTTAATTCACAGATGAAGCTGAAGTTTAGAGTCTGTTCCTCAGCAATGGAGCCAATTTTCATGAAGAACCAAGCTGTAGTAGTATATTAGTGAAAATGAGCACTGAGGCATTTACAAACTAATTAATAAGACTGTGGTATATAGTGAGGTTTCAACTAGAAAGAACTATAGACTGAAAAGAAACACATCATGTCTGAATGTTAGGCAACATGTCTTGCCTGTTAGGCAAGGGGGACATGCCATATGTGCCAAGCTTTATGGCTTTTCTTCCCAGCCCCCTTGTGGCAAATCTCTGAGATCTTTGCCCAGGTACTCTGAGGATATGGTAAATATTTCCTTCTGAATACTTGTATATACATATTATTGACTTAGAGTTGGCTAACTGGAGAGGGTTTCTCCTACTGGCAATAGATCCTTAAATATTCTTGTTGGGCAAAAAGGCAATCACAGAGTTCTGTTTTTTTTTTTTTTTTTTTTTTTTTCTTTTGTAGGAAAGTACTCATAGGAACACTCCAAATTCTTTCCCAGCATAGGCAAACATATGATATTACCACAGTAAAGGAGCGTTGTTAGAATTGATATCTGATAAAATCTGTTTATTTGGAAAAGGAAGTTGTAAAGCAAGATTATTTGCATGCAGGCTCACAAGTACCAAGGGGATTTCATAAGGAATTCAATAAACATCACTTGCTCACATCTCAACAGTTTTATGGGGCTTCACCTTTAAATCACCACAATATATTCTATATTATATTCTATATTTGATATTTTCTCTTATTCAGGCTCTTCAGAAATTTCCTGAGTTGACACAGAAACACATCAAGCCTGTTAAAACTATTAAATGCTCTGCAATATCCTTGTAGGATACTGGCTTAGTATAAGAAGTTGGTTCACATGACAGTATCAAGTAACTTTTCTTTAAGTGATACAGGTGAATAAACTTAACATGAGTTTTGCAGGGCTTCCTGAAGTACTGTCAAAGTAAGAGCAAAAATAAATGTCTATTTGCTGTTCAAGTGCAAATTTGTCTTAGATTCTTGGGTGGGTCCCTCCTTCCCTTCTCTAAATGCAAACTGGCAAAAAAAAAAAAAAAAAAATTTTTTTTTTTATTCCAGGAAATGTGACACCAGTTCAGGCAAAAGATTCAGCTGTGCCTGCCCATGTCATATGTGCAAGTTTGAAGAAGACACCTAGTAGAGTCAAAGAAAAATTAAGTGTGGCAGAAACCTCTATAGGCGATCTAGTCCAGCCTCCTGCTTCAAGCAGAAATGAATTAACAGGCAGATAAGTTTACTTAGGACCATGTCCACTCTAGTTTTGAAACTCTCCAATGATAAGAGATCCCACAGCCTGCCTTGGCAACCTGTTCCATTGCTAACCACATTCATTGTAAATAACTTTTCCCTTGTGTGCAACTGCAGTTTCATTTGTCATGCTCTTGCCATTTTGCTGTACATATTCAAATGGGTCTTCCTCTGTCTTCTCTATTAAAATCCTGGAAGACTGCAACTAAATTCCACTTCCCTTTGTGGGTTGAGCTCTCCCCCAATCATCTCCCCCAGTTATCATCTATGATGTTGCTGAGGGTGCAGCTCATCCCATTGTCCCTGCCCTTGATGAAAATATTAAACTATATCAGTCCCCATATCAACACTAAAGAGTGCTGCTTTTAACTATCAGTCTTACTTTCAGTGGTAAACCAGTGCAGTGATAAAACTCTGCTTGCCAGACAGTTCTTCAGCCACCTTGCAGCCTACCTATCCAAAACTTGTCCTCAATTTCTCTATGAATGTGCTGTGGCAGATCAAACACCTTGACAAAGCCAACATGAACAGCGTCCACTGCTTTCCCCTCATTCACAGAGCCAGTCATCTCTACGGAGATGATAATCAATCTGGTCAAGCATGATTTTCCCATGCTAAAACCATTCTGGCCACTCCCAGCATGTTGAATGGGACATTATCCCATGATGAATTGTAAAATCATCTACAAGAGACCTGCATAAGGGTTCTTGGACACTGGCCTTCGAGGCTTCCTCCCCTTCCTGCTAGTCAGGTAATGTAAAAATTTCTTAGAAAGATATATTTGTTCTTAGATGGATGAGGAAACTCCTGCCTCTGTGGGTACAAAGACAGTTGATGAATTTGGAAGCAAAACTTGGGAGAAATAGCTTTGCTGTATACCTGATGTTTAACAGAGTCTGGTCTTGTTTGGCTTATTGAGTTACTGGCATGGGGAGGGAAGTTGCTGGCAGAGATTTGGGAAAAAGGCTGCTGTAGGCACTGTCTTGCAGCGAAGCTTATGACCACTTAACCTTTAAAAAAAAAAAAAAAAAAACAGAGCTACATCTTGACAGATTGGGCAAAATTGTCCAAATCCTTCAGAAGTACATAATTTAGCACTTGTGTTTCTCCTTGATGTTTCTTTTTGTTGATTTTGGTGAGCTTCTGTGCTGGAGATGACAGAGGTTTTTGGAGGTGCCTTTTTCTTGTGCTCACCCTAGGATTGGAATTCCACTTGTGGTAAACAACTATGGGTTAAATGCTTCAGTGATCAGTAATTAAACACTAATCTATTTCAGAGTTGTCACCTTCAGACTTTCTGTACCTTTTTGCTGCTGATTGGACTTTCCAAAAGAACTCAAAAAGTGCATCTGATCTTTCAATTTTAGAGGTCCAAGCTTGAGATAAGCAGTCACATTCACAGTAAGATCAGAATGTCATTTGTCTGCTAGCTACTGAATTTAAGCTTCTTGGTATGGAGCAAGTCTCCATTTTTATTTTTCTTCATACTTAGAAATAATAAAATCAGGAAATTCAATGCCTTTCAGTAAGCATTGCTGTGAGTTTTATAAAAAGCACTGAACTTGCAAGCCAAGGATATTAAGTTCTATATTGCCAAGGTCAAATTTCCTGTAACATCATACTGCCTTCGAAAATACAGCTTATTTTGATGTTCTGTCTAATATATGCATCTGTTATTTAACAACATGGATCAGAATTATCATTCTGTATAAATTAACATTCTACAAAAGCATTGATTCAAATACTTCGATTATTTTGTTCCTAAGGCTTTTTTTTTTTTTTTTTTTTTTCTTACTAAAGTACAGTTATTCCTTAGGAAGACGTTAGCTATCTCATGTCTTCAGATTTTTAAAGCAGATTTACACATTTGATGGTTCCGCTATGCCAAACCGCATTCAGCATGAATAATGAAGGGTGTTACACTAAGATAATCCTTTACAGCAGCAACACCAAGAAGGTATTTTTCTACCCTGACCTACTTCTCATTGTCATCTTCTGCACCTTTCTGTAGACATTGTTGAAATCTAAGTGAGCATTGTATGCTATCAAATAGGAGGCTATTTCTGACTGCTAACTTTATAACAGGAGGAAACCAATCCCTGTTCTGATATATGTGTTGCAAACTGAGTGACAGAAATATCATTTTCTATCTGTCAAATTTTATACTGAGATTATTTCAAGTCTCGGGCAATAGAAATGGGAGAAATATTTAAAGAAAAGGCAGTGCAAAGGTTAGGATTTATTCTTCAATACTCTTTATTGACTTAAGTTCAAATTGCAAAATCTTTCTCAGGTTTTAGCTGTTCTTTCTCCAGCAAAACTGCTAGTGAAGGCCACAGCAAAAATAAAGAATATATTGCTCTTACTAGCTCAGAGTTTCAGCGTGAATTTGGCATAGCTAGAGACTTTTAGTGAGAAAGATTGCTGTTTTGGGGAAGGTTGGGGGCTTCAACCAGTGCCTTGTGGACTTGTTATGCAAGACTGTTAGATTGCTATGATGGCTGAAATCAGGATAAAAATGAATGAAACTATATTTGTTCTTTAACCATCCTATCTATCAGTGATGTTATATACACAATAAGTATCAACAGTGTAAATTTGACAGCTAAGGCAAATAAGACTATTTTATTTTGTGATTACTTGGTGTTAGTCTCAGGACAGGTTTTGCTTCTGAAAACAAGAATTTTAAATAGCACAATTATTTGGTTCCCAATAACAAAGGTGCTCATAAATAAGTACACACAAAGCAGCATGGTTCTTTAACTGACATGTCAACTAACCTGAGTTGGCTATAAATCACTGAGGGAAAAAGAATACTCATTTTAGTAATAACGTGTTGTTTTCAGGAATTGGTATTGGAAGGAAGCTGTTAGCAAAGGCTATACTGGACTAGAAAAAGAATGTACTTACATCAGAATGTACTATAGATCAGAAGTACTTACATCTTCTGATCTATAGGAATAAAAAGGTGGCAACAGGGTTAAAGGTGAAGTAAATAGTAACTACTCTGAGAATGTAATTGCTTTTTTTTTTTTTTTTCTCCCACTGGCAGTGAGAAAACACCAATTTACAGGTACATTTAATCTCAACAGATCACCATGGCAAAAGGTTTTTGTTGAAGTGCTGAGGTCCAGTGTTTGAAAATTGCCTTTGAGGTTTTCATTTCATTTACATTCTTTTGTGCATCTTTAATGAGTATTCAATCTTATTTTAAAGTATAATGGTAAATATGCTAATACACTTTTTGTTCTCACCAAAAGTAATTGAACATCTTATTGCTGTGCTCTGGGCTAACACAGTGTGAATATCTAATGCAGGAGTTCATGTACTTTTTTATTTAAACAACACAGGCTGGTCAACACTTATTTGGAATAAAACCAGGCCTGGGATGTATCAGATCCTTAATCTTCCCAGGGCTACATCAGGCACAGTTACTAGCTGGCTGCACTAGGATGCAAGTCCCTTTTGAATATAAAATGGTAGCCAAAGCCTCCATGAAACAACCCCAAAAGGTTACTGTATAGTCTATACTGTACTGTACCGCACTGTCCCAGAACAGCTGGGACAACTTTAAGCAAAACCATCTACCAGCTGCTACCAATGGAAGCATCTTGCAGGTAGCCACAAGATACTGCTATCTAATCTGGGGGCTGCTCTGCTCCAGTGCGGAACTGCCACTTGCAATCTGTTGGGTGCTGTGGGAACAGACCACCAAGAGCAGCCTTAGAGCTGCTCTGCATGGCACTGCTGATGGAGCTGACTTCTAATCGATTCCTGGAATGCAGGAAGCACCAAAGCAAATTGGGTTTTAAGTTGTTTTCAAAATCTTCTGCTTTTTTTATTTATTTTTTTTTTTTAATTGATTCTAAATTATCTTTGTCTTTAAATTCTTGAGTAGCATGGGCCTTTAGTATCAGATAATTTTGGAGTACTACCAAAGGGGAAGGGAAATCTAAGTGCCATGTCTGTGAGCAAAATTGTTTCACCTGACTGCTTTTCCTTTTCTTCAGGATCAGCAGTCCCTAGTCTATTCTTCAGGTTTCCTCTTTCTTTTGTTAAAGCATTATAACAAATCTGAGGTCTGATAATAAATTTGTCCCTATATGTTTGAAGTATAAATTAACAGCCCTACATGAAAAGTTGGGTAATTTAATAGCTTATTTAATGTTGTGTATTGTATTTTTAAAATGACATTTGACAAATAACTTTGAAAAATTCCTTTGGTTAAAAAACACTTCAATCTGATATGTGGCTTATTCATAATACACATATGGTCTCTCATCTACATGTTTGAAGCACCCTGTGAGAATGGACACATTTTCTTTAACTTCTGTTCAACAGTATTCAGTGGTTTCTTTTTCCTTTTCTTTTTCTTTTCTTTTTTCTTTTTTTTTTCTTCACAGTGTATTGAACTGTCTAAAAATATCCCTCTGTATTTTTCCCTTGATTGCATTATTCTCTTAGACCCTTAGCACTGCATTTCTCAGTCGACTGATTTGACAGTTCGTGAAAAGGGCAGAAATTATCAACTGAAACTGAAGCTCATGTTATTTCACCAGATTTTACTCTCTGCAGAATGATGCAAAAAGGATGACCCATTTTCTCCTCTTCCAGGATTAAAGGCTAATACATCAAGAATCCTGGAACTATCACTAATTTGTAGTGATTTCTCTCAGTTAGAGATGTTTCTACTTCTATATTAGAGACTTTAAAGTTTGCAGCCTCTTTGATAAAGACTTCCTTGCCTTGCTGTCTAAAATGAATTATTGACAAAGACAGGGAATCATAATTGAAAGCAAACACAAACATAGTCATCTGTATAGAAATGCTACAGGTTACTAACATGGTCAGTTTGTTTTCAGTACTCCAAATACAGATACACCCTTTGCCTGACAAGGTCAATGCTCCTTAAGCAGCACCTGGTGCAGCATGCAGGCTTCCATGCCTCTGCAATTCCTTTTTCCCTCCTATCCACTCATAATATCCGTAAATGCAAAGACTGTATCCATCAGCGACTTTTGTGTCTCACAGGAGCTTTGTAGGCCATGCCAAGTGGTTTGTAGTGCTGCACTGTTTTCCACATTAATTTTGATGATAACTACAGAATGGTAGTCTACAGAAAATATTGGTAGTTGGTAGTACCAACAATTTGGGAATTAGTCTGTAAGGGTGTTACTGTTGTTGAGGCCTCTCTTGTTCAGCCTAGTATAAATTGCCTGACTTGGATATTAGTAGCACAGAGCCCAGTATGGGCTGCAAAACTCAACTGAGTGGTGGTGAGTTCTTCAGTGATTATTCTGTTTGAGCTCCATATTGCTGGTAGTGCCTAGTATGGTTCAGCGTGCCTATTAGAGTTGCAGTCATAGCAGTGCTTGTAGTCTGAGTATACTCCAGAACATCTCTGTTTCTGCCTCAAATGCCGGTCTAATGAGAACCGTTTAAAGTACTTATCTATGAAGGATGAAAAAAGGACCCTTTAGGAAGATCATCTTGAGTCCTGGAGTTAAGGACTTAATTTAATGATCTTTATTTCTTTTCAAGAGAGTGTGCGTGAAGAGCTTAAGGAAAATGACACTGGCTTTATGCTTATAATGATCAAATGATCTAATGCACAACATGAATGAGGACAAAAGTTGTGATTTTTTATTGCTATGAAGTCAGAAGAAATTATATGAAATATGTAATAAGCTAGAATGACAGCACACTGATCCTTAGACATATATAGCATGTTGATTCTGTTTGACCTCAGAGCCATACTTATCTTTCATGCCAAAACATTGTACAGTGAAATAGGTGAAACAGTGGAAAATCTGTTGCCATCCATCTAGATACGTAAGTATCTATTTTAAAACAACCAAGCTGGTGTGATGAATCACATAATTCCAAAACGTTCTCTATCTCTGTATCGTTAAACCTCCCACTACTTTGGATTTCAAGTCAACACCTCAATGCTGCTTAAACAATAAAAAACACCCAAAACCTTTTAAATATGGAAAATTACAATTTTCTCCTGTGAAATCATCTTGTCCCTTCCATTTTAATGTACTTGTCACCATTAAGCTTTCATTGTTGGTTTGGAGTTTTCAATATCTTCTGCCTGCAAAAACATAAACAAAATATAACAGAAAAGGTTCTTATATGTGGAAAGTTTGAAATCTGTAGATACATCTCTAAAAAATAAAAAATGCTAAAGAGACCACTGGTGAGGAGAACTCTAGATACTTTAAATGTGGTAGAATATAAACTGCTATATATACTAAACCTTTGAGTTCTCTATATGGCGGTGTTCACTTATGCTCTGTAAGTTTTTGCATGAGCTTCATTTTGAGAGAATTTAAAGGGATGTTTGTTCTGCCTCATCAGAAAAATTAGGGAACTTCCTTCACCTTTACTATGTCATCATCTTTTCTGCTTTGTTCTGAATGTATATGATTTTCTCCTAGTGGATATCATTCTTCATTGTTTGAGGCATACTTTATATCAGTAAGAAGTTTGCCCCTTTGGACATTTATGGAAGAATAGATTAATACCTATAGCCATGGCATGTAAATGAGGCTGTCACTATAAGATGTTCATGAGAGGCTATATGTGCCTCAGGCCTTCTGTCCTGTGGTATTACTCCCTGCCCAGGAGACATGTACATTTTTCCAGCTCTTTGTAAACATTATTCACCAAAGTCTAGATTCTGATCCTCTTGCTCATCCTCATAAATGCCTTATTCTGAGAACTGTCCTTTTGATGATTTTTGGTTGACAGGGGGATATATGCTATGCTATGAAAGGGATTTAAAGCTGTCTCCTCAGGGACCAGGTTTAGACACATATGATAAATCTTAGCATATGTTAAATTCTCTGATAAAATACTCTCTGGACAGCAGGTATTTGTGATTGCATTCTGCAGGTTCTTACACTTGTATGCTTCAAATAGATGGATGAAAGGAAATAAATTGCCATTTAGGAGCTTTTCTACCTGGAGAAATAATCCAAAATAGCTGTTCAAACAGGCACTTGTAAGAACAGAACATTGCAAAATAGCTCTTTTGGAGAAGCTGTTAGAGATTATTTCTCTGTGTCAGCAAATCCTTCAAGGATTATAACCGAGCAATCTTTTCAGCCTTCTCTCTCACTGTCACCAAGCTTGCAGAGAAGAAAAGGAAAAACGCAGGCCTTTTCTGTTTGTTCGTTTGTTTTGAGGCAGAGTATGTACAATTGTAATTTGTTTGGAAAGAATTCCTTTTTCTTTCCACTTCAGAATGACATTGAGACCATGAAGATAGACTTTAAGTATGCTTGTTGACTAAGGTACACATTCTGTTGTCTCATTACTGACCTCTTGTATATTCTATTTTAATTATTTTTGACTGTTAATGAATATTATTTCTTCTAATTATTGTTGGAGAAACAACATGAGTAAGAGAGATCTCTTTTTCCTCCAATGCAAGATTTCCTGATATATTTAAAAAAGAAAACCAACCCAATAGTCTGGATCAAAACCTCAAACACTTTCTAAATTATTACAAATGTAGAGATACCTACACAGATGGTGACTATTTTCAAATCTTCTTGATTCAGAGCTGCAGGGAGTATGTGACATATACTATCAAGTATGTATTATTTGTAATAGTTTCCTTCTAGAGTTTGGAAAAAGTCAGCAACACTTAGGCAAGAAAATAATAAGAGGGAGATGTTAGAGATAGCAATAGTTGAGTGAAAGTAAACTGTGTGGTCCTATTTCCTAATCAAAGAAAATGCCATGGGGAGAGAATACAATGGTACTGACATTGCAGCATACATTAGAAAGGGAAAAGATACTCATCCTGGGAAACTATTTGCCAGAAGATGCAGTGAGGCTAAGACTTGGAAAGATTTCAAAATCTACTCAGCACTTGTACAAGCATAATCTCCCACAAAAACATTAAATATTCTAAGTTTTTCCAGGGAGATATAAAGATTGTTGCTTTAGAATTCAAGTCAATCAATAACTGCCTGAGAGCAGAATGAAACTTCCCATAGTTAGCCCTCCACTGTCTATGATGGGGCTTCTCAGACCTGTTGCAGTATCTAGTGCTGGCCATTGTCAGTGACAGGGCACAGGCTGCATACTTTAATTCATCTTTGCTACAAACATTTAGGCTAAAAGAGCTCTGGGATGATCAGTGAAATATTTAAACAAACATTGCTGGATGGCATTCTTGCAAAAAGGCCTCTTAAGCATTTCAGCTAGATGCCCATACTTCTAACCCTGTACTGCTGTGTAACAAAGTACAGCTATCTGAAGTTTTTAACAATCTCCACAGGACTGCTCTGTCACTGTGCCACTCTGGTATGATCGCAGAATACATAAATGGCTACACCTCTGCAGAGAGCCTGATCTCTTCTAGAATCAAGTACACTGGAAAAGTCTTTCTGTAGTAGTTTATGTTATGTTTTTCCTGTCAGTTAAAAAAACAGGGCATAGCTGTTGGTACTATACATTTAAAGAAGGCTGTGCATAGAGATATGCAGGATATCGTGGGCACACTCATGACACAGTACCTTCACAATTCTCTTTCAAATACTGTACAGTGCTTGGAAACAGACAGGGGTGTATCTTATCTACACAACAGAAACCTACAATGCTTTTAAAAAGCAGTTTAATTAGCAGCTCTGTGGCTACACTACAGAGCTTAGTTCAGACCTCTCAGCACTGTTAAACAGTCAGGGTAAATATACCTGTCCAGAGGTCTGCATTCTCACCGGCAGATTGTTGGACTCATCTATACAGCTAAATTAAAAAGTGCTAGACAGCATTCCTGGGCTCTGAAACTCAATTGTTTATACTGTTAGATCATTAGACTTGGGCACACCTTTAACCTGAGCCAGCTACCTCTGGGCCAAGCAATTTCTGAACATGGCAAGAGATTTGATTTGAGGAGCATTCCCAAGAGGAAATCAGGGTGTGGTCATTGTATTTGGAACAGTGAGAGAGTTTAAAAGTCTAGAAAAGGTCTAATTTCAGCCAGTATCTCAGAGGTGGGAATGACCCCAGGTGTATCGAAGTTACCTGTGTAAAGGCAGCCTTATTGGCTTCTGGGTTGGCGTGTTTAATGCTGGCTTTAGACTATATGAGACCTGTGCAGAGGAGACATACCTATCATCTTAGTAAAAATCCAAATAAAATGATTATGTTTGGAAAGGAAATCATTTCCTTCGAGGTATGACTGTGTGGTATTCCACGGGGCAGAAGTTAACTTCAGATTCTGATCATCTGTAGGAGAAAGTATTTCATATGTGGCACTCAGGTTGAAAATTTCCATGTTTTGAAAAGCTCACTCAACAGACTTATCCAAGAAGACTTTTGATACAATCGTAAGTCTGCAAACAATTTTGTCACTGCTCCTGGAGTTACATGCAAAACCTTTGTCTGCCTTCATGGTGGACATCTGCATAAAACAGCTTTACGACTGAGAGTTTGAAAGAAATCTTCCAGCCTTAACAGTACTGTGTGATAAGAGTAAGAAATAGGTAACAATATACCGAAGAAAACTCAGAGATTTTATTAGGAGTCGAGAGCTATTCCATGGCAGGTTGGCAGGTTTTATCTTTTTTTTTTTTTTTTTTCTTCACTTGGTACTACTTATGCCCCTTGGAATAATAGTAGTGGATTGATTAGATGTGGCACAAAGATTCATTGAGTTTCCTTTTGGAAGGACAGTATGTAAAAAGGCCACACAGAATACCCTGTAAACTCCAAGAAGAGGTGAAATGTCTTTCTCCATCTACATTTATTTTATTTGCCATAAGAAATGTATTGCTGGTTATCCAAGCCTTGTAAGAGAGTCTGCATCTGGTTTGTGATTTTACAGGGTGTACACCCTTCAATTCAGTGACAGGCAAAGGTATCTGAGCTAACTCTGGAACTGGATAAGGAACTGCTGTGTCAGCACAGTACTACACCCTCATTAATTGGCATGGAGGAGTTAGGTAAATTATCTCAGGTAGAACTGTGCTTTTGCAGCTCTGCTTCTCATCCTCATTGTATCTGAGCTGTGTTGGATCAAGTGAATATTCCAACTTGTTCAGAATCTGTAACCTGGTCATCAACTGTGTGATGTAGCACATCTGTTTGCTGGGTGCCTGACTTTGAATCTCCTTGTCTTGGGACAAACACCCTAGATTTGCAATCCAACTTAAAAAAAAATAATAATGTAAAAGAACTTTGGAAGTAGAAATCTTTTAGAATGGAAACTGAAAATTATTTTAATTTTCAGAAAGCAAATTCAGAAAATGTGTTTGCATCACAGACTCTGCTTTTGTGTGTGAATGTACTAAAGAGGGTTTCCAGTATAAACATTGCCACATTCTGTTCACTCAAAATTTGCAACAGAACAGCAGTTCTTAATCTGGTCAAACTACACTGAAAGGGTCAAGCAGAAAAATTATTTCATCTATTGTGACTAAAGAGAACCTTCTGCCAATAGACCAGGTAAGATATTAAGGAAGTCCTCAGTAACCTGTTTGGATGATGGCAGCTTCTGAAGGTCTAGTCAGGAAAAAAAGAAAAAGAAAAAAAAAAAAGACACTTTAAAGGGCCATGATCATTTTAAATACTTTTAAATACTGTAAGGCATAAAAACATCCAAAGAAAAAAAAAAAGGCTCAAATTTTCCATTCTTTACAATGAGATATGTTGAGACACACTCTAAGTCAAACTGTAACCTCTAAGTCAAACTTAGAAAAAATCAAACTGTAACCTTGATTTTTATACTATACATTAGATCACAGGTGGCTTATGTCTTTGGTACTCATTGCAATATGGTAGTGTGTGAGGTGATGTCCTGAATTATTTTGAATATCTTAAGCTGCAGTTTAAATATTTCTTGGAAACTTGTTCTCCTTCCTCAGTTTCTGTTTCTCATCAGCAGATGTGGGTACAAAATATCTGGCCAGATGGAAAAACAATAAAGCTATTCATGTTGCTTAGTTTCCTAGCCTGAATTCCAAAAGAAATGGAGCTTGTGTAATCAGAGCCTATATTCTTCTACCAGCAATATGAGTATCTTGGCCAATATCTTCTGTGTTTAACAGCAGTATTGAGGGCTTAGAAAAATCAAAGTCTGCATGCCTGATGAAATAGCGGCTAAGGTGTGTAGTGGGAGATGATCCTACGCTCCTACCAGCAGAAGTGCTGCAGTATTATCATATCTCATTTTTGATGTCTGAGAACCTACATGACAGACAGACATTTTGAAAGCATGAAAAGCATCAGTCAGAGCTTGCATTTTCTTTTGAAGAATGTAACCATGTTACAGGAAACCATGAGAAATCTCTTTTCAAACATTCTTTTGCTTATAGAATTTGATTTATAAAACTCTGGATATTTGGTACAGAATTATGACCACAATAAAGTTATCTAATTCTTAAGCGTTTACAGTTTGACACCTGGGAATCCCTCACATCTTTACTTATGTCTTTGTGATAGACACCTCTGGAGTGACCCAATCATTTCATAAGAAATTTTGATTTCTAGCTGCTGATGAATTGTTCACAGAACTGAAAACGGAAGGTAAGCCATTTGAAAATACATTATGGTGACAGAATCTCCTCAGGCACCCACAACCTAGTGGAACAGAGAGTTATACAAGTGGCTCAGCCGCTTGCTAAAGTTATAAATATTTGCATTATATGGTCCAATTTCTGTTAGACAAGGCCAAAGCCCAGTACGAGCTTAACCTGGCCACTACGGCCAAGGATAACAAAAAAAGATTTGCAAGAGGAGGACCAAGGAGAATCTCCATCCTTTACTGGACACAGGGTGGAACATGACTACTTAGGATAAGGAAAAGGTTGAGGTCCTTAATGCCTTCTTTACATCTATCTTTACTAGCCAGACCACTTATCTCTGGGGTACTCAGCTTCCTGACCTGGAAGTCTGGGACGAGGAGCAGAAGAACAACTCCACAGTTCAGGTGAAAACAGAGTTGCCCCACTGGATTGCTGTGAACAATTAGTTGTTCCACCTGGACTGTCACAAGTTCATGGAGCCAGATGGTATCTACCTGAGGGTGCTGAGCGAGTTGGTGGATGTGATTGCTGGGCCACTTTTCATCATCTGTCAATGGTCATGGTCATCTGGAGTGGTCTCAGATGACTGGAGACTTGTTAATGTGACGCTTATCTACATGAAGTGTCAAAGGGTTGTAAGGAGGAATTGGGGAACTACAGACCTGTCAACCTGACCTCGGTGCCAGGAAAGGTGATGGAACGGGGCATCTTAAATGCTATCACACAGTATCTGTTGGACAATGGAGGGATCAGGCCCAGTCAGCATGGGTTCATGAAAGGCCCAGTCAGCATGGGTCATCAAACCCATGTTGACCAACCTCATCTCCTTCTATGACCAGGTGACCTGCCTGGTGGATGAAGGAAAGGCTGTTGATATAGTCTATCTGACTTCAGCAAGGCCTTTGACACAGTCTCCCACAGACTTCTTCTGGAGAAGTTGGCAGCCCATGGCTTAAACAGGTACACTCTTCACTGGGTTAAAAACTGGCTGTATGGCCAGGCACAGAGGGTGGTGGTGAATGGAGCGAAATCCAGCTGGTGACTGGTCACCAGTGGTCCTCCTCAGGGGTCGGTGTTGCAGCCCATCCTCTTAAATATCTTTATAGATGATAAAATATATAAATATAAATATATTTATAGATGATTTGGGTGAATTGAATGCACCCTCAGTAAGTTTGCAGACAACACCAAGCTAGGGGGAAATGTCAATCTGCCAGAGGGTATGAAGGCCCTGCAGATGGACCTGGACAGGACAGGTCAATTGGCAGAGGCCAGTGGGATGAGGTTCAACATAGCTAAGTGCCAGGTCCTGCACTTTGGCCACAACAGACCCATACAGCACTACAGGCTTGGGGCAGAGTGGCTGGAAAGCTGTGCAGAGGAAAAGGATCTGGGGGTGTTTGTTGATGCTCATGTGAACATGAGCTGGCAGTGTACTCAGGTGGCCAAGAAGGCCAACGGCATCCTGGCTTGTATCAGGAATACTGTATCCAGTAGGTCCAGGGAGGCGATTGTCATATTCAGTAAGCACAATCTTTGCCAAACAATAGCAACATCATCTCATAGGAAAAAAATACTGTAGAACTTCAGAAAAAGGGTTGGTAAACTGAATATAAAACAAATAGTCAAGTAACAGGTCTTGTCTTTTCTAGCACGTAAGACAGCATGGACATATTTCCCTGGTTGTGATCTGTGTCTGCCTGCTCAATTTTACATGTGGTACTTCTTGTCACAGGGCTAGTCCTGTGCAAGTTGAAATTTGTTCTGTCATTGAACTGCAGTGAGGAAAAATGTCTCAAATCAGAGCTCCTCTGAGTATTGGACACAACTCAGCACTCTCCTGCTCTATGTCCTAGATGCAAGCAATCAGGCAATCACCATAATCTGTTGACCATCTCCATCTGTAACAGGGGATCATGGATGGAGAAAGAGGCTATAGCACTGTGGTACATAAATACAGGAGGTACACTCTTCACTATGTGCATGTTAGTTCTCAGGGATGCAAAGCACTTGATATGTCTCTGTCCTGCCATCCTGGATTGGTGAGTAAAGTCATATCTTTCCTAAAAGTAAACCCCAAATCAACCAGTTGTAGAAAGGCACTGGGAAAAAAAAATCTTCAAAATAAATATTTATATAATAATGGAATTCCTTGTACTTTCCTTTGAGCTTCTTGATAGTGATTCTGGCATGTCCAGGGACAAAACACAGTATAATGTGAACTACTGGTCAGAGGAGATGCAACAGTCATTAGCAAAGTCTTGCCAGTACAGGGTTAACACAGCTTGCTCTTGACAGCCTCAGTTATACAGCTTTC
This sequence comes from Aythya marila, assembly GCF_965140915.1. Classification (NCBI taxonomy): domain Eukaryota; kingdom Metazoa; phylum Chordata; class Aves; order Anseriformes; family Anatidae; genus Aythya; species Aythya marila. The sequence continues at coordinate 19,907,764 of NC_139080.1, read as the reverse complement.
CTCACATATCACCGCTTATCTTCCTTCCCCATGACATTGCCACAACAAATTAAAGCCCCCATCCTGCAAGCACTTTACGCATGTGGATAGTCAGAGTTAATCACATGCATGAGTGTTTGCACTATTGTAGCATGAGAGATTAAAATCTAGAAAAGCAACCATATAAAATGACCCATTTTGAATAGGAAGAGAAAGGTTCTCAATAGAAGTTCTCTACAGCTTGCTTGGATTTAACATCGATAAAGATGTTCTCTTACCTTTTTTTTTTTTTTTTTTCCCCAAAACATGTTTCTCTACTACACCACACATATCTAAAGACATAACACCAAAGGCTGAAATATGACACATATGACACTGGCACTCTGCCAGCACTTTAAATCTGTTGGTGTGGCTGAGACACTAAAACCCATACACAGGAACAGCTGCCTGGCACAGGAGTGTTTTAGGCTGGTTCATTGATAAATTCTTAAGCAACGTTGTCAGTTGTGAAGATTATGAGTTGTGATTATGTGTTGGTAGCATAACCAAAAATAAAACAAAGGTAAAAAAACAAAGGGAGATACTGTTAGTTGCTGATTGTTATGCACTTAGCAGCTTCAACTGCCCGGTTAGCACCTGCCTCTCTAATAGGTTTTAACAAGAAGGCTGGAACTGGACCTTTTGTTGCAACCGTTAATGTGCAAATCAGCTCTACTGGGCTTTAAAAAAAATGTTGTTTATCCTGCTTTCTTTGAAGAGAAAATGCTAAACAAGTGTCTCTTTTAAAATATTTTCTTGCTTTATATATATATATATATATATGTATATATATTTAAGTAAATATGAACAACTGAAAGAATAGTATAGCACTTTGTGGCCTGCCATTGCATTGCCTACATGTTACTAAATATGTTACATTATGTTGCCAGACAGAACATAATGTGGCGGGAAAGAAATCTGGAACTTTTTTCAAGTGATTGCCAAACACTTTTTTTACTCCCCCCCCCCCTTCCCCCTCTTCCCTCCCCTTATTTCATGTCGTTTGGAATAAAGCTTCATTTTCAAGATCACTTTCTGAGTAATTTGATCAGACATCTTTAAATCACATCACTTTACACTGCTGTGGGGATGGAAGTTTAACACTTATGAGCAATTAATAATGATGGCCAATATAAATTCTCCTTCCTCCACTCTGTTTCTCCACAACAAAAGCACAACGCAGAGATATTTTTTTTATATCTGATAAGGGACTATGGAGAGATAGAATTCGAATCTTTGTTTAAGACCATGTGCATTAAAAAAAAAAACAAACACTTTGTTCAGGCTGTGCAAATGCTTGGGGTCTGCAGATCCATAGGAATGCTACTAGTTGTGTTTTAGCTCAGAAGCATTCTTCTGTGTTCAGGGGCAAAGATAAATATAAATTATTTGTTAAGTCCTTTGGTTACCCCCATTTTAAGTTCCCATGTGGTATATAAGTGAATTTTGCATGAGGTTTCCACTACTTGCCTGACTTTCACCCAAAGGGGTGAGAAGACTAATATTGGATAGGTTTCACATAATGACTAAGCACTCAAATGTTCACACTGTTTTAAACTTCTTTAAAACACTGTAACTTGTAACTGGATTTAGTTCCTTCAAACAGAATCTGAGGATATTTTTGTATGAGTTACATCTGAATCAGAAATATGGCAAGAACAACATGTTGCCTCCGTCTGGCATTTCATCTTCTAGTTGCAGATGGAGAAAAGAGAACAAAAATATAAAATATGCTTACCAAACAAGGATAACCAACAGTTGAAAGCTTCAGCTTTTTTTTTTTTTTTTTTTTTTTTTCCCAATATGAAGTTCACATCTTTGTTAAAAGCTGTGAACGCGTTGCCACTGCAGAAATTCCACTGTGGTTAGCTTGCATGGGAAACACTGCTTGTAATTTGGATGTAGGACCTGGGATATCTGTTGTAACTTGCCTTTAAAAGAAAAGAGCTTTTGAGAAAAATTCCTTTTCCATCCACTGTGGCTCACAGTGCCTCCATGGTGGCACGCATAGACTCTGTAATGAAGCCTCAGGGATTTCTCCTTCTGTAAATTGCAGTCTAGACTTGACATAATCATTTTATGTTGTCCTTCCTCATAGCACCCACAATTAGATGGATGTGGCTGAAAAGTTGTGGGCTGGGGTCATTTTTGATTGGAAGGCAGCTTCTACTAAGGTCTCCAGGGAGTCACCAATGAGATGCAAGGAGTTATCTTGTCTTAATGCTGAGCAGATGGATACAGTTGCTTAACATTGGATTTTTATTTATTTATTTACTCAAGCACCTCCTTGGGCTAAGCTTTCTATCCTGTGTCTTCTAAGTTACATAGTAAAAAGTGTATATACATTTATCATTCAGCCACAGGGACATACTGATAGAAGTACCTGAACATGGCAGAAATTGCACTAAAAGCAGAAAATTAGACATAAGCAGTCATATATATTTTCTGGGTCAGTGAGGTCTGAACAAAAGACAGAGAAACTATTCTTCGTGTAAAGTGTAAAAGTAAACCAAATCCAGTGCTTTCATTATGGCAATCACCTCCCTTTAAATGTTGTGATAGTTTTATTCATTATTACACAATAATTGTGGTGGTTTCACCCTGATGGCTAGCTAGCTAAACTGGCTAAACACATGGCTGGCTAAACCAGTCACTCTCTCACTCCTCAAAGGAAAAGGAGGAGAAAATACCCTGGAAAGGACTCAAGGGTTGAGATAAGGACAGGGAGACTGCTCACCAATTACCGTCATGGGAAAAATAGGCTCATAGTAGGGAGATTAATGTATTTTATTGCCTATTACTACCAGAATAGAGCAGTGAGAAACTAAAAGCAAATTAAAAACACCTTATTTCCAACCACCCTCTTCTTCCTCCACCCCCCAAGCAGCACAGGGGAACAGGGAACCGGGGCTGAGTCTCCACCACTCCTTCACCAGTCCCTCTCTGCTCCAGCTCCACGTGGGGTCCCTCCCATGGGATGCTGTCCTTCCCAAAATGAGCCTATGGGGGCTGCCCACAGGCAGCAGCTCTTCAAGACCTGCTCCCACATGGCTCTGTCCCACGGGGTCCATCCCCCAGGAGCAAACTGCTCCAGCACGGGTCCCCCACGGGTGGGCGGCAGCTCCCCCCAGACCCCCTGCTCCTACGTGGGCTCCTCTCCATGGGCTGCAGCTCCAGCCCAGGGCCTGCTCCACTGGGGGCTCTTCCACAGGCTGCAGCATGGAGATCTGCTCCATGTGGGACCCATGGGCTGCAGGGGGACAGCCTGCTCCACCAGGGGCCAATCCCTGCACAGGCCTCAGGGGAACTGCTGCTGCCTGCCTGCAGCACCTCCTGCCCTCCTGCTGCACTCACCTGGGGGCTGCAGGGCTGGTTCTCACTCTTCTCTCTCCCAGCTGTTGTTGTGCAGCAGGTTTTTTATTTCCCCTTTCTTCAGTCTTCCCTCCCAGAGGCTCAGCCAGTGTCTGACCAGCGACAAGTCCCTTTTGGAGCCAGCTGGAGCTGGCTCTACTCTGACAAGGGGCAGCTGCTGGGTTCTGCTTACAGAGGCCTTCCCTGCAGCATTCCCACTACCAAAGTCTCGCCACATAAACCCAATTAAATAATATAGTGGGGTAGTCTCCTAGGCTTTTTGTTTGTGTGCTTGTTTGTTTGTTTTATATTACGATATTTTTTATAAACGGAAGTGTGTTTCGCATTTAGATGCCAAAAGGAAAACCTTCTCTTAATGGTCATCAGGATTTATTTTTTCCAGGTAACTCTTTTGTGTGATTAAGTGGTGATATATTCTCTGAAAGCGTCTATCATTTTCTTATTTGGATGACCTAATAATAATTCCAGACAGTCAAAATACAGTTATGCTTTCATTCTTTAGAGTATGTTTGAGATGAAGGAAGACCTCTGATGCTCCTAATCATGTTTTATGGGCTGATACTGAGGACAACACTGCTAACAAAAAATTATAATAGAGGCTAACTGATATCACCCTGATGCTATAGGGTAGTCACATGCGTTATATATCTGTGTGAAGTTTTCCAATATGATAACTCTGTATTTGCAGTAAAATAGCTACTCCTCCAATAAATTCTTAAGGAGTTGTAGCATCTCACTTTACTTAAGGTAGAGGTCTTTAGTTGTAATGTGAAAGATTGCTTGGATAGCTCTAGGTACATTTATTTAAAAACTTGCTGCACTAGGCACATTTTAATTACAATTAGTAAGGTCTATATGAAAATTTTATTTTATTTAAAAAGCCATCATGTAAATTAAGTGACAAATCCTCCCTGCCTTCATCCAAACACTCATTCTCAAACTGGAGTCTCAGCCTCTGTCAGGTCAGTTCTACCCTGCAGGTCACATTGCACGAGTATGGAATCCTTATTTGAACAGACGTGGCTGTGATGAAGTGAAACAAATTGCGAATATATCCTGCATGAAAACTGAGGTGTGAGGCCTGAAGAGTTGCATAGGTTATGGCTGAAGAAATTTTGCTCAGCTTATGTCCAGTAAAACGCTGGTCCCCAAATTTTCTGCTCTTAGCCCTTTATTTTTCCTTGCAATGGCAGCATGACCAGCCTGGTTGTTATGCTGTCTTTTGTTCATGGGTTTTGGCCATGATAACTCTGTTTAAATAATGATGTGTCATTAGGAAGTGCCTAAGGATACTGAGGTGGAGGATTGCTTTGGAGATGAAAGGAAACCAAACATGAGAGCTCTGCTTAGACACACCTTCCCCCAGGATCACGAGGGTGCTCTTCCTGTCTGTGTTGTGTGGCATGCAGGATCCATGGAGTGTCTGTGTTTGCAGCAGAAGTTAGACTAGGTAAGAAGATGAAGGAATTCCGTTCACCTACATCTCATCATAGCAGTGAGGCACTGTAAAAGAACCTAGACAGTTGGCAAGGCTTGTGTGGTGGGATCCTTGGTAGATATAGTGATAGCACAGCCACCAACTCTTTCCCTGCATGGATGAGAGAAGCACCCAGAGATGGCCCTGCATGGCATGTTATTCTAGACGATTATTATGGGTTAATGCAAGTTATAGTCATTTTCCCAATGACAATATACTTTTCCAAACTTGTGAAAAGACTTTAGCGTACCAGTCAAATTGATGGTAGCTCTGTCTGCTTCTAAGATCTGCTGCTAGATTTACTATACTATTAGCTCTAGTAAAAAGAGTGGTTCAGCGTCTACCTGCATTTAACAAATGCAGGCGCTAAACTGAGCTGCAATGTTCAAGCAGATTCTCACAGGCATGCATGGAGAAGCAGAGCCCAACCCTGTCCCTGTTTTGGCCTTAGTGTGTGTACACAATGAGACACTGTTTGCACAGGAAGATGGTCCTCTGTAGGAAATTATTTCAATACCTGAGTGCTAGATGTGGCATGCAACACCTAACAACTAGCTTTTTGTATGAATCCTTACCCTGGGTGTCCCTTCTGAATTCAGTGCAGCACTTTAGTGTATATTTGTGGTCTTTCTTTTATTTCTCTATTTCAAAGCGCTGTTTTAATTTTTGGTTTAAGCATGAAAGTGAGACGTGTGCTGAGGCTGAAACCTCTTGCCAAATGTTGGACTGCAGTGAATTTTTATGGCTAAGCTGTAAAGCATGAAAACATAGATTTATAGGAGAAGCCTGACAGACTGCTAATGAAAGCCAAGCTGGCAAATAGTTACAGATTAGAAATACATCCCTATCGATATGTATTTCTGTAAAGTAACAGAACAGCTTTGCACTGCATGTTCCCTCCCACCTCCAGGAAGAGCCAAGGCTCTGCAATATGAAAAAGGAATTCTCACTATTTTAAAGTGTTCAGACATGTCCTGTACCTTCTATTAGGAAATCATACAGTCAAATGCTTACTAATACATGGTGACTAACCTTCCATTGAGCTCAGCATGACACAAGCTTTGTGTCAAAGCTTTCACTGTGCAAGCATGACCTATCACTGTCATGAATTCCTGTTGTGAACTTTTCTTTATCACGGACTTTACTTAATTATTTCCAACCATATTTAAATAAGGTAGTTTCCCTTTGTGATATGAATGTTCACTATCAGAGCATAGTTTTTCCAATGCTTAGCATGTGCTGACTGACCTATATAGAGCCGAGTATCTTCCAAATGGATAATGCTTAAATAAAGAACCTAGCATATTTCAGAGGAGGTCCTATTGCCCTGAGACTGTCCTTCTCTCTTAGCAAATGTACTCACATTCCAAAATATTCCCTGAGTTAGAAAGCTGTAGTGGCTAATACAGTGTCAGATGTTCACTGAAGCGTTGCAGCTTCAAAGTTTTGCTGTCTCATTTCTTCCTGTTGGCTACAGCTTTAGATTTGTCCTGGTTTTAACTGAAACTATTATATTCTACAAGCCTGAAGCTGTGTCATTTTGAGAACTTACCCTGTTGCAGATTCAGATACCAAAGTTCAAGTCTTCACAAATCCTCTGTAGTTGTTGGAAGCAAAGATATACAGTTAGAGAGATTACAATGAGGTATTTTTTGTCCATCCACGCACTATGATCTTTGTATGAAGTCACTGCTTTGTGTTGAAGATAGAAGCATTCATTAAAAAAGAGACTGAGGCTGCCATGCTTTTAAATATCACAATATTAAGCTTTTCATGCCTAATGCTACAGGGAAGTCCAAAGTGTTACCTGCAGTCTCAATACAGTTCACATGGATGGGACGAAATTCTGCTTAGGGGAGAGCTTTAAAGACTCTCGGCGTACTCTCATGTGAAACAGTGAAGACAAAAGTATGGCTTAAATGCCATGCATCTCCAAGGCTTTTTCACCTTAGCCAGTGCTGTGTGGCATCCCTCCACACACAAAGGACTTGGAACCTGATAACCTGGAGCAAGGTACTTAGCCCACTTCTCTAAGCCTGTTGTTTCAAAATGCAGTGTGGTGTTCCAGTGCACATAGGGCAGGGGGAGAAAGTCGGGGGTCTCAGGGCTGTTCTAAGGAGTCCTTATTTCATGTTGAACTGTTATTGGGTAAAATGCAGAAATATGTTTTGGCACAGTTCACCTCTGCCAGGGGAAAGCTATTGTGTCCTCTTCTATCCAGCTTAAGAGCTTCAGCAAGAGCAGGGACCTTGCTGAAGCACACTTTTCTCCCAGAACAGCTTGCAGTTTGTTGTAGTGAGGATTGTTTTTGAAATTAATTGGATATACTTCTTAGCAGGGAACAGTTTAACAGCTTATTCTGTTAATGCATAGGCAATGAGTTTGTCCCCACCATCTAAAACTTCTGTCCTCCCTATTGTCAAAAGCACAGTTTGAGCTTAGCATGAAGTCAGTCACCAGAACTCTAGGCTTCTTGTGATAATTCTGTAATTATAGTTAAACATTTTTCTGCATCATTTTTTAAATTATGATTTTCATGGTTTCCTCTGGGGCTATCCCACATCAGATGGTATGCTATTAAAAATTCTAGGACTGGTGAAAAGAATTAAAAAAGAAACTATTGGTCTGATTTTGTTACTCATTGCCAGATTTACTTAAATATAATCTTGACATTTTAGCATGTAGCTTCAAGAGCTTCCATGTGATTGCCAGTCTGCAAACATTTTTTTTTAACTTTTTTTTTTTTTTTTTTTTTTTTTAATCTGCTTTACTATGGAACGTACGGGAAGATTTCTGAAGGAACTGATGGACCATGGACACAGGAAGGGTCGGGGGAGCATCACATGTCAAGCTTTCTGAACAAAATACAAACTGACCCTGTTAAAACATACTTGTATGGAGAAGCCATGTTATCAGATCATTGCAATTGTTTACTCTTTTTACTTTAATTACTTTCCTGAGGGACTGAACTATTAAACATCATCATTAGAAGCTCCAGTTCTCCCTTTGACTTGCTCTTTGGCTCTGCTGGTGCCTAAAGTCATTAGGTGCCCTTTACTGATAAATAATTAGGTTAGTTAACAATCTCACCATATCCTGTTGTATTCTAACCTATTGTAAAATGTCAAACAGACATGCAAAAATGAGATCATCATACCAAAGATTATTATAATAAATATTTTTATCGTGCATCTGAAGTTTTGTTTTCCAACAAAATAAAAATTGGGATGCTTTGGAGGAAAAGAACGGGTTTTGTGTGAGTATCAGCTGAGCATTCAGATTTTTAAGATACCTCTAAGTATTATGAATAGGATTCCATGTATGCTTGTGGTTAAAATGAGTAATTACTCAGGAACAAGCTGCCATTGGAGAGCTGTTTGAAGAGTGCTGATACACCCCAAATTTGGACAGACTCTTCAGTCGCAAGGGCCCTTGAAACCCCAGGGTGTCTGGGAGGTCTGTAAGCCAGAGTGAGTGGTGAGCTGTAGCAGCACTGTTATCCAATGCAAACCTTGAGCACACACCTGGGGAAATTATTAGGCCCTTAACTCTCAAAACGTGAATTTTACAAAGAATAGATGATTGCTGCCTGAATCTGACTAGATTCCTCTTTTATATTTCTCCATTATTTCCTTTAAAATTAATCTATGAGTCCACCAGCTTTAATACTGTTTTGCAGAGGCTTCTTCCACCCTCCCTTTGTGCAATTGTTGACCTTTGGTTTGTGGGTTTTTCATGTGAAGTGTGCTGCTGATACTGACATAGGAATCTTAATGAGAGACTTTCAAACCAGACAGAGGTAATTCTGTCAAGAAGCAAACCAACAAACAAACAAACAAAATGAAGGCCCCAAATATCCTCCATGACAAAAATTCAATATATAGGAGATATCAAAACTGGCAGTTAAACTGCCTTGCAGCTATGTTTGAAACAGTGAAGTGTTTCCTGATTTTTAAATTTTATTTATTTATTTATTTATTTTCTGTCATAAACTTTTCAATATCTACTTTTAATCTTACAATGCTTAATGTACCTTGCAGGAAGTATAAGTGAAACTCTAGGTACATGAATCTGGCACGGAGTCATGCTCTGACACAGGTACATCTCACAGGTCCTGTCCTGTCAGAGCACATTACCTCAATGAGATAACTGGAGGCGCTGCTGCTGGTGGCATACAATTTCTCAAGTACCCTGGAGAATAAAAATGTGGTGAAAAGTCAACCCTATCCAGTGGCCACAGCATACACAAGTAATCCTGCATGTAAAGCTTGGAATAGCAGACTCTCAGATGATTAGGAACATTTTTAATAAGAACATGGTTGTTAAAAAAATGGTGCAGCCCTAACAAAGAAGGCTATTAGTCTAGATCCATCCTGGACAATATCAGCATTTGGGAACTTTGCTGTGCAGAGCAGTGTACTGTATCTTTGTGAGATCTTTGTATCTCAGTGTACTGAGACTCTGCCTTACACCAGCTGGATTGAGGTGATGTGCTCTGAAGTTACCCATGCTGAGCAGGGCTTATGGACTTGGCAAAATGCTGGCTGTGCCAAAGACTTGTCTCCAAATACTGAGCAACCTGTCCTGAAATACAACTCTCTATCAAGGATGCTGACAAAGAAGAAGGGAGAAATGTATGGAGGGAAAGTATGTAGACACAGCTGTTCAGAAAGATATATGCAGCAGTGCACCACATGAGGCTACATGCTAGTTAGAAGCCCCCACTTAAATTAATTTCTGCCAAGGACATCTTGCTGCTAAAGAAATAACCTGAGTACAGGTACTTAGGGACTGTTTGGTGTTGTTTGACAGTCCATGTGAAAGAAGAGTGCTTTTTCAAATTTTCCCTCTAAATTCAGTCAGAGGAGTGAGAGAGGCTTTTCCTTTGGTGGAGACTTCTCTCTCAGGTGACTACATGAGCTTGCTGTCTCTCTGAGTAGTGCTTCAGGAAAGCACATCCTCAGACTGTTATCCTGTCTCTCTACAGTCTGTCCATTCGTCATGGTAGTTCATCTGTCTCCATCACACAGGAGGCAGGGAGTACAGCCAGGATGGTTTTGCTGGCTGGGGTTCAGCTCCCTGCTGTTTCATCAATGAACAAAGCAGAATGATGGATTACTGACATATTGCACTGATATTTTGCCAGCAGGTTAATCGCTGTCATGTAGTGTCACTGTTCAGTAGAGACTTAACTGAGAACTTCGACAAAGAATGGGCTGGTAGTACAGCATCTGAAATTACCCAGGTATGCACAGGTCATTTAGCAGAACGATTAACACTGAGCAGATCCAGGACTTCATTTAACAATTTGAGAGCCTAACCTTTACCCTTCTTCTATATTTGGATGCCTTAATGTTGGGCAATACTGGCCTTCAAATCCACATAACTGGAACTGTGTCTCTTGTTTCCAGTCAGCTGCAATTTCAAAAATTAATGCAGGTTGGCCTGCCAGTAATCAGCGTTATGATTTTCTGCTAATATTGGGGTGAAGTGATGGTCATAATTATTCATGAGGTTTGTAGTTCTTCATTTTGGTATAAAATTCTGACTTACTCATTTGTTATGTAAGACTGCTTGTGCAAGCAAATATTTTATGTTATTATTTTTATTTTTGTCAAGGGTTACAACCTCAACAACAGTTATGAGGAGGACTTCTTCCACTGTAAGTGCTGATTGAGCTTTCTTTTCTTATTCTGCAAAGAGCATTTGTATAACTGTGCAACCAAACCTGAAGACCCATACCTATTTAATTAACTTCAGTTCTGTTTGGTCTTTCTGAGAAAAAAAAATAATAATGTTTTTCAGTTATTTTATTTGAACAATCAAAATAAGTGTTTGTCACAACTAATGTGTAATAGTAGATTTGTTACCTTCAATGGCAGCCTGTTCTGCTGAAGATTACTTTCTCAAAGATGACCTAGAAAAGGGCTTAAATGTTTAATGATTATTTCTTTCTGTCCTTGTTTCAGTCAGTCAATCAATCTCTGACACACATCTTATGTTCAATAGTACACAAAAGACAAATGATCTGAAAAGAAATGCATCTCTTCTGAAGAAGGGAATGCAATCTCATAGTATCAGGTTGTAAACAGCAAGTCAGAGTCATTTGTTTGCTTCACATTGTCACCTGAGTTATTTATTTACTTATTTATTTAAAGATTTTCTGAATTTCTGACATCCACAAATATCCATTTATTTATTTATTTATTTATTTATTTATTTAAGACTGTGGATCTAGGAGTTCCAGGAAGAAAGGATATAATTTTGAAATATTCTGAGGAAAATACAAGTTCATAAATTCCATATCAAAAAAATTGTCCTTTACAAACAGAAATTTGGAAAGAGAGATTAGTTGCTTTTAATGTAGTTGGCAAAGCATACATACCAAAATGGGTATCTAACTTTTTTTTGAAGACAAGGAAAAGTAGTGAATATTTAACTCTTCTTAAGCCTATATTGCAGTTGACGAATTGCTGCCTTCGTGAGGACTGGCAAAGACTGATCTTTGCCAGTCTTTTCTATATTTTTCTGACACTCTTCTGTTTTTTTTTTTTTTTCCAATATTGCAAAGTCCCATAAAATATAGCCAACAGCACTGACATAGTGCTCTACTAATGCTTTTAAGGTCTACACACAGGTAACATTGTGTAGCTGCTATTTTCAATTTAGCTCCTTCTTAAGGGCTCCTTATTTCTCCCTTAGATCCTGCTTTCAACTTAACTCGTACTTTCTCACTTCTGTGTCAAAGGGCAGTAGTAGGTAATTTGCCAATATGTCATGTCATTGCCCTTCAAGATGAGTTTGGATTGCTTTCTCACTGGGATCACTACATCCTTTTCATGAGTAACTTTCCAAAATGCAATCACTCTTTCTATATATGTGGTCTACATCCATTGTTTTTAAGAACAGAAACAGATTTTACTTTCAGCTATATTATAATATATTTTAATGAATCATCCTAATTAGCATTCCAGATCATGCTGAGGGACTGTCTCAAATTAAAGTGGCAGTAGAAGAGGTTCTAAAATAAATCAATATAATGAACACTGACTAATTACTAAAAGCAGATGGTATTCTCTCTGGAGTTCTAAAAGAAGTCAAATATGAAATTGCTGAACTGTTAACTGTGATATATAAATAAGCCCTACACTGAATGCCCTGGTACCAGAGGATTGGAAGTTGGTTAACATATCGCCAATTTTAGAACCTTTTCAGACATAATCCTAGAAACTAACGAACATATTGATAACACTGCTAGAAATAACACTAAAGAATTAAATTAATTTATACATACATACTACAATATGATGACAAATAAACAGCACTTGTTTTGTATGGAAAATAGTATCTCATAATTCTATCAGAATTCAGAAGTCTGTGATGTCATGGATTGACTGGCAAAAATGATAAAATTTATTTCAATTTTCAGAATGCTTTTGGCACATATTCTCTCCTAAAGGTTTTTGAGGAAACTATAGTGTTATGAAATGAGATCTTCTTGTGGGCCTATGATATATTTAAGTCAGGAAGTAAAAGATAGAAATAAAGTGTGAGTTTTCAGAGTGGAAGGAGCTTCTTGGTGGACTCCATAAAAAGCTATGATGAATCCCATGCTGTTAAACATACTCAAGAATAATTTGGGAATAGGGTGAACATGATATTGTGTTGTGATCCAAAGAATTGCAGGAAAGTTCCACAATGAATGCTTGCACTATAAAATGGCAAATGAAATTAAATGCCAATAAATGGAATGTATTATACTAAAGGAAACAGTTTTAAGGAGCTGTGTATAGCAGAAGTCTTTTAGTTAACAAATATCACCTGGAAAACGTGATTTTGAGGCCACTATACATAGTTCACTGAAAATTTATGCTTAATATTCTATGGCAAACAGAAACAAACAAACTGACAAAAAAAAAAAACCCTATAGAGGATATTTTAATGTGTAGAAGAGGAATAATGAACATCACGGGTGTCCTGTAGAAATCCATGATACACCCACCCTTTGTATATTCCACATAGTTGAAGTTATATCTTTGTCTTTACCTTCCTTCCCCCCTGCTCCAATAAAGAAGAACGATAGAACAATAGAAAGATAGATAGATTAAAAGGAATGGAAAAAATAGATAGAAATAAAAAGGATGTATAGAATTCCTGGAAAAGTAAGTAAAGCATTGCATATATATGCAATAATGCACTTAGCAGCATTCAAACCAGGAGAAAGGCATTTAAGGGAAAGTATATGGATGTTTATAAAATTGTGACTGTCAAGAAGGCAAAGAAGAAATTGCCAGATAGCACTTTCATAACAAGAAAAGGAGATGCTTGTCCAGATAATATGTGGAACTCAGTACTGCAAAATATTGTGCACGTTAAAGGATTATGTGCTTTCAGAAGACAATTACAGAAAACGAAGAGAAGAAAAAGTCCATTAGAAACTATTACGCACAAAGACAACCACCTCTAAATCATCAGGTCCTTAAACTGGAATTGCAGAGTATATTGTGTGACGTATCTCAGTACATTTACTATGTTCCTATTGGTTTGGGGAGATATCCACTCTGGGTTGCTGCAAAAAATAGGATACAAGGCTAGACAGCCATTTGTAGACACCCAGGACTGTTGTTCTTATTTTACAAACTTAATTAAAGTTGTCTGCATCATACCATATATTGAATACTCCTTCCAAATGCATATTTTTAACACAGTGCTTTTTGGGTGTTTCAGTTATGCAGATTGACCCCCCCAAGCACTGTCTCCCCGGTATTGTGAAGTGTATGTCCATGTAATAATGTCCCACACCCCAAGGAGTTCAGTTGTCCTTGTTTTTCAGACAGTACTGGAAAAGCTGCTCCTCCGATGTGTCGCTTTGCTGAGATGTGTTGAACAGCCAGTGCAGCTCGGTGAGCAGGGGTAGCTCTGCTTGTACAGCCTGCTTTAGCTGCTGCCTGCCTACGGCAGAAGCAGAGCTTAGCCTATGCACACAGGGAGCAGGTGTAGTAAGCAAGCCAGCAAAGGAAGGGAAAAAGACAGGATAATGATGTAGCTATCAAAGGAAAACATGGCCCCTCAGATATTGCAATTTGACTGACAACTTTCATCAGCATTTGTATTCCAGTCATTACTTCAATACTGGGAAAAACAAAACAAAACAAAACAAAACACAACAAAAAGAATTGTTGATCTGTCTGTTCCAATCCAAGTTTTGCTAAAGAATACTTGAAATGATGTGGGTACATTCTGAACTTATTGGCACATACATTTTATTTAGAAAATTATTGTGTTGATTTTGTAGCTGTTCTGTACGTTTAGACAGAGTTAGAAATAAACTCTGAGAAATTGGTCAGATCTCTTTTAGAGTGCCTCGGTAATTTAATTATCTTTATTTCCATTTATAAATTCTACTGCAGATGTTTTCCAGACAGAAAATTAACCATTGTCAGCTATGTGCATGGACACTTAACTTTATTTCATATCTTCTATCTTTTCAAATCCAAAAGAGCCTCAGGAAGCTCTCTGAGCTTTTATTTTAAATTTACCTGCATGGCATTATAATTTTGCTTTTGTGACTGGGGATGGCTGAAAGTGGAAAGCAAAGTTTGATAGTGCTTGTTGTTAAGCCACTTAAAAAAAAAAAAAAAGTAGAAAAGTAGACAGGTCTAATGCTTAATTACAGCAAGCCTGGGGCATCTGTGTATACTTTGGGTATGTTATGAGACAAAAGATTAATTTGGTAAAATTTTCTTTGTAATTCAGATTCTATGGGACAAGCCTAACTTTTTTCAATTAGTACTGACAGACAAAGACAGATCCTTCCATTTACAAAGCATTTCACAGCACGGAATTTCTGCATGTGCATTTGAAGTGATCTCACATGGAAGTCAGACTAGTTGCTTCTAATGTTCTGGATGCATTAGAAGCAAAGAAATGAAAAATCTCTTTATCAAACTTGTAGCACTGGTTTTATGTAGGAATCTATAAATACATTCATAAACTAGTTTATTGTGCTTCACAGTTAAAACTGCAGTGGCTGAAGCTAGGATGAGGTAACTGTATAAATAGATCTTCATGCATGAAGTATCTCTGAACATATCTCACATTGATCTTTGAAAATAATTCACAGCCTGGTCAGGTACTAAATATTCCATGGTGTACTTCTGCTTGTCAAGCCTGAGGATTGAAACTGCAATACTAAATAGTGGGTAGTTCCCAACTTATTTGTTTGTTTGTGATAGTTCTGTCACCAGTCTCCACATATTTTCGGCCATATTTTTCATCTGCACTCTGGATTTCACAGGTCTGATTCCAGCTGCAAACAGCATGCTCTGTGACTGCATTTCTAATATCGCCACTTGAAAGGAACATTGACCCCATTGTGCAGGAATTAGTAAGAAGGAGTGACCAAATGAAAACAAAGAAACAAAAAACAAACACTAAATGCAAGGCCATTAAGTCCATATGAGATAAGGACATATCCACATACAGGATATGTCCTTATGTCACAAACTTGTGTCAAGATCACAAACTCTTTTGGGTGTTGAATCAACTGCTTTCTACAAGTTCCTACTGATTCATTCCTACAAGAAGTCTCTGTCTTCTGTTTTCTCCTCAAGTTCTCATAATGGGAATGCTTCCAGGGTTTAGAGTTGTGACGTGGGGACAGAGAATGCACAGACTCCATAACAAAAGACATGGAGTAATTGTCTCTAATTATATGAGTGGGGATGGAAGGATATTGGGTTAGAAATTTAACTTCTAGGCCTGTGTCCAGTGTTCCAAGATGCATAGACACCTGTCCATGCTTGGAAGGATTTTCCCATAGAACATAAATGTATGCAGGGCTGGAGGCAAGTTTATGCAGGTTAAACCCGTAGGATCTTGTTTTTTGACTCTATTCCTTTGAGGGCAATGAGATTTGCACTGTTGTTATTATAGCTTCAAGATAGCATTCCAGCCTTTGTAGACTTATTAATCTGTTCCAAGATATTTGTGTGTGTGTGCATGAGTGTGTGTGTGTGTTTGCATGTGCATCTGTGTGCCTGTGTCTGTGTGTGTGTCTTGGGGGGTGGGTGGGGGTGTTAAGCCCCACATCCCATTCAATGTTTCCTTTAACGCTTTTGTGAAACTTCAATCTGTGGTGAGGAATTTTCAGTAGGAGGGTAATTGTAGAAACATTTACAGCATGACACTGTATACAGGTCTTAGACAACTTTTTTTTAGATTATCTTGACTTAAATATTTGCTTACCCTCAAGCTATATTTGGCCTGTTTTGTAACCATTATAGACTGATAGACTTTCAGCTAGGAATCTTGTGAATTCATCAAAGATGCAAGTGTGTTGAATGGAAGCCTGAATAAAGAGTATATAATACTCTTAATACAAGAATAATACATATAATACAAGAATACTATATAATCTATAATAATTATATAATTTATATAATAGATTTATATATATTATATAATAATCTACTATAATAATCTATATAATACAAGAATATGTCTTGTATGTTAAGAACTGTCTTATGATAATACATGTACAATAGAGTATCTGACAAAAAAGAAGGGTCATTAAAATGTGTTCATGAGACTTACACCATAATCTCACCCTCTGCTGATTTACCGCCTTCAGAATACAAGTTTATACAATTCCCACCCTGAATACTTTTCAAGAGCAAAGAATACAGGCAGCAACCACTGACTTTTATTTTATTTTTTTTTCTTTTCTTCCTCTTCCTAATTATGCTTCCCTTTAACACATTCCTTGGAGATGTTCCCATCAACTAATTTAACTGCACACGCATACACAGTCCTTCTTGGGTAAGAAAATGATGAAACTGGAATAATTCCCAAAATAAAATGTTTAACTCTGCATAACTTAGTAATACCACCAACAGCTTTTTCAAAAACATTTTTTCAGACATTTTTCTGATTGAGGTATGTGTTTTTTACCAGAATATTTCTCTTTCTCAACGTTGCTTGACCATTAAAGAACATGCCTTATTAAACATAAGGTATTTTCTACTTTAGCTTTCTCAGATTAAAGCACTTTAGACTGTCTCTTTGGTGAAATCGTGAAGCAGAATGACAGCTTTGGGCAAAAAGTAACTCAGGGCAATTATAGCCAAACAATTTCAGGAAGAAATGAGTAATTGAAGATAATTTTTTTTAATGGAAAAGCTGGCACAATCATTGGCTTGCTCTGCATTTAAATCTGATATCTTAACTGACCCAGCAGAAACCTTCATACGGGCAAAGATATCATCATTAAAGAAAATGTCTTTTTGCCATCAAAGCTTTTCATTCAAGAAATAAGATTAATTTTTATCAAGAAGAGGTCTGTCCTGCCAGTAGAATTATGTAGACCAGGAGTGACCACCAGTACAAATGCAGGGTGGGGTAGCTTTGCACTGAAAGTTAGAAGAGAGCCTAAGGCAAACAGCACATTTATGATACCTCATATCTAAACCTGCTTCACACATTAAGGCAGTTTTACAGTCAAAATTGCTTCCCCCCCCCCCTCCATTTTTTTCATATAACTTAAGAGCTTTTTCATTGAAAAAAATAATAGATGGGTTCAACTTTTTGCGGTGAACATCTTCTGAAGTGTCCTGTGAAAAATCTATTTAAAGATCCCTTTATTTTGAACTTTCTAAAGTGAATCAAAACAAAACAAAACAAAACAACAACAACAAAAAACACTTTGACTGTTTTGCAATGACAGGTTTAACTGTGAAAACCTTTCTCATTTCTCAAGATCGTTCAGTATTTAGCAATATGCTCATTTTTGTAGCTGAGGAGACAGAGACAGGATGTGTTGAATTAATGTAGTTATAGGACATATTCTTTGTGTCCTCTCTTGGTGGTCTTAGTTATAAAAAAATATTTTATTTTAGAGCCAGGTCGAAGAGAATGTAATGCCAGCTTGCTTTCTTTTCCTGTACATAAAGCTCAGTCAGTGAACAAAAGGAGGCCTCTAAGAAAGTGGATAGTTTCTAAACCTACTTGTTTGAATAATATTTTGTTTAAAGTTTCTCTATATGTTTCACATAAAGGCATTGATATTGGATACAACTGCTGGGTAGACATTATAGTAGAGTTAACTTACTTTAGGCCTCAAACTAATTTACTGACGGAACAAGTAATAAAACTTGTCTCCTTTGACCTAGGCCAGTGTGCTAATGCACTGAACTGCATTGATTATTAACAAAAACTATTTTTAAGTGTGGACCTAGGCCAAATATTTTGCTCTGTGATCTCAGTTTTCAGTTTTGCCTTAAAATGCCTAGACTGAAAAAGGAACAAAGCAACAAAAACATTAGAAAGAATTAATACCAAGAAATCACAGGAAACTCTTGCACCAGCTTTTATTGTAATAATTGAAAGCATCACCTTTGACTCAGGGGAGAGGAGCATTTGCTCCTCTCTGACATAATCCTTAGAGATATGTTAGACCTGGCAAAATAACAGAAGAGCATTTGTCTCCAATCTCCTGATCTCCCTTGTCCATTTCACTTTATTCCTGTCTTAAGCTGCTGGTTAAGCCACAAAGAAACCTAGTAGGATCTTACTGTGATGAACCTAGAATAAACTATTAGGTGTAACTTCTTTATATCATGACATAATTTATGAGAAATGCTATCAAAACAAAAGCAGTTCAGAGCTGGATGGGTAGGTTGTATTTTAACCTTCTCATAACAAAGACATTTAGGAATAACATTAAAGACATTAAAGTGATGATGCATATTTATTCATATGGAGAAGTGGCAGCCCATGGCTTGGACAGGCATACTCTTTGCTGGGTTAAAAACTGGCTGGACGGCCGGGCCCAGAGCTTTCTTTTAGGAAGAACTTCTTCACTGAAAGGGTTGTGAGGCACTGGAACAGGCTGCCCAGGGAAGTGGTGGAGTCACCATCCCTGGAAGCCTTCAAAAGACGTTTAGATGTAGAGCTTAGGGATATGGTTTAGTGGAGGGCTGTTAGCGTTAGGTTGGAGGTTGGACTCGATGACCTTGAGGTCTCTTCCAACCTAGAAAATTCTGTGATTCTGTGATTCAGAGAGTGGTGGTGAATGGAGTGAAATTCAGCTGGTGACCAGTCACCAGTGGTGTTCTCCAGGGGTCAGTGTTGGGGCCCAACCTCTTTTATATCTTCACTGATGATTTGGATGAGGGAACTGAGTGTACCCTCAGTAAGTCTGCAGATGACACCAAGTTGGAGGAAAGTGTCAATCTGCCAGAAGATAGGAAGGCCCTGCAGAGAGACCTGGACAGGATGGATCAATCTGCAGAGGCCAGTGGGATGAGGTTCAACATAGCTAAGTGCCAGGTCCTGCACTTTGGCCACAACAGCCCCATGCAGTGCTACAGGCTTGGGGCAGAGTGGCTGGAAAGCTGTGCAGAGGAAAAGGATCTGGGGGTGTTTGTTGATGCTCATATGAACATGAGCTGGCAGTGTACTCAGGTGGCCAACAGCATCCTGGCTTGTATCAGGAATACTGTATCCAGTAGGTCCAGGGAGGTGATCACCAGGTACTCTGCTCTGGTGAGGCTGCACCTTGAGTACTGTGTTCAGTTTTGGGCCCCTCACTACAAGACAGACATCAAGGCCTTGGAGCTTGTCCAGAGAAGGGCTATGAAGCTGGTGAAGGGCCTGGAGCATAAGTCCTGTGGGGAAAGGCTGAGGGCACTGGGGTTGTTTAGTCTGGAGAAGAGGATGCTCAGGGGAGACCTTATTGCTCTCTACAATTTCCTGAAAGGAAGGTGTGGGGAGTTGAAGGTCTCTTCTCACAGGTAACTAGTGATGGGAATGCCCTCAAGTTGCACCAGGGGAGGTTCATGTTGGAAATTAGGAGATATTTCTTCTTAGAAAGAGTAGTCAGGCTTTGGAATGGGTGGCCCAGGGAGGTGTTGGAGTCACTATCCCTGGGGGTGTTTAAGGAGAGGTTGGACATGGTGCCTAGGAACATGGTTTAGTGGGTGAAATTGGTGGTAGGGGTATGGTTGGACCAGATGGTCTTGGAGGTCTTTTCCAACCTTGATGAGTCTATGATTTCTGTGATTCTGTATTGGATATCGATTCCTTTCCTATATTATCACCTGAGAGATAGGTCGCTGCAACATTATTTACAGTCCCTGCTTTATACCTTCTGTTGGAAAATTGCTCAAAATTTTGAACTAAGAAAATAAATTTTACTTCCTAACAGGAACAAATACGTGTTTTTTTTGTTTTTTTTTTTTTTTTTTTGTTTGTTTGTTTGTTTGTTTGTTTTTTGTTTTTTTTTTTTTTTTGTTTGTTTGTTTTTTTTTTAATCAGGGAGATAAAGGTAGTGTCTCTGCAGCTGTTGTAGAATTTGGAGTATGGATAGGATTATTAAGTATGTTAACCGACATTTGAGCACTTTGGGGTTTTCTTTCAAAGACCTGTATAATGTTAGAGCCTTATGGATGGAGGTCTGATTCCCATTGTGGTTGACATTCCTACACAGTAAAGGATCTTTCTGTCTCAGGAAATTAATATCAGTGTGAAGAATGTAGAGTAATGTCACTAAAAACTTTTGGGAAAAAAAAAAAAAAGATTAAATAGCAAATTCTGCAGTATTTCATTATTACTTTCCATTCCCAGCTATAGGGAGATAATAAGGTATTATTATATTTAAGGCAGATATACTCTAAAGTTAAATCAGTACTAAGTGAGCAGAATAGATCTGGCTGAATTTTTTTCCACAATGTGTTTTTACTGCTACCAAAATTTTCAACCGCCTGTGATAATGGAAGCACTGTGCATAGAAGCACTATCCACACAAGAAGTAGTACTAGCAAAAATAGACAGTGTGGATGATCGTATTTTATTTCAGTTTCCTGAAAAATTAAACATTTGCGTGTTTTATAAAATGTAATGTTTCACCTCAACAAATGCAATTTCTAGATGTACTCATAATCTGAATCCTCACATTTGAAAACTCACCTGTCTATTGGAGATCCCAGTTACTGCACCAGCAAAGACGGACACACATACTGAGCCTGTTTGCCAAAAATTCTGTAGATCTGGGTCTAGTTGTCATGATACTGTGCCTGTAGGTATGGGGAAGTGTTTACTTGGTGGTGAACCCTCTGCAACTCTATATGTGAAAAAGGGAGCAGAAGGTTCACTGAGTTTTTATACCTTGTAAGAATAGATGACAATCAATACATGTTTGTGCAGATCTTAGACTGCAATTAGAGAACAAGCTTGATGCACCTCCATTTTCTCTTAGAAATGTCAGCAGTAAAAGGACTAATCATAGGTGTTTGGTTAGTCACAGGCGTAATGACATTTCTGAAACATGCTCAGTTAAAATCTGATAATGGATTTCTTCTTGCTTCATAAAAGACATTTATGAATGCTGTAAACTGAAATCTTGTCACAAGCTACATTCTCTACACTTTAGAAGTTCCCAAGTGCAGTGAGTACACTGGCATATAGTAACTCTTGCTTTTGCAAAGGGTAGAGATTAGCTGTTGTACTTGACTAGAATCAGCTCTCCAATCTGTGGCCAGATACTGTGGCGATAATGTTGTCTAAGTACCCAAAGGGAGAGCTCTCTAGCCTCAACACTTTAGGACATAGCATGGCTCATGTCCATACATCTAAAATTGCTTGTGCTGTAAAATAATGGAGTTGCATTCAAAGTGCCTTTCAAGAATGGCCCTTGGTCCTCCTCTCTAGGAGACTGCTGTTTGGCATTTGCCAAAATGATGCCAAGAGTTGTGCACCTAATATAACAAGAGGAGTATCTGTGTGAGTATTTCCATTCTGGTCCTGTTTAACCAACAAAAAGTCAAAAAGACAAAGACCTTACAAAACAGCAAGGTGGGATTCATTTGCTGAAGAGCATATGTATTAGACAGAAATGTAGATCCGCATTAGCTTCTTTGGGAGGCTACAGTCAGTAAAGAAAAATGGGCATTTCTAACACATGATTCAACTCTTCTTAAAGTAGGAATATAAAATAGGTCAGATATATTGTGCCCTTAAAATGCCAAAAGGCATCCCACTAAATTGACTATAACAGAAGTCTGCTAGCTTGGAGATAGGAATCTACTCTGTAGACAACAAAAGTTAGGGAAGATGACTATACATCCCATGTCTGCAGATTCAGTGCTAGAAAAGCATGTTCAGGACAAACTCAGAGGTATGAAATGTTCAAGGGCATTGTGAGAATGTGTTTCACCTAAGGTCTCAGCTACACAAACATGTACCAACACCAAAGTTTTATGTTTTTAGTATACGCATTTATTCCTGTAAATTCCATAAGGTAACTACAGTTTCTCAGTATAAAAATGCCTTATTTCTATACGTGTATATTGTTTCTCTTCTTGGTCTAGAAGAAAAGCCTTGAGCTCTTTATATTGACATAATTGTATAAATACTCATCTGGTTAAGTCTCTTCAGCCTAGCTGAAGGATTATGATTCTTTATAGTAGACAAGGGAGCTATGGTTTCCTCACACAGTTTGCACAACATTTCACTACTTAACTACATTTAAACACATTGTCAAAAACCATTTACAAATTAGTAAACTTCAGAAGCACTTAAAAACATGACACCAGTATGAAATAAAAGAGGTGATAGCAAAATTTTCTGTTTATAAAGGACCGTGTCATAATAATGGATGGGTGGGATTCAGCTCATCTTCAGAAATCTACAGTGAAGTTGTCTTTAAGATTTCTGAGCTCTTGTAGCAAATGAGGAAAAATAAATGTATGCAGAGAGTGATTCATCTCATTCTAAGAGAGATGTCTAAAATAAGCAAGATTTATTACATTTTATAAGTGCCTGTTTCTCTCCACCCACTGTACAGAGAGTCCAGATGACTAGCTCTGATGTAGGTGGCTACACTGTAGGCATTTATAGTTGGGGAAATTAATCCTGCTCCACATTTTGTAAAGGGGTAGCCAAAAATCAGTGACCAAATAAGGGATAGGATGCTTTCAGAGCTGTTCCTCACATAATCATGGAGCTCTTCCAAAGTAACATAAACCTTTTCCTCTTGGCTTAGCAAACAAGAAGCCAGGTGTTGTTTTTTTTTTTTTTTTTTTTTTTTTTTTTTAAAAAAAAAAGGTCAGGTCAAGTTTGTCATATGTTAGTTCCCAGGGCCAAACAGAGGACAAGACTCAATGTATTTTAAATTAAACTGTTCATTAACATTGTATATGTATATTATGTAGGGGGGTGCACTTATGTGTCAGAGGGAATGGTAAGTAAAGAGCTAGCTTTCCCACACTGGTGTGTGAGAAGAGAACTCTGGAATGGCTTTTCTGCTCTACTTTGTGGGCATTAAAATAAAGAAAACTGTCTCCACGAACATTCCTTAGGTAAAAGGTTATGTCTGGAGCTGCCAGAACTGCTCTTTACTGCTAAGGCTTAAGCTGCAGGCAGAGGGCATGTACTGAGAAGAGATTTGGTGGCTCCTCTCTCTTCTTCACTGCCCTTGAGAAATTGTGCAGCTCAGAGCTGGACCCAAACTGTTGTAGCAGATACTAGCAGACCCCTGAATAAGTCCTAACCCAGTGGCTAAGAAGGGGGCTGTTTAATATGAGGGCAGACATGAAGAAATTTCTTAAAAGGTCTATTAATAATCATGCTTTCTTTACAGCATACATCAAGAGAAAAAAAAAACGGCACTGCATTTCAACAT
The DNA here is from genome assembly GCF_965140915.1 of Aythya marila. NCBI lineage: Eukaryota > Metazoa > Chordata > Aves > Anseriformes > Anatidae > Aythya > Aythya marila. The sequence continues at coordinate 19,884,218 of NC_139080.1, read as the reverse complement.
TTAAATTATCTTCTATTTCTGCAGCCATTTACACCCTTGTTAAATAATCATAATTCCCAACCCCTACAGAACTTCATTTAGAAACAAATATTGCCAAGCATATGGAGCAGAATGAAACTGGTTAATATGACTACATCATATAACACCCTGAACTGATGACATGTCTCTGTGTAGAGATTTAATGTTTGGTATAATTCAAGGAGGTGGAAGCAGCACAGTGCCAAGATGGAGTTTTGTTTGTTTGTTTGTTTTGTTTTGTTTTGTTTTCCTAGGGGGAAGGTGTTACTTCAAGGTACTGCTGTCTCTCTCCCATTTTATAACCCAGAACATCAGGCAGTGCTCCAGCCCCACACCACAGACCTCTCCCTGTGTAAGTCCTCCAGTTCAAGAGAATGTAGCATGCACATAATAACTGTCAGGATCAAATTACTACACATCGTTTAGTCACTCTAAGTTTTGTGTCAATAACATAAATATAGAGTAAACTAACTAGCTTTCCCTCCTTCCTGCCTGCTTGCCTGCCTGGGGGAAGTCTTTTGCATGGGAAGACCTGAATGTGAAATTGTCCTATAAGCAAGGAAGCATGGAGTCTCAGGCTGTGATGGGTCTCCCACTGTACGTGTCCACAGACTTAGGTCACCTCAGTTTATACAGAAAGATATTTGCTGGGGCACCATGAATGAAGAAACTGAATGAGCGATAAAGGGAGAAACTGCTGTGAGATGGTGAAGCTCTTTTCAATGTAAAGACTATCTGCTATTACATTTGAGTTATTTTAATGGCTTAAAAAACTCCATGCTACTCCATTGCCCTACCTCAAGCACAGCCAGGCATGTTGAGGGGACTTGAACTGTAGCCCTGTCTCTTCCTTTTCCTCTTTTCCTTTCTTGCTCTAAAACATGCAGGCTCTTTTTGTGCTTGGCACTCCAGACAATTGTGTAATGCACCAAGGGTTCTCCAGATATGCTCACATAAGAGGTAAACAATCAGAGGTCATGGAAAGGCAACTTTTTTTTTTTTTTTAATTTTATTTGCTGAGTCACAAATGAAAACAACATATGGAACTGGTGACAACATAATCAAAACCTAAATAAGCCATAAGAGAAAATCAATTATGTGTTTTGGCCATAAAACTTCTCAGTTTATCGTTCCTACTAGATCAGCTCTCTCTCTGAACTTCATGGATAATTGAGGTCCCTGCATCATTCTGGTTAGTACCTGCCAAAAGAGCTTTCTTAAAATATTTTCATAAAGTGATGGAATAGTATAAGGGTTAGAACTTTAGCTTCACAGGTAATTATCACTGGGATTTCAATTTTCAATTGTTATTTTGTTTTCTGGTCTAGCTAGATGCTGCAATTGTTTTTATATTTATCCTTATTTTTATCCTTCTGTTTCACATTTTGCAGTGGACTCATCTGAAGTCCTGGAAAACTGCATAAAAGTTTTTGAAATTCCAATCAGCAGGATTTCTTTTAGTAGAGGAGACTTAAATTTTTGATTCTGGTTTTAGCAAGCATATATTCCTTATTTGAGTGTTAGAAAGTCACAGTGAAAACTTTAATAGACCACTCTGCTCCAAAAATACCATACACATACCTCAGGAAAGGGCTTATTTTACTGAATTTTGGACCAAATATGTTTAGGATCACTGGTCTTACCTTTGCTGTGCATTGCTTGTGATAAATTAGGGAGGGTGAGATCTGTGTTGTTCCTATGAGTGTGTCAAGGTGAGATAAGTAACAGCACAATGTTATTACAACAACAATTACAATAATTCATAATTATTCCTTTGGAAATGCAGTTTTTAAGCTCTAAACTGTTCCTTATGTTTCATCTTCTCCTTGTAACACATATAGGTGGAATTGGCCACTTGTATGAAGATTTCGTACATCTGGGCTGAAACTTCTGGTAATCTTTGTCACGATAAGCACTTCCAGTATGTTTCTTGCACAGACAAACATGTGCTTTCCAAATATTCTTTGTTATATATGTCCATAGGATTTCTTACAGATCTAGATCTCCATGACTTTCCATTGCCTGCAGATCTGCATATAATATTACTTGCCTCTGGCATGGAACTTAAAGAGAGGATTAGTAGTGAACTTTTGTAGCAGGTCTTTAACTCTCTTCTCTACATCTGCTCACAATGACAGGCTGAAATGTGAAGGAGCAAAAGGATCTGAGGCCTCAGAAAAAAAGGCTGTTAATGCATGTTTTCATTTTATGCCAACTAATTCAGCTCAGGGAATATAATAACAGTTCACCTCTCTTTCCTGTGCACCAACCACTCCCAACTCATCTCCCTTTTTATGGTAAACTGAACTATTCCTGGAAAAAAACAAAGGAAGTTGTGCAGATACAGGTTATGTATAATGAGAAATAATAACTATCCTGTAAATAATGGAAGCTCTTGTCCCATCACCACTTTACACCACTTTTTAACAAATTGAAATGAATTGAAGTAAATGCAGAAAGTTGTGAACTTAATCAAAACTTTTAACCGCATATTTCCTTGCAGTTCCTTGTCTCTCTACATATAACTCCTTTCGATAAAAACTTCTCAGTGGACATAATGCTGAAGAATACGTTTCTCACCTGCTTTGGAAGAAAATACAGCTTCGGACATCAGTCTTCAATATGATATTCTCATGTAAAAACTTTTCAACCCCATCAGTACTTCAGAAAACATTACCTCAGCTCTAAGCTGGTCTCCAATGTAATCGTTTCCATTTATCATAACCAGACAATATGCATTCTTCCTGTGTTGCCTCCCTCTGACAGCAAACCACCTAATCAATGAATGGAACCTGCCTTTGTCAGATGCTGGAGGTGTTTTAGGTATCCAGTATAAAGAGAAAGCTAAAACAAAGCCTTGAAAGAGCATGGACACTAAAGAAAGTTATACAATGGACATAAAGGTTTTGGAAAATGATGGAAAAATGTAAAATTCAGCAAGAATAAAATTCCACTACTTTGAGTTATAACTATTTTTCTCGCTAACTGGCAGCCAGTTACAAGTAGTATTCCTCATAAGGAATACAAGGATAATGTTTAATACCTTCACCAGTGACCTGAATAATGGGACAGAATGAACCCTTCATGAGTCTGCAAATAACACCAACATTGTGGAGTAGCCACATGTGACTGTACTGGCCAGGGACTGACTGACGGGGAAGCAGCTTTGTCGAAGAGAGTACAGGGTCCACAATACAAGCCAAATGCATGTGGCAGCCATGAAGTCTAAACATGTACTGGGCTGCATAAGCAAAAGTGCAGCCACCCCATTGGTGAGAAAGATTATTTCCCTCTGCACTCATTAAGTCTGTACCTAAAATACTGGGCCTGTGATACATGCAGACAAACTGAAGGGAGCTTATCAGAGGACCAGCAGAAGGAGGCTGGGACGTATGACAGAGGAGGCAGCTGAAGGAACTGAGGTTTTTAGTCTGGAGAAGAGAAAAGGAATCTAAGAGCAGTCTTCAGCAACCTAAAGGAAGACAAAAATAAGGCAAAGCCAGACTCTGCTTAGGGTTGCACAGCGAAACAGCAGGAGGCAATAGTCACAACTTAAAACAGAGAAAAATAAAGAGAAAATATTTTTTCACCATGAGTGAACACCAGACACTAGAAGAAAAACAGCAGAACAAAGTCTGACCCTGAATTTAGTCCTGCTTGGAGCAAGAATTTGGACTACATCTCCAGAGTTCCTTGCTAGCCTACAGTTTCACTCAATCTATGATCTCTGTGGCTGCTTGAAAGCATCCCTCTTCCTCATGCCATGAAGCAGTAGATCCAGCAGCAGGTTTATTCTCTTCAAGTAGAAGTCAACAATATTTCTTACAGAGTGCCGTCCTGGGGTGTTCAAATCCCCTCTCTGCCTGTCTGCTTCCCCTGTTCCCTTCAGCTTCAACCTCGCTGTGATTCACCTTGCATGTTGACCTCAGTTTTCTTACCCGGTGCATTCTACTTTTGCCCTGCTTTTGTCTCTAGCCACCTTCACGTCTTTCTGTTTTTCTCAGCCAATGTTAGCTGAACCATTTCACATATGAATGCATACAAGAAGAAAGCAATTCATGGCAGTAGTGTATTGCTTGCAAACCGTGATAGCTCATGTCACCTTTATAACCCAGTCCTTTCTACCTACAGTCTTTACTTCATGTAATTAGCTTTTTGTTCTGAGGGAGGCTGATATGTACAGGCCTGTGCTACCCCACAGCAAATACATTTTATCATATGCAAGCAAGGCTCAGGAGCAGAGGACTCCCCAGAGAAACGATCCCATGTATGTCAATTTTTTAAACAGCCAAGTTATCTATACATCTATACTCTCCCTCTAATTCATGGCTGAACCTTAATGTATACTTTCTTGTCTTGACTTTTTTTTTTTTTTTTTCTGTTTCTTTCCTTTTCCTCATTTCAAAAGGATATTAAATATATGCCTATGTATTAGACTTCCTTCAATAACAAAAGTTATTTTATACACACAGATTCCTTTTTTAAAAAATAAATTATTAAACAAACTCCTCTGAGAAGTTTTAAAGAACTTAAGGCCAAATTCTTTGTTATCTGTAATATTTCCATATTTCCATAATAAAATGCATGATTGAGATGTTCTATCATACTGACCTTTAAATGTTTTTTAAAATGAAATATTTCCAGGCTTCTTACAACCGAGCATAAGAAGTTCAGGTTGGGGTGAGAGTGAACTGAAATACAGAAAAGCTCACAATGACATGCAGCATTCAGAGCTGCAGAAAAACATCTGCAGCCACATGCCTTAACTAATTGCTGCATGACTTAGAAATTATTCCTTCTAAGGCAAGTTCAGACAAAAAATGGAAATATTTAGTCTGTGCCAGCTTTGTAAAGTGCTCACTCCACAAAGGGACTTTACTGTGCCATATTGTATAGTCCTTGTAGGGGCTTAGCTCCACAGAATTCTTAAACTGTGCTACAAGAATTCTTTTCTGCAGTAAATATTGTTGTTGCTAAAGTACAAGAAACATCTCTAGTGCTAGGCCTTGTGTGGTAAAAGTATTCTTGTCAGGAAAATTTTGCTCAGAATGTATAGAGGAGAACGCCTTTAAAACTTGGCTACGTTCACTGCAGGAGACTTTCTAAAAGTAGTAGTAGAAGTGGAATGGTAGTTCTGGAATTTTTTAACATTAGTATATTCAGATTTCTACAGTGGTAGTCTGCACATAGAGGTCTAGTGACATCTTTGATGTTGATGGCTAGTTTAGGTGATGGCACAAGCCTGGCAGATATGACACAGGGCTACTGGGAGACTGGTACCCTCCATGAGCAGCAGCTTAAGGACAGTCAGGGTTCCACAGGACTTATAAAATGCACAGTGTCCACCTGTGCACATGTGGTGCAGCCATGTGGTTTTACAGGAACCAATAATAGCTTTATAGCCACTGGACAGATGGACACACAGGACTGTTTGTTTGTTAACATTGGTACTTATTGGAATAAAGCAAAAGGTAGCAGGTTTATTTGTAAAGAAGACTGCTTTGTTTCCCATAGCAGACAGTACCTAAAAAAAAGTTTGTTTGTTTTCATTGTGTTTGGAAACAACTAATGTGTTTAACCCATTTTGTTTTTGACTAGTCATGCCTGTGAGCTTGTTTGGAATTTAACTCTAAAGAACATATAAAAGTTTTTTCAGAGTTATTCTTGAATATTCCAGATTCAGGTTTTTGTGACCGATTTTACAATTTTATCTCCATTGCATTCTGTAGTTGAATATGTTAAGCACTAATTTGAAATATGCTTCTATAAATATATTGTCACTTAAATTTACTGTTCTAGTGAATATTCATGACAATGAATTCATTTCCTCCATGACTAGTGGAAAGTAAGCACAAAAGGGATGCAAAAGTGATTTCATTAAATAAATCAGATTAATATTTGCAGGTGATTTTTTTTTCTTTCCTTTTTTTTTTTTTTTTTTTTTTTTTTTCCCATGCATTATTTACTTATCTCCTCAGCAAGCTGTACAAATAAATGGCACCACCATATATTTGCTTAAAAACTGTTGTTCTTAGAATACTGTGAAAGTAAATAAAACTTGTGTTTTCAAAGGTCACAACAGTAATCCCAACACCAGTAGGAAATCAGCAGACTAGCTGATACAAAAAAACCATCCATATAGATTTCCTTAAGTAAACTAGGCATAGGAAAGAACGTAAGGCTACCTTAAATCCTAACCTTTGATTATTTTAGGGAGCAAGCTTAACTTATTAGTAGTATCTCTTATACTGCTATTCATTTATTTGTCTTTTCTTGAGACCCAAATTTACTGCTGATTCTCCAACACTAAAATTATCCCAGTGGGGTGGCCTAATTTTGCAGTGATAATCTAGAGTTTAAGCAGTTGGTTTGGTTCATCATAAAGAAAAGGACTAATTTGCACTTCCATATGATAAGACAGAAATTAGTCTTTTATGTCTTAACTTTTTGTGTGCAGCCTGCAGCTGCCAACAACAATCTCCATTTCAAAACCCAGAACCAATAATGCAGGCTAAATCTGATTCAAAAGCCATTGTGTTTGTATTTTAATTAACAGTTTAGTGGAATATATTATTGTCTTCTCCTAAAAGCTGAACAGTTCCTCTCCCCAGAACATAGCCTGTAGTATTAAGCAGCAGCAGACTTAATTCAGAAAGGAAGTACCATTTGCACTAGCCAAATAGTTTGTCTGTTATATCATAGCAATTACAGACAGTCTACCTCTGCCATGTTACATGTCATTCAAAAATACCAGACTGCATCTCTACCTTTGATATCTGGAAATACACATATATATTTATTTATAATATTTTATTTATTTTTTATTTATTTATTTTATATTTATAATAAGTTTATAGTATTTATATATTTATTATATATACTTGTATATATTTATATTCTTTCTTTCTTTCTTTCTTTCTTTCTTTCTTTCTTTCTTTCTTTCTTTCTTTCTCTCTCTCTCTCTCTCTCTCTCTTTCTCTCTCTCTTTCTCTCTTTCTCTCTCTTTCCCTCTTTCTCTCTCTCTTTCTTTCTCTCTTTTCTTTCATAGCCCCTATTACTTTATGTAAAGAAAAAGATTAAACACATCAAATAATAAAAAAGAGATTAGAAACTTTCTCATCTCTTTTTATACTGAAATAAAGAGTGAGTCAGCACACGATGCACAGTCTTTAACAGGTAAAAGGAAATGAAAAATAAATGAAGTGCCTTCAGGAAAAAAAATGAACGGTTTCATCCCATTAGATAAATAAATCTATGCAAGTGAAATAAGCTGTACATCAAAATTTTAAGTTTCTATTATTATAGAAAGTTTTCAACAGAGGACAATAGATAACAAGAGTTCTCTTTCAGCACCTCTTCAGCAGATTGCAGCAATGACAGTCCAGTTCTCAGTGAAGGTTTGTGCACTTTGTTGTATCTGCCAGGCTGTTTTTATTCCCTGAAACTGAGTAGCTGTGGCAGGGAGTGCTGTCAGCTTCTTCTGACTCACAAGTGGAACTGAGACCTGCCCTAGAAGAGCAAATGAAAAATGTTTCTTTGGGTATGGTGTCTATTATATCCCTGTCATCTCTAAAGGGAGAGATGTTTTATTTCACCTCCTCCTCAAGAGTTACAAGCAAATAGCTGAAGAAAAGGAGGGGAAAACACATAATCTGATGGACTGAGTATGTGATATGTCTGTGAGCTTGTCAGTCTCAGTAGCTACTCAACGAGGCATTGAGTGTTTCTCAGTGTTGCATAGTTGTTCCATCTGCAACTTGTTCCATCTCTTCTTACCAAGTCTTAATACTTCAGCCATGGATCTTAGGCAGAAAAGTTTAATTTAGGTGCACTGCACTGAATTACAGCTTTGAAGTTTGAAATTTCACCAATAAGTTACATGATAGCAACACATTCTATTTTTCATGCTACCAATTGTTAGACTGAATTTAGGCACAGGATAAAAGGCTTCGGATTATTCCTTGCATTTCTACATCTAGAATATCCATACTAGGTTATTATAATCTCATAGACAGCTGAAAAGCAGTATAGGCTCTATAAATTTCCAAAGCAAATTGGATTTTACTTTAAAATGTTGCATCCACTAGAACATTTATTTTGTTAATTCTGGAAAGTAAACACAAAATTATATTCAGGGTATTCCATTTACCAAGAAATGATAATGGAAGAGTACCAGTAGAATGACATCAGCACTGAAAGTGGAAATGGAAACTCAATTCAAAAAATATAATCTAGCTGAATCACAAAAGGCAAAAAGTTGGATAATGGAATTGCTTAAACAAAATGGGAGTCTTGGCATAATGCCTTGTGATACCACAATTAAGACTTCACTTGAAACATAAGAAAATAGTCAACAATGGGCTGTGATAATATTCTGTAGGGCCATTAAGCTTGCTGTTCAGTCTTCAGAGCAAATTTAGAACTCCAATTTGATGGAAGTAATGATCCCAGAAAGCAGTGATGGATGGGATTTGTGACAGTCTGGGCCAGTTTGTTGACCAATGACACAATTGTATCTGCATCTTCTGGGTTTCTGTGCTGAGTACATTGGGAAACACTATAGTAAGTAAGTCAGAAAAGCTGAATGCGTCAGTTGGTAGCAGAGAAATATAAATATACAAAATGACTATCTTATTATCTTGTTTCTTCAAAATGCACTTTATTTTATTTTAGGAAGATGGTATAGAGTCCAGAAGTTGCTTCTTCCTGCACTGGAGAATAACTGCTGGTGACCTCTGTCTCCAGACAAAGTCATCAGATATTTGAAGAGTGTTGTTTCTTGTTTTTAAATCTCCTGAATAAGAAGAACTCAAGTCATAAAGCAATATGGCAATTAACCTTTTTATCCTATCCAGTACTTATTTCAACCATGTATTGAAGCAAATATATTCAGGTACCCTTTGGTATTTAGAATCACTGAGTAAACGAAGGTCTGGATTCCTGTACCTGAGGTTGGTAAGCCCTGGCAGTTCAAAACATGCATAATGGCCTAAGAATGGCCTTTCATTTTCAAATCAACAAGTTTCAGGCTTTCTTTGCGGTATTCTTCTTCTTCTTCTTCTTCTTCTTCTTCTTCTTCTTCTTCTTCTTCTTCTTCTTCTTCTTCTTCTTCTTCTTCTTCTTCTTCTTCTTCTTCTTCTTCTTCTTCTTCTTCTTCTTCTTCTTCTTCTTCTTCTTCTTCTTCTATTTTTTCTCTTTAATATATTTTTATAACATTCTACCTTCTGATTTCTGCCTGCTATTTTGAATATTGCTTTCAAATGTCATTCTAAGAGTTTTTCTGTGCCACATAATATGAAAAAGAGGAGGTTACTAGGATTCATTTTCATTCTATTTTGAAGTAATGTCATATCTTTTGTTCCTTACCATGGTGCCTCATACGCCAGTAACAGAAAAAGTAATGGAAAACAAATTTGATCATGCTGAAACTTATGAAAAATTTTCTACTAAATATAGAACAAACTTTTGCAGAAATCATGGACACTGCAGAAAGGTAGGGAGGAGAATGTTAAAAATTACTGACAATAATAAGATGGGATGTGATAGTAGGACCAATGGGAAAAGGAGGTCCTTCAAAATTCAGTTCTTAAAGAGGCCAAAGGGAATTTAACAGACTGCATTGTGCTGAGCCAGACATGATTTTAACAGGACAACATGAAAGTGTAGCATCAGTCACTATAAAAAAAAAAAAAAAAAAAAAAAAAAAAATTAAAATTAAAAGTAAATTCAGATTGTTCTTCTCTTCTGTTGCTCTTCCTGGAACAGTTCCACTTAATATAAAGTATTGAATACTCATTGGGCTAGAGGGAAGTAGTGAGAGGAGGAACTGTACCTCCCAGCAGTTAGAGTACTCATTTGGGAAGAATGATGTTCAAATAGCTGCTCCAAAAAACATTAAATTATTTATACAATCAGAAAAACTCAAGATAACTTCAGTCACAACCTGTCAGATCAGCTTAGAAGTTAGAACAGTCACTGGGGAGAGGTGACCAGAGTCCTGCCAGTAAATAATGCATATCAAGGGCTTAAAACAGTCTTCTACACTCCAAATGAGTTCCCCAAGCTGTAGGCTGCATTAAATTACTCTGTACCTCTCATTACTTTTTTTCAGTAATGATTTTCTTATGCATCTTTCATATTATTTTCAAACATCTAGATTTTGTCCTGATATGAACAGGGCTAGAACAGAGTAGTTACTAGAACATTTTTACAACAAAACAACAAATAAACTTTTGCTGTTTGTTACTTTAGTCTCTCTTTCTCTAGCTTGGACAAAATAAATACATATTCTTTATCTGCTCTAGGGTGAACACTGATGACACATGAACATAATTTTTAGGTAGGCTATTGCATTTTGGCATAACAGTAGTGCAGGGATTGGTCATCTGAAAGAATAAGATAAAAAGTGGGGAAAAACAAACAAACAAACAAAAAATAGAACAGCTTTCTGTAATCAGCAGAGTACTCCAATCAAAACTTTACCTTCATTTCTATTAAAAAATACTTATCTCTTGCTGATTAATATAGCGTAGATTACAGTTTTTAATGCCAAAGAGTGAAGAGGTCAGATTCATCCTTTGTATTTGTTATTGTACTAACTTGGTCTGTTAATACTGGAAAGATATTAATCAGATGAGAAATGTCCTAATCAGAGAGAAGCAAAGAGTGCTTTACAAAACAGGTGGCTATTGCTGTGCAGGAGCATGACTGGAATGTGGAGTGAGAGAGCATGATTTTGAAAGAATGAATTAAATAAAACATACACCAATGATGAAGTGTTTTGTTGTTGGTGGTGTTGTTTATTTGTTTGTTTTTCCAATTTACTAGATACCTTTTCAAACAATCCATCCTGATGCTTGCTAGTTCAATGAATACCAAATGACTTCATACATTTTTAGGGGGCCTAATTTGCTTATTATGCCACACTCTCCCTCGCTGTTCTTCCACTGAGAAGTTCCAAAATCAGTGTGAACTGAGAGTTTGTCATTACCTCTCTGAATCCAGTGTTTGGACATCCAGCTTTACTACAACAGTTACTACATACAGTATGGAATGCCATTCAAGATCTAAAATGTGACACGAGTTAGTCTTTGCTAAATTAAGTACATCAATTTTCTAAATATGTTTTGTGACTTTTCTTCATTTCATGCTTTTCTTTCGGACTGTTAGACAACTACCTTTGTCTGCAAACACAGCTAAGGGATAATTCACCACAGGGACAATTTCCAAAATGGCAGTATGGGTAAGGCAACCTCAGCTTTGGTCTCCTTCAACTTCTACAGTCCATCAGTACTACCCAATCTGGCCTTGCAATCACAAACACTGTGACACAATCCCAACTGACACTAGAACATTCAACACATAGTCTATATTACCTACCAGAGGAATACTGCTTTGGTGGTCTGTGACACATCTTCATGTAAGACATTTCTTCTTAGTTTTACATTGTATGCTTGGGCTCTGTGGCTACTTTCAGGTGTGTGCCCTCCATTTTTGAGTTCTTTCTCACTTTTAAATAATTAAAAGCTCCTGATGGGTCTTGTGGATCTTCACAATGTCTTACCCATAAAACCCTCTCAATATCTACCCTATCTTTCCTTTTTTTGTGGTTACAGTGGTCGCAGTTTGGTGCTATGCTTTGAACACCTTTTATTAAATTACAGCTACTGTGCCTTTAATCTTCAGGCTATCTATCAAGAGATGCTCTCTATCAATTTTCAGAGTTTGATGAAATCTCCTTTTCTTAGGACATTATCCCTCTTTTGATGTTTCCCTTTCGTAGAATAACACATGATTTCTCATTGAGCTTGTGCAAATTATGTTTTTCTTCTTTTATTCCTTTCCTCTGCTTTATCTATCTCCGTTGTCACATTTGCCTAAGAGTGTTGAAGTGGCTGGGACTTAGAATGGTGTAGCATTAGACTTACTGGATCTCTCCTACAATTAGAGATCAACTAGAGACAGAACCCTGCCATGGCATTATTCTTCTTTCATCATACATTTTTTAAGCCTTTCACTTATTCTTAATGCTCAAAGTAAATGCATGTACTGAAAAAATGTATTCTTGATTTCCCTTCTGTTCTTTGTGAATAATTTCTACTTACACCAGTACTCATCTTACAGTGTGTTCTAGCCACATTCCCTTGATGTCAATTTTGCCATGGCTTTGGCTGCATGTGAAGTTTCTTATTTCTTCACTTTATTTCTTATAATTCCAACATCTAAAGAGCCATCGAAATGTCATCCTGTGAGAACCAAAGTTGTGTTTTTGCAGTCAAGAACTAATTTTCTGTATTCCAAGGTAGTTGTGTAGTCATAATAAGGAGAAACGCTAAGTAGATACATGTAAGTGGACAGTAGAAGACCTCACTGTTCCAAAATAAGGTAGAAGCTTGAGAAAAACAGAATGAGCAGTGTGAGAACAGTAAAACAAAGATCACAAGTTCTCAAAACATAAGAAAGGAGAAATTAAAGGGTTGAAAAAAAGAAAAATTGTACATATATGGTATAGAGAAGAGTCAAGTAGCTTTTGAACCTATAGAACTCAGCCAATGAGGAAACAGGGGAGGTGATCAGGTGTCAGGTAATAGGGAATAAAAGGTTATGATTCGTTTACTAAAATGCACTCCTGATTGACAGGTCTCCCTCTATTGCAATCGCGAATAAAATAGCTTCACAGAAGATCCTGTCTGAAGAAAATTATTTGAGATGTTTCTCACAATTCCACAAGTTTTATCCCTATCTCCCAGATGGTCTTCTTGCTGCTTTCTCTTTTCCCCTATATTCTCTGTCTGGGTTAATTCTCTGACTAGCCTATTACCATATTTTGCTTTCTTATAGTCTTTTATCACCTGTCTCTTTCAAATTTTAAAACCTTCCTGTGTAGGGCTGAGAATCTGTACCAGGTCATTTATCTTTGGGAGCTGGACCCTACTTTTTGCTACATTTTTTTATTCATAGAATGCTCTTTGCCAAAGAGGGTAAAGCTTTCCAGATGACACCAGGTGCAAAACAGTATGCTTCTTCCCAGGATGTGTTTGTTCCTGCCTGACATTTATTCACGTTTATTTCTACCTTTACTTCTCCAGCAGAGCTTACAGCATCCTGAGATCACTTCTGACCTGTTATGGGTTACCTCTAGCATAGAGTTGTATCATTGAAAGATAGTGCTCAGAGAGTTTGATTGACTTAGGGTAACACTCTCTGCTGTCCCAGATTTTCTCCCTATGAGACAAAACATCTCCCTGAATTATGGGTCCAATCATCAGGCAATTTGCTTTATGCCTCTCCAGGGAACCTCTAACCTGCTCCACCTATTGTTTCTCCTTTTCAGATTGTAGCTGTAACTTCCCAGCTGCAACTACATCTGATTCCTCAGTCTTGATTGTCATTGTTTGCTACTGGTTTTTAAATTTAAAGATCACTAAATGATTCTTCTATCCAATGAGAAAAGGACTTGTGTAGGAAGTGAGTCACTACCTGCTGACTGAGACAGACAGTATCTGTCCTCTGCTGAGGAATGTTTTTAAAATATGAGTTCCAAAATCTGTCTTCCTATGCATTGGAGCTGTGGAAGAAGAAGGGGAAATAATAAACAGAAAAATACTGTAATGTGATCTTCTAAACTTCTGCACAATATTGGCTGATTGGGCTTTTTTTGTTTGTTTGTTTGTTTCATCTGGGGACACAAAGTTTAAAAATCTTCCACAAGGTCTTATCTCTTTAGGAATCTGACATTAGTCTTTTCATATTGGTTTCATTCTCCAGTTGCTACATATTTTAATGTGCTGATTTTTATATTTTACCAAGGATAGGGACATTAAGGAAGCATATACATGGCAAAAGTGCATGTGTCACAGAGGAACCCGTGAGTGGCAGAAGACTAGTAGATGACATCTTTGTTTATAAAGTTTCAAAATAAATAAAAGAGAGATAAAAATATTATATGATATATATACAAAATATATAAACATGGGGGAAAGAAAAATACATAGAAGCACCATCTCTGATTCAGACAGGGGCACCTCTTCTAGGTAACATGCCTGGATGGAAGAATATAGGCAAATTGAACAAGCAGCAGCAGGTTCCTGTAAGATCAAGCCACTGATAGAGCAGGGATTTGGGATGTATAGCTCAGAGGATAAAATCCTTATTCTGGAGCTGTGGAGAACTGCCAAGGAATCCAGACAGGGCTAAGATTGTTTACTTGAAATCGTTGCTATTTGAATCAGTTTTATGAGGTGGTGCTTCGTAGCTGGTATGTTTTTAGAATTGTGTGAATCTACCTCACAATTGGAGATATACATTCACATGCTACTATATTCACATATTGAAAATAGATTGGTCATATGATGTCCTTAAGCTGCAAGAGAAAAATTCCAGGAATGCAATTAAAACTATTATTTTAGTATATATGCTAAAGTCATGGTTAGGGAATCAACAGATCAGAATTTTTTTAGATTCATACTTTTTGACTGTATCTAAAGAAACTATGCAATACAATGCAATGTCCTTGGTTTGCTTATAACATCACTTAATAAATTAAGCATTTAAAAAACTTATATACTTGAAGTATTTCTGTTCCAGTTCAGGAGTTAGTTTTTGCACTAGGTTCATGAGGAAGCAGGTGACACACTATTTAAGCATGCTATATTACACTGAAAATCCACACATCACTTGAGCTAAACCTAAGCCAAAGCTGACATGGTATTATGGAAACAATATTTTAAACCTATTTATTTATTCTGTGATTTAAATATGCAAAACATTAGATAATTTTATTCCACATAAAAATAATTTAGCATTTTGTAAATTCAAAGCTTTCTTCTTGTTATAAAAATGTAAGTCTTTAACATACCGAATACTAGCATATATATAGCATAATGACTACCTCAGAAATAACACTTTCTCTCCCCAAAATCTGAAGGTAGATTTTCTTTATTTTGGTATGAGCCCTTAGGTAAAATAAGAGTGGATATAGATCTATTTTCACAAAGTCTTGTTTCACAAAATAAAAACATTTGAAAGTATCGTGTAGATTTTTGATGCATATAACTAATTTTATTTTGAAGGAAGTGCACAGCTTTTGCAGTATAACTGTTTTCACCTTTTCCAAAATGCCTCTCCCAGACTTTGTTTTTCTTCAGTGAATCAAGATGCATATTCCCAGTATATGTAGGAAAGGAGCTAAATGTCATGTTAAGATATTGTGCTGCCGTTACACTTAACATGGAGTGGGATTTCTTACAGTTTAAACAGAACTATTTGGAATGGAACTTGTTCGTTCTTTAAATATTTATCATCTTGAAAGACTTTTTTTTTTTTTTTTTTTTTTTTTTTGCCTGAGGAAATAGCAAACAAGGATACAAGCATGCTTTATTGGTCTCAACAGGTTTCAATGTGAGATTTTCAGAGTGTTTTACATATGTTAATGACTTGAGCTTCACACCACTCCTTTGGGAAAAGACAGCATTATCCCACTTAGCAGTGCAGGAAATGAAGGAACATGTGTGAGTTATTTAAAGGTATTAGGTGTCAATCTACATGATGAAGTGCTGAAATACTGAAGAAAAAATCTGGCTCATTGAACCTTGACGATTTAGTCAAGCACATACAGGAAACTTGTGGCCTCAGCAGGAATCCAGAACTTCTAATTCCCAGGGTTTTTGTCATAATCCTCCTCCCAGTACTTTCAGTTCAGTACGCAGCTGCAGCCGGTGCAGGTAAGGAGCCCAGGAGTTTTAAATGTTTATATCCAACAGAGCAAGAGTTGAAAAGAAACTTCAGCTTGAACAGCAGGCTCTTGCTTTAGCCATGCCACAAGCATTGGCATTGGTGGAAATAAGATCATTTTTTTTTTCGACTGACAGGATGAGATTCTTGTTTCTAATTGTAGTGTTTTTTAAAGAAAAATTAAAAAAAAAAAAAAAAAACAAAAAACTGCATTTGTAAGGAAAGGAGGAAAAGAAACAGACACACAAATTCTATTTGCCTTTTTAACTCCCTTTCATGAAATGCAAACTGTGACTTCACCTTTTGTGGGCCTTCAAAGGGTAGCTGTTTCAAGTGTAATTTACATTTTTCTAAGCCTGTTATTCGGAAAAGAAAATAAAATGCTTTACTCTTCTACATTTTGGGGGGAGGGATAAGATGAAAAAGTAGCTAGATGAAATCAACTACTTTAAACAATTACAGAGATCTATGTAAACTAACAATGACAAAGTAAACTCACCTAAATATTTCTCAAACTGACATGGAAGCCAAGGTACCTAAGATTTAAGGCTTATGCAAGTATTTTCTTTACTTAAAAACTGGAATAAATCCTTGCATTACTTATAACAAAGGAAAAAATGATATCAAAACACAATCTCTTCTTATGCTATTATGCTCTACACATCACTGACTCAGCTTGGGTGAAGTCTGGGCAGGGCTGTCCACACTTGGTTCTGTGGACAAATTGCTCACCCCATAAGCTTCTGCTGAAAAGCAGATTTATAACCATTTAGTTCTTGTATCAATTTGTTAGCTGGAGCTCCTAGCCCACACCAAAGCCCTTTTGAAATGCTAAGACTCCCACTAACTTTTTCAGCTGCTGATCCAGACAGCTAATCATTATCAAACTGTGGACCCTCCCAATGAGGTGGTCAAGTTTAAGAAGACTGAGGTTTTACGGACACATTGATGTTTAGGTTTCTTCCCCTCAGCAGCCTTTTGTTTGGAGTACTATGATGGATTTGAAAGGCTAAATTCTGAATTATTAGACTCTCAGACAAGAAGTAGGGACTGTAATCAAGGTCTCCACATGCAATAGTCTGCAGATTGTTGTCTGTTTTTAAAAGGGTCTTTCTCAATCTTATCTTTGGAGCTGTTCTGCTTTATAAATAATTAAATATTCAGTGAAGCGGAGACTGGAATCTCTTGTTCCCACCTCAGTGCCCTAACCATTGAGCCTGAAAGTCCTTCTCTCCTTTTCTTTGGCTCAATGAATATTTAATTATTATCCCAAATGGAGCAATGTCAGCAGATTAAGATGTTTTTTCTATGATACCCTGTCTGGTGGGTTGGACACACTCATGGGATGTTTGTTGTGCCTGTTCCACTCAACAGCTTGTAAAACAAATTTCTGACCTGCCAAAAGACTACTTGCTCATGGAGTAGGTCCCATCATGCTTGTATTTTTTTGAGCTTGAACATATGACTCATGGGAGAAGTCCTACTGGAGTCAAAAGCAAACATGTCTTTAAGTATATTGTGTTATGTCTTCAATCAATATTTTAATTCACAGAATGGAATTAATTAATAATGTATAATTTGAATATTATTCAATACCAGATTATATGATAGTAGGTGTATGAAAAAGCAAGAATGCTACAGTGTCATAAAAGCACTATAAAGAATTCCAAAAGAGTCAAGAAACAAAGGTGAAGTCCAAGACTGGTACAGTAGAAGGAATGGGAACTATGTCAGGGAAATTAATGCTGCCCAGGGCTGCTCTTTAACAGAAAGAAAGATCTTCAGAATCGTAACTCCGAAAAACACAGAAAATTAATGAAGGACAGCAAGCTAACTGGAAATGTTTGGTGCAGAGGTCACAGAAGGAAACCAGAGCATTCCTGTTGCAATGTGCCTCGCTCTTAATGTATCCCTTGGGACAATCAGCACAGAGCTCTGCTTCCTCCTTGCAACCCTGGTGCCACGCACACGGTCAACGCCTGACAGTGCACTAATGTCACCTTTTGATGGTCCTCGTGGCTTGCTTGGGACACCGACTGATAGTAGGGTGCCGTGGTGTGTGGAGACTCACCTGCCTCATCCCTGATGTGCCAGCTGTGATTGGGGCCTGCTGTGCCCGAGGCAGGCTTGAGGCGATCAGGACAACACTGGCCAGGCCTGTATACTAAAGCACTGTTGTCACAGTGGTGGGAAATATAATAAGGCATGAATTTTAAGTTTCCCTGTTTGAGATCAGTTCTTAAGGGGCGTATGTGGTTGTGTGAACGCTCTTCCTCTTTGACTGTTTGCACAGGAAACATAGCTGGATGCTGTGTTTCATTTCCCAGCATTGCTGACTTTAGGGACTAATGCAGTATACCAGCCAACAACCCCTCCCCCCCCCCCCCCCAGGTGTGAAGATGTTGGCTGGAATCACTGCTTGTCATTGAGTGAAGCTTGAAATCATTATGTTGCAGTATTTTTAATATGGCTGACAACCATACACTAAAATCAAATCATTACAGTGAAAATTACATCTCTAATGCTTTGAGTGTGTATATGTGAGGGAAAGATTTGAGATTACAGCAAGGCCTCTAAGATTGGTTTTAACCCTTGTGAATTGCTTTAGTGTTCCCCCCTTCCCCTCTGTAAAAAGGACTTTTTTTTTTTTTTTTTTTTTGGCAACACAGTGTGTTAATTTTCTACCTTCAAAACCAGAATAAAGTGGATAGCTGACACTTCCCTAGAATAGTATGGTTAGACACTTTCAGACAGTATCAGACTGTGTGTATACCAGCATTTTTACTTGACTGTAAAATGCAATAGTGCAATAGAAACCTATCATTAAGTACCATTATAGAGGTAGAATTAGAAGCTGTTGCTGAACTAGGTCTCTTGTTAATTTAAACTAAATTCAAGACCTGGCAGGGAAAAATGATTCTTGAACAAATAGAGAATTCCTAATGAAAATGAAAAAAATGAAAAAAAAATAATGTTGGACAACATATTTTTAATCAATATGTATGAGTTTTTTATAACCTGTCAAACTGATGGCATGCTTCCTTTGGATTAGCCAGCATACATAAATATATCAACCACTTCAAATCTGCATTTGTTAGAGCTAATATGACTGTAACTTAGTAACAAAATAAATTGTATAAGTGATTTTACCATGTCTGGTCTTGTCTTTTTCATTGAAATGTCCCTTGCTACTCTTTTATTTCAGTTATAATTACTTATTTTTAGCTATTTTTAGCTAACACTTTTAGGTTTTGCTTATTTCTAGTAACCCAGGCAATGGTCCTTGCTTTATCTATGCCTGTACCTGAAATCTGATATTTAAAAAAAAAAAGATATTTAATCAAGAGTATTAGCACTGAAGAAGAAAACCACATGATAAATACCTATGTTGACATATAGACATCCACCCAAGTCTATTTTTTTTCTGTTCTCTCTCAGGTGTGAGAGCTCAGTGGAGGTGGCAGTGTTAATAACTACAGCAGCCCTGGAGGATTTGAGGGCAGAGTGATCTTAGTAACTTTGTGGGCACAAAAGCTCTCTACATGTCTCAAAAAAAAGTTACATTTTGGAAGGAACATGCTAGTTGTATCATGAGGAGTTCTGCAAGTCTCACAAGCAGCAAAACCTGGTTTGGTTGTACTAATTTAGTTTTTTAGTGTTGCTAAAATACCAGCAAACCAGACTCAGGTCTTTCATCTGGTGAAATGGACAGTGTTCAGGCATCATGTATATCAGGGTAGATTTGTTGTTCTGCACTGTAATTTCCCACCCCAAGGGATTTTGAAAAAATGATACAGAGTCCAGCTGACTGTTGTCAGCACAGACATGAATACTGAAACCAGCTTGTCTTTCTTCTCTCCTATATGTCCTTAAAGGAATGAGAAAAACAATAAAAGTAGGTATTAACATTATTAACATTAGTTGTGACTGAAAACTAGTAAAGCAAGATATACTGCAAATGGAGATGACAAGATGAAAGATTTGTTTACAAAAGATAAATTTGCTTTCCTGGTACCTGTGGTTGCTCTTAGCTTGTCCTGCCTTTCTCAAGGGTGTGGGAGGAACCACGATCTCCAAATATAGTGAAATTATGTGGGGAAAAGTGTTCGTCTGGTTTTGTAGTTCTTTTTAAGTCTGACAGTCTGAGAAGCATGCAGTGCAGCAAGGACAGGAATAGAGTATAGGATAGGAATAGGGTATAGGACAGGAATAGGGAATAGGCTGCTGTATTACTACACAGGGAAAAGAAATGAATAAGAGACAAATAATTCAAAACAAAAGGGTTGACTGTCTTGGATGTGCTAATGACAACATGGTTTACACTCCTTTGCTCAGAGTAGTTTCAAATTTGAGTCCATTTAGCAACTATATGCTATAGAAAACCTCTTTGCATAAACTTTATGCATTACTTTGCATAAAGTAATACTAATTAAATGCACCCTCATAAAGTAGGATGCAAGATACCAGCTTGAATATGGAAGATGTTTTGCCTTTTTTTTTTTTTTTTTTTTTTTTTTTTTAGGATGCATTAGGGGGATTAAGTATTTTAGATTAGATTTAGTAATAGATTCTAACAGAAAATGTTTTCCTCTGACAGTTTCAGTTAGGGACCTGCTAACACTAAAGTATAAACTTGTCTATGGTGGAAAATAATATCAGCTTGGATGACTCACCCTTTTCCTTCTTATAGCAAATAAAATATATAGCATTTAAGAACTTGAATTGCCTTAGGGCTTAAGCCTTCTGCTTACTGAAGTTTTCCAAAGGAAAGTGTAATATAATCTATTTTATTTTATGGCATTATAATAAGCTGGATTTTCAGTTATTTTAGGGAATACACAAGTCTTGACAATCAGAAATAATGATTGTTTGACATCAGAGCATTTCATTTATCTCCATACTTTAAATCTCACAGCATTTATGAGGCTATTTATATAGATATTTCCTATCAGCAAAGTCAAAATAGAAAAGACTGGAGATTTTGAAATAAAACATTTTACTTCATTTTATTTTACTAGCAAGTAAAATAAACCTGCAAGGTAGATTGGACTGATGCTAGAGTAAAATGTTAGGAAGACAATGCATTTTAATGATGTTTTAATTGTTCATCCATTTGGGGAATTTATTTGAAATTCTGCCTCTGTCTATCCAGGCAGCTCTACTTACTACTAAATGTGAATTTTTATAATAATCCAGCAATCATCTTTTTTGGCCATAGGAGATTGTCCTGGAAGGCTATTCCTGAACTGCAGTTAACCATGAAATAGATCCTTTGTCCAGAAAGATGAACTTCACACTTGAATTGCTGACAGGTCACAACCTGCCCAGTTTCCAAACATTTCACAACAAAACTAAGATGTTGTACAAGAGCTGTGTGCAAAATTGTTGGTATATGCTTTATATTCAATGCTTATGGGCTGTGCTACCACTGAGAAACTGACCTCAAAAGCGGAGATCTCAAAAAAGCCAATTGTTAACTTAATGACATGTGCTTTACATGCCAGTGCAGGAGCAGCGTCTATGGCTCTGGGCACTCCTCATTAAAATTCCTCTCTGAAAGCAGAGGTAAGGGGATTTCCTTCTGAAGGAACTGGTGCTTTGATGAATAGTGCTTATCATTCATGTCAACAGCAGCTCATCCTGAAGGATCAGATGAAGAGGATTTTTTTTCCTTTAGTTTGTACTTTACATCTAATGCCAGGGTTTTTTAAACATCCGGAATTAAACTACCTACAGGCTCCCAGCAAACTTTTACTTCCTCTTTTTCTGCTTTATCTAAAACCCCAGAGCAAATGCTGATGGGGAATGTGCTAGTTCATTTCAAAATACCCTTTTTCAAGGAAAAGTCTATAATTGCTGAGAAGCTATTTCCAGTTATGACTCTTTCTGTTCTTATCAAAGGCAATCAGAGATGCAAACAAAAACAATAGGTTTTGGCTCTAGATTGGTAATAGTAGCAACATCAGTCTGCCTATTGAGTCCTGTGTCATAGACCTGTGGGATCTCAATAATATGTCAGAGTTCAGCACTGTAATCCATCTGCCAAACCCAGAGAGGTGCATGGGGGCACCACTTTCATGAAGCATGCATACGTGAAGAAGCCCATGGTTATGGTGCTGTTGATTTAGTGTTGCTCATAGCTTTCATTGCTTATGAAGTTTAAGTGGAATGGATGCAGCAGCTCCCCAGGCTCCACAGTGAAGATCCTGGGAACCTTGTCAGGATTAAATGTGTTTTATTCTGAAACATAGAGTCGGATTGATACAAAAGACTACTCCTTCATTCAGTTTTTATATTCCTGGATTCTGGATTCCTGGATCCCTTAAATTCTCTGTTCCTCCTCGTGAGTGGTTTCTGCAATGCCACTTGAAGTCTATCACTTTTTGTGAGGTTTAATTTCCAGTGCCGGAACTGGAAAAAAAAAATCTGTGTCAAACTGAACTTTATTTTTTTCATTTTCTCCCAGCACAACAGAAAGTTTTGAGAAAATGGGCCTTCCTGAAGATTGTCACTACTGTTCCCTTCTTTTGTTTGGGTCTGTAACTGCTGATACTAATCATAGGTGAATATACCTCTTCCTTATTTTATGCAAACTGCATGACATAGAATGAAGCAAACAGGCTGTAATAATATATGTGTAGGTTTCTAAATCAAGCATAGATAGACATGGTAATTTAAGTCATAAAATAGCGGATATGTTATATTTTATTTTTAGTACTTAGGTGGTGTTTTCCTAGCCTTATATGAAAACCCTTGCTGTCTGTGCCATTGGTAGGTAAGATTACCTAACAGTATCCATTTTAAGACCTTGATGATTATTGTATATCTTTGTAGATATTGTAGATTGTAGATTGTATTGTATTATAATATTGTAGGTTATTGTATATATTGTAGATATTGTATATCTGCAGAGCGTAGTTAATTTTTGCATTCTCTTCCCCACTTCTCCTAGCAGTTCAGGTATTACTTTTATGTTAGTTATGTACATGTGTATGTAGTAGAGACTGTAGTCAAAGGATGGAAGATGTGATTTTTTATTTATTTATTTTTTTTTAGTATTATTTGCTAGGCAAATACTGGGAGCTCTAAAGAAGGGTTCAGTAGGGTGTATACGTGTGAGTCTCCAACTGTTCCTGTGTAATAGGATCATTTCCTGAACAGGAATGTACTTAGTATTATTTAGTCATAAATTATCAGTGCATGTAAATCATGCTTTTGTCATGATTTTAGCGTATGAAATCAAATTGCTTTCTCTTACCTAGGAACAGTTATTGATTATCTTTGGCCTGGACTTAGGTAGTATGTTGGCCAGCCAACCAGAAAGGTGTGTTCAGTTTTTAAATCCTGTTTAATAATTACAAGATCTACTAAAGATTGCTGAGTTTATTGCCATAAATTAGAAACATTCATTCATAGATCAAAATAAATGTTAGGACTAATATGATGTTTGAAGTTGTTACATTGCACTAAATACTAAATGATGTTTCAAATCCTAGTGTCTGACCATATTTAAGACTTTTATCTTCAAGGTTACACATGATGTAACATAGATACAAATGCTGCAATCAAGGAGAAGGCCGGTCTACACACTATTTGTCTTTTCTTAGCTGAAAGTAGATTTAGAGTAGATTCAGATAAGCTGGAGCAGATTTCTGCTTGGGTGTTCTTTTTCACATAGGGATTGTGTTGATTCCACATGACCTAGAACTGTTTTAAATAAGCAAAAGTAATTCAAAACAGCTATAAATCCACATGAGGAAAACTACGAAATCAGTATGGCTAAACAAACAGTTTTCCTTGTATAGAATTGTAAAGAGAGTGGAGCATATGGACCTTTTGTTGCCAATCTTTAGAAGCATGAAGGCAAAGCACTGAGAACCAGGCTGACTATACACAAAGATGTTTCCTTGCTTCTGTGAAGTGTTTCCTCTCTGAGTTTGTGTATATATGCTATACTTGCATACAGTACATACTACTGTGCTCTTGCGTGAGAGAGCTAAGTCACTTTATCAGGAGTGAAAAATTCATCATATTACAGACTAATTCAAATAAAGCATGTAAGGGTTTGGAAAGCTTCATTTTAAAATTAATTAAAAGTACCAAAATTTGGAAAGAGGCACAAATGCTTTAAGTCTCGTCTTAGGAAAATATAATATTTTGAATCTTATCAGAAATATTTTGTAGTTCCAAGGATGAAAAGCCCAGACAAGCTCTGGATTGTTTCCTCCTATAGTAAATGGAGAATGACCAGGAAACACATTGCAGAACAAAGTTTCAGATCTGTACTGCATAGATACATCAGGCTATTTAGCATAGTAGGGTTTAATTTTAAATACAAGCTGGTAAGAAGATTATTTTCTCAGTAGTACTGTCACAGATGCATAATGAGACCTTCTGCTGGCTAAAAGAAGCAAAAATACATTTGACTGTTTGCCTGCAGCTTGTTTAGCTCTATCACTTGCTTTCAAATTGCCAGGTATTGAAACTGCATAGGTGAAAGTGGGTGAGCAGAACCTTTTGATTTCACTGGATTAGTGAGGATGCATCATTGCTTTTGTCTCAAAGCTTATGTTTTATGTAAATGCTTACTAGATCTTTTACTGAGCCTGTGCACAGGGGGGAGAGGTAGCATTCAGACTGAAAAAACAGACAAAGTTTTAATTGCCTTAGTATAAGAGCATGAAACTTGGGAACCAAAAGAGTAAGAAAAGAAGGACCTTTGTGATTGGTGTCATGGAATCTGATACATGAAGAAAGAAGTGGAAAACAGGAGGAAAACTTTAATACTAATAGTTTCACACTTTTGCTTATTAAATGAGAAAGCGGGTCTTTCTATTCTCTTTCTTTTCTATGTCACGTCTGTTTTTAATATTATTTTATAGAGCTAAACTATCAGTTTTCTTTCTTTAATAGCAATGGGTTATTTTCTAGTCTGATTTTTCTAAGGAAAATATAATCACAATTTTTGTCTATGCAAGTAAGTTTTGATTGTGTTGACAATTTTCAGCCAGAGGTTAAAGTCACAAAGATACTAAATGCATGGAAGTTACATTAACAAGCAGTTAGATGTAGCTAGAGACTATTTCACTGTCCCCTCCACACCCCGTACTACCTCTTGCTAAGAAAGGAGAGGCTTCAGGCTTTGCTAGATACCAGAGGACACACCTGTGATAAGACATCAATCCCCAAACAAAATTCTTCATTTTTTCTTTTTACAGAACTTTTTCTGAAGGAACAAAAACTACACTAGTAAAGTTATTCATATGTGTAGCCTACTCGCCATGTTTTTTTCAGACTTTTGTATATGAAATTTGTTATCTTTTGCGTTATTGGCAAACAAATGCATCAGTGAAAAATTATACATTTAGAAAGGAGCATTGGATAAGTCATGTAAGAGATTCTTAAATTACAGACTGTTTACACAATGATTTCAAATATCAAACTGTATGTTCTTATGTTAATGTGCATTGGTATATATAGTTAAAACTGCCATCCATTTTGACTACTTAAAACTTGCTTTACAGTGACACTGAGGAGTGTCATGACATGCACTGCTTCTACCAATGATCTTACATCAGCATATCACAGTTTATTCATATATTCACCAGTGCACATGAATGTACATCTAATATTTAGCGACCTTTATTAGTCTTGTGTACCACTTTGATTTCTGGGGGGCGGAGGGGGGGAGGGGGTGGTGGGGGTGGGATTTCATTTGTTAATTGAGATTTTCACTTTATAACAAGGCATATGTTCAAGTCATTTGGTACACAAAGACATTTTGTTAAGAGTTGTTTACTCCTAGTTCACAAAGCAATTGGCCTGAAGAAAAAATCAAATAATTATAAATATCACTGATGATGTTTGTATGCTCAAAGTAAAAGTTAATGATGCCTGATCAAAATTCTATGAGTCTTGTTCAGAATAATAAGTAGAGAAAACCTGCTTGGAAAATGTCTGTGTTGCTGTTGAAACAGAAGCTAATTTTAATATTGTGGAGATAACATTTTTATTTTATTTTCTGCTGTGTGACTGTTGACTCCAAAATATCTTCATAAAGTTACCCTGGCTTTAGAACTGTGATCACCTCTGTGTTAAGACATTGTCTGTTTCCATTCCCAGTGGTATCAGTTCTATGATATTTAGGGGTTTACACTGGGATAACTTATGCAATTGCTGGCCCTAGTTGTCCAAACTGTATTTCTTAGGGATGTTGTTTTCTTTGTAAGTACATTGGCAAAACTGATATTGTGTGATCTTCTCAGTCTTAGTTCATTCTGGTCTGTTAATGTAAGATGAAGTTAATGACCATATACATTAGGTGTGAGGCTGTAACACATGTAGCTGAGGCCTGTGTGCATCTCCTGCTGCATGGGACTGCTGTATGACTGAACTAAGCTGCCAAAATTTATAAAGTCTTAGATTGTCAAAACCACATCTGCCACGAATAGAGACCACATTGTCTCACACAAAGATTAAAGAAGTATCTTTATCACAGATTTGACACACGTTCAGCACTCATGTATGAGTGGCTTATAAGTTTCCATATTTTTTTTTGCAGAAGTTACTATTGGCTATGTTATTCCATTCAGAACACTGTTCAAAACTGAGAGGCTATGTCCACATGCTAAGCTGACATGTGCCATGGAGATAAAGCATCCTAATGGGATTATTGCAGACTTCTGTTGTTCCAGTTATAAATACAAAATACCTATGACACTTCTACCTGTGCAAAACCCCATAGTCTTAGTATTGCACCTGAGTTACAATTGTACCATTGTAAGAGGAATCCCTGATAAGGTTCTAGTGCAGATTCTGAGAACAGTTTCTGAACACCAGGACTTTGCTGCACCACAGGCAATTAGTACTTTGTGCCACACACGCTTCACCATGAGTCAAACTTCTTTCATCTTTCACAGGGAAATCACTGCTGGGTCAGGAATCGCAAGCCACCAAATCCTATTGTAGTTCTTGTGCTGAAATAGTGTCAGCAATATACCACATCAAAATGTTTCATCCTGACACCTGTAAATATAGAATGGAGGAATCCTACTTGTCTGGTTTTGCCTTTTGCTAAGGGACAGTGTATTCTGTCTTCCTTCTCTGAACTATTTCAGGTTCTTCACTTCCTCTTTTCTCTTGAATTTTTTTTTCTTCACGTGTGTGTGTGTGTGTGTGTCTGTGTGTGTCTGTGTGTTTTTCCAGTGTGGAAGGAGGATAGTAAAGGCAAAGCTGAGAGGCTTGTTTCAGTTCAAGGATGGCCCTGGAGGAGTAATATGCTTTCAGTTTATGAAGGTTTGTTATTGTCAAGCTTCATCTGCAGACTTACTTTTTTGTGCCATGCAATGTCAGCAGGTGAAGAAAAACCTTGACATAACATGGCTGTGAGAGCTCCTACAGGCTCAGCCTGCAGTTTTGCACAAAACTATTATCAACAGTGGCATTTGCAACTACATTGTCTGATGCCTTTGAGTCACTATTTTGAAAATGGTATGCAGGTGTAACGCTGAGAAAAGGTGCAGATGTGAGATGACATTTCTATTGCAGACCCCTCCCTAAAAGCATCCATACTAATGGATTGGGGGATTCTGATCATCTTCCACAGGAGCCAGCATCTGTAATGGGGCTAGAGGAGGAAAGGAACTGATAGGAGGTGCAGCTGAGCAACAGAGGGTTGCAGGCATGGAACAAATATAGTGCAGCTTTCAGTTAACAATCATTATCTTAGCATTGGTTCCCCTGCTAACTGTCACTAGTGGTAAAAAAAACTCATTTACAAGTGAGTCCTGTTCATTCTTTATTTTTTTTTTCCACAAGAATCTTACACCACCTCTTTTTTTTTTTTTTTTTTTTTTTTTTTCATCCTTATCACAAGTCTTGCAAGAAAACAAGAGCTTCTTTCTCAAGTTCTGGCTGCTACAATCAAAAGGCAGGAAACTAAACACACTTTTACACTTGTCAGGTTTTAGCTATTTGCTGTCCTCAGACTCTTTTTTTTTTTTTTTTTTTTTTTTCTTTCTTACAGAAAATTGATTCGCTAAAAAATACCCAAACTAGAAATAAACTAATTGTAGCTCAGTGCTTATTACCCTGCTCCTTTCTACACAATCTTTGTGATATCAGGAGATTGGTTACTGAATAGGTCATTCTTCTAGTTCTCCCTTCTCATTCTTTTCATGTTTAGCTGCTTTAATATCTCACCTTTCCTTACTGAGGATGGAGGATAGCTGGGAGAGTCTATTGACGAAACATCAGGGAAAGGCCACTTGGCTTTTTCAGTATGTGATGTGGAGAGCCTCAGGGCTGCTATACTCAGTTAGCCTTATTTGCTTGTGGCCCCACTGCATGTGTACTGTTTGTCTAGGGCTACAAAATGAATGTGAGATGCATATGCAGATTCATATGTATCACAGAGGTGGTACATGTCTGTATTCTGTGAGCACGTGCTCCTGCTCTGGAAAGCTAATCTTGGGACAATGGGGGATGGAAGCCCCTTCCTGCACTCTTTGTTAACACCCAGGTTTGGCTCTTGCATCATTCTTTTGAGCAATGGTAGGTAGAGCACGTGATGGGAGTTCCTCATTTGGTGTTTGTATTTACTGTATCCTGGATTGGCTCCAAAATATTGAAAGGCTGGAATGCTTGTTATGGATATTTACATGCCCATGCTTGGATATTTTTCAGTCTGTTCCTGTTGAAGGTGAATAGTCGGGGCTAGCAAATAGTTTTCTACATGCCTGGAAGTAAGCTCATTATTATTATTATTATTTTGGCTACAACTTTTAGTTCAGCAGCAGAGTTACAACTAAAAACATGCTTTAGTTACAACTAAAAACATGCAAATATGTTAGAAGTAAATTCCATGAAAGTTAAAACTAGCACAATATGTGGGTCTAGAATGCAAAGCTAATTTCTTTGAAAGTTATTTTCAAAACTGTTTTAAAGTCAAGATGAATGACACATTGGTGGAATGAGCACCACATCTTGCTTGCTCTGTAATTAGTTATGTAAGTTCTCCACTATAGACGTACAAAAAGGTGCTTGCCTACTTGGACACATACATGCTATCAGTACCACTGGTCTCCAAACTCCCACCGATTGTACAGTTAGGACAACATTTGAGAAGCACGGTGTTTGATCTCAGGCAAATATGTAATCTGTCACCCTCTGTTCCTCCTCAGATTCCATGCTCATTAACTATTTGCAAAAGCTTCCAAATTTGCATGTAAACTCAATAGTCACTGTGGAAAATCACAGCTGAGCCACTCTGAATATATTTGTATTTGGGGACAAATGTTTTTAAAATCCTCCAGAAAAATAATAGTGCTAAAACTGTCTGATGATTACAGCAGCTACCACAGTCTTGGAAGTGCAAAGTAGCAGGAGTGTCTGCCTGAGAAAATGAACATGAATGCTTATAATGCAATTATTATTCATAGTTGAACAAATTGGAAAGCATTGTAAGAAAAATAGCTAATAGATTTTTAAACACTTTTAATCAATTTCAAGGTGATTCTTTTAAGCAGCATCTTAGAGAAATTCTTACTACAGTACCTCCTGTGAGGTTCCATTATTTCTTTCATAGTTGTAGACAAAATTTTTGCTGATATCTCTATCTCAGGAGCAGCAGTTAAGTGATTTTTCACTCTGTGTTTTTAAGTGTCCCATAAATTTTTACTTAGATACTATGACCCTACAATGAGAGCTGCTTCAGATATTTGAAGTGTGCAAACACAGTCCTTAAGCCGGGCTTTGATCTCCTTTGTCTGTAAACCAAACAGATATATTCGATAAGGAGAGGTGGACAGAGCTCTTGAAAAGGAGTAGCTGAGAATTTTATAATTTCATGATTGATATTTCAAAGAAAATAATATGGTGCTCTCTACTTCTAGAAGACTTTCACAGGCTGTCTGAATGTGACAAAATAGGTTTGGTTTATATTTAAAAATCATGAAAATCTAGATTGCTAAAAGGTACTAGACACACTTTGAAGTGTACTGCTTGCACAAAAAATATGGTTCTGATATTTCAAAAAAAAAAAAAAAAAAATCCTGTATCTTTCATTATCCAATTCCCTTTATCTTTCATTGGTAAAGCAGGTATTTGGATCCCTAGAATTCTGGTCTGAAAACAGAGGTTAGTAATTCATAATTCATATAGGAAATTTCAGTCTAATGCATATTTAAACCTGAAAACAGCAGTGATTTTCATGTATAGCATTTCATTTCAGAACTTCACTGACCCGTAAGCTATTTAAGAACATATTTCAGAGGATGCTTGTTTGTTTGTTTTTTACTGAATCATTTTGAAAAATTAGATTTTGC
This sequence comes from Aythya marila, assembly GCF_965140915.1. NCBI lineage: Eukaryota > Metazoa > Chordata > Aves > Anseriformes > Anatidae > Aythya > Aythya marila. Next base: position 19,854,144 of record NC_139080.1, on the reverse strand, counting down.
TGGTGGATATAGCAGTTACAAGGAGATTTAAAAGGTGGTGTCTAATTTTTTTCTGTTCTCTGACTACTGATACACTAGTGTTATGATGAAATATTAACCATAATTAGAGGTGAAGAAAAAGGATCAAGAGTGGAAATTTTCATTTAATAACTTTTTTTTGGATCTGATTTTTCTACATTGATACATACAGCGTGGAACTTATATACTTCTCATCAAAGTTTCCCTGGATGTGAATATAACTAAGGAGAAAACCTTGCCATGAAGAATTTATCTAGACAGACAAGATAACTAAAGTCTACACTATACAGACAAAGCACAGAAGCATGAAGATTTTATATAGAAGTTAAATAGCTGTATTAGCATAAAACTGAGCTCAAGCCATCAAGACCTACCTTTCAGCGGGTTTTTGAATGCTTTTATCTTCAGAAACAATTCCCCAGGGTGGAAGATTTGGTTTAAAAGTGTGTAAATGACATTATGTTGTTGTTTAACCCCAGCAGGCAACTCGGCACCACATGCCTCCCCAGGTGGAATGGGGCAGAGAATCAGAAAGGTGAAGCTTGCAGAACTCATGGATTGATATGGACAACTTGCAAGGTAAAGCAAAAGCTGTGCATGCAAGCAAAGCAAAACCAGGAATCCATTCACTGCTTCCCACCAGCAGGCAGGTGTCCAGCCACTCCCAGGAAAGCAGGGCCCATCATGCTGAACAGTTTATTGAAAGACAAACACCATTACTCCAAATGCACTACCCCCTTCCTCCTTCTTTACCCCAGCTGTTTGTGCTGATCACAGCACCACACGGTGTAGGACACCCCTGTCCTGGCTGTGTCTTTTCCCAGCTCCTGGGGCACTCCCAGCCTCCTCACTGGCAGGACAGCACAAAGAGCTGAAGGCTCTGTGTGAGTACTGCTCTGCAACAGCTAAATACATCATTGTGTTATCACCTCTCTTTTAATCAAAAATCCAAAACACAACATGGGATGAGCCTCTATAAAGAAAATTAATTCTATCCCAGTGAAAATCAAAACACAGTACAAGACAGATTATTTGGGGAATCGCCAGCTCTGTAAGTGATACAAATTCTGGTCAGAGATAACATGTTCTTGTAGCATTATCATAATATGACTGTGGATACATTGAGCAGTCTGAAAGTGCCTTTGGGCAATGGGCTTTCTTCAAGGAGTATTCAAATGATTCAATACCAAGTAAGACCATGATCCAGGACACAGAATTAAGCAGTCTGAGTAAAGATAGCTAAATGAGAGGTGTCAGGAAAGACTCATCCTATGGTAATGGATACGTCAATGAACATGTGCAGAAGTAAGAAGCGAAGGAAGAGGAACACCTGGGAAGTGAAATCTGTAGTGGCTGTGAGGGAGCGTACTGCTGGAGCTGAAAGGAAGAACCACAGATGGGATGACAAATAATGTACTAAGGCAGTGTGCTGTGAGAGAGCAGACAAAAGCCCTAAAGCCTCTGTGGTCCTTGTGGTAAGTATTCACAAAAGGCAATGACAGAAAACAGTTACTGGTATTGCAGTGGGACAACGGAGCCTCCCTAATAACAACAGTGATCCATTAAATCGTTATAGTCAATCTGGGATATATATTATCAAAGTCAGTGAGAGTGAGGGCAGGGAGAGTGTGAGAAAATGTGGCATAGAAAGGCCTAAGGAAACAAGGGCTACCTATGATTAAGAAAATTAAGATGCAATTCAATAAACGAAAACTGAAGTTAGATGGAAACAAGTACACCACATCAGTGGTACAAGCAAGAATCTGAAGTTGAATTTTAAGGCAATTATATTTGAAGAAATGTGAAAAGTAGATGGCTGCAAGGAGTTAGCTGTAAAGTGGGTTTACACAAACATGGTTTCTGCATCAACAAATGCCTGAGTGGAGATGTGATCCTACTTACAAGGAAGTGTGATGAGGTTCTTTCAAGGAGGTGTGATGACCTGTGGAGAATGGAGATGAAGGAACATAAGTTTCCTATGCAGACAGCTTGGAGAAATAAGAAGGCAGCTTGTGTGGCATGTTGCTCACCTGGATGGTATGGGACCTGAAAGTGAAACCATCAGGGGCAGTGAACAGCACTTGCTAGAGGCAATCTCCTGATAATTTTTCTTAGAGATTAGAAAATAACCAATTACAGGGAATGGAAGATAAACTTTTGTTTTCTTCAAGGCATAGGGTATTGCAGTTTAATCAAGGAAGCTTAACCAGATGAACTGTTTCTACCATAAATTTGCCTCAGGTTACTAAATGGTAAGAGGCACAGAAAGGGCTTACCTCAAAGGAAGGCTATGAAGATTAATGAGTGTATGCTTATATTGTGTTTTGCCCATACTGTAAATGCTTTCTAGAGAGGAAGATTTTGAAGTAACGCAAATAGAGACTCTAGAGCAGGAGGTGACAGATGCAAAGCCTTGGTCTAAATTTAGGCACAGTGGGGTAAACTGAAAACAAGAATATTCTGTGTTTGACTGGAGCACTAATAGGAAAAACAAAACAAAATAAAACAAAACAAAATAAAACAAAACAAACAAAAAAACAGATTTAGGAAGTACAAACATTGTACAGTGAGAAAACTGGAGTGCTTTTTAGCACTTTCAGCATCAGTTTGGGAAGGAGTTAAGGCTCTCATGAAGACCATTAAAACCCTAAAAACTAGTAAAGGGTAAAATGCAGCACCCAAATCAGTGAGTGTGCTTCCCCTTCCTTGGAGTTCTATGAGAGATGAGATGATGTGGTTTTTCAGCCACCAATCTGTTTATTTCCATTTTACTTTACTTTACTTTATTTTATTTTATTTTATTTTATTTTATTTTATTTTATTTTATTTTATTTTATTTTATTTTATTTTATTTTATTTTATTTTATTTTATGACAAATACACAGAGTTGATTTTCTCTTGTAGGAGAGGATAGATTGCCTTTGCATCTGAAGATCTACCTGGCATGGAAGCAGACTCAGAAGGGAATGTAATAAAGACATGGTGCCATCACTGTGAAAATTACTGCTCTGTCGTCTCTAGTTTATTTGCTGGATTTCTTGCTCCTTCACCTCCCAAAAATCCATTATGTATAACATTGAACAAGTAAGTAATTAAGATAATCAGAATTTCTGGCTCTACATAAGGCAGCCTAATTTTTTTTTTTTTTTTTTTGGGGGGGGGGGGGGGGGGAAGGGAGAGGAGGACAGTCTCCTTTTACTAGAGAATGAAGAATCTAAGAATATTATTATTCAAATACCAGTCAAAAATGACATGGGGAAGTTACTTTTCATAAGAACAAACCTATGAATGCTGAAGTCTTCAAAACAGACCCTATGAGTTAGGTTTCTAGTTGCATTGAATTTTAAGTGGACTCAGATGCCCAGTTCACTTGAGCACCTTTGAAAAATCCCAGCCTAGACTACTCACAAATTTAATTTAATGAATCTGGAAGCTCTTTGCTTTATTTCTTACTAATCTTGTGTTACTTCCCTGTCTCTATACAGTGTCCACTGAGACTTTAATTCAGCATAATGGAAGTTGTGTGTTTGGGCCTGCATGTAGTCACTGGGGCTGCAGGACTTAATACAGTCTGCCTGTGCAGACCTCAGATGAGATGGTCTGTATTTTAAACATGTTAAACTGGAGCACATGCAAAGCATCCTTCGTTCAAAGTTGCTTAGTAGATGATCTAGGAACAAAGCAGGCCGTGGAACTGGGTTTAGATTTCTATGCTAAATGTGGTGTGATGTGACAGCACAGCTGAGTTTATGGAGGAAAGCTATGCCTGGCTAGGGGATGCAGTGGTAAATTCTTGGTGCTGACAGTCATCTGTCTTCCCTTCCAGTGGAGCATGCACTCTGCGATACGCTCCAACTGAATAGCAGATTTACTAGGTTCAAGTTCCATTCAGTAAAGGAATATAAAACAGTTTTTTTGCTATGAAACTGAAACGTTTATGAACTGACAGTCAGCCCTTCATTGTTTGCAACATGGCTTGGTGCAGAGATGACACTTTGAAAGGTGTGCCAAAAAGCTAAAGCAGCCGTGTTGAAAAGGCTAATATATTCTCAGGGGCAGCTGGCAGACCATAGATATTAATAAAAATCTCAATAAAGACTTATTGTCCTGGTTTCAACTAGGATAGAGTTAATTTTCTTTCTGATAGCTGGCATGGTCCTGTGTTTTGGATTTAGGGTGAGAATAATGTTGATAGCACAATGATATTTTAGCTTTTGCAGAGCTGTGCTTGCACAGAGCCTAGGATTTTGAGCTTCTACTGCTGCCCTGCCAGCGAGGAGGCTGGGGGTGCAGCAGGAGCTGGGAGGGGACAGGAGCTGGGCCAGGACAGCTGGCCCGGGCTGGCCAGGGGGATGTTCCGTAACTTATGGAGTCATGATGAACAATAAACTGGGGTGCATGGGGATTCTGATGCCCAACAAGCTGGGCATCAGTTGCTGTATGATGAGCAACTGTATTGTGTATCACTTGTTTTGTGAATTCTTTTATCAGTATTATTATTTTCCCTTCCTTTTCTATTCCATTAAATTATCTTTATTTTAAACCATGAGTTTTACTTTTTTTTTTTTTTTTTTTTTTTTTTTCTTGTGTCCCCCAGCCCAGTGCAGGAAGAGAGAGTGAAAGGCTGTGATGCTTAGATGCGTGCTGGGTTAAATCACAACATTTGTTTCATCACAAAAGAGAAATGGGAAAGTGACAGAATAATAGATACAATTTCTGGTGAAGAAAGCAGAGCGCAACTAAACCATTTTGGTTACGATAATCTGGAATCTTCTACTGTTTTTTACTACACTGAAAAGGATCTGGTGTTGGCTAGTAAAGCTGCCTCTAAGAGGCTCCCAGCATTTTGACAAACAACATTGAAATTCAACCAATTCATGCACGACTTGAGAGGGGAAGACATGGGAAAATGCCAGCCTCAAGGATGGGGCCGCAGCTTTCCCAGAATTTCCAAGCTGTGACACGCTCAGGCTTGACTTCAGTGCTGGACAGTATAACCAGGAGCTAGGTTTTATGAGGGGGACAGGGCAGGAAATGAGAGATAAACTTTAGCCACAATTAACTCAGGTCAGGGAAATTCTAAGGACAGTTTAATAATCTGTAACCTGACCAAGCACAGAGGGATGTCTGGCAACATTAAATTTTCTGAGGCACTCAGATTCCTAAAATTGTTATCCTTATGCTGTTCTGATGCCTATTCTGTACAACAGGCACACATTAAATATGAAAGAGCAAGAATTAAAAACTATTACCTAAATTACCTGTATTATTGTGGAAGAAGCTGGTTTTGTAGTCAAATATATGTATCTATTTATTTATTTATTTTATTTCTGCTGCTTAGGCTGATGAGCTGTGTTTATCCTTTATCACAATAATAAAAAGATTTTAATTCTGTCATGGACTGCCATCCAAGTTCTTGTAGGAAGTATGCAAATGTAGAGCAGAAAGATGGATACAACCCCAGACCAGGAATGGTGTGTGTCTGTGTCTTATTCAGTGAAATGTTTGCAATTCATGTCAACAAGGATAGTTATTAGGGACAACAGAACACAGAAAATCCCAGCATGGCCAAGTTAAGAGGGATTCTTTTAATGAATATGACAATTACTACAGCCTGAACATTTAATGTTTTTCAGTTACAGGCATGTAAGTGTGGGGAAGAAAATTTTTTCCTCCATCAGCTATGTAATAAGAAGTGTCATTGCAAAAACATAAATATGGGTTCCATCTTTTTCTTTGTTTCCTTTTTTTTTTTCTTTGTTTTTTTTTTTTTCTTTTTTTTTTCTTTCTTTTTTTTTTTTTTTCTCTCAGAAGGACACAAGTGACTCAGCCATTTTATTGTGAAAGAAAAAGAAAAACAGTTGTATTAAAGTCACCATTATCTTTAAGTGACCAGTTTTAAGTTAATGTTAGATGACCATCTTTAAGTTAAAGTGACCAGTATCTTTATCTCAGATACATGGCATCCACAGATTAACTGGTTAATCAGAAATGATCAGAAACCTAGAAAACCTTCAGCTGAAATGTGAATAAATTTTGATTGCCAACTTTGTTGGAAAGTGAGGTGTGTTGATAGCCAAAGCTGTCATTGGTGCTCTCTGAAGTGATGTGTAGTCTCTTGCAAAATCAATATGTAGTCAGCCTTTGTGATACTAACGCTTGCTTTGGCTGCAGATGGAAGAACTCCAGTGTGATAATACAGAACAAAGTTCACTTTCTGGATTGTTTGTTGTTAAGTAATGTGTAGAAAACATTGTAAGGTGAAAGATGGTAGAGGACTTTCTGGACAGACAACCTTTTCCCTTTTTGAGACAGCCCATTGTATTTTGTTCATGGTTGTTCCTAAAAGAAAAACAGCTGAATGTTGAGAGGCTGCAGGACTAGGAGCTGAATACCAACAGAAATATACCTGATAAGTATTCACTTATATGGTGCTTGTGAGTATAATAGTAAGTATCAGTGAACTAGAGGCTTTCCTGTGGAAGATTTGAAATGCATGCCAGTACGTTTTGTAGGTGTCAACTCTGTTTGTAGTCATAGTACCTGTGGTGAAAGACTTGAGAGGAGGTACCCATGTACATTCTTTGTTCTGTTACTTTTTAGCACCAGCTATTCTTTTGTACCAGTCTGGAAGAAAAATGAATGTTGTACATACAACATGACAGGATATGTATGAAAGTCAATCTGTTCTCCATCTTGTCCCTGCAAATGGCTGCTCTCGGGTACCAAGCAATGTGTAACAACAGGCAAAATACATAATGACTTTTACAGAGGAGAGTCTTCCAGGCTCAAGCAGTCTGTGACCAAGGATTCCCAGGATCCACAGGAGCATTGTTCCCCTGTGTGAAGGCCACCTAGACATTATTTTCCTTCCTTTAACTTAGCCAAGTTCTTTCTGAACCAATGCAAGCATTTGATACTTACAAAGTCCTATACCATGAGTCTCTGTTGTTTAAGTCTGTTACTAAAGCATCTCTTGTTTATTATGAACCTACCACTTCTTACTTAATTTGATACACATATGTTTTGTACTGGAGAAGTTAAGGAACAATCACACTCAATTCCTCTTCTCCTTTCTCTCATAGTTTTATAGACTTCTGTCACATTCTCCCCTTGACATCCCTTCCCACACCCACCATCTCTTTTTCAAGCTGAAGAGTTTAGTCTCCCTAATCATTCCCAATCAGAAGCTGCTAGAGCTTTTCTAGTTGTCTTTCTTCTTCTTCTTCTTCCCTGCATGAACAGAGTTGCCTGCCTTTAAAGTTTCTGGTACATTAAGGATTTATAAGGTGACACATTATTCTATCCCTTCACTAATAATTTTTGAAACTTGATTTTGTCTTTTGATAGAGAATTGAGAAGTAATTGAGCTGATAAAACAGTTTATCATCATTAAAGATTCTGCTTGTGACTGAAAACAAATAAAATATTTGGATATTGAGTTGAGAATATAAAATATAGTACAATTTAACAGTTTGGGCTGTTCGGGAAAGGGAAGAGGTAAATAAGAACTGGACAAGTTAACATATCTCCCTATCCTTGTTGCCACTGGAACTGGAGTTGGACAGGGTGATGATCTTCTCTTTCATTTGGTATGGCAGCTGAAAAGTTAACTTTTTCCTTGACAGGTGAGCTTGGGGGCAGAAAGGTTCCTGAAAGCAGTCAGCAAGCATTGACTCAACAGGAACCAAAAGGAACAGTTTCATACGTAGCTCATGTCACTGCTACCTGGGTGCACTTTTGAATTATTTTATTTCAAATGCTGAGTTTCAGTGTATAAGAGGCTGTGATGGAAATTTCCCATTACATTCTATTGATAAATGCCATTTTGGCAAAACACAGAAGTTTCCAAGGAAGAACTTACGAGTATTTGGAAAATGCAATGCTCTGCTTGGAAGATAGAAAATCTGGAAGACTTTAGTCTACTTGGAAGTAAATCTCCGCAGACATTCTATATGGGCTACTGGGAAGCAAAAAAGGTATCACTTGACATTGTCCCTTGAATCAGAAGAGTTATAACACTCTTCTAATTTAACTATATATGTATTTATTTGAATATCTGACTCTTTCTGTATAGATGTATATCTTTGGCTCCCTGCCACTACAACTTCTGATTATTGCCTGTTGAGATTCTGAGATTCTCTGTTGAGATTCAAGGGTCCTTATATTTTTTGTCCATAATCTTCTCCATAAGACCTATCAATTCAGATAATCTCCCAATAATATCATCAGTATTTATTATAAGATAATAATGCCTATCACTAGTGGAGGTTTGGATTCAAAGATTCCTGCATGCTGTGGCATACCCATTGCTCCAGTTTGCAAAAAGCCAATGTAAGTTCCTGTGGAAATGGTGATAGGCTTCCTAATGGAAATGCCACGAGAGCTGAAATAATTAGCAGAAATCTTGCAAAATCAGGAACTAAAAGATGTCTTTATCCTGTGTGTTTTAGAAATAGAAAAGTGTGAATGAATGTGCACCAGACCCTTCTTATCAATTTCATCTTCTCTCTCCTGAGCAAGAATTCAAAAACTTAAATAGATTCTGGCAGAAAACAATTAGAGGTTAATCCTTTGTCTTATTTCAAACACTTTCTCCAAACATATCAATATAATTTTTTAAATATTAAGGCACACAGCCTAAGTCTGGAAATCTGTCCATGGATGTAATATGAATTTTACAAAGAGAGTTTGCAATAAAGGTTTACATAAGATCATCTGGCAAAAACAAACAAACAAACAAAAACAACATACATTCAAACTGTTCAAAACAGCTTTAGAAGACAATTTCCCCAGTAGTCCCACTTTTTTTTTTTTTTTCTTTTTTTTTTTTTTTTTTTAATCCAAATTATCTAGCTTTGGGATTGGATTTAAATCATAAAAATGATAACATCTCATTTAAAGACACTCACACCACCTGAATTTAGGCAGATAGCTTTGGACTCCCTGAATGGCTAGTGAAGGGTGAAAGATCAGATTTAAAATCTTCCTATAAGTGATTCACTAGTGCCTTTTATTATCTATATAGACAACCCTGACTATCAGTGGAAGCACTTAAGTCTGATGCTTAATGTATGATGGTGAAAATATCCTTCACTGAAAGATCCAGTCATACTGGAAAGGACTAGAAATTTGGGCTTGTTTATGCACACCCATCTGGGGCGACAACAAGGAGGAGGTGGGTGGTCAGGAGAAAGCCCCACCAGACCTGGAGGATTCTGAGCATGAGGAATGGCAACTTAGTGTAGATGTGCTTATTTGTCCTTTCACCTTGCTCTTCTGATGCTTCTGGAGCCACAAACATTTTCATGCTCTAGCAGTAGAAATTGTTTGGCAGCTACCACAAGGAAAAGATGGTCAGAGTTGTAGCTAAATAAAGAAGCTCTATTCTTGGCGTGGCACTGACATTCTTTTCAGTAATTGTAACACCCAATTGCACTACTGCAGAGGAGTGCATACGTGCCCCACATTGCACTGATAGAGCGGATGGGACCAACACCACTGTGATATGTGTGATATATACCTCAGCTACCTTGCTCTTGAATCCTAGGAGAGTCCACTGATGACCAGTCATTGACTTCAGTTGTTGTTCAATGTGGTGGAAGACCATTTGTCTTCTATGTTAAATAACTTCTGCCATCTAACACAGAATTATCTTTTCCAGGATAGTCATAGTAGTTCACATTTTTCCTTCTCATCTTCTGTAATGATCAAAGAAAGAAACGTACAGAGCTGTTACTGTGATGCTTCTACAGACTCAGGAACACCTTTGGAAGTCCTGGATGGAAGATTTTCAGTGTTGTTCATATACCAGAAGCATGTTGTTGTTATTTTAGTGGGCAGATACTTTCAGCACTTTTTTTTTTTTTTTTTTTTTTTGGTTAATGCTTTATTACATATAGCAAGGCAACATGCCATTCTGGGCACTGCACTAGAAAAGCAACAATGGAAACAATAACTGTCATCAGGCATAACTATAGGCAGTGCTGGAAAAAGAATGAAAGAAAATAGTAATAACAGAGTCAAACAGGATAGAAATCTGACTAATGAATGCAAAATCTCTACCAGCAGCAGAGCGTGTGGGATTTTTATTTCTATTTTAACTCTGCAGTATTGTTCTTTAGTTGTTGCTCAAATCTAGTAAAAACATTTGGAAGTGAAAAAAGTATTTGCTTAAGGTAGTTATGGGTGGAAAGCCTGCTGGAATGATCTGGGTGGTGCAGTCAGAGCTTAACCCTTTCATGCCACATCTGAGCTGTGCTTTTGTAAAAGGGCACCAGTGACTCACTCTCATAACCCTTCCTCCTTGTTCTCACCTGTGCAGGTCTAAGACTCCAGCACACTTTTAGAGCAGCCTGAAGAAAGCTGCAAGAAATGATAGAGATTAAGTTGCTTCGACTGCATCCCATGTGGCTCAGATGCATCCCTTCTGTCAATGTGAAATGTTCAAACAATATAGGCATTGCTTTTATGACTGTTGATTACCTGAGTTTCACCTTACATAAGGCAAATTCTTGAGAAGCTCAATAAACCAGATGAAGGCTGCTTTGTTTTGCAGAGCAGTTACAGTTACACTGAAGAATTTGGACCTTTGAGACGGTGAGCTCTGAAACATAAACGTGGCAAGCACCATGCAGAGGTAAACAGTGGCAAACTGTGTTCATGGACCTCTTCTGTCATCCAAAATACTTCTTGCTGGAACACAGCCCTCCCTTTTTTTGCCTTATAATGGTAATACGTTAGATGTGACAGTATGCACTGTCATGCTCGGAGAGTCCCTAGGTAGCCTGTCTGTGTCTTCAGCAGTAAAACTGATCTCATGAGGTAGCAGCTGAAGAATGTTTGCTATTTGCATGATAGCATATCTAGATTTGTAGCGTGCAGTCCATCCATAAATGTGCTTATCCTTTGCCTTTCAAAAACTGCTTGGTTACTCATTTACACTCGGGATCATTGTAGTTCATATTGTCATGGGTTTGGGGATAATTGTGCAACAGTTAAAAGGTCTTAGCTGTGTCAATGACAGGAAACAATGCTTCTATTTATGTTAATTTTACAGGTAATGTGTACACTCAACTAATTTTGCTAGTCCAGTTAAGAGCAGAATTCTAGTAATTGACTATAGGGTGGAGTGGTGGCTACTGTTTCTCAGACATATTGCACTCTGTGGATGTCCTGACTGACTGCTGACACTTTTGAGTAGGGACTAGTACTGGAGGAAGGAAGGAAGGAAGGAAGCCTACAGACAGGCTGAGGTGTACACTGCTTTAAAGTGGGTACCACATAAAAGCTAATTAAAAGAAAGACAGTTTCAGAAAAGTCATGCATAAAGTCTTTTAATGTTAATTTCCCAGAGGGAAAGGCATCAGATGGTATATTAATTGCTATAATTCTTCTTCTTTCTCTTTATTGTTTGTGCTAGTCCCCACTGTTTCAAACACAGCATCAATCTTTTAATCAATTTTCAGTGTTGTTTATTGGCAACATTCACCAACTTTAGACCATAGAGTAGAGTATAAATTTGCAAGCTGAATTGATCTGTAAATCCTAATATTATATTTTTATCTTGAAAAGTATATAAACATCCATTTATTGTAACCATAGTTATATATGAGTATGATACCTATAATCCTTATTCATCTGCCATTCTTCATCTCCCAAAAGAGATTTTTTTCTGAGATCTTAGTCACCTTTGTAAGAATTGATTCTCTCTTAGACATATACACTGCAGATGCAAAACAAACAAACAAACAAACAAACAAAAACAGACAGCCAGAACATATGGTTATATTTCAGAGAATGTTATTTCATTTAAGTTAAAACCATGCCAGAGACTGTTTTAACAGTCAATACTCATGGTCAAATCTTGGTGTTCTGAAACATTGTTCATCACAATTTATTAACACAGACGTAGCATAAGATGATAAACTTAATTTAGCTCATTAGTCTGTGTTTGCTTTCGTGCTTTGATCTTGTAGAGGCAGCAAGTTTCTCCCCCCTCCCCCTACCACCATGTTCCATGGGAAGAGTTAGCCCAAGCAATTCACAGATCTTTCAATCCCTGTCAGTCTTCCATATGCACAGCTGTGTCTCTGTCTTGACTCCAGGCCTCTTGGCTGGAGTTGGTGGAGCAAATAAACTCATCTCCATGTATAAGGGCTTCTACAGAATGACAAGGTGGTTGCATGTATTGCCCAGTGTCTGGGCTGAGTGTGATTAATGGCTGACCATGTTCATGTCTAGATGAGCTATCTAGTACAGCATGTTTTTGTGAAAATTCTTTTGAGCTGAAGGGCTTTAATATTTTTTTTTTCCTTTTTTTTTTTTTTTTTCTTATATTTTGTAGCCCTGAAACATTTTGCTGTTAAAAAATACTGGAAAGTATTGAAAGATACTCAGGAAGTTACAGAAGGTTGTGAATACGAGGGTGGGATTTGGATGCTGTGAAAGACATTTTCAGAAGTCTTTCTTTCTTTCTTTCTTTCTTTCTTTCTTTCTTTCTGTCTTTCTGTCTTTCTGTCTTTCTGTTTCTCTTTCTCTCTTTCTTTCTCTCCTTTTTTCTCTCTCTTTTTCTCTTTCTCTCTCTTTCTCTCTCTTTCTTTCTCTCTCTTTCTTTCTCTCTCTCTCCCTTTCTTTCTCTCTCTCATTCTCTTTCTCTCTCATTCTCTTTCTTTTTTTCCCTCTTTCTCTCTTTCTCTCTTTTTTTTTTTTTTTTTTTTTTTTTACAGAAACATAAACAATCTTTTAATTGTTTACTCTTTGCTTGTTCTTCAGACAACGTAACATCCTCTGCATTGATGCATTAGTCACCAAGTATGGGCTGTCCTAAATCTTAGCCATCTGGATTTCTTATAGAAGATAAGAAAGAGTACTGTGGGAGCTAAAGAAAACAGGAAGATCCCATGTACAGAATATAAAAAGCAATTGGATCACACTGCCTATTACAAAGCAAGCACAAATATTTTATAACTAATACTTAACTATGTGATTTCTGAAAGCTTCAAAGAATAGTTGTTTTCTTCCTTTTGAATGCTCTTGATATGAAAGAATATCAGTTTGTTAAATGAGCAAATGAATAATCTTTGGTGAAAATGCTTTTAAAATTAATAGCTATAGACGCAACAAATCTCAAAAATGGGATCTCTCAGTTTTTTCAATAATTAAACTTGGAAATCTTATACAATAGAAAGAAATCTAACTCTATGTATAACTGTTGGCAGAAATCATTTTTCAAATAGTTTATATTTTATAATAAATGGGTTTGCCTGATAAATTCCAAAGTATGTATGGCACAATTCTCCTCTCATCCCACTTTACTTGCTGAGCTAATCTGTTTTGGTTTATGTCAGCCACTGTTTATCAAGCACTCTGCTTTTTCAATAAATCTCAAATGAGATAAAAATGTGTTTAGTGTTGTTGACATCATACCCCTGAAACCAGCTGCGGAGTTCCTATTGTTTGGTTTCAATGCTCACTAAAATGAATTTCCTTTCTGTTGAATCCAAGGGATATGATGAGTGACAGGCCTTCTCTCTCTCTCTCTCTTTTTTTTTTTTTTTTTTTTTTTTAATCACACAGATCTGGTTGTTCCTCTAGATGCCCCGATAAGCAGTGCATATGTGTGTGAAAGGAAGGGAAACAGGAATTCCTTTCGGAAGGGTGACAGCCTTAGCAAGACTGAAGTGAGTTCAAGGCAGATGTTCCTGGCAGAAATCAACTGAAAACTCACATCTAAAATCTTGCACAGCTGCCAGCAAAAAAACTTGCATTTATCTTGGCTCTTTTTTCAAACATTTATCTTGAAAAATAATAATAAAATAAATAATAATAATAATAAAACCTTTATAAAGAGCTAGCTTTCTGCCAAGTATATAACACACTGACATGTTTCACCATGAAAAGCAGGACTCGGCATTGTAATCCCAAGAAAATGTTAGCCCGGCAACCATGTAACTGTTCTTCAGTTTAATATGCGAATGTTTGCATCTTAGAGAACACCCCAGGGACAAAACATTGCATTTAACTAAGCGTTTGTTGGGATAGTAATCAAAGTGGTGGAAGAGAGATAGAGATCCTTCCTCCCTTTAAAAAATCTATGTCTGATAATGCATCTACAATATGAGTATGGAGGCTTTTCTCTTTCAGGCTTTCCAGAAGCATGTAACAGACTCCACTGATGCCCTTGGCCTGCTAACTGGCATGCTATTCTCAGTGAAAGAACAGCATTTCTTCCTCCTCCTGTGATTCTGCTCAGTACCAGGCCCCTGGGGTTTCCCTGTTCCTCTCCTTGTCCTGTGCTCCTGTCATGCAGAGCAGTACTGCTGCCTTGTTTTAAGACCTCAAGTGACACTAAGTTAGAACAACTTCTAATGCCTCAGATCTAAGAGGCAATGGTCAGGGATAAATGAGATCAACAAAGTGAGAAGTGATGTGGCTTGGTATTTCATGTGGGATGAGACCCTTTTTGTGGGTGTGGTGGTTTTACTCACTGAAATAACCAAGAGCACTAAGACATATGTTGCAGTAGGCTGCATGCTTTAAGAATTAAAGCAAGGCTATGTGCTGGCCCCCTTGAGATTCTCCATAATATTTTCTTCACTAGGCAGCTCTACACAGGGAATCCTGGACTGATGTGAAGCTAGCTCAGAGCAGGCAGATTAGGTTAACATCTGCAGTTCAGTTCCTAATTACTAAAATGTCTGCTAGAGTAATATTTCCCTCTTGATTCCAGAGGCTCCTTTTGTGTGCTTTCTGGAAGAGCAGATTCCCACCTGTTCCTCAAGGAAGCTGCTTTACCAGATCAGATTGGAAAATTGCAGGGCAATAATGCACCATGCACATAGATTATCTTTTATATGCTTTCTCTCTAGCTTGAAATATGTTTAAAATTTTTGAAAAAATCATCTTTTGAACCATCATTGACAGCAAATTATATCCTGGGGTTAATATGTTTATTTTTGTACCAACAGTACCTATTCATTGGTGATAAGACTGATATAGTTTAGTTGTTGAATAATTTTTTGAATATTTTTGAACACTTCCATCTCTAATTCTTAGTGGCTACTATCGCCTTTAAGAGTAGAATTAAGAGTCACATGTATTTAATTTGTGTATCCTGGCTCTTTGTTTAAGCACTTGTATAGTGTTTGTCTGGCCATTTCCCTGAGGCTCATGAGACACTAGAATCTTGCCTATCCATACTGTAGACACCTATGGGTTACTCAGATATGGATGACCTGAGAAAGTCAAATGAACCCCATGTTAGGCAACCTCTTTTCTGCATAAAGATGAATTATGAAATCTCCTTAAGCTAAATATTTACTGAAATCAGGGCATTATTGCTTCAGATATGCACTCTGGGGCCTGGAGAGAGATGAAGGAAGGATAATTTGTTGTCATCTGTCCATCCCCATCTATAGATTGGGACGTTTTTTAGAGATTGGAGAAAAAGTGAGAGTGTGTTGGTTATTTGGAACTCCCTAGCATTGGTTTGATAAGTAGCAATTGTATCTATATTATCGAGATCTATATTGTCAAGCGATATTGACTGGGGGAGATGATATTTGTGAGCTATTGTTATGCTGGACATCCAACAATGTGTGTGAGAGAGCTGTCCCATTGTAATTGTAGAGGAAAGTCTACAGGTCACTGCAATGCAGAGATTGCTGGCAGATTCCACATTTTTGCTGTCCGTTCTCTGTGGAGGAAATCCTAGGTCACTTCTGCGCATTTATGAGATGGGTGGGTGGGCGGATGGATGGGAGGGGACAATTTATTATGACACATGAGCATCCACATGGAGAAGAGGTTTGCCAAGTTCCTGCAGAGGCCAAAGTGACCAGGAAACAGGCTGCAAGTGTGACGTAGGGGAAACTTGGTGGGGTTGCACAAGCAGGACACTTAGCTAGGAACAGCGAAATGTCAAAGTTAGCTGGCGGGATACTCTTGTGTGTGCCAGGGTGGAACTTTCTTTCCCTTCAGCAAATTCAGTGATAATTATAGTAGATACATGATTTACCTCTGCATCTCCTAAAGACAACAAAGCATTATTTGCTAGTTTGTAATTGGTTATCCTTATCCTGTTTAAGAAACACAGCCTGTTTCCTCTTTCTCTTCCAGATCCTGGCAGCCAGATGCTCCAGCTGAAACTCCTTGTGCTATCACTGAGTCCAATCTGACAGGATTTTGTGTTAAAATACATTACATTTATTGAAGTCCGTAACCAGACCACACCAACCTTGTCAATGTCCTAATGGGGGAGATGTTGCAGGGATATATCTCACTGGAACAGTATGGTGTGGTTTTACAATATCCCTGGAAAAGACCCTGAGAAGCACACTGCTGAAGGGAACATGAGCATTACACTACTCTGCCAGCCTCAGCCCAGAGAGGACATGGCACATGGCATCACCTTCCTTCTGCTGTACTCTTTGGTTTGGAGTAGGGTCTGCAGCTGGAGCAGGAACAAAGTTTGAGCTTCATGAATGCTGCATTTGTGTAAAAATTGTCATTTGTTAAACAACACTGAAACTTTTTTTTTTTTTTTTTTTTTATCTTTTATCTTGTGAAATCTCTTTCAATATTTGTGATATTTTGTCTATGAACAGAACTCCATCTTCAACTGTGCTCCTATAGCTTAGGTCTTCCAGTTATCCAACAAAGGACTATATTTCTTGATGTGCTTACACATAGTTTTATTCCCTGTTTCAGAGGATGGAATACAAGAAGCATTACAGATAATTAGCAAGATCTACATAAATAAATTGCATTCAGGCCTTCACTGGAAATCTGTCTTGCTTGCAAGTTCCCTCCTATTCTTTAGTAAGAAAGTGAGGAATTCCAGTGCTTTCGCACAGCTAAATAACAACTCTGGGACATGAGAGAGGAAAAAGGAGTTTACTGTGCCTTTAAGACCTTTTCATAAATGTTTGATACAGGGGAGAATAATGCACTTCTGAACTTCAGAGGGGGGAAGTTCTTGATCCAGGAATTTAGAAGTAGAGGAAATTCTATCTATATTCCTCTTTTTCTTAAACTGTAATTTCTCTGGGATTGGCTCCACTGAGTAAACAGTTTTTTGTTTTTTTTTTAATTTATTTTTGTTTAAAAAATGAAATCTTTTTCCTAACTACTTTCAGACTCTTAAAAAAAAAAAACAAAAACAAAAAACAAAACTTTTCTTCTTTCTGCTTTTCTTTTTCTATTACTGGAAATTATCCCCTTCTTTCTTTTTCAGATTCTGAAATGTTAATGTGTGCAGCCATGTTAGAAAAAAAAAAAAAAAAAAAAAGGATCTGTCACCATCAAAACCAATGTTTCAAAAATTCAGACACTGAAAGTTGTCTGTTTTTCAGACACTGAAAGTTGTCTGTCTTCATGTCTTGCTCATTCTTTTATTTGAAGTGTTTTGGAAGACCAGTTAGGTCTAAGAGTAGTTATGAAATACAATTGTACAATGATATCTTCAGCTTAATGGGCATTGAAAGGGATGCATAAATGCTAGAGCATGTCATCATGCAATCACAGCAATCATATATCGCTGCTGTTGAAAATTCAAGTAAGAGGAAAAAATAAACTTTTTTTTTTTTTCATTCTGTTTTGTTGGTTAAGTCAGTAAGTTTGTACATATACATACATACTTCTATGTATTCCTGATGGCCAAAAGGAAACTCTGAATCACCTGCTCTGTCCTCCTGTCACATTTACTGTATTTATTTTGCATGCTTATTATCGTTTTATCCCCTTTTTTCTGTGCCTTCTGTGCATGTCACCCTGATTCCTACTACTCTTATATTTTGCAACAGAATTATTTAAGGAAGAAGAGTGAACTCATATTTTCTTCATCAGAGATTTCCTCATGATTTTAAGGAATAGTCTGGATACCTTGGCAATGCCACCATTCCCTCACTTTTTTTGTTTTGTTTTGTTTTTTATTCAGTGAGATCTCAGATTCTGAAAAAACAAACAAACAAACAAAAAACATAATAATGCAAAGACTCCAAATATTCCTTTGTGAGTTACCATATGACAAAATATTTGAAAATCTCTAAAGGAAATTCTTGAAAATTTCACAATCTTTTCTGAGAATCACTTAAACTTTTCCTGCATTATACTGCAAGTACTTTTATGAAATCTGGCAGATTAGTGTGCAAAATAAAGAACAAGTTGCTTGCTTTTCAAATGGATTAGACTTTCAAAAGTGTTAGGACTCATTTAAACTTGTCCCTTACAAAGCTGCCAATGTGAAGATGATGGCAATGGCAATGCAAACAAGTGGCAGCTGTTCCAGAGAGGATAGTATTTAGTTTCACCAGATTTCTTTGTTACCATGAAACTGTTGTGTGGAGTGTCATCATTTCCTCCTCACAGTCAGCTGCAAGAAATGAAAGAGTAAGACAATGGCTACGGGGCAACAGATATTGGAATGTATGTTATATATTTCTGTGTTGTGCAATTAGAACTGTTATTGGGAAGTCACCTGAAGGATATGGAATTTTTTAGCCAGTTGTCATTAAGTGGGCTTGTTTCAGTCCCTTCAGAGTACAATTGCATGAAATCTGTAAAAATTGCATAAGGGGTTAAATTGGAGCAATGTATCATTTAAATTGTTTGTTTCCTTTTCTAAGTGTCTAGAGTTTCCCTAGCAACACAGAACTTGAAGTGCTTAGGTAGAACCTTGCCAGTTTCTTTCTTTCTTTCTTTCTTTCTTTCTTTCTTTCTTTCTTTCTTTCTTTCTTTCTTTCTTTCTTTCTTTCTTTCTTTCTTTCTTTCTTTCTTTCTTTCTTTCTTTCTTTCTTTCTTTCTTTCTTTCTTTCTCTCTCTCTCTCTCTCTTTCTTTCTCTCTCTCTTTCTCTCTTTCTCTCTTTCTCTCTTTCTCTCTTTCTCTCGTTCTCTCTCTCTCTCTCGTTCTCTCTCTCTCTCTCTCTCTCTCTCTCTCTTTCTCTCTCTCTCTCTCTTTCTCTCTTTCTCTCTTTCTCTCTCTCTTTCTCTCTTTCTCTCTCTCTTTCTCTCTTTCTCTCTTTCTCTCTTTCTCTCTTTCTCTCTTTCTCTCTTTCTCTCTCCCTTCCTCCCTTCCTCCCTTCCTCTCTTTCTTTCTCTTTCCATTCTTTCTTTGTCTGTCTGTCTCTCTCTCTTTTTTTTTTTTTTCATTATTTCTTCATTATTTCTTCTGCCATGGAGTTTAGCAAAGTAAACTGGAATTTATTGAAGCAAAAAAGTCTTGGATTTAGTAATTAAAGAACAAGCCTGTCCAAGGGATAAATACTAATAATTTAATGTGATGAACTAGAACTGACAAATCCTCATTACCATAGGTATGAATCAAATGTCAGTTCACAAACACAGTAAATGTTCAGCTTTTGCTCTGGCAACACAGGTTAGGAAGACCAGGAAAGTAATCTTCCTAAGAAAGTCAAGATTACCTTCTTGAAGATGTAATATTCACAGTATGTGGCTGATACAAATACAAGTACCACACATAATCTCAGATTGGATTATAGAGGGTATTTTAAGGTTGTTTATTTATTAGCTAAGAGTGGATAGACACAAAAGGACAATAGACCAAGTAGTGCAGAATGCATTTACTTGCAGCCCTTTTCTGCTAAACTTTGTTTCTCAGTTTAAGGTGGCATGAGCAGCTTGCATATGTTTAAGTACTTGTTTCCTTTGCAAATTTTTTTCATGCTGGATAAACACTTCGGAACAACTATTTCCTTTCCATTTTTGTGACAGAGGGGAGGAAATTAGCAAGAAAGGTTTAGCTTTCTCCTTATAATTGAGTGCTATTCCATTTCAGCAAATTTATTTTAAAAGCTCTGACAAAGTCACACATCAAAGTAAAAGATCTGAAATCTAGCATGTCCACGTTGCAGATATAATGCTCTTTCCCTGTTGACAACTTGCCCACATTTACCCAACTGATGTTTGGAAAATGAAATTTGTAGATGCACAGAACAGCTATAGGTGGACCTGCACAATGCAGTGTAATGCACCATAGACAATGCAAAATGAGCTGTCAGGATACTAAAACTAACCTTATTGCATGAAGTTCTTATCTTTCACTCAAAGAAATATGAATTTGGCCTTGCAAAAAGTCCTGAAATATCCTCTATCAGAGTCAATAGAACTGCAAAATCACTATAATTTAGAAAAAACATGCCCAGACCTGTATATATTGCAGAAAACTAGGGTAAAGGAGTCACCTCATAGGACACTGTCCTTTTTAACAGTGTGGGCTGTACAGCTTTGCTATACAGGCCATACAAAGCCCATGGCAATGCAATTACTGAACAAATATTCGATATTATGTATTTAAATGTCAGTCTTCTGCAGCTCCATATAATACACTAAAAAATTTAGGAAAGTTACATATTGCAGAATAAATAGTTTGTTATATTTCAGTGAAACCCACAGGTACCTGTATCTGTCTACACAAATAAAACCATGGCTATAGTTATTGAAGGAATATATTAACATAAAAAATAAAGATTTTATTTGCTGTAAACTGAGTATCATTTAGAAGAACTAAGTGTACAAGAGCAACAGCTGTCACTAGCGAAATATGCCCTTTGCAACAGCTTTACCAAACTTAAAAAAATTGTTTATGATATGGGAGGTTTTAAAAGTAGAAAGGAGCTTTGTAATCAGTCAGTTGGAGTTATGTGGTTAATTCCCACTCCTAGCCCTGATGACCTCTTTCTACTCGACAAAACCTGTGTATGGATATATATGTATATATATATAATATTTATATTTTGGAGCTTATAAAAATAAATTCACACCCTAAAAAAACTGTATCTGCCATCTTATTTAAACAAATTTCTATTGAATTAATCATTCAAGCAAAGACTTCAGGACCATGTTTTGAACACCATTTTGTATCTTTTGTATACATGTGGGCAGAATAGTTGGTTTAATTCTTGCCAGTCTCACTGCCTAGGTGGTTCCACAATCCAGGTGATGGGGATTTAACAACAAATGTTGTGCCCTTGCCTTACCCTGAACTCTTGAAAGTACATGGCATGAAGTGTAATGCAGTTGTAGGGGCCAGCAGAAGAGCTGTTTCTGAGACAGAACATAGTGGTTATAACAAGACGGTTCCTGAATCAAATGAGATCACAATGAGTAAAAGCAAACTGATGCTGCTCAGGGCAGGACTAAAACAGAGAGTTCATCATGAAATTTATTTGAATCCCTCACTGCTGTCAAGATTCAAGATTTAAGATACAATACATTTATGTATTTATAAACGTGGCCTCCTATTTTTACCACAAAGACCCATGAACAGAAGAAGTACTTGCATACAAATTATACATAGGAATATGTAATATTTAAATGATAAATCTCAATTTTATTTCCTGACAAATACCTATTTTAGGTCTGCTTTAACTGGTCATCTAGTCTATCTCTACAGTCACTACAGTCAAGGCCTTTGAAGAAAAACAGCCCTCCTGTACTTGATACCTGCCTTTGGGTAGGATGTAATGCCCTTTGCAAATCCTTGGTTCTCTCTCTCTCTCTCTCTTTTTTTTTTTTTTTTTTTTTTTTTTTTTTACTGCCTGTAGAAAGCAATCCTCTTCAACAAGAACAAGAAGACAAGAAGCCTTTCTGAAAGTAAAGTTACTTGCAATGAAACACACTGATGTAAGGCTAGCATCCTTAATCTTCCTTTTCAAAACAGGTAACTTGAGGCACCAACAGGTAATAGCTTTGCTTATAGTCATGCAGAGAAATGACAGCAGAGAAGAAGGAATAAAGACAAACATTACCAATCTGTATTTGTCAAGTTATTTTCAGCCAGATCAGTGTTCTGAAAGACTAAATTTACTATGAACCTTTCCCTGAGAAAAATACGCCTTGGGTCAAGTAACATTTTTTTTTCCATCCACAGCCAAATCTTTCCCTAATAAGCCTCTGTACACCAGATGGCTGATGAGCAACAACCCATGCAAGTGATACCATCCTGATAATTTTCGACTCTTTCTCTGTTGTCTAACAGTGAAAATGTCACCAGTTTTCTTGCAAAGTCATATTTTTGTCTCAAGCATCTTTTAAGTGTGCATTCCTTTCTCTGATTAAACATCTTTCTGAGGAGACTTTCCCATTTCTCTTTTCCCATATTTGAGAGTGGTAAGGTGCCATCAACACAGATCCTAAAAAGAAGTAGCACATAGTTTGGTATAGATGTAGAGAAATAGCAGAAGAGGTGTTTGTACAACAGATCAGTGTATTAAAATTGTAAAATGAGAAAGGAAAGCAATTTGAACAGGAATATAAAAAAGCAATTGTTCTGCTCTTCGCCAAACTCCCTCATGATTAGGATGTACTCTAAACTTTCAGCACTTAAAAACATTTTGGACTCTTTGGAGACATTGGTTATCTTTTGCTTCCTCTGGTTTTAGTCTAATTCTGATCATGCTTGATATTTGAACAGGAAAAGTGATTTTATGAGAATTTTGTTCAGATGCTGATATTCTAAAATTATGTACTGCATCGTGTATATGGTTCAGACTGTAACAAAAATCTAACAGTGATGAAATAAATTTATAGCATAAGAAAAAACAAACAAACAAAAAAAAAAACAACAAAACAAAACTCATGGAGGTTGCCTGTCTGACATTTATGAAGAATGGCAGAAAACCCATCAATGGCTGGTGTTAGATATTATAGATAATCCATGAAAAATAAACATGATCTCAACATATATGAAACTGAGATGAAATAATATAAATATATGGTCCAGGCACATTTTGATTGTGCAGTGTGGTCAGCTGCAGTGAAATGCATAATATCAACATGTACTGTTTTATATTACAGGTATCTCCATGACCCTACATCTGCCAGAATGCTTGGGAATGCTTCTTCCTCTGTGGTCTGGAATTGTTTGTGATGGTATTCTGGGAATTCCTAGGTAACTGGGTCTGTTCCCTGTATTTATTTGCAATTTGATCGTGTGAAAGCCATCTCATGAGAAAGATATGAGAAAGCTAGCTAGATATGTTGCTTTAGCATGTAACACTACACAACCAAGTGGTGAAATATGGAAAGGGAGGATAAGCATTCCATCCTGCTTATCTCACAGAGGTTGCAGCAGTAACATTACAGTTGCTGTGATTGCAATGAAAGTGGAATAGAGTCCCCTAATTTTTTCTCCCTTTCCGTTTTCCTGGGTTAGGAAGAAGTAGGGTGGTTATGTTTATCTTTCTTTTGAATGAGTCTGCACTGTGTGTCTCTTTTGTGCTGCTTCATATAAATTAGAAATTGTTTTATTCCCAGGTGGTGTAGTGTCAAATTTTTCCCTTGTTGAACAATGTATTTTGATAGTTACAGACCTTGGGCAGCAGAACAAGCTAGGCTGCAGGTGTTCTTCAGTGACTAAATATTATCAGAGAAGTCAAATTTTGGTTGGCCTGTATACTTCCTCTTTAGAAAATGGGAAATCATCCAACACGTCACATTTTCCTTAGAGGAAACTAGTCATAGGAACAGGAAGGCTGTGTCAATAAAAAAAAAAAACGGTACAACTAAGCATTTTGTGATTGTTTTTAGTCTCTAAGTATTGTGCAAAGGATAAAACATATACATGTGTGTGTTTGTTATGTCTTAAACAGTTGGCGCTGTCTAGCAAAAATAAAAACAAACAAACAAACAAACATCCCAAATTTGCTGACTGTTTTAATAAAGCCCAACATAAAAATCAGAGAGATTGCTGTGCAGCTGTAAACTGAGAACTGATATGTAATTACTCAGGCTCAAATTCCAATTGGTAAGATTCTTTGGTGTTTTGTGTTATTTTCTAATATGGACTTGGGTATGAAAATCACATTAACTGTGCAGAAGTGGAGAAGCAGCATTGCGCCTCGTTTTCTAGTTGACGGACTATCTGGAAAGGTCAGTTGCTTTGGGAAAGCTCTTATCTTGCAGTGTGATTTGCTAAATTTGCATAGGTATTGATTATTTATTAGAGCAGCTTAGGAAGAAAGATCAAGATGGTTACTTACTATGTAAAAAAATGGGCCATGTTTGTTTACACATATTTTTACTTAAGACTGTCAGCTCAGTTTTGAAAAGCTTCCTCCTGATTTTGTCTACAATTTTTGGAGTGAAATTGTGCTGAGGTAGACATGATGTCATTTACACATTTAATTACCTTGCTGACTTGGCGCAACAGATTGCAGCTATATAAAAGACATCATCTTCACTCACAAACATCTGATACTCACACTTTCTTTCCTTCTTACATGGAAAATGATAAGTTGATTATCAGACACCTCTTAAAAGTATCTCCTTTTTGTACAGAGTTTAGAGCTATTTCTTGTTCGTGTAGCTCCCTGCCAAAAGTTTGGGAAGTTCTCTGTCATAGTAATTGTGTTGTGAATGCTATACATGCTGTGCATTAACACACAGGGGTGTGAAAGAGACAGTAGAGGAAGTGCTACCTCATGAAGTAAATGTATGCAAACTGGCATCATAAGATGCTTTGTCTAAGGCAACAAAGACACTATTATCCAATGAGAAACTAGAGACAATGTAGTTTTAAAAATTCCATAGCAGTGTCTGATAGTTAGTATGTGTTAGCTCAAGATATTTGTTCCATAAAAGTTTGGAAACTACTCTTTCTTTCAGTGATCATTGCAGAGATGTCAGTCCATGGTCAAAATATAAATTGAGAGCATTTCAAAAATGCTTATTCTGCTGCGATCAGTCTGTTTTCACAGTTTAACTAGATGACTGCACCATTTCTGCAGCATCCATAGCCTGTAACTTTCAAAACACACTTGCATGAACATTGCCATTTATAGACTGAATAACTGGCACATAATGTCCTAGCATCACAAACATCTTTTATTTCCCCACAGCAATACTAAAGAAAATGCAACACTGTTCCCTAGCTAAACAGAAGCAGGGAAATGGTGCATGTAAACCAGTATTTAATCTCTGGCCATGTTACCAGGTGTCCTTCAGCTTCCATAGGTGGAAGGAAAAAGAGCACTTTTGTTTTACAGTGTTGTTATTTTAAGATTGCAAAAGATAAATATGTCTACTTACAACAGTTTATAAAATTACTTTGTCTGATGTAGACTCATATCATTACAGCTGTCTTATATGGCTAGAAATATACAGTTGGTTTTTTTTGTTTGTTTGTTTCTGTTTTTTTTTTTTTTTGTTTGTTTGTTTGTTTGTTTGTTTCCCTTAGAAACACTGTTGTTGGGGCATTCTGTGTGCAGTCACCTCTGACTGTAAATAGCAATAGTACCATATGACCCATTTCCCTTTCTTAGCTCATGTGAATTTTCTACAAGAAAAAAATGACAGAAGACCCCAGTATCACTCCTTGTCTCTGCTAACAATCAGCATGGTGAATTCACTGACCTTGCTTCTATTCTTTTGTCTAGGATAATGTCAGTTAGTCCAGTTCTCAAACCCTCACCACAGTTTTTCTTCCATGGCTCTGTACAAGGTGTCTCATTTTCACTTTCACCAAGGGTGACCTGTCTTGTACCACCTCAGGGCTGCTCTGGACTGTCTATAGGGCTAAAACACCACTGAGCAGCAGTGTAATTTTACAACAATCAATAATTTTGCAGTAGCTGTATTCCTGTCAAAGATGTGATTACCTACTGGTGGGTTGAGAAATCCTGATGGGATGAAATCTGGATGATCATAGCAATGACATAGGGATAGATTTAAACATGTATATAACATATATTTATATATATCTATATATATATGTTATGTATTTATATATATATATATTTATATACATATATATCTATAAGGGTAATGCATAGATTGGCAATTAATATTCTTAGATTCATTGAAATCTAATGGGAGTTTTGCAACTCATGTTATTAGTCCCAAGAGTCTGCCTAAGCTGTAAAGAGAAAAAATTAGACACTTATTAAAAATGATAGAACAGTCAGAGTTCATGCCCTACATGTTGAAAAGATGCAAGTTACTTTATATTTTGAACTAAATCTATGTGTTGGTTGCTCGGACTTTTTATGACACACGTAGGTAAGCAAGAGTAAATGCAAAATATCCATTGCTGAAGCCGTTACCACAATTTCATTCTAATGGGGAAGCAGTAATTTCCTAGTGTTATGCTGTATGCATTTTAAATATTAGTTTCAAACATGTAGAATTCCAGCTGCGTTAAATGGAAATGACCTTTTGTCATCATTGCTTTAAATATTCAGTTCCATTGCATGACAGAGAAAATCTAGTGCAAATATACTCTCTCCAGGTTAACATTCAGCAATATTTTGACAATTCATTTTTGACAATTACAGCTCTTGAAAAAAAAAGGAAAATTTTAATCAAAACTATTAATAAGGTGTATGTATGTGGTAAAGCATTTATACCCCTATTTTGAAACATCACAGTGTTGTAATGACAAAAATCCTCTTGCTTTGTACTCTTCAAATATAAGAGAATAGAAAATATACATAATGTGTCAAGAGCAAAGCTAATTTTCAGCATTCAGACAAATTGTTTCTTTCTTTGTTTCTTTCAAACAAAGAAACATTTCTGCAAACCCGGAAACTGAAAAAAAATATATATTTTTTTCAGGAAATATTTCCTGGTGAAGAAAAGATTTTATACATCTTAATTTATGGACTGTACACTTTGAATATCAGATCTTCAGGTGTTTCAGTACAGGAGTC
Organism: Aythya marila; assembly: GCF_965140915.1. NCBI lineage: Eukaryota > Metazoa > Chordata > Aves > Anseriformes > Anatidae > Aythya > Aythya marila. The sequence goes on along the minus strand of NC_139080.1, from coordinate 19,827,460 downwards.
TAATCTTAGCTATGGAAGATGAATAAAAAATGGTAACACCAGTATGTTGAGACTGCTGTAACTCTTCGGGTGACCTAAATTTTAGAGGTCAGTAATGGTAGTACTCATGAACAATTAAGATATTCTATCCACCTGTGCCAAGCTCTGCCAGCCACTCTTTCCATTAGTCATCAGCAGAGGTTTGATTGCACTTTTGCTTTCCCAGACCCTGGAGAATGGCTGAACAAGGTCCCCTGTCTCTTTTCTAAATGACAGGTGTATATCAGGGCACTGAAGGTACTTGTATATATGCATATGCTTTTTATTTTTTTTTCAGATGCAACACCTCGTCTGGGTTGTGCAGTCAGTCATTACTTCCAGCAGGCTGTGTATGCCAGGTCTAGGTATCTGCTTTCTTGGTAAGCAGAGCAACACGTTCTGTGTCAATACATCCTCCCTGGACATTGATGGTTTAAGCAACTTTCTTGTTTTGCATTCTTTATGATATTGCCTGCAACTTCTTAGCAGTTGTGGTGGAGTTTAGCTGCCCAGCAAAGTAAAACCACCACACTGCGTTTCTGGAATCTACAAACCTTGGATAAGGTAAGTGATGAAGCATTTCGTGAAAAGCTGATTCATTCCATAGGAGACCATGAGCTTGTTCCTCTAGTACCTTTCCGCTCAGCAGCTGCTGCTCTTGTAGTGTGCAAAGGTCTAAAAGACGTTCAGAAATTGCTGTGACTGGCAGCTTATGTTCACCTTGCTACCTAATATTTGCTTTAGCACCAGCCAATACTTGCCCAAGTGTGCTTGTGGCAATCCCACTGGGCTGTGGAAATAGGATGTTTACAGAATGGTTATTTCCACAAACTTACCCCGTGGAACGCAGAACATTGTTTGGCATGTGCATGTGCTGAATCTGCCTGAACAGATCCATATATGAACATGCTCTGAACTGAGTCTCTTCAAGCAGAATAAATGCCTGAAATCTTCAGAAAAATGATTTCTTGATTTCAGGCTTGAATTCTCTTAAAAGCAATGAATATATAATAATGACTGATCTTGATTAATTATTTTGATGTGCTTGAATGCTGGGGATGACTTAAAATGTTCTCATAATGAGAAGGAATCCCACTGTGGCAGTTATTAGAAAGGATAAGAAGGTTCTTCCCTCATAGACCTTCCAATTTCAATATGCACATAGTTAGGTAACTACCAACTAATTACACACCCTACAATTAAAAAAAAAAAATCTGGATGAGAAGCTCTATCAAAATGCAAAATATGATTATTGCTTTGGGGTCATGTAATTTACAACATTAAAAGCAAAGCATATTGGTTTTCTATGAGTCAAAAATTAATTTGTGTTTCTAATGAATCATTGCCCTCATGATGACGAAAGACATGAGTATTGTATTCTGTTTACAAGCTTTATTCTGTTTATTCTGTTTCCTTGGCATTAAGAATATTTTTACAGAAGAAGCAACACAAAATTATTTAGACAGAATATAGATAAGTTTCTTTAAATAATTATCATTAACTTAGTATATGCTTCGAGACTCTTCTAGATAATGATTTCTATCATAAAAACTAAGTGATTGATTTATTAAATTCTAGATGTTTACCATATCTCTGTCACACAAGTATTCACCTGCTTGTAGCTATATATGCACGTATTCTTATACAGATAATTCTTGGAGATCTGAGGAATTTAAATATAAATTAGGAATTCAATTCTGTCCTTAAGAATTTATGCATCTTTCAATCTTATGAGCCTCTATTTGCATTTTTTAATTAATATGTTTTGTTCTAGGGAAAGAGGCCAGCCTGATATGAGTTGTAGTATTATTATGGCAGCAGACAAAAGCAGATGTGAAAATACTGCATTCTTTAATTTGATAAAATGTGTCTTTAGCTTTATTTTGGAAAAGCTACCACTTCAAGTACATGTTTTCTTAATGTTACTGATGGAAAGACTCCAGAAGAGACAACTGTAAATCTTGGTAATGTTTATTTTATGGAAGCATAGCTAGGCCTATATAAATTTTCATTTTGTGAAAAATTTTGAAGTTCTGAAAACTGTTTTAAGTGCTGCTAAGGTGGTAAGTGTGTTATCTTCTTGTTTTAGCTTTTACCTGTAATTCTGTACATATTTCCATGATGTCTTTCATTTGAAAAAAAAAAATCACAAGACTTCCTCAAAAAAAAAAAAAAAGGAAAAAAAAATAGTCCTTGTAGTGGGTTTACGTGGCAAGGTTTTGGTAGCAGGGAGCCATAGGGGTGTTTTCTGTGAGAAAGATCTAGAAGCTGCCCCATGTTTGGGAAGGGGACCATTGTTTTCCAGATCCGAGCCAATAAGCGATGTTGTTTTGCGCCTCTGTGAGAGCATATTTAAGACAGGGAAAAAAACGCTGCACCACACAGCAGCCGGGAGAGTCAAGGGAGTGAGAGAACAGCCTTGCACCAAGGTCAGTGTAGAGGGAGAGGGAGAGGTGCTCCAGGCGCCGGAGCAGAAGTCCCCTGCGGCCTGTGGTGAGGACCATGGTGAAGCAGGATGTCCCCCTGCAGCCCATGGAGTACCACGGTGGAGCAGGGTTCCACGCTGCAGCCCGTGGAGGAGACCACGGTGGAGCAGGTGGCCCTGCACCGACGGAGGCTGCCGCCTGTGGAAGACCCCTGCCGGAGCAGATTCTGGGCCGGACCTGTAGCCCGTGGAGAGGAGCCCACGCAGGAGCAGGTGATCTGGCAGGAGCTGCTGCCCGTAGGGGAGCCAGGTTGGAGCAGTTTTCTCCTGAGGGATGGACCCCGTGGTACGGACCCATATCTGGAGCAGTTCTGGAAGAGCTGCTGCCTGTGGGAAGCCCACGCTGGATCAGTTCATCAAGGACTGCACCCCGTGGGTGGGGCCCCACAGCACAGGGGACGAGAGTGACCGAGAAGGAGCGGCAGAGAAGAAGTGCTGTAGACTGACCATAACCCCCATTCCCCGTTCCCCTGCGCCGCTCGGGGGGAGGAGGTGGAAGAGGGTGGATGGGGGGGAAGGTGCTTTTGGTTTTTTTTTTTTCCTTTGTTTTCTCACTTCTCTCGCTTGTTAGTTGTAGGCAATAAATCTTACTATCTCCTTATGCCGAGTCTGTTTTGCCCGTTACAATAATTATTGCATGATTTTCTCGTCCTTATCTCAATCCTTGAGCCCTTTTCACATATTTTCACCCCATTCCTCTTTGAGGAGGGGGAGTGAGAGAGCGGCTGTGGTGGAGCTCGGCTGCCCACTCGAGCGGAACCACGACAGTCCTGTCCAAGGATATCTGTCCAATGCTATTAAGAAGTTATTATAGCTTATTATAACTTATAGCAGTTCCATGGCTTGAAGCACTTTTGCAAAAGGGAATGAGTGAAGGTCAAGCCTGGAAAAAAATCTTGTTTTGTGAAAAACACTGAAGCTTCACCCTTTTCATCACAATTCCATCATCCAGATTCAGGAGCCTACCATGTATGAATCAGTTCCTGGCATAATTTAGAACAGCCTTGAGGCAACATTTATTTGAATTGGCTAAAATTGTTCTTCTAGACGAAGTTCCCAGATTGCTCACCTCTGTGCAGTCAGTCAGGAAGAGGTGTTACCCCAAAACACCACTTCCTGCCTTAGAATGCCCACTGTCTTCATTGATATATGCTCCTGTACAGTGAAGTCTGTAGCAGGGGGCATGGGTATCCACCACAACACATAGATAGATAAAGATCACCCTTTGTTTTTCTTTGGAAGTGAGATGGTTTGCCAGAGGCATGTTTGTATTGAATTGATGAAGCATTTCGCTCTTCAATCTTTCTTGTTAGGCCCCACTTCGAGTGCTGTGTTCAGGTCTGGGGACCCCAGCACAAGAAGGATGTGGACCTATCAGAGTGAGTCCAGAGAAGGGCTACAAAAATGATCAGATGGCTGGAGCACCTCTCCTACGAAGAAAGGCTGAGAAAGCTGGAGATGTTCAGCCTGAAGAAGAGAAGGCTCCAGGGAGACATTGAGGCCTTTCAGTACTTAAAGGGCTCTTATAAAAAGGATGGAGAGGGACTCTTGTGTAGGTAAGGATAGAACAAGGGATGTGGTCTTAAACCAAAACAGGGTAGGTTTAGATGAGACATTAGGAAGATATTTATTGACAGGGTGGTGAGGCATTGGCCAGACTGCCCAGAGAAGCTGTGGATGCCCCATCCCTGGAAGTGTTCAAGGCTACAATGGATGGGGCCTTGGCCAACCTATCTAGTGGGTGGTATCCCTGCCTGTGGCAGTGGGGTTGGAATTAGATTATCTTTAAGATCCCTTCCAACCCAAGACATTCTATAATTTAGGGAAGTCAAACTGATCAAATCTCACTAAAAATAAAAATAAAAATCTATGAATTTGAAGGAAATTTGTTTTTATGGATTTGTAGGAACCTACCCTGAAAAACATACCAAAAAGAAAGAAGTGAAATAAGACTTTAAAATTTTACTTTTTGTCTTGTACCATGAAGTACTGTGTATGCATATTTCCGTTTCTCATAGAAGCTAGCTATTCTTCAGCAGACTTAACCTCCATTATTAACAGAAATAGAATGGTGACATTTTGATCCAGTTACTGTACAGGTGGACAACCTAAATTAACTATTAGTGAATTATTATTATTATTATTATTGCTTTTAAACAAGTTATTTTAGTTACATTTTTTTGCTTTCAATTAGAGATGTATAACTCATTTTGAAAATATTTTTAACACTTCATCTGAAATTATTAACCGAATTTGATCTGAAATGTTTTAAAGATTTTCAGTACCTCCCCAAATACATGTTTCGTTGAATTTGCTACCCAAGAGAAAAACAAGCTAAATCCAAAAACATCAAGCTTTGCTTACAGAGAATTGCTGTATGTTAGCTTATTGTGTTGTGGTTTGGGATTTGCAGAGCCCTAGCTGCGTTTATGGTTACTGCACCAGGTGTAGCTTTGGGATGGGATACTATGAGGTTTTCTTTGTTTGCTTGTTTTAATAGCATTTACAGTAAAAATAGCAGTACTAAAACAAAGTTGTCCCTATACATCACTGGCATGTGCTCATAACAATCTTTCAGTTTCTGTGCAGTAGGTACATAGTTCAAAAGCAGCTAAAGTGTTGGGTACAATAAAATAATTTTAAGAGCATTGCTGTATGGCATTGCCTTTATCAAGCTCTTCTTGTCATGCTGAGGATTGAGACTTGTCATCATTATCATTCTCATTATGTTGTTTCTTATCCATACTGATGGTGGAAACTTTTACATAGAGGAGAATGGGAGTGACTAAGGCCTTAAACTGGTCCTTCTGAGGAGAGGAACAAGGGTTTGTCACCACTGTAACATTTAGCCTCCAATATGAAAGGAATAGCACCTAAGGGACATTAATCTCAGCCCTGCCATGTTTGATTTTATTCATGCAGAAAGCGGAGCAGACTCATTAGACCTCAGTAGTGATGCAGCTGCTTTCTGCCAGTGGGACAGCTGAGTATCACAGAGCTGTCACAGGGATGCATGCCACAGATCTTCCTTTGTCAGAGAGGAAAACGACTGTAATAGGAACTGGCAGATCTGTGCCAGGACTGCACTTCAGCCTCACACAACCATACAAGGCTGGTGTAAAAATAAGAAGTGCTCGCCACAACACAGAGGCAGTGTTTGTGCACAGGGCAGAAGAAAGCACTAAGTGTGTTTGTTCTCTGCTTTGTAATCCTTAAGCATCTCCAGGATCTGCAGTTGGACATGCTTGAAACAAGAAATAGAATGACTTATTCTTTTGGTTAGGGAGGTTTTTCTGGATGCTTTTTTCCTTTGTGGATAAATCAAAGAAGGTTTTGTCATACCCCAATTTACAAAGACAATTGTAGCAAAGCCAGGAAGACGAATGGCCTGATTCTTCCTGATTCTTCCTGGAAGAAAAAAAAAAAAAAAAAAAAAAAAAGGAAATTCTTCAACTTGCCAGTTTCCTATTTCTGTGTTGTGACGTTGTGCTCGGATCATGTCAGGGCATGTCAGGGCATGTCAGGACGGTCCTTTCTTTCAGGGTTATGTTTTATAAGCTCAAAGGCAGAACCACCAACCAATTCCCATGTTATTCCCATGCTATTCCCATGCTATTATGTGGCTTTGTTGAGCTTTAATTGATATAAAACATCTTCCAGAGGATCTTATCTGCACAAGCTGTTCTTCAGTTTAAGGATATTACAGTGCTGCGTGCTACTGTGATAGGCTTTATTGCAGATGTTATTCATTGTGGGACTGCAGTAATACTACAGAGGGGTTTTCTGTTGAAATGATTGTCACATATCACAGGAGCATATTTTAACTGCAAAACCATATAAACATCATCCTGCTTTCACACTGAAATATTTATGATTTGCAAAACTATTAACATCACACTAAAGGATTAAACTATTCTGAGTTAGAGCTGACTACCTATTTCAGGATTCCAAATTATCAATAGTATAGAGATGATTTATAATGAGATAGTTATAGTGCTGCTAATTAAGAACTGGTTTTCAGCTGTAAATAGTCATTTACAATTTTCTGAAAACAGTTGCATATGCAGTGTTGATTTGTCATCATTATTGAAAAAGTAGTTTTATTTTTCCACAAATAAATATGAAGTGTCTTAAATTAATAAAGCAAAAATCAAAGCCCACAAAAAAAGCCTAATAATAATAATAATAAATAATTTGCTTTTGTAACTGCTTTAGAATTCATCCAAACAATAGTCCTCACTCTCAGTTGTTTTCAAAGGCAACTTTTCCAAATTTGTTACATAATTTTCACCAAAGCTTTTGAACAGAGCTGCTGAAATTTGCGCTGCCTTTGTCCCAAAAACTGTGGCTGCACAGCTAAGATTAGTTCTGTGTGTAAATTTTCTTGTTTGCACTTAGAAGTGTTGGTTTAAGCTCAAAGGTGCTGTTTAAACCTCATTTCACAGAAGGTGCAACGAGACAGTCAGCTTAGAAACGTTTCTTCAAATAATAACATTATGACTTTTCCGACTGTACTTTGTGTTGGAAGATGACATCTGCATATACACTACATCATGCAGTGTGATTGCAAATGATTTGCTTTACCACTCTCAATCTGAATTCCATTGGGATTGTGTAAGGCTCTTGGCGGTGTTGATACCTTATCGTCTGTAAGCAGACCAACAGCATAGTAATTAGGAAAAAGGAATGAGGAAGTTCCTCTAAGATAAACTTTATGTCTTATCAAGCCTTTAAGGCTTTACTCATCATTCTGATTTCCAGACCTTCCCCTAGCTCTCAAGTGTCTGAGTTCAGCTTTGAAAAGTCGTTCATTAGCTCGATCGATATCTAAGGGCTGGACTTGGGAGGACAAAGTAGGCATTGACTACAGGAAGTTTTGGGTTACATGTAGCAGCCATCTAGATGGGACAGCTGAAGTAGTTACCAATGAGCCTGGCCACTACCAATACCTAAAGGCTAATGTCTTCTTACTAGAGACGGACAATGAAGTGTGCAAACAAGAACTATAAAACACCTGTCATAGTTACTGAAACTACTGGAAATTTTAGTTCACATTAAACACCACAGTTAGGGTGTTTATGTAAACACAGAGAACTGTGGCATTGTACATAGAAGTATGCCCCACTCACTGCCCCTTTCAGGAACAAGGCATCATAGGTTCTGAGGCGAGGGTCATAATCCTTCCAGACATCTGCGTTTCTTCTGTTGCTGCATGTCATTCAGTATCTATTTTTTTACGGCACCTTGTTGCCAAGTATTTAATGGAATTTACAAAGTCCAAGTGGGGTTCTTTGGCTTGTTATGAAACATATAGTGCAAGTTAGGACATGTCTACTTGCAGTGCAATGAAATCCAGTGCAACAATTTCCTGATCTCATAAGTGGTATGACTTTGGTGGTTAAGGTCTAGAAGCAATGCCACTGGATCTGTGTGACGCTGTGGCAAAGTCAACTGGTGCCACATGCATGCAGCAATTATGGTATATCTGTAAGCTGTTCTTCAACAGAACTATGTTAACATAGGTGGTAACAACATGAGTGTATCTGTCTGAAAGTTATTGATACGGCCTTAGGTGCTCAGGAATGAGGTCTGCAAAAGGCATCCCTCCATGAGGGGAGCCACGCTCTTTGCCTGTAGCAGAGAGGCTAAGGAAGGAAAGGAGTCTTATAGATTGACTGCTTGGACTTTGGCATGGGACCAGTTCTGTCTGTTGAGTATTCACAACTGTGAGCATGTTCCTGAAGCATGACCACCAACTCTCTTCATTCAAGAAAGTTAAGTGAGGATACATGTTTATACATGTTTTTTTTTTTTTTTTTTTTTTTTTTTTTTAAACCAGCATGGTCAATAACGGTGGGGTCTAGTTCCTGTTCCACTGCATATTTAGCATAAATCAGGAAATCCTTCGGTGAAAAAGACTCTAGGCCCCAGTCTTTTCTGTTATAAGCTTCCACAGTCATAATCACACTGTTTCTCTGCCTCTGTCATCAGTATTCCATATAAATTTGACAGCTGCTCCAGGAAGAAGCATGAATGTCCTCATTCTAGAGTACCTTGCTGCCTAGCATCTGAAGCAGTCTCTTTCAGCAAGTTAGAAAGTAGTTGAATTCTAATTGTCATAGGTGAGTGCTCTAGCCATTAAGATACTAGATAGAAAAGAAACAAAACCATGATCTATGTAGAGCTCTCTATATTTCACCTGATAAGAAGGCATCTGACAGGTGGAGCCTGGAGGGAAGACAAGTAGAAAAGCTACCACGAGAATCCTGTTAAAGCTTAAGCTTGAAACAGTTGCTGAACTGCCCCAAACCATCAAGGCTGAAACATTTCTGAGCAGAAAGAGAGATGTAGGCAGCTAAAGAGCTTTGCAATTAAAAAGTTTTGTGATTACGGATTTTTTGTGTCTCCAGGGATAGGTGGTAGCTGAGATAAGTGCAGTCTTTCCTGAGGTAAGCACTGTGTCCACATAGGTAAAAACTGGGATTAAGGGCAATTGGAGTGATTGGCTGAGGAGAGTAGAGGACTTAGGCCTGGTAGAAGAATATCCTGAACTATATGGATCTGGCAAAGAAAAGATGGAGGTTAAGGCCAACTCAGTCTTAAGCAAAGTTAATCACATTTCTGATGAAAATGTTTATAGGTCAGCTGTTGCCTATATGAAATTCTAGAGATAAATTAAGGTATTATGAATAACCAGGCAGAAATGAGGGTTAGGCATGACATTCTGGTTTATCTTTTAGTTTAATAGCAGGCATTTATCTTTCTCTCTTATTTCCCAAAACAATCTAGTTTCTTGACAACAAGAGGTAGCATAAGACACTTACAGAAGAACCAGATGGTTTAATCTTGTCCCACTTATTTGGTGTTAACTTAGCATCAGGTATCTGTACGCTTCCCCAGCAAAGACAAAATGAGCACTTCTAGTCGCTCAGCTGGAACTGGCTCCTGACTCAACAGTGAAAGTTGATGGTAGTCTGCCTTGCATTCTGCAGCTGTACAGGCTAGTACCTTGCTTGCATTCTGCCTGTGCATATATGTAAAGTATTTGGTTTGGTTGTTTTTGTTGTTGGTGGTGGTTTTTTGTTGTTGTTGCTGTTGTTCTGTTTTGTTTTGTTTTTGTTTTTGTTTTGTTTTGTTTTGATTTGTTTTGTTTTGTTTCTGAATTGCACAAAGAACTGAAGGAATATAGGATATCTGTGTGCCTTAACTAACCAGACCAGGTTACTTAATCTTAGCTGTAGTCCCAGAAGCAAACTGAAGCTCATTAGAAAGTGAGGCACAGCACATTTCTCCATGCAGGAAGAAAGCCTATGGACATTACCAGGAAAAAGAATTTGTTTTTTCAAGGTATCTTTTAAAAAAAGAAAACCAAAGTGAAGTTCAGGTAAGGATTGTTCTGCTGTTTCCTTATGTGCAATACTCAGAGAACACTCAGTGAGAATAGGTGCCATGTTCTTTGCAAGTACCCATGGCAGATGTTTGGAAGTAATTTCTGGGGTGGAAAAAATACACCCAAACTAAACCAAAATCCAAACCATTACCTGCAAGTATCAATATCTATCCAAGTATCAAAACAAAATTATAATTTAAAATGAACCCCCTTTCCCTGATCCTTACATTCTGCATCTTTTCTCATTTATCTTTTATACAATCCTGTTGACTTCAACAAAGCCCTGACAACCCTGACCTCAAGCCAGTGAAGCATGTTCTGCCTTGGAGTAAAACTATTTTATTAGTGCCTGCAGTGTGTTTCTGAAGTTATAAGGGTGGATTTAGCTCAGGGATTTATTAGCCAGGCCTATGACTAGGATGTCTCATGTAAAAAAAAAAATGAATTACACAATATTTTTCCAGAAAATAGTGTTTTCTTTGATTAGACTAATTCTCAATATTATGTCTAGTGGAGACAAAATGTTGAAGGTCTTTCTGTTCTTATGTATTTCTCTCAGCAGTTGTTGACAAGTTACAATTTTCTATCAGGCCTTAGCATACCTTTGCCCTCCCCACAGTATCTTCTCAAATTTTACAGAGCAGAACTCATATGGAAGACATCCCCAGATATAGTTTGTACATTTTGTGCATTTCTTTTACCCCTCATAGCATGCAATGTCAGTCCCATTTTGCTGCTGTAATCTTTTTCATCATCTGTCCTACTCTTTGCAATTATTTACTCAAGTGATGAGTAAATCACTGTTTCTTTCATATAACCTTATTGTCATGCTTTGTTTAACTTTTTCTGCAGTTAAAATTGTCTTTATTACATTATCTGTGTTGTTCTGTGATAATGGAGTATCACAGTGTTCTGTGATATGAGAGCTCTGTCTGTCTCAGCTTGGGGCTGTTGTAAATGTCAGCTGAGTGATTATATATTGGATGCAAAAAGCCTTTTCCTGTTGCATAAAAGACTAAATCTTAGTGGGACATTTCATTATCCTAATTCTTTACAATTTTAATATTCAAATTAATGCTTTTAGTTTTGAATAAACTATATCATTCCTATATGCACCTGATAGAAAATTATATTTCAAAAGATATACTAAAATGTCCTATTTATAGAATATTTATGCTAAAAAAATAATGCTGAATAAGCTTACACTCCAGTTATTCCATATTTTTAAATATAGTCCTAACTTTAAGTATGAGAGCAGTCTCAAATCCTGTTTTGACATTGCTTTTGTTCACCATGCTTTTGCTAAGTCTGTGATTTTGAAAGCACTGGTTATCTTTAAAATTGAGAGAGAGAGAGAAAAAATGTAGGAAAATGTATCTTTAAATTAAAATTTTGAATGTTTATTATATAAATTCTATAAATTCTGGAGACACACATGGACATGCACTTGAAACAACAAAAAATCCTCTTCTACTCTACTGTAATTTTCTAATCACCACTGCCCCCTTTGTGCTTTCTGTGGGTAAGCCACAAAAGCTTTCTCTATTAAATACTGCCTAATTGTGCCCAGTTATATTTTAGTTCACAGCAGAGAGATCCAGGCTGAGAAGACATTGAAATAAAAACTGTCTTTCCCTAACATCTGAGGTCATCCAGAAACAGAATAACTGTTCTTCAATTTGCTGCATACTTTCTGTAAAGCATTAGTGCTATGAAAATTCACCGAGGTGTACTGAAGCACAGGCAACAATGACCCAGTGGAAATATCCGAAAAACAAGGCAGCGTGAGGCACTGTACTTTGAATGAAAAATTGCTTTGCTTCTTCTTGTTTTTTTTTTTTTTTTTTTTTTTTTTTTTTTTTTTAAATGAGCAGAACCAAGCAAAGGAGAGTTTTGCTGAGAAGACTGTTCTTTTCAATTCTTTGAGAAAGCCTGAGGCACACTGATGATGGAAACCTGCTGTCATGCTTCTGTGTTGGACTGTATAAATGAATATTATTCTGGTAGCAAGACTTGGTTAAAGCATACAGTACAATGGAAGATGATGTATGTATGCTCATTACTGGAAATGTCTGTGTATATTTAGTTGTGTGAAATTACTCACAGAAGTAAGAACTGATACCTAAACAGTTGTAGGTCTGGAAAATTTTAGATATAGATCAGGAATCAGCTACCCACTCTTTCCTGGAGGTGCTAAAGAGAAGGAAGTATAAATTTTTATATGATATCCATCTGATCACTCTGAACTTCTTGTGGTAGCTTTTTTCAGGTTTCTGTGTTTTACTTATTAATCAAATTCTGCTACTTTGAGAGTCATCTGTAAAGAAAAGTTGTTGAAACTTTTTTCCTTCCTCTTTCTTTTCCACCCTAGTACTTTCTCATGAAGGTATTTCCGCAGAGTTGTAGGGAACAGCCACTGTGCTTGAGAAGTTTGGAAGAAAATTCACAGCTTAAGCTACATTGCTGACAAGATCATTCAGCTCCTGTGATCTTTTAGCCTATATTAAAGACACAGTTAAAGCTTCAGAGATTATTGTGAGAGTGAAGAAAATTAATCACATCTCTGTTAAATGTTGTGTTTGTAACATTTACTTTATGAATCCCAGAAGTGGATTTTGCAGCCACTTGAGGATCTGGACAGTTTCACAAGGAAACTGTGTTTGTTTCTCAGCTCATTCTGGCATTCCAATAGCATCTTGCTTGTAAATCCATTCCTCCAGTCTGCAAGGAACTTGCTCATCTCCTGGCTATTACCTCTTGTGGTTATCTGCCAGCTCAGAGCATGGGCAGAATCACCTTGCAACTGTCTGTGCTTAGCTGTGCAGACAGCCTTGCAGGCTGGCAGGTGTTGTTAGTAGTGTGCAAGGCACAGTGGCCTACGGACAGACAGCTCAGACAGCTCTCCCTCTTCAGAGGTAGATTAGTATTTCTTGTGAATTGCTTTCTTTGCTGTTCCCTCTCTTTTCCCCACTTCTATGGTCTTTCAAGTGTGCTGCACCTTCAGTTTACCTACTGGAGTTCAGACAGTGGTGGGTCTGAGAATGAAATATTTGACTGGAACTGGCACTTAACTTGTGGCAAGTGGTAGGTCTCAGGAAACACTCCCTTTTCCTAGCACTGTTTTCTTTGTCTCCTTTTTCACCGTCTCAATCTTTATCTGTCCTTTATACATAATATATGATAAGACAGCATAGATCTCCAGATTGACTTGATTTGTTGTGATGTGAGGTTCCATATGAAACAGTTCTGTTATAACTGCCTGTGGAAGTGGGCCTGACTGCTTATGGTTCATGAACATTTGCCTTTGGTCTCTAATAGTTAACTTTGCATCATCAGCCTCATAATTTTTAATGCTTTTTCAATTGCAAATCTATATGAAGAACAACTTGGCTTTTGTTTTTGCACAAGGGAGTAGAAAACCCATGCTACAAGATGGGATTCACACAAAGAGCTTCCATCTGTAAAGAGATGGAAATGGAATTTGACAAAAATCCCAACATGATCATGTAGTTTTGGTTTTGGTTTGGTTTTTGGTTTTGTTTTGTTTTCAGCTCCTCATGAGGCTGAATGCAGCTCCAGCTGCTTCTGGTATATTTCCTACAGTATCTCCAAACTATAGCCAACCAGGGAACACTCTCCCCAGGCCTAAAATAGCTTTACAATATAATGTTGCAGTTGTATTTTCTATCTCAGCCACTGTGGGAGATGTAACTTACCTTCAGAGAGGGCCTCTGAGCATTAGATGCTAGTGAAAACAGCTGATACACATTCATGCTTCAGTCTGCAGTGTAATAATTTCAGCAGTTGTACATTTTAAAAGCACTGTGACATAGAGGTCAGAGACTGATATCCAGGGCAGAACGGAGTTATGGAAGAGGATTAACATCAAATAGGTTTTAAAAGCACTGTTCACATTTGGGGAACTAAATGTAATTTATCTAGTTCTGATAATATTAAAGAGCAAAGCATAATGTGACCCTTGAGAGAACATATCAAATTTAGTATTACTGAAAATCTGAAATAGATGTCATTGCTGTATTGCAGTCCTTGCATGAGATATGTGATGCCATGTAGGTCTCTGAGTATGAAACATACTTTGTGTAGTCCCATGAATTTCCCTGATGACATGGACTTGTCTTAGAGATAGCCATCTATTTCTGTATTTCACTAAGGCAGGGCAAGCATGAAAGAAGTACGTTTGCTCAAGGTCAGCCTCCAGCCTTTCTCACAGGTGATAGAGAAAATATCCTAGTCCTCCTGCCAAGACTTCACGTGCCTGCACAGCTAGCCCTGCTCCACCTCTGGGCACAAAGGTCCATCAGGGTAGCTGCCAAGCACTAGAAAATTTAGCTTGGCTGATAACAATTCACAGATAGATTTGCAGGTTACCAGAGAAGAAAGAAAGCTGTTTGTTGCTCTTCTTTTTCTCTTAAAGGTTATATGTAATTATATGAATTTTCCTTAAATTATTTTACCAAAGACTATTTTCTCTGGAAGAGGACTTCTAAAGGAAGTCCTTTACCAAGGATTTCTCTTCTCAAGAGAAGGGAAGGCTCCGGGGAAACTTTATAGCAACCTTCCAGTACCTAAAGGGTGCCTACAACAAGACTGGAGAGGAACTTTTTACAAGGGCATGTAGTGGTAAGAAAAGAGGTAATGGTCCTGCTGCAACACGTGCTTAGATATAGTGATGAAGTGGCTGTGGAGAAAGATCAATTTGATTTAAAAAAATATTAAAGACTTTAACTCTCACTGATCTGAATCACTTGTCAGAGGAGGAGATTCTGAGCCATACTCCACATTTCTGTACTGCAAAGGGGACAGCCTACACCTCTGTAGCTAATTCACACAGGTCTATGTGCAACACAGGTGAGATCAGCAGGAGACTGTTGAAAGCAATACAATGTCTCCCCTAATTCTGTTTTCAAAGGGGAGAGTACTACCTCTTCTGTGGTTTTACATTCTTCCATGTCCAAGTGTACCTACCAGACATCTTGGAAAGGTTTGGGATGCCAACAAACTCCTGATAAGCAGTGCGAACTACTACAGGGTCACATTTTCCTGTGTAGTGAAAGATTTGTCTCAAGAATTTCTTCCCTACCATCCCACAGAATTAACTTCCACATCATTCTCCTGAAGATGCTCAGCCAGTCCAGTGGTGCTTTAATCCCATCATCTGATTTCTTTGTATTATAAGCCAAAAAAGTGTGGAAGGGTTGAATACCTAAGGTGTATATACAGATAACTGGAGGATAATTAAAACATTGTAATTTATTGTTGATTTTGAAAAGATGAGCTGGATACTCTTTAGACAAGGGTACTCATACAGCTCTGGAAATATGTGTTGTTACATGGTACGATTATAATTTGTATCTGTGCGTTTATTAGTATTTTTAATCATGTGTTTAGCCCTTTCTCTGTAACAATACATTTCATTTACCATAATCTAGTATAATTTTAAGAACATAATTCATTTTCCAGCTAACAAAGGTGACTAGGTAGTCCTGTATCTTCAGTGCAAGCTTCCTGGGGCATCGGCTGTTTTGTTGTTTGAATCTGCCTCAGTGAGGGGTCCAAGTACACAGGGCTGCAAAATGTGCTTCAATTCAAACAGCAGCATAAAATTTATTGTAAGGTTTCATATTTACAGGGAAAACTATCACATAACTGGACTTTGTTTGCATTGTGACTTCTTAAACTGACAGGAATGACTATAGGCCTGCATTTCCAGAAATTAATCCCAAATTCAACTGATTTAGCTTCTAGTGGCAATGAACACTCCATCAGACATTAAAAAAAAAAATACAGGGATTTTATGTGCAGGAAAAAATAGCGTTCCTCAAAATATCCCAATAAAGATTTTTTATATATATCTAATTATATATATATATACTTTCTGTGTTTACAAATGCTAATCCGTAGGAAAATTTTGTTCTAATTCCCCCTGAACCTTTAGATCTTGCATTCAATTAATAGAAAATATAAAAATATTTACATTTGCTGGTGATTCACAGAAAAAAATGCCTCTCCCATGATGTGGATGTCTCAGGATAGCCCTGTCCTATGCTGGAAACATCTGTACATTCAGTAATTTCAGTTGAACCTGCACCAACATTTAGCATTACATAGATGTATAACTCTTTCTGGAAAGTGTGACTGAGGTCAGGTGGAAAGAAGTCATAAAATGCTTTGGACGTAACACTTTTGTCTTTTCCATGCTTGAAGCTGTTGGTAGGACTCATGCAACCTTACTTAAAGTGAACACTGCATACAAACCTGACAGTCTTCAAAGTAAAATTGCAAAATAATTTATTATAATGTCATTTTAGTCCTCTATATTGTCCCAGTATGGTTGCACTAATATTACCCATTTGGAAACACTGAGCAAGGGCCAACATCTTGCTGCTGGCACTCACTCTTTGAAACACAGGAGAAGAGAGTAATTAAATGATGTAATCTTATGAGGACTGAGGAACCAGAGCCCATTCATTACATGACATAAAAAAGAAAGATACCTTCATAGTACTACCTAATCTTCCTGACATATCACATGTAACATACAGAGGATTTTAAAGTCCTCTGTGACAAAACACAGAGAAATGAGTCTTACTTTCTAGAGTAAAACAAAACAAAACAAAACAAAATAAAATAAAACAAAATAAAATAAAATAAAAGAGAGAGAGAGAGAGAAGAAATGAAACCTCTTTCCAGCAAATAGCAAAAGTTATTTAATTTTTAAAGTCATGCTGTTTACCAAGTTCTTCCTATACATCTGTTGGAAAGAGCTGACTGTGTCCTGCTGCACTACTCCAAGCATCAGTCTGGGGCAGCTGCATGCATGGTACCCACTCCTGTGCCATGGGATCCCCAGCTTTAGCTCCAGCACAAGGATCAGCACCCACCACAGGTAGGTACAAGGAGACGAGGAGCAGGCAGGGGATCCACATGGCCTTAATGGTGTAATGTACTTACCAGCAGTTTCTCTGGGGTAAGAGAGGAAGATGAGGAAGGCAGGATCTGTGCACAGGAGAGAAGCTGCATGCTTTTGTCTGCTCCAGTGCTGCTTGCAGGAGGAAGCTGTATTATGAGCTCTCCAGGTGAGCAGTTTGGAAAGAAGAGCCTAAAGAGCTGCTTGGTACCTGTTGAAATTGCCTGGCATGGCATAGTTTGTACAAATGAAACCATTTGCTTCATCATGGAGAAATTATCACACAGAAATAATATCTTCAGATAATAAAAGAATCTAAAATTTCCTGGCAATTTTTCCCTATCACCCCAGACACCCTTTATGATATGATGGTACTTTGTCTTCCTTAAACAGACAAGTAAACCATACATAGCCTGAGGAAGAAGGTACCCTTGCTTGTGAAATTCAATGTATAATAGCTATAGATATTTCAGGGTAAATACTATGAGGGAAAGATTTTATTTTTTTTTTCTTGTTGTTACATACTACGTTTACACAATGCAAACATAAAAGATAAATGGGATAAAGGCACGTGGCTTGTGACCCAGATAGCATGACATATCTATGCAGACTGAGACTCACATTTGCAGAATCCCAGGAGGAATTTCTGAAGGCTGCTGCTAGCTCTTAATATTCTTATTCCTGTTTATGCATCCTTGTATCTGCTCATTGAGCAGTCCTTTTCTCCTCTGCAGAGGTATCTTGGTTTGCTGTTTCATCTTTTGGTTTGTGCTTTATCTTTCCATTTCATTTCTTTAGTGTTAGTATTTGCCATTCTCAGCACTTTTGTGGACTTTTTCCCTCATCACAGAATCACAGAATTGTAGGGGTTGGAAAGGACCTCAAGAGATCATCGGGCCCAACCCCCCCGACAAAGCAAGTTACTTAGAGCAGGCTGCCCATCCAAACTCTTTGTACTAATTTCCTGTTTCTGATATTCTGAATGCCTTCTTTTGCATCCCTTCATTTTCTCAATTTGCCTTCTAGAATTAAAACCATTTCTCCTCATAAACCTCCTTCCTCCACTTTCCACTCCCAACATTAGCACTCACCCCCACACAGATTCCTGTTCTACTACTGCCTGACACCTGCACACAGAAACTCTGATTACTACTCATCACCCCTCCCCTCCAAAAAAGATACTCTCAGACATGCTGTCACCTTCAGAGACACTTATACTCCCAGGTCTTCTCACTGACACCTGCACTTCGCCACACAGAGTGCCATATTTTTGCACTACATCCTTCATCCTTCACATCCTTCATCCTTCATCCTTCATTCTTTACCCACCCAGATGTGTGGGCCTTGATGAGCTCGTTCAGCTGTAGTCTGCTCTAAGCAGATCACAGAAGTTTTATTTCCTTTTTCCTTTTTTTTTTTTTTTTCTTTTTTTCTTTTTCTTTTTTTTTTCTTTTTTTTTTCTTTTCCTTCATGGTCAATATTTTGCATCATCAGAGTTGTGTGGCATATGAACCTCATACCATGAACAACGTGAAAATCCTCAAATTGAAAGCACAAATAAATCAAATGAATTATTTTGTTCTTTCATTCCCCAGTACCTTGTGCTCACCTTGAGTTGGGACAGGTTGCTGGGAAATCCCATTGCATTGCAGAGACTCCCAGAGACTCCAGATCACTGATCTGCTCCGACATGACTTTTCTATGATTTTTGTTTTATTATTATTATTAATACAATTCTCTTTTTTATGTGCTTGCGTCTCACAGCACTTTGCCGCTTTCATAATGTGCTTAACAAATAAAAAGAGAAATTGATTCAGCAATAAGTAAAACATTGTTATATTTAAGCAATTTGTTTTATACATACATGTGGCTGTGTTTTGGGAAGCTGTAGAGACACACAATACTTTTTAATTCCTCCAGTTAGGTGTGGAAAGTACATAACTGCAATGAACAGGGAGAAAATTAAACATTAGAATTTAAATATTTTACATCAGAATGGGAAGAATGGAAATCTGCAAGCATTTGAATTGCAAATTGCATTTGGAATTTTGTTCACGTTTACTCAGCTTGTGAAAGTGTCAACTCTTGACATTTAATAATGTCCCTAAACCCTGCACAGTCTAGAAAAAACAGGATTTTCTTTGTGACTGGGTGTTGTTGGACTGTTGCACAGCACTCAGGTGTAGACTGCTGAAGAGCAACATGTTCCTGGCACTTAGATGCGTGTTGCAACTGCATACCAACCCTGTGTAGTGGCAACACCAAGACACCATCCAACTCTTCTCCATGCCTCTTTCTCTCTAATCCCTGTTTTCCACAGAAAGTATGTGCAGTTTCACCAGACTTACAGGAGCCCAGGTGTATTCCCACTGAGGCATCATCTGGGTAGAAGCGGACAAACACCACTTTAAATACTACTTATGCATTTAAAATCATTTAAAAGCATTTACTCCAGGTATGAAATTTATGCTGCTACATTGGAGTCATAAAGAAGCATAAATTCCTCTTCCATAAAATATGTTATTTTATTTTCTTCAGAAACATCACTGGCCTTTGGATTTCTCCTATACCATTTCTCCTATTTTGACCTTGAGATGCTTTGGAGTACATTATTGGACAGAATGAAGGCTGAAAGAAAGTAAGGGGCAATGACAGGGAAGGTTTGTACTGTTAGAAATAGTTTGTCTCTTTGGGGCCTCTGAAGAAGGAGAACTGGACTGTTACTGGAAAATATTTTACTTTCCAGACAGTCCCTAAATACTACAAATCAAACTTTGGCTTCTGAGCCCAGATGTGCTCTTTTTGTATCTTCTACCCCATCTTTAGTGTACATCTTTATTGAGAAGCTCTAGATATGGTATGTTCTCATGAATATAATGCCTTTCATTTAAGTTATCTTTCAATAAAAATAACCTGTAATATGACTCAACAATTGAATCTTTTGTTTTTCTCTATACAGGCAATGTTATATTAGGAGCCTTTTCATAGTTTGGAATAGCATGAAAAATAAAATATCAGTTTCAGATTATATCAGGACTGCCAGATTTAGCTCACTCTGATGTAGCGTCAACTGTTGCACTAGAAAAAAAAAAAAAAGAAGAAGAAGAAGAAAAAATAATAATAAAAAGAAAAAGAGGAAAGAAGAAAAAAGAAAAAAAGAAGAAAGAAAAAAGAAGAAAGAAAAAAGAAAAAAGGATAAAAAGAAAAAGGAAAAAGGATAAAAAGAAAAAAGGAAAAAGCGATGTAACCTGATTGCATGATAATTTTCTTCATTTGAAGGGGATTATACTAAATGGGATTTCAGAGTATGTGAAATCAAGAACTATATGAAATAGCCACAGTGAAATCATATGAAACTATTATATTGCCCAAAATACTGCTGTAAAATCAAAGCTCAAATTCAATGTGCTAATGTGCTGTGGAAATAGTCTCAAACGAACTTTGAGATTTTAATGTTGTTCGAACTGTAAACTCATTCAAATGAGTTTACAGAGGAGACAGAAACATGGTCATAACCTTTTCTACTATATCATACAGCAGGATATGGAATGACCTCTAGGATTTTAGGACTAAGCTTTATGAAAAAAAAATAATATATAAAATAAAATTACACATCTACTTGTAATAGTAAATGGTAGGATTAACCCCAAATTAAATGCTGTAGGCCTTAAACTCAGTATACATGTGAAATAGAAGACTCAAACTGATTATCTTAAGGTAATTTATTTAGAGTGACTTTTTTCCAGCAGTATTCCTTCTATATAAAATCTGTTTATTTTGTATTTCTTATGAATTTATAAGATGTCATTGTAATGAACATACTTTGTTAAGTAATGCAGATCTGTTTTTCTCATTTTAGTATGAAAATTTGTCCACCAGTCAGACCACAGAATATGTAACTTGTAGGTATGTTGGTAACTCGTACAATATTTTATTGTAAATATGAGTATTTTATTGTAAAATATTAGTTTAGTTAAAAAATGTAATAACCACTGTTAAATGTTTAGGGTAAGAACCTGAGATTTCACAATGGATATCCTACTGCTCCTAAATGAAGATTTATTAGTACATGTAATTAAGCCATCAAATAAAAGCATGAAGTCTTTCATTTTCTGATGTATGCTATAGTCAGCTTGAAAGTCTTAAGTTTCTTAAAGACAAATGTTGGTACAAAAGATCAAAACCATCACTGCTAGATACAGGATTTATGAAGCCGTTGATAAATGAAGTCTACACCAAGGAATTAGTAAAAATAATTAAAAAAGAAATCCCCTTCCTTCAACTCATAAGTGAAAGAAAGACAGAATAACTTCAAAAGAAAGCTATGACATAGTATAAGGGATTCTAATTGCTACA
This sequence comes from Aythya marila, assembly GCF_965140915.1. Taxonomy (NCBI): domain Eukaryota; kingdom Metazoa; phylum Chordata; class Aves; order Anseriformes; family Anatidae; genus Aythya; species Aythya marila. Next base: position 19,806,283 of record NC_139080.1, on the reverse strand, counting down.
TCAAATTACAAAGGTAACTACCTCATTAAAATTTCTTTTCAAAATTCATTTCTATACTATAAAATATACATCTACAGCAATTACATAAAAAGCTATGCTCCTGGTAATCTTTTAGAGAATCACTTAGCCTTCACCTGGATGCTAATATGCATATAAAAATGTAATGATGACAACTAATACAGGTTCTCTTTCAAACATAAAACATCAAATTGTTGTACATCCAGTTGTATTATTTATTGGATTATTTTTTCTTACTGAAACACACTCTGCAGTGATTATGAGTGCTTTGATATTTCACAGACAATTGAATAGATTTTACTGTATTGAATGGAGTAGGATTGATGGAGGCAGAACTCTTCCATCTGTATATAAATCAATGAAGTTAAAGCCTTTATACATATTGTAAGAAGGTCAGGGTCTTTCAAGTTAAGCCCCCTTTTTTTTTACTGGTGAATAACCCTTGACAGTAAAACATGACTCCTGATATTGGAAGAGACCTCTGAAGGCCATTGGATGCAATTCTGCTTTTTTAAGGGGTTTTAACTGTCTTCAAGCATGGAGACTCCACAGCCTTTCTGGACAACCTCTTCCAAAAATTGTAAGTATTTGTTTCTCACATCAAGTTGGAATTACCCTTGTTCCACCTTGGGTTTGTTGTCTCTCATCCTGTCCTGTTGCACATCTGAGAAAAGTCTGATTACATCTCCTCAACACTATCCTTTTCAGTAGCTACAGGCTACAGGTCTCCTATTAAACTTCTTTTCTTAATGCTTAATTTACACAGTTCTTTCAACCTTTTTCTGTATGTCATCTGTTCCAATCTACTAATCAACCTGTCCCTCAGTTGGACTTGTCCCAGTATGTGATTATCTTCTTTATACTGGATAACCCGAAACTTGATAACAATCAAGAGTCCATAAGTACTGATACTTATAGACTGATGGTTGATGGTTTCTTTTGAATGCAGCCACCATGACTTATTAGCAAAATGTTATATCTAACACTGAGAAGAGCAGCTGCTGTTGCTGAAAATCAGCATATTTATTAATGCCAGATGCCTATGTTATGGCAAATAATTCAGTCAATTTATTTAAACTATTGTCAACAATAGGTATGCATTTTTCCCTGATAATTTTAAATCCTCATTTTCTCATTAACTGATTACTGTGAATTAAAAACAAAAACAAACAAAGAAAAAGAATGATGGAAACAGTAAGAAAACGCAGGCAAAAATTAAGAGTGTTTTTTTTTTTTTTGTTTGTTTGTTTGTTTGAAAGCTCCTAGAAGAATGTTCCATTTCTGATACTATCCATTGTATCATTTAAAAGTAGGTGAGAAGCTACTACTTGCAGCAAAAGCGAGTTTGATGAAGTTACAGTTCTGGACATCAATATGGCTAGAAGCATGCACCATAAGAAATTATTCTGTGTACATGTACAGTAATTTCTACAATTAAGGCCTTTGTATGCCTATGCTACAATTTCAAGGTCAGGTAGTGTTTTGTTTGTGTTTTTTTTTTTTTTTTTTTTTTTTTAATCACTCGATATAAAGGACTCACAAGCTGATTATAGCCTGGAACATGCATTCTCCAAAATACCACAAGGCCTAGGAAAGCTTACATTTCTTTTTTGCTAGTTGGTGGAAACATAATCATTATTTTGTTGATCACATCCGTCGGAACGTGGTGACATCCATCCAGCCATTTTGCCCCCAAGAACTGGATTTCCTGTGCAGGTCCCTTGACCTTATTCTGCTTAATAGAAAAACCAGCTTTCAGGAGAATTTGAATTATTTTCTTCCCTTTCTCAAAAACTTCTTCTGCTGTGTTACCCCATATGATGATATCATAGATATACTGCAGGTGTTCAGGAGTCTTCCCCTGTTCCAGTGTCATCTGGATCAGTCCATGGCAAATGGTAGGGCTGTGTTTCCACCCCTGGGGCAGCCGATTCCAAGTGTATTGGACTCCCCTTCAAGTGAAAGCAAACTATGGCCTGCATGCTGCTGCCAGAGGGATGAAGAAAAATGCATTAGCAATATCGATTGTAGCATACCACTTAGCTGCCTTTGACTCTAGTTCATACTGGAGTTCTAGCATGTCCAGCACTGCAGCACTCAGCGGTGGTGTGATTTCATTCAGGCCCTGATAGTCCACCGTTAGCCTCCACTTGCCATTAGACTTTTGCACTGGCCATATAGGACTATTAAAGGGTGAGTGAGTCTTGCTGATCACTCTTTCGCTCTCCAGGTGATGAACTAACTCATGGATAGGGATCAAGGAGTCTTGGTTGGTGCGATATTGCCACCGGTGCACGATTATAGTCGCAATGGGCACTTCAATCATCAGCAATACTACAGCAGAAGGGTCTTCTGAGAGACCAGGCAGGGGAGAAAGCTGCTTAATCTTCTCTGTGCTCAAGGCATCTGTGCCAAAATCCCACCCTTTTGGATCCTTGAAGTACCCTCTCTTGAGGTAGTCTATGCTGAGGATGCATGAAGCCTCTGGGCCAGTCACAATGGGGTGCTTTTGCCACTCATTCCCAGTTAGACTCACTTCAGTTTTCAATACAGTTAGCTATTGGGATCTCCCTGTCACTCCAGAGATAGAGATGTGTTCTGCCCCTTGGTGGCCTGATGGCATTAGGGTACACTGTGCGCCTATGTCCTCTAGAGCTTTATATTTCTGCAGTTCCAGTGTGCCAGGCCATCTAATCCACACAGCTGTGGTGGTTTTACCGTGCTGGGCAGCTAAACCCCACAACCGCTCTCTCACTCCCCCTCCTTTAGATAAGGAGGGGGAGAAGTAAAGCAAAGAACAACTCACGGGTTGAGATAAGGATAATTTAATTAAAGGGAAATAATTATAATAACTAAATAAAGACTACCATGAACTAAACAATTTAACTAAGGGGAAATAAAAGGGAAAGGGGAAAAAGGGAGGAAAACAAACAAACAAAATAAATGAAAGCTATATGGAAGTGCAGAGGAAAGAAATTACTCTCTACTTCCCACAAATGAGCGATGATTGACCACGTCCTTGAAGCAAGGCCTCAATGCACGCAGCCGGTGTTCGAGAGGAGGACCGACGTCTTCTCAACGAGAGCCCACCCCTCCCTCTTCTTCCTGTTTCCACCTTTTATTGCTGAGTGTGACACCACATGGTATGGAATATCCCTTTGATTGGTTTAGGTCAGCTGCCCTAGTGATGTTTCTCTCCTCACTTTTTTGCCCACCCCCTAGGAGGGTTAGAGAAAGGCCCAATGCTGTGCCAGCACTGCTCAGCAGTAGACACAACACTGGTGTGATAACACTGCTGTTCCAGCTACAAGTACAGAGTACGGCACTGAATGGGCTGCTGCCGGGAAAGTTAACATTCCAGCCAGACCCAGTACAACAGTCCAGTAAATCTGGTTGTCCCTCTCCTCTACCTAGCCAGGGGCAGAGCCCCACTAGTCCTGGCTGGAGCATCTGTCAATTAATTCTTGAAAATGTGAAGCAGAAGTCTCTTCATCAGAGTCAGGAGTAATACTAGCCTTTCTACTGCCTCTGGGGGACTGCCCAACAGAAACTGGGGCAGCAATCCTCTTAGGGGCCCCTTTTCTTGCTGCTGTATCTTTCCACAGTTCATGTACCCAAGCAGCTAGGGCTGAGGTTGGTTCATCGTCCCACTTCCTCATATCTTCCCCATGCTTACGTAAATAAAACCACAAGGCGCCCCGTGTTGTGCATCCCGGATTCTCCCTTGCTTGAGCTGGAGAATGCTGGTACTTAATGGCTGAAAGATTTTTCCATCTAGGTGAGGAGGAAGTTATGTGTTCTTCTAACCATTGGGACAGTTTCTCCATGGCTGAAATGCAAGCCTGTACCAGGGCAGAGAGATTTTCTTCATATTTATGAAGCTGGTTGGACACAGTATCCACTGTTGGCCCCATCCCCTCATCCCAATCTATTCCTGCCAGTGTGCTGACATGTGATAAGTGTGCAGCCTGTACAAACTTCCACCACATGGATGCTGTGCACTGGACTTTGTCAGAGTCTTTATGTGTCTGTTCATGGTACAAATCACTATAAATCATCTCCAGCACAGCTAATTCTCTCATTTCCTGGAGACCTTTCTCCATGGTGGTCCACTTGCCTACTCGATATACAATATCTTCCTTGTGGGGATACCTTTCTTTCACTGCTGCCAGGAATCGCTTTCAGAGGCTGAGAATCTGTGCTTCTCTCCCAATTAATCTGTCAATGAGCCTTTCTCTAGAGAGGGATCTGAGCTGCTTGGCTTCATTGCCTTCTAGTTGTTGGCTATTAGCCCCTGTGTCCCAGCACTGAAGCAGCCAGGTGAAGATGTGCTCGCCTGGATGACAACTGAAATCCTTTTCGTACTTCTCTCTACTCACTGAAGGATAGAGATCGAGTGGTTTCTGATTCATTTATGATTTCAGTCTCTCCTCCCTGATGTTGTTGTGATGATGCTGCTTTAGAGCTGTCTGCCTTTTCCTCTTCTCCCTCCTCCTTACGAGGAGCTTCTTCCCTTACTAAACGAGCTGACTTCCGTTTCCATTGTTTCCATTGTCTTGACTATAGGGGTGACTGATACCATAGGTGGTTGGTCCTCTGGGGTGGTCACAGTGTGTGTTATCTCGTCATCAAATTCAGAAACTTCCCTATCCCCTTGAGGGTGCTGGGCAGTGTTAATTGACATTTGATAGGTGTAAGCCAGACCCCAGCAGAGTGCAGCAAGCTGGTGGAGTTCTCTGGTATTGACAGGGTCAGGGCATAAGTCTTTCAAACATTCTACCATTTTTTTTTGGATTTTGCACTTGTTCAGGGGTGAAGTTAAAAAACATCAGAGGAGAAAACCATGACAGGTACCTGCCCATATCCCCACACACACCTTGCCACCCACAACTACTTTGTCTCAGGGCAAGTCTTAGACAGTATTCTCAATAAATTGTTTCACCTTAGGGAGGAAGAAAAACACTAGAACTAGTAGGAGGAGGATGACATGTGACCAAGGGTATCCAAAATACTCAAAGGCTGCTGCAATTAGCCCACAGGGAGAGAAGAAGGAGGCACCACTCCTGATATTATTCACAAATTGACTGCTAGGGGAGAAAAAGAAGGTGGTGTAATTCTTAATATTTCCAAAAAGATAATCTCCAGGAGACCAGACTGATAACAATGCAAGGCCTGAGTACTAGACGAAACTGAAGGCCAGTATGTTACAGCACAGTATGATAAAGAAACCAAATACAGATTTTAACATGTTCTCTGATCAGATATAGAGGAAAAAAGAGAACAGAGAATTGATTACATACAACATAGTCACACAGAAAAACATTAACAGCAAACCGAACATTGTGACTAGCAAGTATGTTAGTTGTAAATACTTTAATCAATTCTACTGTTATCTCAACCCTTGAGCCCCATGTTGGGCACCAAAAAAGACGGTGGTAGTTTTACTTGAATGGGCAGCTGAGCTCCACCACAACTGCTCTCTCACTCCCCCCTCCTCAAAGAGGAAGGGGGAGAAAATACAACACAAAGAGCTCAAGGTTTGAGATGAGAATTATTTCATTAAAGGTAAAGGGAATGGGGAGAAAAAGAAAGAAAGAAAGAAACAAACAAACAAACAAAAACAAAACAAAACAAAAAACAATAACAACAAGGCCACACAAAAGCACAGAGAAAAAGGAAAAAAAAATATTCTCTACTTCCCATCAATGAGCAATGTTCGGCCGCATCCTAGGAAGCAGGGCCTCAAAACGCGTAACGATTGTTCAGGAGGACAGCCTCCTCTCCCACGAGAACCCCCCTTTTTATTGCTGAGGTTATCAGGTGTTATGGAATATCCCTTCAGTTGGTTTAGGTCAGGTGCCCTGGCGATGTCCCTTCCCCATCATTTGCCCACCCCCAGCCTACTGGCTCTTGGGGGATTGGAGGGAGTCTTGATGCTGTGCCAGCACTATGCAGCTGTAGACACAACACTGCTGTTCCAGCTACAAGTGCAGAGCACATCACTCTGTGGGTTGCTGCAGGGAAATGTGACTCCATCCCAGACAGACCCAACACAGGTAGATAAGTGCTGTACTGACTTTACAGAGAGTGGAACTTGAGTACAGAAAGTCCAAATGCGGTTGCAGAAACTTATTCAGGAAGTCAAAATCAAACCAGGAACAGAGCATTTGTTTTCTGGCACCCAACCCCATGCTTTAAATAGAAAATGTTCCATCCTGTGACAACATTTTCAGTCCAGCATTGTCCGAGGAATGGATTGATGACCTCATAGGACTTTTCCACCACCAGCAGCTGGATTTCCACAATTAGTCATGACAACTTTGTTGATGCTGTGGTTAGTGATGGCTGCCTCAGAGTTTTAGGTGTGGTTATGTAAAATGTCTAAAGCTAAAGTTAGCCGTGGAAAAGATTTACTGGCTCATCTGACCTATACCCCTCCCATGCAGCATTGCTCACAACAGTATGTATTTTTTGTGTTTCTATGGGTATGACTTCCACCTTCTTGGACGTTCAAGGTTCCTTCATTTACTTCAAGTAGAGAAAGTATGCAAAGGACTCAATTCTACCACTTAATGCTTCTCCCTCTCATTCCCAACAGCTAGTCAAAGCTTTCTCCACTTGTACTTATTCCCAGGTTTTGTGTAATACCTATGTGCCTTGTCTGTCAAGATGTACCTTCTTTTTCTCTTTCTTACTAGAAATCCCGACCCCATAGGAGTAAATGCCACTGATGGATTCGATCTTTCTCTCTTCCATTTAGAAATAAAACAAAACACCTTCCTGTCTCACCTAACTCAGGACACTGTCTCTGAGACCTCAGACATGGAACCACCTGCTCCATTCCTGCAGGAATCAGCAGCAGTGTGTTATACCGGACTAATGTTCTTAGACAATCCCAGCTGATGCAACAGATTTGACCACCACCTTCCTCTTTGTCCCAATGGCTGTTTCTGTGTTAGACCCAAAGGTTTAGATCCATGTTGGTGGGAATCAGGAAAAATCCAGAGAAATGTAGGTTGTTTTGATGAAATAAGCTCCTCCGGTAACTTCCATCATGAAGGAATAAATCTGTATCACATAGTAGACTACTCCAAAGGAAAACAAAGCAAAGGAAAACAACGTGCTTACATTTTAATTCTGCTTGAGGGACAATGAGGTTATTTTTAGTACATGACTGTTTCATTAATTGCAGTTGCTACTGTGAATGACATCAAGCTAGAAAGAGGAAACTCTCTTCATGTACTTCCGTGTAGGGAAAGCAAATAAAAGAAATATGTATTTTCCTAAGAGGTGAAACATTCTTTCTGAGAAGGCTGACTTAATAAAGACAGAAATATCTGAGTAAACACAAAATATTTCTAAAGTGAAGCCTTTACATAAACTTTTTTTTTTTTCAAACAGTTGTTGTTGTTGTTGTTGCTGTTTTTCACAGCACTCACAGTCAAACAGACCAGCTAGTGCAGGTCATGCAGCATTTTCCACTGTAGGCAGACGTAGTTGCTTACATAGTGTGTCCTTGTGGCCATGCAGCATTGACAACTGGGATACTGAAGATTGTCTCTCTTTGGCACAGAAAAGAAATTCCTCTTCCTGTGCAGTAAATAGATAGATAGATAGATAGATAGATAGATAGATAGATAGATAGATAGATAAATGGTGATTTCACTAAATTCTTTATTTGTGTGCTGTAAGGGGTACAGGACCACAGAACTGACCATTTCTGAGTAAATGGTGACTTTGTACCTGGGTAATAGATGGCTGAAAATTTCATTAGTTAAAAAGCAAGCTGGAGCCTTTTGTCATGTTATGTTAGGTGACTTATTGAAAATTTGGTTTCAAACCTCAGTGGAGGAGTGGGGAGGCAAAGGGATGAAGTTAAACGTATATGTAGAAAGCAGCTGAATTATAAGACAATTTATTCACAGTCTTTTTAAAGTGCACCTTAGAAGAAGACTGAGTGCTAAAGGGAGCCCCAAGGTTTTCTAGGCTTGAGCTGGGTTTTGGAAATCTGTCCTTGAAGGGTGGCATCAGATTGTGAACATTTCGGTGAGGTCACTTGCCGCTCAGGAACAAAAGGGCAAGCCGTCTTTGTGACTGAGTTAGATTTAGTCTAGAAAAGCAGCTTCGGCTGATCACAAGGCTCCCAATGTGTACAACTGCTGCATCTGCAACATTTGCTCTTACTCATTTAACTTCCAGTTCAGAGGAGACCAGTCTGCGTCAGGGCTTTGTAATGGCATCTGCAACCCAAAGCAAACAGTAACTGTTCAGATCAAAGTTTTTCTCTGGTTTCAGGTTGAGTAGCCTCAATTGCTGATTATGGGTGCTGTCAAACTAGTGCTCAGTATGCACAATCATCCAACATATTTATTTTTGTTCCAATCTAGACATACTATTCAGAAATCCATAGAAGAAATCTCTTGCATTAGAGAAAAAAGTTGATTATTAAATTCAACTTTGAGGATTTTTCTTTTTATTTACTGACTCAGGCAAACTTTTTTTCTTGATAGGTCAGAGAAATACCAGCATGAGGCCTTGCACTTTATGTGTGTGAAAATGCTCTTCCAGAATGCATCCATTTTTTCAAGTGAAGCAATTGGAGCAAGATGGTCAGAAATTTTTGTTTTACTAATGAGATCAAGCTTTACTTAGGGGAAAAAATAAAAAAAAAAGTCTCATTATTATTCTTTTTATAACTATATCAGTTTTTAGTTGAATACTAGACACAGTATCCAGAACACATCAAGTAGTATCCAGAACAAATAACTGCATAAGGCAGCAATTGCTTTTAGTTTCAATACTCACATTTACAAACACTGGATCACAGTGTTTGTAAATCACAGGGTTCCTACTTTTAATGTGGCCCATGATATTTAATGATTTGTGAACTGTGAGCAAGCTTCTTACAAGTATTACAATGGGTTGTAAAAGTACTTCTTATTGTGAATTCCATTCTGTAAATTAACTAACGATTTTATTTTCTATTTTCCCAAGCTTCTACTTGTATCTTCAACACTGTGCAGTCTCTCCTACAGAACAAAGCATACCTTAAAAAAAAAAATGTTTCAACCAAAGATTTTGTTGCTTTAGAAACACTACCATTAGGAGGCAATATAGAAATGGAGGTAAAGTACTGTATCTTGAAATGATCCATACAGTAGGAAGCCTTTTTCACATTACTGCTTGCTAAACCTTGTATATTTGTATGCCTAGCTTTTCAGTCTGCCTCAACTTTATTTAAGGATGAATGTTGATGAATGCAACTTTAATTTAGCTCTTTGATCTTTCCAGTGGTTGTCTATTGTGTCAGAATAAAAATGATGTTAAACACTTTTTGCCACTACAGTTAAGTTGGTCAAGAGTGACTATTTGGGAAGCTGTGTCCTCACAGTGAAAATTAATTTTTTCATTAGTAGCTCATATAAGTTACGCTAAAACAACTGGAAATTCTCTTGCAATTCCTAAAACAAAATTCTCTTCTTTCACCCAGTGAGCAGAAAGCCCATTAATCCTAAATTAATTATAAGCAAGCAAGCTTCATCTTAGTAGCATCAAACTATCTGAAATTTGAAAATTGAAATAAATTAAGAAAGAGAATATGGCAAAGTGTTCCTTTTTCTCATCTGATATTTCTCAGATGACATCCAGAAATGGTTTGATTGACTTGTTTTCCTTGTACTTTTCCCGTACTTTTCTGATTTCAGTATCATTGTTCTGCGGCTAATCCACTACTTCTAACCATTTAAAAATGAATTGCAGTAAGAAAGTATTTAGCAAATAAAATTGTCATAAAATTTTCATTAGAAAATATGCTGTTTCCCAAAAACTATTCAAACTAAGATATTGAACCTGAGTACCAAAAAAGTAAGTGGGTTCAGGCTTGCTCAGAAAATCTCTGCAACAAATTTACAAGCCAGAAAAAGAACAAGGAAATTAAATTCATTGTTTTCTATTGAATATTTTAAAGGGTTAGGAAGAATGTCACTAACACAGAAGTAATTTTATTATTTTTTTTCACCTGGAGTGTTTGTCATTTCTCTTTCCATGAGCCCCTCCAACTCACCATTTCAAAAATGTATGATCAGTAAGAAAATAAGAAAAGCCTCCAATAATTAAACTTTATACTGAATAAACAAACAAACAAACAAACAAAACCCTTTTCTTTCATTTCTGCAAAGGAAATCAGGGAGGAAAAAAAAAAAAGAAGAAGAAGAAGAAAAGGAAAGCCCTATGAAACTTTGTAGGAGTTGATGAATAGATTACCTTCAAAAGGAAGATAAAAGATTACTGATAACAGATAACAAACAGCTCTATCTGCACATTTCTGGGATTTTGGCTATGACGCTAAGGTTTAAGTCCACTGAGATTTGCTGCAGTTGTTCAGGGAATAAGCTGAATAGCATCTGACCAAATGAACCTCTTTTAATCATAATAATAGAAGACCAACCATTCGTATTCCCTTTTTGCATGTAACAATACATCAAGTATCTCATATTTTGCATTTCCTAAAACAGTGATAGGTAGGAATTTTAAGCCTTGTGGACTAAGATATACATGTAATTCCAGTGTCTAATCTTTGGAGGCTTCTTTAGAAATCCTGGCATAGAATGTCTTCTCTTGGCTTGCTGGTGGTCTGCACTTAAACTCTTGCTGTATCAACACAGCCAGAGTTTATAGGAGTTTATAGGAGTTCGGAGTTTATAGGAAGGCTCTGAGCACATCACAGAAAGGATGGACTTTCATATGAGTTTGTGTGATTTCAGCCTATAAATCTGGCAGCAGTCCTAAACTTAATTATGTCTTGGAATTAAGTTGACACTTGGTATTATGGGTTTGAGACAATTCTTAGAGTCAGTTCTATTACACAGTGCTTATTTACCTTTCTCAACAAAGACGGCTATTGACATGGCTAAAAGGAGGAGATCAGTTGTGTGGATTGACAGCCTAATATGAAGAAAACCATTGGCAAGAATAAATCTTCATGGTATTATCTGCAGTAGACATCACAATGGTGCAGAAGCTGTAATAACTCATTATGAGAAATTTAGGCAAGTCATGGCAATGTCTACTGGTCCAGTGCAGCTACATTTGAAAGTCCAGAAAAGGAGGATTCATTCCCACAAAATGAGGAATGCTTTTCATAGCTGCAAGTAGGCTCAGAGCTTCAAATTCCAGAGCTGTGTTTGGATGGAAGTTCTCTGACAGCTCAGCATATAGAAAAGTGTCCCAGGCATGCTACTGGGCAGCAGATTTAAGGGAGGGAAACAAATGGCTCAAAATGACTGTACCAAAGTCCTTAGTAATTTTCAAAAGCATTTTACCCTGTGCAGAGGACAAATATGAGTCCTGTGTATCACCAACACAGCTTGTAAATCATGAGGTACTTAGTTGGGTCTTCTGCTTTCCATAGTGTTCTGAATTTTATTCGGCATAAGTATGGTTCAAAAAGATACCAACAAAGACCTTAAAACAAGACCTCCAAAACTTCCATTTATTGCTTTACAAACATAGCCAATGTTATCATAGTACTGATATTTCACTGCCACGTTAAGATAGCAGTCTTTGAAGTGTCAGCCAAACTGGAGCCAAAGGTAAACTTAAATGAGATTACTCTGCATGTTGAATAGGGTTTGCATTTGAGAATTTTGCTGCCATTTCCTGTTGTGTATATCACACTTTATACAAAAGGTGAAGTGATGTGGATTTGGTAAATTATGTTTTATCTGGTCACACAGGTTATTTCAACACCTTTCGGTTCATACAATTTTTGCACTTTGTCATGTTGAAATTAAATGGAGAAAAAGGAAAGAAAAACATCTTAACAAACAAAAGCACTGCTATGCTTTAGTAATGTTTCTCCTGCAAATGATAGATGTTCAGAATTACAATCTTTAAATAGGCAAAGAACACAACCAGGGATGTAGTAGGTAATTTTACATTTTCAGTATGGAAATAAATAGCTTAATAGAAAAAGGACAAATTCAGAACAAAGTAAATTGTGGAAAGATAGTTTTACAAATAGGAATCAAAGTTGATATGAAAGTATTACAATAAGATTAATACAATTTGTTATGCTTTCAGAATGGAAAACCATTGCTCAGCAGCTTTGTTCAGAGTGCTTTAAATTTACATATAAAATAAAATGGAATGCACACCATCTCCCTGGGGAAGCTGACCAGCTGGCTTACACTCACAGTATGTGAAAACTGTACCTTTTCTGGGATAGTTTGAAGTATGTCAATTCCTTTAAATATTTGTAGTAATAATTATAATACGATAATAATAATAAAGCTAGATGTTATCCTTAGTACATTAATAAAGACTAACATTTCCAAAAAGGACAAGGGAGTGAGGATGTCAGTCTTTCTGAAACTGGATGAACAACTCTTGGATTCTTTTCATAATCTAAGCAATATAGTTAAATCAGCAGGCATATACAAGCAATTATAATATTTTTTACTTAGAGTAGTCCAAATTAATTAAAGGCAGATTTACTTGCAAGAATTGTTGTTTTTGATCTAACCACTTAGAACTTTTAAACTAAGTATAAAGCTGAGATAAAATTCAATTTATAAGCAATTATTCCTTATATTTCATTAATGCACCACGTATACTTTTTGGAAGAGAATAACAAATATGAATCCAATAATTTTGTTTATAACTAAAATTAATTGGTCATTCTTGCGTTCATGGATGTGCTTCTCACATCATAGTGCTGTTTAAGAACTGGAGCTTGATGCTGGAAAAGAAAGAATATGAAAGTCAAGAAGAACAGATGTATTTTTTCCTGCCTGTGTAGACTTTCAGGAAACTAGTATCTGCATGCGTTTGGATGTGAAAACACAAATGTCTTCCCTGGTTTTGCTTTCAAGTCAAACACTGAACTCAGGTTGTTAAATATTAGTAACCCTTGGACTATATTCTGGTCCCATGCTAAAGGAAAGCTGCTGACAGAGTTTTGTTTGGGATATGACTGTGTTGCTCTGTGTGCTCTTTGATATTTATGTCTCTTGAGTTGTGTGCTCATCGTGCTGGTGTAGAGGCTTATAAGGAAATAACTTTCTTCTCTTTCCCTGAACTCCAGCAGATTGTATACACAGGGCTCAGTAGTTTGCTTGCACATGTTCCCCTGCATGCTTTGAAGTATTATTCCAGTGATGATAACAAAGGAAAACAGGTATTGTACTCCCATGTCTGAATGTTTTTTTTAGTAGGACTAGTATAGCAAAAACACAAAATCCTTTGGAGTCAAAAAGAAATTAAATGTAGAACTTCATTTTTTTTTCCTCTTTTTTGTGAGATGATTTGTTTTTTAAGGGTATCTTGGAGGGAGAGTGATTGGAGAGGGTTTGAAAAAAAGACATTATTAAATATACCAGATGCTCACAGAAATTCAATAATTTTTTTTTTTTATTTCTTTTATTATATTATCCAGTATGTGGCACACATACACCAAAGGAATTTTTGCTTTAAATAAGAAAGATTACCCAAGTTAAATTACATTTGTTTCATCCACAAAATAATATAAAATTAAGATATGAGCTCAATAACAACTGATGTAGCCAAGACAATCTTCCATAAGCACCTATTTTTAAAGTTTACATGACTGATTCCTAGGAATATAAGCTGGACTGAAAGCTGTTGTATTTGCCTTTTATAGTAATAAAGATACTAGGAATGAGGTATCATTTCAACTTATCTTTTCCCCTTTTAATTAAAAACATCCTGCTTTTGGAGATAAGTGGCATCTCATCTGAAGGAATTTATGGGTAGAAGAAGTAACACTGTTCCATGTAACTCTGAGTCAGAAATGATAACAGATTTACTGTAAACTGTTATGTATATGTACTCATAATGTTCTCAGTTTCAGTGCTTTAAATATGCACAAGCTTTATATCCTTGGAAGACACCTTTGATTTAAAAATAATTTAATTTTATAATAATTTAATTTAAAATACATTTTCATACTTTTGGTACCAATGTTGATTTAGAACTTTATTTTCTAAAGAAAGTGTAAGAAAGTTACTTTACACCACACTTACTATTTGTTTCTGTGTTGTATTTTGCCTGTTTTGGAGCATGTAGACAGTCTCAGAAATTGTTCAAGCAACCTACTGAGAAAAGGGATGCAACATCTGAATCAGAGCTATTATTATGTTCCCGTGGTCCCGGGATTACTGTAGCATTGAGTCCTTCAATACACATCAGTGTTCTTAATACAAAATTTTAAGCTGTCTGCCCACATCCCTCTTCTTCCACCTCCAGAGTTCTTCTATACATTTCTTCTTCCCTGGCCAAGACCATTTTCCATGTGGGTTTCTACAAGATCTGTAGAGGATCCGCCATAGCTAACAGATCTACATATCTAGATGATTCCCACTTACAAGAAAACCATGGAAGGTGGTTATCACAGAATCACAGAATCACAGAATTTCCTAGGTTGGAAGAGACCTCAAGGTCATCGAGTCCAACCTCCAACCTAACGCTAACAGCCCTCCACTAAACCATATCCCTAAGCTCTACATCTAAACGTCTTTTGAAGACTTCCAGGGATGGTGACTCCACCACTTCCCTGGGCAGCCTGTTCCAGTGCCTCACAACCCTTTCAGTGAAGAAGTTCTTCCTAACATCTAACCTAAAACTCCCCTGGCTCAACTTAAACCCATTCCCCCTCGTCCTGTCACCAGGCACGTGGGAGAACAGGCCAACCCCCACCTCGCTACAGCCTCCCTTGAGGTACCTAAAAAGAGCGATAAGGTCACCCCTGAGCCTCCTCTTCTCCAGGCTGAACAAGCCCAGCTCCCTCAGCCGCTCCTCGTAGGACTTGTTCTCCAGGCCCCTCACCAGCTTCGTCGCCCTTCTCTGCACCCGCTCAAGCACCTCGATGTCCTTCTTGTAGCGAGGGGCCCAAAACTGAACACAGTACTCGAGGTGCGGCCTCACCAGAGCTGAGTACAGGGGGACGATCACCTCCCTAGCCCTGCTGGTCACGCTGTTCCTAATACAAGCCAGGATGCCGTTGGCCTTCTTGGCCACCTGAGCACACTGCTGGCTCATATTCAGCCGACTGTCAACCATCACTCCCAGGTCCTTCTCTGCCTGGCAGCTTTCCAACCATTCCTCTCCCAGTCTGTAGCTCTGCTTGGGGTTATTGCGCCCCAGGTGCAGGACCCGGCACTTGGCCTTGTTAAACTTCATGCAGTTGACCTCAGCCCATCGGTGCAGCCTATCCAGATCCTCCTGCAGAGCTTTCCTACCCTCAAGCAGATCGACACACGCACCTAACTTGGTGTCATCTGCGAACTTACTGAGGGTGCACTCAATGCCCTCGTCCAGATCATCGATGAAGATATTAAAGAGGACCGGCCCCAGCACTGAGCCCTGGGGGACGCCACTAGTGACTGGCCTCCAACTGGACTTGGCTCCATTCACCACGACTCTTTGGGCCCGGCTATCCAGCCAGTTTCTAACCCAACGAAGCGTGCGCCAGTCCAAGCCAAGATCAGCCAGTTTCTTGAGGAGAATGCTGTGGGAAACAGTGTCAAAAGCCTTGCTGAAGTCAAGGTAGACCACATCCACAGCCTTTCCCTCATCCACCCAGCGCGTCACTCTGTCACAGAAGGAGATCAGGTTCGTCAGGCATGACCTGCCTTTCATAAAGCCATGCTGACTGGGCCTGATCGCCTGCTTCCCCTTCAAGTGCTGCGTGATGACTCTCAGGAGGATCTGCTCCATGAGCTTTCCTGGCACTGAGGTCAAACTGACAGGCCTGTAGTTTCCCAGGTCTGCCCTCCAGCCCTTCTTGTAGATGGGCATCACGTTTGCTAGCCGCCAGTCGATTGGGACCTCCCCCGATAGCCAGGACTGTTGATAAATGATGGACAGTGGCTTGGCCAGCTCCTCTGCCAGTTCCCTCAGTACCCTTGGGTGGATCCCATCCGGCCCCATCGACTTGTGCACATCTAAGTGCCGTAGCAGGTCACCAACCAGTTCTTCATGGATAATGAGGGCCACATCCTGTTCCCCATCCCCTTCCACCAGCTCAGGGTACTGGGTATCCAGAGAACATCCGGTATTGCCGCTAAAGACTGAGGCAAAGAAGGCATTGAGCACCTCCGCCTTTTCCTCATCTCTTGTAACTAAGTTTCCCCCCGCATCCAGTAAAGGATGGAGATTCTCCTTAGTCCTCCTTTTTGTGTTGATGTATTTATAGAAACATTTTTTGTTATCTTTAACGGCAGTAGCCAGATTGAGCTCCAGATGAGCTTTGGCCTTCCTAATTTTGTCCCTGCACAGCCTCGCTACTTCTTTAAAGTCCTCCTTAGTGGCCTGCCCACTTTTCCAAAGCTTATAAACCCTCTTTTTCCTCCTAAGATCAAGCCACAATTCTCTGTTGAGCCAGGCCGGTCTTCTTCCCCGCCAGCTCGTCTTTGGGCACGTGGGTACAGACCGTTCCTGCGCCATGAAGACTTCCCTCTTGAAGATCGCCCAGCCTTCCTGGACCCCTCTGCCCTTCAGAACCGCCTCCCAAGGGACTCCACCAACCAGTGTCCTGAGCAGTTCAAAGTCAGCCCTCCGAAAGTCCAATACAGCGGTTTTACTGGTCCCCTTCCTGGCCTCGCCAAGAATAGTGAACTCCACCATTGCGTGATCACTCTGCCCGAGACAGCTCCCGACGATCACGTCCTCCACCAGTCCTTCTCTGTTTGTGAAGAGAAGGTCTAGCGGGGCACCTCCCCTGGTAGGCTCACTAACCAGCTGCGTCAGGAAGCTATCTTCCACGCTCTCCAGAAACCTCCTAGACTGCTTTCTCAGGGCTGTGTTGTGCTTCCAGGATATGTCAGGGAAGTTGAAGTCCCCCACGAGTACAAGAGCTGATGATTTTGCAACCTCTGTCAGCTGCCTGTAGAATTCCTCATCCGTCTCCTCATCCTGGTTCGGCGGTCTATAGCAGACCCCGACCAGGACACTAGCCTTGTTGTCCCTGCCGATCCTAACCCAAAGGGACTCGACCTTGTCATTCCCAACCTCGAGTTCTACAACCTCAAAAGACTCTCTAATATAGAGAGCCACACCACCACCCCTTCTATGCTGCCTGTCCCTTCTATGGAGCTTATAGCCAGGCATTGCAGCACTCCAGTCATGAGACTGGTCCCACCACGTCTCCGTGATGGCAACCAGGTCGTAGCCTGCCTGCCGCACGATGGCTTCCAGCTCCTCCTGTTTGTTACCCATGCTGTGTGCATTGGTGTAGATGCACTTCAGCTGGGCCATTGCCTTATCCTCCAGCCTTGCCATTGTTCCCCCTGGCACAGCCCCAACAATCCTAGCCTCAGCCCCATCCCCCTTCCTACCTAGTTTAAAGCCCTCTCAATGAGCCCTGCCAGTTCCTGGCCCAGGATCCTTTTTCCCCTAAAAGATAGGGACCCGTCTGCGGCCATCAGGCCAGGTGCTGAGTAAAGTGCCCCATGATCAAAAAAACCAAGATTTCTGCGTTGGCACCAGCCCCGGAGCCACGTGTTTAACAGGTGGGCTTTCCGTGTCCTCTCTGAACCCCTCCCTGCCACCATAGGGATGGACGAAAACACCACCTGCACTCCCACTCCATCCACTAACCGACCCATTCCGCTAAAGTCCCTTTTGATAGCCTTGAGGCTTCTCTCTTCGATGTTATCACTGCCCGCCTGGACTATCAAAAGGGGGTAATAGTCAGAGGGGCGTACCAGGTTACGAAGCTTCCTGGCAACGTCCCTGACCCTGGCCCCAGGGAGACAGCAGACTTCCCTACGGGTAGGGTCAGGCCAACAAATAGGGCCCTCTGTTCCCCTAAGAATCGAGTCACCAACAACAATAACCCTCCTGTCTTTCTTGGTGGAGGCAGTCCTGAGGCGCGGAGTCGACCTCCTCGCCCCAGGCATCCTGTGTCTTTGAATAGAGATAGAGTTGAGATAAATTTTAATTCACTCATGGAGCTATTCTCAAACCCCAGTATGGTCCCCTCACACATTCACAGATTGGACTTCTGGGTTTTTCTTCCATTGTTGTGGCCACCTGATATCCCTCTGCAAACTACACTCACTGCTTACAGGGCAGAATACTGTCAGGCAGACATTTAGATATTTGTTAACACAGTTTAATACAGCCTTTAATTCAGTTTAGCAGCCACAACAAGAAAGCCTAAGGCTGTTGCCATTCAGCACTGAATTTAAAGGAGATGAGACAGGTTGATTAGGCTAAATATATGAGTAGAGGCAGTTATTGTGGAAATACTGTCACACTTATAACACACGTGAAGCCAACAATATCAAAAATATTAGAAGATAGCAATACCATGCTATCTTGGTCTATGGAGCCTTTTGTAGTGTAGACCAGCCCTGCCTGAGTGCTCCAAGACAACTGTATGTTTGCCTTTACCCTTTCCCTGAGGTGTGATAAAGGGAGGTAGAGCAGAGCTTGCCAATTTCAGCAATGCTGGACAAATGGGTGAAGGCTTACTTTTCTCTCCTGAACTGCAGAAGGAGAGAAAAATCTCCTTTGCACCAGGGCATATGAGGTATGGTGCTCATGTAATTAAAAAGTGGCCAGAGTTGGACAGATGAATCTGTAACCTAAGACATACATTACGGCATTCCCTCTGTATATGGACTCACAGAGAATACAGTCTGTGTACAGACCTGAAGTGCAGAACCTGGCCTTTTCAGATTCAGATTGTTCAAATTTTAAGAACATTTTTTTCAAGTCCCACTGTCAGAAAAGAAATTTTCATA
Source organism: Aythya marila (assembly GCF_965140915.1). Taxonomy (NCBI): domain Eukaryota; kingdom Metazoa; phylum Chordata; class Aves; order Anseriformes; family Anatidae; genus Aythya; species Aythya marila. The sequence goes on along the minus strand of NC_139080.1, from coordinate 19,787,498 downwards.
AAACATGCAATGCTTGTGTACACTGTTGTAAGCATCACGGGATATTCAAAGAGGACTACTGTAATAAATAAATAAATAAATAAATAAACTGAGATTAATAGTTAAAAACAAACATAAATTTGAAACCTATACTACCTGATTGGATCATTTATTAATCTTCATGAACTATGTACGTATCAGAAACATTTCTTCCAGTTGAGCTAAGGCTCCAGGAAGGTCACAAGTAATTTTAGGTCACGGTTGTATCTATGTGAGTAACAACTTTTATATGAGGCTTTTTTCTCCTACTCCTCTCATTTGACAGGTAAGTACAAGTAACTCTGACCAGCAGTAGCTATCCACTACTCCACAGGCACTAGAATGCAGCCTAGTTATCTCTTATGACACAGCAGGGAGTTCAGACTTGAAGCAAAGTATGCTGTAAATTTTCTGACAGTTTCCCATTTTATTGCAAAGCCAGCATAGTCAGAGAGGCTCAGAAGCCAGCAGGATATTAGCTTGGCTTGGTTAAATTACAGGGAAAGAGTAAAATTTGGCCCACTGAATTTTCTTACAGTGTAATCCAGTAAAAAATTGTCTCAGTTGTTGCCTGTATACTAGTAACCAAGTGCAGTCATGCCATAGACCTAACACAGACATGTAATCATTCATGCTGTGAACACAGTCCATTGTATAATTTCAGTTTGGGTCAGCTAGCATATTTGCAGGCAAAGCCTAGTCTGGTATTGCAGGGTGAGCCAGGACCCATTCCTTGCCACTTGGGCAAGCTAACCTACAAAGTAGGGGTTGGGGGATTTTAACTCCATGAACGTGATGTTTTGCTGCTGTAACTAGGACTCAAGAGTCTCTGGGATGTTTTTGTTTGTTTGTTTTTTATTTGTCTAATGGTTTTACTCCCCAGGAGGAGAGAGAGGAATGGGTGTTCCTCCAGTATCCTCAATGTCAGCATCTGAGGAGAGAAAACCTCCAAACTCCACCCTAACCATTCAAGCCACGTTTTTCCTAGGCAGATGAAAGTATTCCACCTTTGAATGGCAAATCATCTTTGTCAAGTCATGGTGTATATTATGGTGCTCCATAGGGGAAGAGTGCATATAAGAGAGCACATAACTAGGACTGTGTTGATACAAGGTTTTGACAAGTGCAGACCCAGGGCCAGGTAGCCCCCATAAGCCAGCTCTTTCCAAACCATCTCTCCATCCTGAGTGGAATGATTCTATGTTATCATCTCATTTGTATTTCATACTTGTTGGATTTCCTCCGTATGTTTGTCTCAAATTGAAATTAACAAATTGGTGCATTCCAAAGTCAGGGATGAACATGTACCTACCCCAAGATAAACATCACAGGTACAACAACATTGCAACACTGTGTGCAGCAGCTGTCCCACTTTTATCAGTCATGATGTTATGTGCAAAATCTGTTTTAGGGCAAAGAGGAAACACACCCTAACTATATGCATATACAGTCAAAAGTTTATTGTTAGTGTAACTGAAATGTTAAAAGTTTAATCATTACTAGTCCAAGGCTAATTGATATAAAAAGAAATATTATTAATAAAGTTAGAATATTTACATATAGAAAAAAAATCTCTTTAATAGTAATAATACAATTGAAATTGTTACACACATTTCTTAGTTTCTGCCCTTTCTTCTGGCACTGTGTTCACCCTTCTACTGCTCTTCTGATCCTAAGGTTGGTAGTTTCATCAAAGGTTGTTGGGGTGGGGGGATGTTAAATCAATTATCAGTGTCTGGAGACCTTTGCCAACAGGACTAAGATTTTTTATTTTTCTTTTCTTCTCACTCCAGGATACAGTAGAGGTCATTTTTATGCGCTTGCTAGAATATTTTTAGACTATTTTATTTTATTTTATTTTATTTTATTTTATTTTATTTTATTTATTTTATTTTTATTAAATATATCATATATACTAGGTATTATTTCTTCTCTTCATTACCTTTAAAATTAGTTTTGCCTTGCTCCAGATCTTAATTTCTTTAACTGACTAGGTAAGCTGTAGGGTCTCCAATGCTAAGCCTATGCCACATCTCTTATCATGCCATGCCTATATTCCTCTATGCTACATCTCATGTCTCTGATTCTCCAGGTTTGTACCAGGCTTGTATTTCTTTACAGTACATCATTTTGTTAGAGTTGTAAATATCACATTCTACATAGCATAACTGATTGTTACTGTTGGCCATTTAAAACCGTGGTTGTACCATACAAAGATAACAAATTAGCTATAGACACCTAGTCAATTAAAAAAATTATTGTCACAGCTAAAACAAGTAAAACAAAGCTGCAGGCAGGTCAAAAAAAGTTCAGACTGAGCAAGTTTGACAAGCCTCAGTCCAAAGGCCTTACAATTCAGTACAAAGTTGATGGCCTAACAACCACTAACTGTGGTTATACAATATTATGGGGATGTATGGGTATGATCCCATGCTTGGATTGTCTGCAAGATTGCTTATAGCCTATATATTAAAACACTTAAAGTGTATTAATCTTTTTGCTGACATATTCTGATACCTGTATACAGTAGTTGAAAATGGGAATGTTACCTGAATTACTGGAAATTAAAGTGTGATGACCTGCAGGATGGGTGAGAGCGGAAACACATTTTGCTACCATGTCTGTGGAATGACATGGGTGGTAAAAGATTATATTACTACTTTTGAGGGGAAGGTTGGAGATGATAATATGATTAAAATCAGGTTTCTTATTGTTTTCTGAAATAGTTGTTTTTACTGATTTTGTAAAACAAAAGCTAGGAAAATATGATTGAAAAGAAGAAACCTAATCTTAAAAACAAAAACAAAAACAAACAAAAAACAAAAAACAAACAAACAAACAAACAAACAAAAAAACTTGAACCTTGGAAGTCATGCCAAAAAGTGGTGTCTAGACAGTGCTTTCTCTTTGTTTTTTCTGTCTATTCAGCTCTTTATAACCATGGATATCAACTGAAAGCTGAATAAGGCTCTCACACCCATGACTGCCTGACAGGTTGTAGATGGTACAAGACAGAGACAGGAACAAGAGTATTTCTCAGCCTCAGGCATTCTAGGATGTTTTAGGCAGGCAGAATATAATAAATTATTATTGTAATGCAGTAGGAAACATTTTCTGACCACTAAGACTGAGAAGTTCTATCCATACAGTTCCATCCATACAGTTCCATCCATAAAGCTCCATCCTTCCTTACCTGGAGGATGTATGCACATCAGACAGGAAGATCTGAAGAACTACTTTTCCTCTACAATACTGATGTCTACAAGTCACAACGAGAGGATTGATTTGTTTCTTGAAGTACAATCAAAATCAAATCTGAAAAAATATTAGCATAATCTTAATGACTTTTGACTCAGAACAGAAGAGAATATCCTGAGTTGAAAGGGACTCAAAAGGATCGAGTCCAGCTCCCAGCAGTAGTACCCAATTAAGACAATTTGGAAATATTAAGCTAAGAGAAAGTGGTTGTGAATCCCATTGCACAGATAAAGCATTCATCCTGACAGAAAGCTTTAAAAAGCCTAAAGATGCTGCTGTCTTTCTTGCTTCATTTTCTGACCAGTGAAACAACTATGGTGAATGGCTGATTCACACACAAGGTGAGGGCATCCCTGGAGGCTGAAAGACAAATAACACCTGGAACAAATGTCCAGAGTCTGATCTCATCTTTGTCAGTTGGGCATGCAATCTGATTGCAAAATACAGTGCAATTTGAAGCCTCTCTTCAAGAGACAATTGGGATTGGAATAACAAAGGTGTGGTAGAATAGGAATTAGCTGCATTGTTTGAGCAATGTTGAGTAATTTGCACAGTACCTTCCTAGTCTGTGCCTCACTCAGCTAAGTCCTTGGTACAGTCAGTCTCCCACGATCTGCAACTTCATTCACTAAGAAAACGCAATGCACATAAATAAGCAAATGTGGCACCAGGTCTGTAGCAGTTTGACTCTGTTGGAATGACCTCAAAATCCAAAAGCCATCCAGATTTTTTCTTTTATGTAAATTTGCAGATTCTAAACTGTTTCTTTTTTTTCTTTTTTTTTTTTTTTTTTGGAAATCTGAATTTACTTATTGCAAAAATAGCTGCCTGAAAACAATTAGACAGAAAATACAAAACATATCTCTTAGATGAATTCATTGTTCTCCTCGTAAACATCCGTTGGGGTATTGCATCCTGGAAAAGCCACTCAGTTTCACTACATATGGAGGTTAAAGTTTACTAGTTCCCATGCATCAGCAAACCATAGTTGCCTTGTATGCACATTCAAGAAATGCACCTTCCTCTGTATTCAGGTATGTAAATTTTAAATATACTGCCAGAGTCAGAAAATTATTTTTCTCGTGTTGTTAATTCACAGAATCACAGAATCACAGGATTTCCTAGGTTGGAAGAGACCTCAAGGTCATCGAGTCCAACCTCCAACCTAACGCTAACAGCCCTCCACTAAACCATATCCCTAAGCTCTACATCTAAACGTCTTTGAAGACTTCCAGGGATGGTGACTCCACCAATTAGAGCTATTAACCATGAATTTTCTGCTACATAATCAGAAATGACAACAATTAGTATACAGATGACCATAATTTATATTCAGTCAGGTATCCCAAAACTGCTGAACTACGAGTCTTATACCTCTCTATATTGTTTTTCTTTATTACTATTTTTTTCCACAAAAACAGCTTCAAAGAAAGAAAACACATATTATGCAGGTTTATCTTTTCTTCTGTGCTTGTCTTCTCTGCTCCTCAGCACCTCTCTCTCTCTTTCACCATCAGAGAAATAAACATTCATTTGGAAAAATACAGACCAGCAGGTCCTGTATTTCCCACTTTTGTCCTATTATTCTAAAGAGGCTGACTCTGCCAGGAAGGTAATAACATTCTCTATGCTCTCCACAGGTGTTGGGATATTTAAGTTCATTAAAAGAAACACTGAGCCCTAACACAATTACACCTTAATTCAGCATCTCCAGACAATTTGGCAGTTTTATTATTTTACAGTCAAGGGAACCATACCTGGCAGATGACAAACAAAAGAGAGAGAAAGGCTGCTCAAAATAATACATGTATGTATAAAATTCTATACATATAGTCATACATGTGTATCCATATTATTCTATATGTCTATATATGTAATATATATATGCTGTGAAAGTCTGCTCTTAGAAAAAGAAGGTAACTGTGACATGCAAATGCACAAACTAACAACAGTTAGAAATTCAGATAGTCATTCCTTCTCTTGGATGTTGTCCCAGTGTTTACAGACTGATACTTAGACTTTGATTTCCATGGCTTTGTTTGGCTTGTACTGCGTCAGAATAGTCATTCCTTTGTTTAAACATCCTTACAAAGAATGATGTGAAATCTATAATGGACATATACACCCCAGTTAAATATTTAATACTATCTGCATGTGTATTCTGTCTTCAGGCAACATGGCTGACAGATGCAGTGCTTTGTGCTCAGCACAGGGCTGAATTTTACCCAGACTATTTCCATGTACACAATAACATATACTTCCAGTGCTTTAATTAATATTACTTGTCCAGAATTATTTTAATTCCTTAGGCAGGGATACATGAAAAACAAAAACCCAAACCAAACCAAAAATCTGTTTTCTTAGCATATAGTGCAAATTCATAGAGAAACTGCACAGAATTAAGAAGTAAATGTCTAAAAGCTGAGGAATGATCAGACTGTCTAAAACACTCACCTAAGCCTAAACCTTCATCCAATACTTTAATGAAAACAAACAAACAAACAAACAAACAACAACAAATCAATCCACAAATAAACAAATAAAAGAACCCGATTGTTCTTTCTAAAGAGCTACTTCTTAACTGGTAAGCTTTTTAGCTCCAAACCCTACTTTAGAGGTATGAAAATGGAGAAACACTTTCTCTCATTCACTTCTCCTTTACATTCCTCCCTTCTCTTACATATGTGCTACAATATCTTCAGATGACAACTTAGGGTGACATTTTAATTGTAATTGCCAACTAAATTAAAACATTGTTAAAAAGAGAATTCAAGGGGAAATTTATGAAAATGAGGCTAACTGTTGCACAGATCATCCTCAGAGCTGTTATACTGATGGACAGGAAAAAAAAATATGCTTTTTTTTCATAAACACTATCTGTACTGCAGTGAGTTTTCTATCTGCTGTTGCATATATTGAACCACAAGGTGTTGAATACTAGAAATTATCTTTTGGATTCTGAATTTACAGCATACATAAGGCACAGTGTTCAGGCAATGGAGGTGTCTTTTAAAGGCTCTGTTCTCTGATGGATGCCTCCATGCTGGATGACAAGTTTACCCCAGTGATTCTTTTGGACACCCTTATAGAATTTATCAGCTCATGTAAGAAACAGTATTTTAAAAAACAGTATTGGAATCCAGCAGTTCATTTACTGCCCCAAGGATGCTATGCTGTTTCCTGGTGCACTTTTCCACTTTGTGCTTTTAACATTTTTTCATCATTCTTCAGCCTTTATGCTACATTCTGGAGTAGATCATTTAGACTGATTTCAAAGATGACAAAAAATCTGTGCCAGTTTATGATCAATCACTGACTGAAAAAAAGACCCTCTCTTTCCTTCTAATTGAAGGCTAGGTTGTATTGGAGTCCGGCCACAGAAGCAAACTGAGGGAGTTACCTAATGAATCACTGCCCCAGTGCATATTTCAGGATCTCAAAAATGGCTTAAGGCTTTGTTCACAGACTGCAGACAGTGCACACATTCATGCAGAAAATAAGTGAGAGCTATCTCGCCAAGACATACCTTAATCTGGTCTCAGACTCCTTTAAAATCATACATATCATTATTAAGAAGTAGAAGATTGTGAGGCTTGTAATGCAAGTCTTAGTATTGAAAAGGCATTTCTGTATTTTAATTATTATTATTATACAAAAGTATAAGTACTCTGGTATTTGATACAGAGGTGTGGCTCCAGAAGTTAGCACTGAAGTTTCTCCATAGGTATGGCTAAAGGCAGGGACATCCTTAAGGAAATTTTGAAACAACATCGCCCCACTCCTTTGAAAATACCTTTGGGATTATTTCAGTAGCACCTTGCTGATGTTGCAACAATGAAAATAGTTAGGTCAGAGACATTAACATTCCTTTGGCTATGCTGTTTCTGTTGCATGACTAGGCAACCGAGCCCATTAAACTAATCCAGGGTTGGTGTTTTTCCCAGTTTTGCAGATCATGTGGCTCATCCTTATAAATCCATAAATAAAGCACAACACAGCAAAGCTCCCCCTTTTTTTTTTCTTCTTTTATTTATTTATTTATTTTCCAGCAGCAAATTCATTACCACATATCACATATAATGTAAAATCCCAGTTCTGAAAGGTGACTTAAACTTGCTTAGCTTCAAGCATCTGAGTGGTGCCACAGGATTTAGGAGGGACTGTTTCTGTGCTTTAGGACTTGGCTGAACTGAAACCTCACTTAGAATTTTTGTGTGCTGGATTAAACCTCTGTAAGGATTTGTTTCAGCTAGAATAGCACCTGATCTCTAGCAGCAGGTCTTGAGAAAAGTGAATTGAAATCAAACTGCTTTTATGAGACCCATCCTAATCATCAGTGTTTTGGAAAAGCAAAGTTACCTGCAGTCTTGACTACTTCTGTTAAATACAGTGTTACAGGGTGTCAGTAACTGCTACTTACTTGGTATAATTATATGCAGCTATGATTATGCTTTAAGTGATTCAGGACAATATTATGGCCCCATGCCTTTCTAGTCTTCCCTCACTTACAGTAATTGAAAATTATATATAATTGAATTAAATGCTTGCTATTGCTAGATCTGGCTGTACATTGGCAGACAGAGACATTACCTATAAGTCATTCATATATTAGTTGGATATACTGATATCTCCATCCTGTTCATATTAATCCATGAGGGCAGCACAGTAAATGTACTTTTTTGATGCTACGTGTCTGTTGATTGGTTATGTGTTTCTTGACTTTTCAGAGCTGCTTGGGAACTAACAAGATTATGCTCCAAAATGGTTTCTTTTCAAGAGTGTTTTGTAATGTACGGAGCAGAGCATAGGTAATCAGTAACCTTAAATTTAAATCCTAACGCATTTTTGGACTGTTGAGTGACACAGACTCTCTTAGACTTGATTTAATTTCTCTCAAAAGAGAGAAATAACACCACATAATAACACCACATAAACAAGTTTTGATTCTTCATTGACAAAGGCAATTTAATGGTCTGGGTGAACTAGGCTGTGTGAATACTACCATTCATGATAATGAGAGATTACAGCATTGTGTCAGAGTCCTGGCTCATCTGAAGCCTACTGACCTGCTTTGACCACAATTAAAAAGAATGTGATGTGTTTCAGTAAAAGTTTAATGTTGTGGTAAGTATTAGTTGGCATGGTTTTTCCTTTGTTACCCCTTCAACAACAGCTTTGCTGCTGTACTTCAGTCATTCATCATGCAGAGGTTTTCCCCTGAGACTTTCACAACTTTGTTTGCCACACCAGAAGTTCAGCTGTTTTCTTCCATCCCAGTGCATTTGAAATCATTCTGTGAATGAGTACAGCATTAGGAACTTTCTTTCTGGGCACAGCAATGTATTTTCAGAAAACATTTTTGGGGCCAGACTCAGAAAACCTCATGCAGGTACCTTTGCGTAGTTGTGTATATCCTTTTTCAACTTCCTCTGACTTCTCTGCTGCTCTCAAAAATACACTTGACAGCAATATCATTCTTTAGGAAAACATCATTTCTCCAAGTGTGCTGATTGTCCTGGCAGCTGGTAAATTACCAGACAGTAATGGTGAAATATTTTACTTAATAAACTCTTTTTTTTTCTTTTCTTTTTTTTTTATTTTTTTTATTTTTTTTTTTTTTTCTGTATTTCAGTTGTGGCCTTATTTAAGCAGCTGAGGTCTTCCCAGCTGCTTGAGCCAGAGGTTAACATACTGTAGTATTAGAGGTATGGATTGAAATCATTTTCAGCTGTGACAACACTAGTTTCTAATTTTGGCTTTTCTGGAGAGAACAGCTGCAAAACTCAAGCCTAAGTGGAAATGAAGAGACAAAAAGGCAAAGTGGGAAATTGGAATCTATTGGTTGCCTGGAGCTGAGGTACAACACACAGCTAAATGACATTTTCCTAAGTGCTTGCTAGGCAATAACTTCCTGATGTGTTATCCAACTGACAACAGGTTTCCAAACCCATTTTTAGGTATCAGTAGAAAGAAGCCTAGCTCAAATTAGTTAAAGTCAACAAAAATTATAAGGGAAACGGAGGCATGGAAACCCATACTCTCACAAAGATATCTACTTCAGTCTTAGCTACAAATCAAAGAACATATTAGTACCCTTTCATAAAGCATAATGGAATAACAAAACAAACATATGTAGAAAAATTAGTATGTATTGCCCCTTTTCAGTTGCATTGCTCTAATGGGAACTTCCAGCTTCTCTGTGCTGCATCTGAGTGATTGGATGCTATGTTAGGTATACCACAACCCATCACGATAATTCCTGTGTCCCTATCACATTTTACCCTTAGATCTATATTCAACACATATGAGTGTAGAAATCTTGGAGAAAATTCTTGCAGAATAATAAGCAGAAGTCTCACATGTATGTAAAAAAGCAGGACATCAGCATGGTGCGAGTAAATTTTGTGCGCTTCTTTGCACTGTGACTCATACCTCTGTCAAGATGTGATGTTCAGGTTCAGTTGCAGAGTATAGCATTGGGTAAGAGAGAAGAAACATGACCCAAATAGTATTTGGAGGATATCCTGCAACAAGTTAGAAAGTAATAGCCATATAGCTGGTAGTACAAAGAAGATTCAAAGAAGAAATCCCCACTCCAAACCCCCCTAAAAAAAAATAAAATAAATAAAATTAAAAAAACATACTGAATCTCCTTTGCTATGTTTCAGGCTTGAGTTTAGGGAGGATCTTGGAGTCATTCAACTCTTGTTCAGCAAGTATGTAAGTGCATGCCTCCTGCTGCCTGTAACTCTGGTGGACTCTTAGTATTTAGAATCCCAGCTCAGTTTCATATTTTTCTCTTTTCCTTGGTGAACTCATTTTTGCATGGCTATGCTAGTTTGCCAATGGATGCCCTTGATAGCCTCACAAACAGACAGGCAGCACATGGCTCATGTCCTGTGAATGAAGGGACTGAAAATAATGAAACACATTTTAAGATTGTAGGGAAGAGATTCTCAAAAACAATATTGGCTGTTAAGTGACTATGTCTGTATTGAAATAATTGAGAACTGGGGGTATAGCTTTGATTTGTGCCATTGAAATTTTCTCTTCACTTATTTCAAATGTGGTATAAAATGTTTTGCCTAGAACAATCCTGCTATAACAAGTAACTGAAAACCATGACAGTAATACACATACTATTCAATAATACTGAATTATGGAATATCAGAATTTCAGACCTTGAGGGACAATGCTGCCATTAACTTACTAAAAAGGCCTTTCTAAAGATTTTAAAATGTTTTCACAATGCTTTAGCTTTCCTCTTTTATTCTCTTTTGCAAAATTCCTTGTTTTCTTTCACAAATCTTTTCTTCTTCTTCTTCTTCTTCTTCTTCTTCTTCTTCTTCTTCTTCTTCTTCTTCTTCTTCTTCTTCTTCTTCTTCTTCTTCTTCTTCCTCTTCCTCTTCCTCTTCCTCTTCCTCTTCCTCCCCTTCTTCTTATGATTCTTATTTTTTTAAAAAACAACTATTTTTATACAGTCATATAACATCATAACATCAAGGGTATTATGCAAAAATGTATTTGGCATGAAACACTTTGGTTCTCAAAGTAATAAAACTCAAAGGTTTTTGTCATCTTATTGTTTCTGATAGCTCACACATATGCCCTCCCATTCCTTCCCATTGTAGATAGATTGTAGGTGCTTTGTGGCAACAGCTTATTATTATTTTTCTTTTTTTTTTTTTTTTTCTGAAATTCATTTTACAGAGCTTAGTGTAATGTGCTGTGAATATGGCTCTTAGCAGACCAGGGAGAAAAATAATTTTTAAAATCATGATTTCTTTTAACCTGTTTAATTTAAGATAGCTATCAGAGTCAAAACTCAAGGGAGAAGACTGTGCCTAAAATACTAATGCAAATACTTGGAGTATGGCTGTAAAACAGGTGCTTGTACACGTGTTATGACGTAAACATCTAACCATCCCTGTGTGCCTGATAATACTTGATTTGCATAGCTGGCTGGGCAAACGTGGGAGTGTAATTTTTGTAGGACCCAAATCCGAAGTTTCAATTTACGCTTTTTATGTTGGTAGGTTAATGTGTCTGTCCTAGTACAGAATTGCCATACCTCATTTTGTTTTATAACAGCAATTGCAAACTAATAATTAAAAGTCAAAACTTCTCTTCAGTCTCTAGAAGTGCCATGCTATTGTGGCTGTTGTTGTTGTTGTTGTTGTTGTTATTATTATTATATTTTTTTGTGCTCTCTAAGAGATATGGTGCTGTAAGCAAGCTGTGATCTAGTACTGTGAATTACTCCAGGAGATTGACACTGAGTCCCGCTAGGAAGTGAGGTACAGAGGTCCTCTGTATTTCCTAAAATTGTGTGCCAATTATTATCTGATGCTTACTATAGAGATATCATATAATTCTTGTAAATAGGGATAACTGATGGCAGACTCACTAACCTGTACAAAAGGCACAAATCTGATATATTCCCTGCTGCCTTTAGGGCACAGCTTCTTTGCTATTGGGACTCCAGGATTTTCTTCACAGAAGTACAAGTCCAGCATGTGCTGGAAAGTGCAGCCTTCCTGCATGCTGGCTTACTTCTCACTGATGAAATACACTGTACAGGACTTCCTCTTAGGTCACAGTGATAAGCAGCTCTGTAGCATGATGTTGAGGTACTGTGTTTTACACCTGAGTTGCGCTGGATGTGCCTCAAGGAGTCAGCCAGGCTGGAGCTGCCAACGAGGAGAGGCAGCTGCCTGGCTGGCCGTGCAGCTCCATCTGTCTGTCCTTCCCCAGCTGGGGCTGCAGGTGGAACAACATACTGGAATTCAGAGGATCTATTGTTACTACACAGAAAACTGTGGTTATATTCACTTAGTACTTTTATCTAAGGGTATAATAGTGCTTTTCAAATCAAACAAAGCTTCCTAAATAAATATCTCATGTCAAACTCATTATTCAAGTATTTTATAGGAAATAATAATATGGTAATACTGGGTATCTTGCTTAAAGTGACACAGGAGGCTTGTAGCAAGACAAAATAGGAAGCAATGTTTTCTGACTTGCTAACATAATTATTGCCCTAAAATAATTCATCTCTCACTATAGCTGAATGTTCAATGTTGTGCTTTTAAATGTTCAGTTAGCATCAGGATTAGGTGAGTGGTGAAAAACAGCAATGTTGCTTTGTTCAAAGGTTGTCAGTTTTGATAGCAGATAGTTAAATTATGTTCTATAAAAAGAGCCATCTTTAAATACATATTTTCTTCTTTTTATTTCCGTCTTTTTTGAGGGGCAAGCTGCTATTCAGTGACAGTCAAGCCTGTACTGTAACTTCCTTATTCTAGACAGACCAGTAGATGGGCACAGTACAGCCTACTCTTAGACATCAAAAAAGGATGACTCATTTTCATTCCAACTATGAGAAAATGAATCTTTGCCACAGGATTTCACAAACTACTTCTAATAATTAAAGCCATAAATGTGTGTTTGTTGCTGCTTCACCCAATAAAACATTTCTGCCTTTCAAAGATACCTAGTAACTTTTATATATTTAATTAATAAAAAGGCAGACACAGCAGCTGCAAAATGTTTAATACTTAAAGAGTTTTTGCTTCAGAAAGAAACAAAGACAGTTGGTTTTCTTTAGATATAGGCTTGAATTCAGTTCATTGTGTTTAAAGATATTGATTAGAACAATTCAGGTGCTTAACTGAAAGTTAAAGTTAGTCTGTGTGGGGAAAGAAAATGGCCAGGAGAAGGTAAAACTCATAGATTTCCTGGAAAATAGATTCTCCTTGGTCTTTGAACATGGCCTTTGAAGAACTGACACTCAGGACTATGGCACTGTGGTGGTTCAGCCTTGTTCAGCTGTCAGAAGCCCACACAACCATTTTCTTACTCCCCCTCCTGAACAGGATGGGGGAAGAAAATAAGATGGAAAAGCTTGTGGTATGTCAACAGGGAGATTATATACTGATAAACATGAGCAATCCAGGCTTGACTAGAGGAAAACTAATTTAATTTATTGACAACTAAAATAGATTTGAGTGGTGAGAAGCAAAGACAAAATCAATATAGTACCTTCCTCCCACTCCCCTCTACCATTTTTCCAAGGCTACCCTTCACTCCTTCATTCATCTACCAAGCTGTACAGTGGGGAGTGGGAAACGAGGATCTAGGATCTGTCCACAGCAGTTCCTCTCTGTTGCTCCTTTCTCCTCACACTTCTTCCACCTCAGCATGTCTGACACCAGATATGGTTTTGCAGCAGCTAGTGGGGAGACAGTTCATCCTGGTATAGGGTACAGAGACATGCTGCCCGCAACAAATCCCAGCCTTGCTGGGTACCTGTGTACACAGAGCTGCACCTGGAAATATAGGTGCATACCTCTTTGGACTTCCAGAATTCAGCATTCATCATGGAAAGACTTTGACAATCTTCTAAGCTTAGAAGACTTAGGGGTCTGAACTGGCAAATATGTGCTTATGTTTCTTTCTGTATCTAGCCTTAGCTGGCTTTCACAGGAGATGTACTAAGAAAGTGCAATGGAGGAAGAGATGGATTGGTGACAGCTGCACACAGTGACACAATTAGGCTTTCTGAAAGGAAGGGCATTTACAGATTGTGTACTTTGGCCAAAGACAGGTTTATTCATGATGTAGAAAGACAGACATATCATGCAGTAGTGTGGATGTAATGCTTACTTATGGCGTGAGTGAAGGATTCTCATAAATAACATCTTTTCTTTTTCCCTCTTATCACAGAAACCTGCACATGTAATTCTCAAAATAAAAATATATTTCACTATTCTGCTAAAAAGTTGAATTTATATGGTTTTGTGTCTGTATTGTACATGATTTATATATAGTAATGTCACTGGAAAAAAAAACACACAGGAACTGAAAAGTTGATGTCCCACTAAAATATTTATCTTTAAAGTAAAATAATTGTTTAAGCTTTTATCTCCTACTAAAATTCTAACGTAAGGCATTACATTAAAATAGTGTCATGAAAAAGTCTTGAGAAAAAAAAAAATCTTCCAAAATGAACAGTTGTTTTTCTTGGTGGTGGTGGTTTTGTTTTGTTTTGTTTTGTTTTGTTTTCATTTGAGAGTTTTGTTTGCTTGTTTTTTTTGTTTTTACTCATAGGAGGTAGAAGCCCGAAGCCTCAGATTTGGATATAGGCATTGTAATTAATAGACTGAGTAGAGCAGACTGTCCATTGGTGTGGTTTGCTGATACAATTGAACATCAACATAAAGAATCAAACTTAGCGTGCCTTCATTTATATAATTCAATTAATGTTTTTGTCCTCTGTGTCTGCATCTTGAAATATGCTGCAGACAACTTAACAGGGGCACAGACAAAGCAGAAACTCTGAGTTTTTCTTTGTTTGTTTGTTTTTCTGGTTTTGTTTGTGTATTTGTTTTGTTTTGGAGATATTTTTTTCCTGATCAATGCAATAACCTTAGCTAAGCAGACAAATACTGTGCCATTATCATGACTTTCAGCTGCTGCTACACCCACCTCATCTTTTAGGACTTCAGGTAGTTCTATGCTAGAGCAGCTAGCACTGAACTCTGTGTTGGAATCAGAAGATTTTTTTTGCAATAGTCCTGAAATCAGTCTATTTAGAAATATTGACTTGCTGTGGGAAAACACAATGAAAATTATTCAGATCCTGTTTTATTTTCTCTCTCTGGAACTAGGGGAGTTGAGAATACTTCCAGACTGAAGAAATATGTCCAAAAGAATTATAGCCAGTCACTTGTGTTTTTGCGTAAATGGCTACAAAGTTAGAACAAAATTAATTTCCCTGATTTTTTATAGGGAGTTAAGAAGTATTATGACAGACAATGTATGTATTCTTATATTCTGTGTTTTTTGCATCTAATTGATGCAATTAAAAATGAGACGAGTTTATATTAAAAAACAGACATAAAATACTGCTAAATGCAGACAAAAAATTGCAATGAAGCTGGAATTAGTAACTCTTATATTAAAGATATTACAGAAAAATCACTCATTATGTAATAAAATTGCAAGTGACCAGTCAAAATAGGTTGCTGGCAAAAAGTAGAATCAATGGAGACACATAAAAGGATGAAGTGTAAATTGCTTGAACAGTATTTCATTGGGGAAAATCCTGAAGTCCTGTAGGTTTGTTTGTTTGTTTGTTTCCAAATTATACCTACTAAACAAGCATCAGTTGCTTTCATCTCTTTAGAGTTAAAGGGCACTTATGATAGAAAAGAAAAGAATCTTGTCTTCACCTCTTCAACTTCTTCGCTCTTGTTTATTTCACTTGGCAAAAGGAAGGATGTGATTTGACCTGTGAATTACAAGAAGCCAATTTTATGTTTCCTTCAGGCTATTCAGATACTACAAACAGCATGAATTTCCTGGAATAATAATAAAGTTTTCACAGAATGCTTTCCTAGTATCCTGGCTCCCCTCAGGTAAGACAAAGTTGAACAAAAGTTTGATTGTAGCCAGCAATGGTAACAAAGAACAAGCTTGAGATGTCTGATATACTGCCAACCAGAGCCTTAGTGATATCCCCCTGTCCCACAGTATTAGTTAGCTTGATATAGGTCCAAACTCAGCGTTTCAGCGCTCCGCTCTGCTGATGCCTCACAGTTCTATACTGTACTGGATGCTAGGCTGCATGCACACAGTGTCATTGGACCAGGATCTCCAAAGGATTTTCCTAAACTTTCCTGGCTGAGAAGAACACTCTTGCTGTTGGTCCCAGGTCTGGGCTGAATTTAAGAAACAGAAATTAATTTGGGACCAGAGACTGGAACCAGAAACTGCCTGCAGTCAGGTGCCCTCCTCACACATTTTCTCTCATTTTTCATCAATCTATTTGTGTCATGGATAAAAATTCAGCAAAGTGGCTGATGAGAAACTCTCCTTGGACAAGAGAGTTGCTTCCATCCAATATGGATGGGAAAATGGAAAAACACAAAGATCAGCACCACAATGTTGTCTTTTATGAGTACAACTCATTCATTTATCAAATAATATCTGCCAGATTTTTGCAACTGCAGGCTCTCATTCACGGGCAAATCAGAACTACATAGCAGTGAGGCAGATCCAGGCTTTTGGGGTGCTTTTTCAGACAATTTTATTCTTTCCAATCATTTATGCCCAGAAAAGTATCCTATTTGCTCCCAAATGTCCTTTTTTTTTTTTTTTTTTTTTTTTTTTTTTTTTTTTTTCCCACAACTTCTGTAGCCTGGATTCTTAACATGGAGATAGATTTATTTATTTACTTATTTATTTTCTGATGTCAAACAGAAAGTCATTCCACATCCTGGCCAGGTCTGTGTTCCAATGAACGTCTCTAAAGTTGGGCCAGTAATTTTTTTTTTTTTTTTCTGAGCAATTAACTATATTCCCCCCTACCTTTAGTTTGTTACTGAGATATCCTTCTTCTTCTTTAAAGCTGAAATTATCTGTCTCACCAGGTATGACCTCTTGATGTGTCTTTCGTTCTGATTCTTGCTGTGTATTATTAACCTAACAAATGTAAGTTTTCTTTCATGCATATCAAAAAGCATTGTAAATATTGAAAGTACAAAAGTACTTCTCAGAAAAGTCCTTCATGTCCCATCTGCAGGATTTGTTTAAAGTTTTTGACAGTCTATAAAGAAATGCATTCAGTGTGTACCATGGTTAGATATCCTTACAGAGCTCAGCATGCTGCTGCCTAAACATTTCATCCCCTGCTGCAGAATAATCGGAGCCCAAGCACTTTCCCATTTATTTTTCATGCAGTATCTTTTCTTGGGGGTATGTGACCTTGAAGTGTTGCTAACACCCTGAGATTTATTCAGCAGCTTCCTTTGATGAGGCAGCCTGCTTCATTAAGTCAATCCCCATGCATTTGTAGCTCAAGCCATAGCTGTGAGACAAGTTTCAAGTTAACAGTTCATATCCCCAAAAGAGAGCCCTCATAGTACTTATGCTCTCATCGTGCAAGGACTTCTCTTTGCTTCATATTGACTGTAGGTTGAAGTCCCATTATCTTCATAAGGCAGAACACTTGCACATTATGTGGCAAAACAGGTACCCATGGGAGCCCTAATGAGGCCAAGAGGTACTTTCCATTTTCTGTTATCCTTCTCACAACTGCCTGAGACCACACTCCTGAGTATGGAAATCCCAGCTATTCTCGATAATTTCACATCCTGCTTCTTAGCTGACCTGGTCTTACTCTGTTTTTAGCATGCTTCATGTATTTTCAGCATTTTATATGATGTAGTAACACCATGGATACATATGCTTCAAAGTAAATCTGTTTGGTGGTGTAAACATCTCAGATCTTTGGGATAGTTTCAAACAAAAGAGAAAGAAGTTCACAACTTGAGCTCTAGAAGGAGAATATACATTATTACATGTATATACACATATACATATATATTATATATATATATAAATCAGAGCACTGCATCTGGAAACTCTGACCAGCTGTGCAAAGAATGCATTGTCAAACAAGCTGTACAACACTGCAGAGAGAAGCAAGGGTGAAGCTGGGGACAGAATTTCCTTCTCCTCAGCTGCTGTTTTTCTGATGAATTAATGAAACTTTAATTTAAGTTACTGTGAGCTCCATTAAAGGCTGAATTTATCTGTGGATCAAGTATGAGTTTAGGTTTAGAACTATGTGTGAGCCACAAAATCTTCTCCATGTAGCCAAGGAGGAAGAAGCAGAGCATGACTCATTATGGCTACTGTTATTACAAAGGGTATTGCTAAATACTTGCATAGATTCCTTCAAGCAATTGTAAGTATGACCTTGGATACAATATCATTATATTCATCTCTTTCTAACACCTTATTCTGGTTTTCTTAATGTTCAAAGTGGCAGACAAATATGAC
This sequence comes from Aythya marila, assembly GCF_965140915.1. Taxonomy (NCBI): domain Eukaryota; kingdom Metazoa; phylum Chordata; class Aves; order Anseriformes; family Anatidae; genus Aythya; species Aythya marila. Next base: position 19,769,375 of record NC_139080.1, on the reverse strand, counting down.
AAATACATCAGGTGTGGTAGCATCTAACATCTAGCAACAGCGACAAAGTCCAAGATACCCTGCAGGGGCTAGCTTCCTTCTGCTGCCTCCACAGCACCCCATAATGTTTGTCTGAAAAAATCGCACAGTGCACATGACACTAAGAGGAGTTGTCTCTCCCACTGTTTGTAGCCACTGTTCTTTCCTGTTGCTCTGGAATATATAGGAATGCAATGTCTTTGAAAGTTGCAGCAGTCTGATACATAACATCATTTTTATCCTGACCGTTAATAACTGATATCCCATCCATTCCTGCTCCTGCAAAATTTTCATATATATTTGGCTGATCTTTTCTTCCTCAGAAGAATTCTGCAGGAAAAAAAAAAAAAAAATGTAAACAGTCAGAAGTTTTAGTGCCTGAATGAAGAAGCAAAGGGAATAATGTTTAAATAAAAATAGTCTATCTGCTCACACAGCTACATCAAACATGAAGAAATTGCCTCAAAACAAAGACACCAGTTTCCTCTGCCACAACTATATCCATATGGAATAAGTGAGACAGAATCTTCTTCATCAGACTGGGGAATAGGGAAGATGTGGCTGATGATGTGGACCAAGCAAATCAAAGAGATCCATCTGAGAGATAGATACAGTTCTTGGACTATAAGATAGAGTCCCGTGGAATGATTCCCATATTTTCATATATCTGAGATAAGGTGAAAAGTAAGAGATCTGTGGACTGTTATAGCATCACCATCATCCTAATTCTGAGTAAATATATCAGAAAAAAAAATAGCTAGGGATAGTTATCATTGTTAAGGCTGATAAAAAACTTTAATCTTTGAACTTGTCACTTTAACTCAGCAGCTGACTGCTTTTTCAGCATCAGCAAACTTCAGTAAATCTGAGGGGAAAATACTGTTAGTTGCATGCACAAACATATTAAACATTATTTACATTGTATATAAATATAAGGAAACTGCCTTACATACATAACAGTATATTGCCTTCTCACCTCACATACAGGTGGTGCTTTGATGTGACTTATCTAAGACATTGTAAACCCAACTCACCAGTAAGCTGTTCTCTTTGAAAAATATTAAACTGATTCTCATGTTTCTGGTGCCTATGAGGATAAAGCAACTGCAGCAGAATGCTAAGTAAAAATTGGAAGATACACTCCATTAGTGGTTGTATTGGATATCGGTGTTCACCAGGTTGTCCATGTCCAAAAAAGGCAAATTTGCAGAATTAATTATGACAGTGTCTTGAATTAGTAGCCCATGAACTCTTCGAAATGACCCAAAAGCTTTGTATAGTGGTTTCCAGTGAAGTGGCTAAATGGTAATTGCATCTGGCTGAATGGGAATTTGCCTTAGTGATCACACCTACCAGCTTGGAAAGGTGTTCTCTGCAAATTCCTTGTTTTTCATAGACGACAGAATAGCATTCATTGCCTCATAGTTGTGACCCCACCAATGAGAGGCACACCAATCCCAAGATATTTGTCACAAGCTGTGGGGTTGCTCACTTCCACCAACAGCAGACTATCAACTTGGTACTACTAGTTGTCACATCCATGTGCTCTCATCTGCTCTGCTGTCAAGACAGGGAGGTAAGATCCTCATGTAGTGTCATCAGTGTTTCACATAAATATAATATTCACAAAAATATTCAGAAAGTCATAATATTTCAATTATTATTTTGCATATTCCATCCATTATTAAAGTGCACAAGGCCAATTAGTGCTCTCTGTGTGATTCAGTACAGTGGGTTTCCAGCAATGTGTGCTGGTGTGTCTCACTTTGTAATCATAATTTATGAACCATACCTCCCCTCTTCCACCCCCACTCAGTCATAGCTCCTGACTGGGAATGTTTACCTCCATTTTCCCTGGCCTCAAAGCAGGGAATTTAAAGCAAATGTCTGCCAACGTCTCATGGCAGCAGCTTGTGCAGAGTCATGAAAAAGAAATTCTGCCCTCATAAAAAGCAGTAGCTCTTGGCTGCAGTCAGGGCAAGTAAATACACATGAGCTGACCTGCTGCCAGGAAATCAGTTTTGCAAGACCAGTAATCCACAACAGACAGCTTTCCCCACATGCCTTGCAGAAGGAAAGCATGGAATTACATGAGTAGTGGCACCATGGAGGGCAGATACTGAGCCAGCCACATTGTACCAGCAAAGACACAGAGTGTGGCAGCTGGAGACTGTCACAGACAATGCATAGAGTACAGCACCACACAACTACTTCCACAATGGTTAGTACAGCCTCTAGAGTAAGCCTAAAACTAAAGAAAGAAAGAAAAAAATAATAAAAGGAGCTTGGTTTGTAGCTTTAGCTTAGAGCCTAATCCTAAATTCACTGTATCTGTAGGAAGGCTTTGGGAAGTGGTATCCTGGATTTCATTTTTGCTACATTTTTGCATTGTACCTATGCAAACTCCCTGATCCTTGAGGTGGTACAGTCCATGTGAGTAAGACTCTTACTGATATTCACAATCCTGACCAATCTTGGATGTTGCTTAGAGTGGAAACCCATCTGGAGTAGGGAAAAAAAAAGAAAAAAAAAAAAGAAGAAGAAAAAAAAGTTTACTTTCCATGAAAAGTACTGGCAGATAACAGTGATCACTGTGAAGTGCTTATGTAGTCTAATCTGTTAATGAAACTCTTCATGGTGTGAATTACCTTGGCCAGGGGGAAAGTCTAGGTAAATCTGGTAATTTCATCTCTATTGAACTGTGGCTACAGATATCAGATTTCATGGTTTGTCTTAAGTTGAAAAAATATAAGTCTCTTTGCTGCATACACAACCATTAAAACCACCTCTTAGTAGGTAATCTACAGGAAAGGATACATTCTGCCCTGAATTATGGTTTTAAGAGTTTTGCTTTCATACAGGAAAATAGAGTGAAATTACTTGGCCAGTTATATGCAGAAGGCCTTGGTGACTTTTAAATCAGTTATCCTGTGGGTAAAGCCTCAGTTTAAACAGGTCTCAGGTCAAGGAAAACAAGTGATTTAAAAAAAAAGAAAAAGTGTCTCATTGGTACAGTGGGCTCCAGGACCACCTTTAGCATCTTGACAAGCATTGTTGCTCAAGGTTTGCACTGAGCTTATTCATCAGAAGACTGTAAAGCTAATCTTTCTTAAGATACATAAAAAATATTGACAGGGAACCATCACCCTTAACTTTATAAGATGTCATTTTTACTTCTTTTAAAGGAGCAAGAAATGGAGATTTACATTCAAAGAAATTATTAGTTTGCTTTGCTCAAGTGACCTTTAGAGATTCTGACTGAAGAAAATGTGCCTCCAGCCTGACTCATTCTTTTCCCTTCAGATACAGTCTCTGTTTGTCATTAAAGAATGCTACTACACCAGCTCTTGAGAAAGCATGCTGGTTTTTTCCCCGAGTTATAGTGGGAAGTATAATTATAGGATAAGCTGCATTGAATTTATGTCAAAATGTTCAGCTCAAGTCACATGTCAGAGAATGAATTAACTAAAAAGAAAAGCTAAACCTTCACCTGTTCTACATTTTTGAACTATGTATTTGGATTGGATTCTGTTCCTGCACAGAGAGAGAGACACCTTTTATCTTCCCAAAATGAACAGATATTTCTTCCTCCAGGCTTCCAGTCAATGGAAACTAATTGTACTGTTTATCTCTCCTGTTACAAAGAATTTATGAAGAAGGGATTTGCTTAATGTAATCAGATCTCTCATAGGATGGTGTCTTTGTACTATTATAGGCAAAATCCTCATCTTACCCACTCAGATTTTCCATAGAAAGACACTTAAGTTGAGGTTTTAATAATAAAATATTTGTTGTAAAGATAACAGTTTCTTAATCTTAAAGGATATATATATATATATATATATATGAAAAAGGTTCCAGTTTCAAATTTTGAGCACTTTTATATTTTAATTGCAAATATATTTATATTTTCACCTTATTAAAATCTAAAAGTGAAAGGGTTCAAAATGTCTTTGAAACCCATGTGGGTTGAAGAATATAAATGTTGTGACTGGGAACAACTCCTTCATTTGGTAAGAGTATAGCCCCCTCAAGAAGTGGCTGGAGATCAGTCATGTCTGTGATGACCAAAACCTCAGGAAGAGTTTTGCCTTCCTGTTGTGTACACAAGGACTGAAGTGCATTTTACACATAGAAAAAAAAAAAAAAAGTGATATATTTTGCCCTGAGCTGAGGATTTATGAGCTTAGACCACTTTACCTGGCCCAGAAGGATACCCACTTTCCTCAAGGTGATATATAGCCACTGTAGCCCTCAGCTATGCTCAGTGGTAAAAGTGAGCTGTGGACTATTAAGGAGTGAAATGACTAAGGTGCAGGGAACACCCTGCATGGGAAAATATAATTACACAGTGCCCATGAATTTGCATGGCTACCATGCATTTGATTCAGCTGCTGGAACCACTCAGTGCTCCTTGATCATCTTTGTAGCCCTCCTCTAATCTGGGCAATCCTAATAGGTTCTAATAGGTCCTAGGAGGTTCTAATAGGTCCATGTCCTTATTGTGCTGGAGGCCCTAAAGCTGGATGCAGCACTCCAGGTTGGGTCTCACAAGAGCAGAACAGAGGGGTAGAATCACTTCCCTTGCCACACTTCTTTTGATGCAACCCAGGATATGGTTGCTTTCTGGACTGCAAGTGCACACTTCTGGCTCATGTGAAGATTCTCTTTCACCAGTACCCCCAAGTACTTCTCCTCAGAGTTGCTCTCAATCTGTTTTCCTCCCAGCCTGTCTTTGTGCTTGGGATTGCCTCAGCCCATGTGCAGGACCTTGTGCTTGTTCTTGTTGAACCTCATGAGTTTCCACTTCATTCCACACAGGCCCACCTCGCAGGCCTGCCCAGATCCCTCTGGATGGCATCCCTTCCCTCCTGTGTGTCAACCACACCACAGCTTGGTGTCATCGGCAAACTTGCCAAGGATGCACTCAATCCCTCAATCCCACTGTCTACATCACTGACAAAGATGTAAAGTTCTGTTTACACTCCTGCTGGAACAGACCAGCTCAAGATCAATTCATAGGACTTCTGATACCAGTATGATGCTAGTAACCCCCTAATTCTAGTTATTTATTTATTTAATTATCTATTTATAGTTTTGCTCCCTATCACGTGGCTTTTCTGAGAGATGAAGATATGGCAGTTGTCTAATTATGACTGATTTCTGTGTGAGCATTCCTGTTGCATCTCTTGCTTCTTAAACAGGTGAAGAACAGTGAGGAGAAACTGAAAAAAATGTATTCTGCAAGGCTTCTGCAACTAAGGCAGACAGTACATTAACTTCTGATAATGTACTGTGCTAAAGGACAAAACTGTGATTCCACTACATTGTCCCTCTTCGTTGCTGTCACAGCAACACTACTGTCATTTGACATGCCCTGTGTTTGCATTTCCTGCTGGATTCAAAGTGACCACACTATTTTTAATGTTTCTTAACTTGTTAGAAAGTTGCATCACCCTTCCAGTCAAGATGTTTGGAAGGTCTCATGTACAAAAAGCATCCAGAAAGCCTGATCAAGAGCACGCATATGTAAAATGGGCAATTTCAGAAAGTCTAAAGGGAACTGAGGCTAATCAATGATTCTCCATCTGAAAGTGCCTGTTTCAAAATCTTGTTTTGACAAATAGCCTGGACTCTTCTTTTAGACAGCCATGTTTAGGTGAGATAAATCTTGCTGTTAGGAGCCTTAAAGTCTGCATAACATTATTTTATTTTATTATTATTTTTAATGGCTGAACACACTATTTATTCTTCACTCTTCCAAAATTATTCTTCCCTTCTCAAAGTCAAATCAGCTAGATTGAATGCATGTTCTGTATCACAATCACTCCAAATGAAATAAAAATAAAAATGTTCAAATGAAGTCTCCTAAGCTGCCTCCAATAGATTATGTTTTATGGAAATTTTCCTTCCAAGTTCTTTCTAATACTGCATCCCTAGTTTCATATGTTATGTTTATTTTAATTTATATCATTCACTGTCTCACATATTCCTAATAAAAACATGGTTTTAATAATCACATAACCTGATCAGGCTATATTTTTCAAATATTTAGAAATTGCTTGCAAATAAAGTTCAGACTAGCTTTTTGTAAATGGAAATATCCATCTGCATTGTGGGGAGATATAAAGATGACTGCAGGGTTAAGAAAACTTCAATTAACAAATCTGTAAGAAAACAAAACAACAATAAAAAAAAAAAACATTTCTAATATGATATGAAAAGTCAGTTCTGTTTAAAGTTATTTTTGTGCTGTCTGGCATCTCACTTTTATTTAGTCAATCAAATGAATAGATTTACTTTTGAGATATTTGATCATAAATTTATTGAGGTAGATATAGAACACAGGATTATCTTAATAACAGAGAATAATGGAGAAAATATGTCAAAGAAAATAAAAGATATTTTCAAAGAATTAAAATTATTCCCACACAGGAGCTAGACATTTCAGCTGCTTAATGAATTGTTCTTTTTGAGACTGAAGCTAGACTTTGCTTCTTGTCACAAATTAAATTAATTTGGAGTCTGCTTCACTAGGTCCTGTCAAAAGTCTCCTGTGAGATTCCCCCTTTAATACCATGCAATATTTTTCAGGCCCCAGGAGTCCGTGGGACATTTCTTAGCATTAGAAAATGATCATATCATTTGGCATGAAGAACACACTTTTCTCCAGAGAAGCCAGTTCTACAGTAGGTGGTAAATTGGAAGCCAAACCTGGGATAAAGCAGCAGAGTATTAGGAACAAAACTCCTCCCAGTCAGTTCCATTTGGTGCTTAAAGCTCATGGAATGTTTCTTCTCACTGACCTGTTGTAAGCATATTCTGATGATGGGGGAAAATAGAAGCAAGAAACATTCTATATTGTTGCTACAAAATTTGAGAGGGATGAAAGGTAGCAATATCAGCTCCTTTATGTCAACATACGTAAAAATCTCATTCGTAATGGCACAGAACAGGAAATTACTTATGTGTCACAAGTTCTAGCATCTTGGAAGAATGCTATAGTTAAATTAATCACATGGAAAGGCTCAAATTAATAGTTCATATCTTTTCATTTCAGTGTCTGCTTCCTCATTCTATATCAGTGAAATAAACTTTATTAATGCCGTGCATATTTATAATCCATAGATAAGGAAGCCAAGCTGCTACCTCAAATGTCCATTGTACCCAGGGAAATACAGAGCAAACTGTGGCAGGAAGAGACATAGCTCTAAAGTGAGGAGGGGGAAGAGAGCTGCACAGCCACACAACTGAAGAAACTTCACATGGTGCAGGAGAAAAAAGGACACCCTGACTTAAAACTGTATTCTTTCTTCTTTCTTTTCTTTTCTTCTTAAAACTTTTTTCTTACTGCCGTTCTCTTGGGTCCTGTCACTGTCCCCAGAGAGAAGCTGTGAGCATATTTGTGAAACAAGGACCAAAATCTAAAATGCTGACCCAGAGACTGATGTCATTGACTCCAGAGACTAAGGCAGGGTGTCAGAGAGATGGTCAAAATCCCCATTCTCTGGTCAGAACCCTCCCATTCTCCTCCAGCTTGTAACTGCAAGTCTCATCATATTTTAAGTCCATATCTAAGCAGAGAATTTAAGTTATTTTATAGGTTTTGGTAATGAAAATAATAGATGAATTGTCAGAGATATTCTTTTGGATGGAATGATTTTAAACAGAAAAGTTTTCTACTGAGAAATTGTTAAATCTGTGAAGTCCTTGTAGCTCAAATAAATATTTCTAGGACTTGGAAGGGCCAAGCTTAATGTCCTTGTTAAGGATAAAGTAACTCACAAATGTGTTTACAACTGTGTTTCTGTTGCTGCAAGCAAGCTCTATAACATGAGACTAAAACAAACAAACAGACAACAATAAAGCAAACAAAGCAAACAAACATACAAAACCAAAATGAAACAAAATAAAAAACAACAACAACAACAACAACAACAAAAAACTATAGAATCATAAAATCATTTATCAAAGCAAAGGCAAATAGGTGACTTGGATATTGCGCCTGAGCAGGCAGGTACTTATATAAGGAAGAGGTTTGTCCATCAGGATGTTTTCAGTCTTACTGACAATCATAACAAAAGGCAGTGCCAAAAATTAAAGTTGGACAAATTCAACTTTGAAATAAAAGGAAAATTCCTGGCATGTCTTTGAGGATCAATTAGGCATGTAGAACAGTTTACAGAGGCAGATAATGAAGGTTGTAAGGTGAAGTCTTTGAAATAAAGATATCAAATGTCTTCTCTGAAAAATATATTTAAATATATGCCATATTTTTGTAGCTTCTATGATATTTTTTTTTGGTTGTTTGTTGTTTGCATGGTAGCTAAGGGCAGCAGGGTGGGGAAGAGCCAGGTCAAGATGTTGTCTTCTGACCACAGAGTCTCTAAGACTCTGCATGGCCCAGAATCCCCTGCACGAGCTTTAGGGGAGCAGCAGTGCCTACATGGCCCTCAGCATCCACAGAGTATTTGCAGCAGGACAGTAAGACAATGTCCAAACTCCTGTCCAAACACCAGCCCTATCCTCATTCTTAAGTCATGCTGCTTTCTCATTGTCTTGCTCTTCCCTTGAATTTTCTTTTCTTTGCTGCAGACAAAGCCCAATTTCAATAGAATAATGTGTGCCAATGTCCACCAACAGAAACAGTGGGAAAAATAAGATTTTGATTTCAGCTCCACTTGTTTACATCTGGTGTAACTTTACTGATTTCTGGGGCTAGATTAAATTCAGGTAGTTCTGAATTCTGGAAAGAATAGAACAGTCTGTTTTAACAAACTTAACAGTAAGTACATGAATAGTTCAGGCATTGTCAGACTAATTCTTAGTCCATTTACAAGTTCTAGTGTTTTTCTAGATATAGGTCACTGTGCTCAGCACAGCAAAGAAAGAAATCCTCATTCTATCCTCACATCATCAATAGAAATTTACATCATCATAGCAATCCTTATATTCATTGATAGAAGTTTACAGAACATTTTACAGAAAACAATTACAAAACAATTTACAGAAAATGTGTTTTGGTGGGAATATAACTGTTACTAGAGCCTAGAGCTCCTGAACATCCTTGTCAAATCTCTTCTCCTCAAAGTCCCATGTGATACTGATGGAAGACCTGAGAATTCACAATAAATGAACTTATCATTCACTATAAGCTGGAAACAGCTTCCCAAATTGAAGAAAATATCTTCCACTTACGAAATTTTTTGGTCCTATCATGTACAACATTATCATGGCCATGGTGGATTCCCTGATATTAGCTTAAAGATGGTAATCTGTTTCTCCAGACCATTATTAAAACTGGCAGTTCTCTTTGAAGAGAGCAAGAACACATATCAACATTAGGTAATGGTTGTTTTTATAGTTCTCTTATTTGAAATAAAATGTTCTTTCACTGGCGCTTACATTGAAAAAAAAAAAAAAAGAAAAAAAAGAAAAAAAAGAAAAAAAAAAAGAAAAAAAGATAACTTTGGAAGTATACAGATTGAAAGGAAAGACTGTTGTATGCTGGCTAAGGCCAGAAAACCAGGAAAGAGCAGTACTCTGGATTTGTTTTTACCTGACATAAATTTATTCTGTGTCTTTGAAGGGTCCCCTAATCCCACAGTAAATTTGTCTGTTCACTTGAATGTTCTTATTGTGTAGCAATATTAACTGCCAAGTTAATTTAATGTTAAATGGTGGTAATTCCATAAAAATACTTAAAGAGTTGATGAATTGTATTCCAGCATTATTTTCAGTACTTAAAAATACATTTCTTTGGATGGATCCATCATGAATTCCCAAAAGACAGTATCTTGAGAGATATTGAGAGATCTTGAATATCTGAGAGCTCAAAACTATAGCTTCAAAAACAATATCTAGGAAAAATATAGAATTTCATAGTTTAAATATATCAACCACAACATCAGCTGCTAATATTTCCCAAAGGGTGTCTGGCTTATGTCTTTTCTGTAGTTTTGTGTGAGGGAGGATGTGTGAACTATCACACCAAGGTTTATGAAAGTTGAAGCAAGCAGTCAGGGTGACATTTTTTCAATATTTGATGTCAAGTTTTCCACCTATTCCCTATAGCAAGGCTGGGGAGATGAAGGGAAAGTATTTAAAGGCTTCCACAATATTTTCTTCCTGTCATGAAGAGTAGATAGCCCCATGTAACTTCTCTCCTGAAGAAAATCTTTGCTATCTCAAAGAAACTGTGTGTGTGTTTTAAAAATTGTCTGGGTTAATCATTACTATATTTCTACTGCTCTGTTCTAACAGCAAATGTCTGTAACTTAGTTATGACTATGGCTTTAGATACCTCTTGTTCTACAGCACCAAGGGTAGTGTTTTCCTATAAACTGATATCTGTATGTTAATGACTCAGTGAGAAAGTCTTTTCTTTTATTGTGTTTTTGCATAGTGAAACCAATGCTCTATCCTGGAGGTGCTAAGTCACAAGTTTTTGTAATGAGACAAGTGAGGTGCTGTATGTTTTTTTCAGTGTTAGAAAAAAAGCATTGCAAATGCTTGTAAAACATTTCAAGTAAAAGGTCTGAAACAGGTAGGAGAAAAACAGGCAGTAAAAAGATGCCTTTAATTACCTTGGTAAACCACCATATTAACATTTGTTAATTTCTTGTAGTCAGCTTACATTTACCTTTTCAATAGGTGACATTCCCTGGGACAGTCCTCTGGGAAGACCCTCATAAGAATCCCATGTCATCCTTTCCATCTCACATCATTCCGTGAAAAGCCAGTGGGAGAGCTCTAAGCTATGTGAATAAGCAAGGTCCTCCTGGAGCAGGTCCCACAGATGCTGTAACAGCTAAGAGATGTAGAAGAGTGGATCTTTTCACCTTATTTTTAGCCCTATAATGGTGTTTTACTCAGTAAGGTGAATGCAACCTGCTAACATATTTTTAGGAGAATGGAGAGGAGCACACACATGTTTTTCCCTCTATGGTTGCAGCTAGTGTTCTGAAGATTTCACAGGAGTTTCCAGTATTTGCCTGTGTTACAGCATCTGCTCTAAAAATACAAACAAAACAAACAAACTAACAAACAAATTTCCTCTCATAGGTTCAGTTCAGAGGGCAAACATCACTAAAAATAAAGTGATTTTGTTGTTGTTGTTATTGTTTGTTTGTTTGTTTGTTTGTTTTCCCATTAGCACAACTCTACTGTGCCTGTTTCCTGGGTACAGTGTCAGCCCAGCCCACTTCCTGATAGAAGGAGGAAGAGAAAGAAAATTAGTAAGTGAGGCTCCTTGTCTTTTTTTTTTTTTTTTTTTTTTTTTTTCATGAGAAACTTGAAATGGTCCAGGGCATTAATATCAACATCTCCAAAATCATCACAGTCACAACTTCTGTGCACTACCTGGAAGCTCCTGATGGTGTAACTTCATACTGATACAAGCAGCCATGGCAGAGCTCTTACTAGTGCGCTAGCCACTTATGATGTATCTCCTGGGATTGGAGCCCTGGAAGACATGGTAAATTATCCCATAGCATGTAAGGTCTTTCATCCTTAGTAAAATCTGCAACACACTATGCTTCTGTACTGTGCTTTCCTATATAGATTTACCTGAGCTTTACAAACATTAGGTGGGTGTTTGCAACCTTGCTGTCATGGTGAAACAGCTGCATTTTCTAGGCATCAGTTATATCAATGGGATAACCCAAGGAAGAATATAAATGAAGGTACCTAGAGAATCACAGCCATGGAGAGATACTGGTAGAGTCAGATAAAGTGACCTGGAGGATCCACATCCCTCTTCCCCTCCATCCTTTTCTGTGCCTATTTCCTATTAAGGCTGTTTAGAAGAAAAGAGGAATGTCTATTTGGTAACAGGACATAATTACCTTCTACACTGTTTACAGAGAATGGGCTGGCTGCTGTAAGCAGATTGAACCAGCCCCACACAAATCCTGCTCAAAACACTTAGCCACAGCATTCAGCTTGGTAATGATTCAGGCCTCCAGGGAAGATGGAGCACAAGGGTCAAACATTAAAACAACATTAGTTAAAAAGCATGTGTGTTAAGGTCATGGCTGGAGGAACATGACATTTTCTCATATATCCCAGCAAAGTATAGAAACACAATATGCCCTGTGTAGAAGGCTCACTTTTTAGATGCAAAGTAGGCTGCAATCATGAATAGTTATGAATTATACTTCATTAATGCTGATGCTGTGCTCTCCAAAGGCTTTTTCTTTTCCTGCCATGCAGGGATGCCCTAGAAATTCAACCAAAGAAAAGATGTGGGCAGGAACAAAAGACCTCAGCCAGCTGCCAGATTCGTTTGTAACAGTACAACGAGTGTGGTCCTAGAAAGTAGGAAATTGCTGCTGCACAGTTGGAGTCAGTTCTTTCATTCAGTGTCAGAACAAGGCTTTCTAGCAGGGTTCCTACATGAGGGGCAACTTAACAAACATAAGAATGGGTGCATTCAACAAGGCCACAGTTCATCCAGCTAAGTGTCCTGCCAATAGTGGATGCTTTGGAAAGATTATAGGAATAGAACCAGGAGAGGCTGATGCTTCCCAAGATTAGCCTCTCAAATGGCACCCTTTTAGAGCACTAGAAGTGCCATTTGGAGTTGGTCTGAGGAGAAGGTTTTACTCTGAGCACTGGACTGTTAAGTGTCCATGATGTTTAACTGTGTGCATGCCTTGAGGCAAAGGCTTGAACTCTAAGCACATTATTCACTTCCAGCTACTAGTTTATTAGAATGTTTGGAAACCACAGAAACACCCAAAAAAAAAGGGAAAGGGAAAGGGAAAGGGAAAGGGAAAGGGAAAGGGAAAGGGAAAGGGAAAGGGAAAGGGAAAGGGAAAGGGAAAGGGAAAGGGAAAGGGAAAGGGAAAGGGAAAGGGAAAGGGAAAGGGAAAGGGAAAGGGAGAGGGAGAGGGAGAGGGAGAGGGAGAGGGAGAAGGAGAGGGAGAGGGAGAGGGAGAGGGAAAGAGAAAGGGAGAGGGAGAGGGAGAGGGAGAGGGAAGGGAAGGGAAGGGAAGGGAAGGGAAGGGAAGGGAAGGGAAGGGAAGGGAAGGGAAGGGAAGGGAAGGGAAGGGAAGGGAAGGGAAGGGAAGGGAAGGGAAGGGAAGGGAAGGGAAGGGAAGGGAAGGGAAGGGAAGGGAAGGGAAGGGAAGGGAAGGGAAGGGAAGGGAAGGGAAGGGAAGGGAAGGGAAGGGAAGGGAAGGGAAGGGAAGGGAAGTATAGTGTAGAAAAAGCTGACTGATATCGACTAATCTCAGTATCCTGGTCCTGTTTTATTTTGCAGTAGAGGAATACCTTTTCATTTAAAAGTTCTCAGAATCTCAGTGATTTTGGCCACTTACTTCTACAATCCATGTATGCTTTTAATTTCTGTGGCCATGCTAAAATAAGGAGTTACAGCTTCTTTCTGGAAGAACTACCTCACCGCCCTTTGTTCAATGCGTGAACTTTTGGGCTAGGATACAGCTGCAGAGCTCTCTGGGCTATGACTGACTACTTCTCCTTACACTGTTAGTACACTGTTACTATACTACTGGGCACACAGCTAGTGGAGACATTGTAGTGGTGTCCCAGTGACTAGTCAGCTTTCTCATGGTTCAGACAGTTAAGGAGTCCTTTCGCAGACCAGTTACAAAGGCTTTACAAGCTGTCTTTAACGAGTTAAAGACATATCAGGCTTTTGGCTAGTGGGAATCAGATCTGCTTTCTGTCTAAAAAAAAGTAAATTAGATGCGCCTTGGAAGTGCATTCTTTTGTGTGTATATATCATAGAATAGAATGGTTTGGGTTGGAAAGGACCTTAAAGATCATCTAATTCCATCCCTGCCTCTGGGCAACCTGTGCTTGTACCTCATCATCCTCACAGTAAAGAATTTCTTCCTTATATTGAATCTAAATCTACACATGTACTATCCTGTAGGCCCCCTTTAGGTACTGGAAGACAGCTATAAGGACTGCTACTGGGAGAAGAATGTGGAAATGTTTTTCCACTGTGTGGGTGACTGAAGACTGACAAAGGTTGCCCAGAGAGCTTGTAGAGATACTCAAAAGCAGCCTGGACATGGTCCTTGGCAACCCGCTGTAGGTGACTTCTTGAGCAGAGGTGGTTAGACTGCATGGCCTCCAGATGTCCATTTCAGCCTCAGCCTTTTTGTGGTTCTGTGATTCTGTTAAAATGCTAAAGGGTGTTCCATGAGCTGAAAAAAAAAAAAAAAAAAAAAAAAAAGACCACTGAACAAAAGAATCATTGTAAACCTGGCTGGCCTACTGAATCTTTCTTATCTGGGAGACCACATCTGCCAGTTTCTGTGAACAAAGAACACCTTGTCTCTTTGAGTGGTCTAGGAAAGTCTCATTGAAGGGAAGCTGGTGGAGTTTTGTAGAAGTGATTAAGGCTGTGAAGTAATCTGCCAAACTCACAAGTGGAACCTCAGCCTACCTCCATCAGCTGTGGCTGCTGCCTAACACAAAGCATGAGTCCTGCTGCACCAGTGAGATTAGAAGGGCTTACTGGAGCTTTGACATTGCTGTGAAATAGTCTTATTTATACAATAGTGTGGTTAACAGGAAAGCACACATGTGCCAAAGGAAAAGAAAAAAAAAAAAAAAAAGAAAAAAAAAAAAGGCAAAGCAAAATAATTTGATATTTCAGTCTCCTCTCCCCCAGAAAACCAGATTATGTATAATACTTGTCTTCAGTTAAATGCATGCTGTATGACAAGTCTTTGTTCATTTAACAAAGGATAATTTAAACTGTTTTTCCTTTAGATTGCTGTACTTCCTAAAGGTCCACATTCTGAGAAAAAATCAAAACAGAACATAGGATCACTCAGGTTTCCATGTCTATTATAAACTTATTTATACATAATTGTGTAAATTCATTAAGATGCATAGCACCAGTTCTTCCAGTTGACAGTTCTCCTGAGGGAGCATGAAGGATCATGACTGCCCTGCCAGTTGCATTCATCCCAGAGTCATTCCAGAGCGCATCTCCTGCAGACTGAAGTGTTACTCTGGACTTATGCCCATGATACTGGGAGAATGATCTTGTTCTCAGGTTTGCCTTCTCAACACTTACAAGTTCTCAGTGAGCAAATGTGTAAAAAATATGAGGACATCAGTGATATCACAAGAACTACAATTCCTTAGATACCATTTGTAATTAATTTTGATAACCTGATACACTAGTTTAAAAGCAGTTGCTATGGCAACCTAAAGTCAAGTCAAGGAGTTGGATGTGTTAATTGGCATACTGTGTAAGTAGGCTCATTCACTGGTTTATATTGCTATGGAAACATAAATGTCATTTTACACCGATGACAAAGGGCTGAGTTATGCTTTTATTTTTTGTTCTTCCTTTCAGCATCTTGTGTTTATATAATTATATTTAATAAATGAATGCTAGTCCTAGTCTCAGGAAGATTAAGGATTTCTAACCTGAATTCAACATCTGCATCCCAGGAATCCTGGAAATTCCATGCACTATTTCTTTAACAAAAATTTAACAAAGCTATAAGCTTTAAAATAAAACAGTGTCAGAACAATGGAAGGTTGTCCTAAACAGTGCTGAAATACCAGCTATACAGCATACCTACTAAAATGGAAGTGTCCAACTTGGAAGACATTAGACTTGTAGAGCTTTGTGCTGCCCTAGAAATCTGTTATTAAGGTTTAGTCTCTGATATTGGTTATACAGAGATAAGCTCTACTTAAGACATGAGTCACAGCAATGCTCCAATGTTGTCCCTACATCGTTAATAAGGACTAGCGTTACAGAAGGCTAATACACTGAAGATTGTATTCTCAGCTACTGGCTGTATATTGTTGGTGAGAGCTGTCAGTGTCCTGACCACAAGTTGTTGCCATAAATGACTGCCTTCTTGTCTGAATTCTCACTGATTTCTTTAGAAGGAGTTCAGATTCAGGTGTGTTATTAATAGTGGTGCCAATGTCTTTTGATCAGTGTCTTTCTTTTGACTTAAAACATTAATATATAAATAAAAGCATAGAGTTTCTATTTGGTATCAGTGGAGTCAAAGATATCACAAAGTACTATCTACCCTTTTAAGTGACTATTTTTCATCATCTCAAAGCATTATGGCGTGTGAATTGACAGTAAAAGAAGAGCTGTCAGAGGAAGAGAGGACCAGAAAGCAATGAGTACATGGCCCAGCAAGACAAATTCTATCCTGTGTGTTCAAAACACAGGTCACCTCTCTAAATCCAATCTTGTTATGTTTTGGAAAGCAGTGGATTTACTTTTTAGAATCTATTTTCTTTCTTAGGATTTTAAATGGTGCAGAAAGACATGATTCTAGCTGCCGTTTGCCTTAGTGATAGCAAATGTTAAGGAGAAGAAACTACCTTCTTTGTATTGCTAGCAACGGCAACATTATGCTGTTCTTTGGTACCTTGGTACTGTTCATTGGCTACTACAAAGGAAATCTATTCAGTATCTCAGTTAACAACCTCATTGATTAACATTACACTAATAAGGATTTCTAAAATCATTTCTATCTGTGGCATGCAAAAGAGGGAACTCTCAATAGATGTGTGAAAAACTAGCAACACAGGCTGAACTAATGAACGGAATGACACACAAAGCTAAAACAAAAGCATTTATTAATCTTTTCCTCCATCTTACAGTGAAATCATTAAGGTATAATTGTGAAGTTATTAAAACAAATGCTTCTTAATTGGAGAGGTGGTGTTATTTCCATACCCTTTTAAATATATTTTAAGATCTTCCAGTATACAATCTCCTTGTAAACAGTCCCACTTCTCATATTAATTCTTTCTGCAAATGATCTTACCTCTTCACTTATTAATCATATTTCCCCAGTGTGACAGTGTGACAATAGGTAATAAAGAAAACAAAGGAGGTATTTAAAATAGAATTCAATCATGCAGTATTATCAAGCAAGTTTCTCACTTTAAAACTAGATCAAAACTAACACATTTCCAGCAAGAGGAACAAATTTTCTATGTTCTGCATTGAGACATTGTTCATGAGCACAGACAAAGGCTGATCCATGTTTTTCAATCCGTTCCATATGAACAATGCGTGCACTTGAGGGATCACTCCATGGACTTTTTCTCCAGACATACAGCTTAGTTAAAGCTTTCCCACACCTTCTTTTCTTGAATTGCTTGTTCCCACTATCATGCTGCTATTGACTTAATTCTTTGGAGTGACAGGACTAATCATGGTGCTGATTCAATCAGAAAAGATATTTTGAAGAGCTTAATTTAATCCACATCCTTTCACAGAGGAAGACGGATGAAGGAGAAAGTGGGAGGACAGAAACCTCTCAAAATAGCTTTGCTATAGGAGAAACTGTAAGGTTGAATCACAGCCACAGTGAGACTCCTCCAGCTCCCAGTAGATGCTCCCTCACTACAAGAAGGACATTGAGGCCCTGGAGCATGTCCAGATAAGAACTACAAAGCTGGTGAAGGCTCAGGTTCTGTGGGGAGCGGCTGAGGGAGCTGGGGTTGTTTAGTCTGGAGAAGAGGAGGCTCACGGGAGACCTTATTGCTCTCTACAGCTACCTGAAAGGAAGGTGTGGGAAGCTGGGGGTTGGCCTCTTCTCACAGATAACTAGTGATAGGACCAGAGTGAATGGCCTCAAGTTGTGTCAAGGCTTAGGCTGGAAATTAGGAGACATTTCTTCTCAGAAAGAATAGTCAGACACTGGAATGGGTTGCTCAGGGAGGTGGTGGAGTCACTGTCCCTGGGGGTGTTTACGGAAAGGTAGGACATGTTGTTTAGGGAAGTGGTTTAGTGGGATGTTGGTGGTAGGGTGATGGTTGGACCAGATGGTCTTGGAGGTCTTTTCCAACCTTGGTGATTCTGTGATTCTTTCTTGTGTCCACCCTGCACACTGCAGTAGATGCAGACATGCCCAAGCTAGTTCCACATAATATTCTCAGTGGGATGATTTGATTTCTAGTTGTTGTGGGTAGGCTGTTTTCACTATCTCACCCATCTCAGGTAGAGCCTTCTGGTGTAAGTGTGATCTGTGCACTGGAGTATTATGCTGCAACCTATAGTCTAGTTAAAATGCAGTCGGGCTAGTTAAGATAAGACCCTGGTGACTGTGTCATTGTGAGTAATACTTAAAGCTAATATAGGATGCAACAAAAACTTCTTCCACTAAAATTCTGTTCTCAGTGATGTCCCTGTTTATTTTTACTGTAGCCAGTATTTGATCCTTAGCAGCTACTAAGTGATGAAGATCATGTTCTGCTACAATTATTCTGCCATATATTTTTCAACATATTTAGGTTACTAAGGCAAATGACCTATCAGCACTGCACAAACAAATAATCCAATTACAATGCAAACACTTTCAATACTGCACCTTTCATTAAAGTTCTTTACCTAGGTATCTCTTTTGAAAGCAGCATTAATCAGCATAAGGAGACCTCAGCTCTTTCTCTGTGTCAACTTCACAGCTGGAAATTTTATCATTAGAGAAAGTAGACACTGCTTTCAGTCAGCTGAAAACAAACTGTGCTAAAAAAAAATGCATCTTGGATTATTCAGAATTCACTTCACCAGAGGCAGTTCTGTCACTGTATGTTCACAGCTGATTCAATGGAAAAGGTCACATGGCCACTTAAAAAGCTTCAGATTCATGTTATCTTTTGCTCCAGCAAAAGTGAGTGAAACAAAAAGGATAATAATTCCAACAGAAGGAAGAAAATAAAAAATAAAAAATAAAAAAATGGATTTGAGAGCAGTTCAGCTCCTGGAGTTAGAAAATGAGATTTTGTTACAGAATAGCACTTGTAAAAAAATCTGGTAACATCAGCTGTTATAAAGAAGCTTTGCAGGTGGGCTTGGTGTTATGCACAGGCTGCTGCTCCCCATGGTGGAGAAGCCTGGGTACTATTACAGCTATATTATAAAGGGAGCTTGTTACCATTTAAACAGGTTGGAACTTCCCTGGTCATTTTGATGAGATGAGGTCTGCATTCTGCTATCAGCTAAGCCCAAGAACCTCAGATGGAGAGGGACATCACTCTGATGTGACCTGAGATGGGGAAATGACCCTTGTTTCCACATGGGTCCTGTGGTGGTGCCGGAGCATACCCAAGGTCACTGCACTGTTCCCAGCCGGAAGGTATCAGGCAGCTGCACTGGCACAATGCCACAGGCAGTGGGGTCCCACAGGCAACGTGCCACAGCCACAGAAACGGGTCTTATCTGCTCCTGTTCCCTGCTCCCCTGCTGCAGTCCTGACATCAATCACTGTCTTTGTTATCATACTTGATATGCATGCACAGGTTAGTGTCAGGACTGGTAGGAGACAGGAGCTAATGAGGGAAAGGTTGCTAATAAACTTTCCTCCTTCTCCCGCCTGCTTCTCTCTATTTTGATAAATCTCTCCTCTCTCACTGTGGATTGGCAAAGCACAAGAGAAATTTTTTTAGTTCATTCGTTTTCACAGAGATGTGCAGTGTTTTACCAAGCGGCTGTATGAAAACCATTTATTAGCTCTTTATACCAAATGCTGTAGGAAGAGTATCTAGTCATGTGCTATGAGTACCATGGATAGGACACTGAGAAATCTTCCTCAAAAACAAAGCATCAATATAGTTTCAGTTAAGAAACCTACTATAAACAATTGTGTGTAACAAGGCACTCTAAAAACTAGAATAACCTTCATTGCCTGGGAATTCAGGCAACCTTCATTTTTCCTCAAATCTTTTTAAAAATAGTATACATTTTAGGAATCCAGGGACTCACTGTAATTTTTCTAAACATTTTCATAAGGCTATGAAACTAGCTTCTAGATATCTATCTAGTTTGTTGCAAAAGAAAACTGCTGCCCAAGGTGAGAAACTGAATTTAATCTGAACCATTTGGACTCTAGGGGAAGCGACTGGAATTTCACATATGGTAGAAGTTGGCCATAGACCTTATTTTACCTGCAGCTGTTAGGTGAACATCAAAATGATTGTGTCAATGTAGTTATAATGCCCAGACTTAATGGTTGTCCTGGTGAACACTAGAACTAAAGACCTAACAATAAATGAAGCTGCCCTGTATTCCCAGACTGTCTGGGAGAAATGTCAGGTTTATTCAAGTGGGATCAGGATCAGCTACATGGTGTTGCTATAATGGTGTGCTGTACTTGAAAACTTAGCCAAGAAGCTAAGTGCACAGGAGTATCTTTGTATTTTCTACGTGCTATAGCCTAACAGTATGTCAGCATCCAGCAAGGATGATGGAGTGATACTGCCAATGTCAGCCTTTGTTCTCACAGTCAAGTACACAGCTACCTTGATTCTTAAAAGCATAATTACACCTTTTACCTGCTGTGATATAGAGATGGCTCTTTCAGTGACTAGAATTTGATACCTGCTTTCACAGTAAGGCACTGGGATTTGTCTTCAGACATGAAGCTCCTGGGTTAAATTTTAAAATGAAGAATAGCGGTTTACTACAGTGAAAATGATTTGTGCATTCTCTGGGTCTATTTTTCTTGTCTCCCTTTTCATCTTTTAAAAACACTTCCAACCTCACAAGAGTTTCAGGATTGTAAGATGTGTGACCTAGTATAACATCTTGTGAGAAAGACACAGGGACTGTCACAGGAAAGGCAGCACAACATGTCCATGTAAAGTGCAGTCACAGCTGAACAAAGAACATTAGCAATTAATATTAAAATACATACATTGACTTTCCAACAGCAGAGGATAGGATAGGTAGGCAAATTCATCAAGAAGATGCATAGACAGAGAGAGAATAGTGTAAATGAACACTAGTAACTTTCAGACTGCACAAGTACTCACACATATTTCTCCTCTGTCTGGGGGTAGTATACAAATCTCTAGAATATTTGTACTTATTTTTAATCCTACTTCAGATCAAAGACTGGCCTTTGTTTTAGCTCATTTGACCTCTGCTGTTCCCTCATCTTCAGCTTCCCTGGTACACACAATTTCATTCATCTTCAGTCTGAAATATAGCTGTTAAATTCCTTGTGGACATGAGCCGGTGCTCTCATTGGTCTATCTTCAGATCCAATTTCTGGTTCTCAGTTTTCTCTTTACAAGGTTCAGATTTCTTACTTGACCTTTCAAGGTTATTCTCAGTGGTCTTTTTGCTGCCCTTAGCCGGGCTGATATCTTCTGGCTTCTCTAAAAATGTCAGATCACTGATCTCTGAGCTTGTCAGGGTGTTCTCAGACCCACATTGCTAGGGGCTGTATGTACCTACCTTGTTCATTTTTCCACTCAGTTGCACTTTAAAGATGGGACACTTATTTTGTCTGTGGATAAATGCTAACAACTGAAATAACCCAGCTACTAATGTTGGTCACGTTAAGGGGTAGCATTTTATCCGTCAAAAATCTTGGTATTTTAATAGTTCACCATTAAAAGGCAGGAAAATGACTGTAGGCTTTAGTTGTTTCTCCTGCACTTTGTGCACATCTTATCCGAGGCTGTAATCTTTGTAGGCCAAGAACTGTCTTTCCTAAGTGAAGATTACTTTGATAGCTACCAGAATTCAAGGAATTAGCAATAATAATGTTCTACTCCACTAAAGGTTGCTTTCACTGTCTTTTTCCTATGACTTCTGCCTTCTGTTAAACGTATCCGAGCTGTTTGTGGGAAAAAAAAAAAAAAAAAAAAGCACCCTATTGAGAGAATCACACCATGTCACAAAAAGTTTCTTCATATTGTACACCAAAATGTGTCTAAGCTTTTACAGGGAAATGTGCCACGTTATTTTCACCTTCCAGAAGACTGTCTTTACTGCAGGAACACAAGCTGCAGCTTCCTTTGATTTCAACACAGTTCTTCATGTTCATCAGGAATGTGACAGTGAGTAATGGCTCTTGTAACTCATCTTTGAAGTTGGATCAAGCTGCTATGCAAGTACTCTTCCAGTGAAGCACAGAAGTCAAGGTGCTGACATTAGGCTGTTTTCTTCAGTCATCAGATGTATGTTCCCTTAAGGGAATCTTAAAACAGGAAATGAAGGAAACCTTTCATCCCCATGGTTGTGTATTGTCCCAAAGGCCTATGCTTAGTGCTGCCCAGGAGCTAAAAAAAAAAAAAAAAAAAAAAAAAAAGACTCAAATGATTCAAATCTTCTGTACACACACACAAAATGCATCTTTTTGAAGGTTTAGAAGGTTTAGTTTCTGAAGTGCAATCAAATTTCTACATTTGAGGTAATAAGAGAAAAAGAGTTTAGGGGATTAAATCTCCACAAAATCCCACTGACTGAAGGCCCCTCAAAGAGATGACATGCATGCAATTAGAGATTTGATGTTTACAGAGTCAGGGAAGGTCCCTCCATCACCTTTAATTACAGGTTGTGCTAGAATATGATTATAAACATTCATCTTTATCCAGACACTTCCCAAATCCCAAGGCCCTACTGCTAAAATATCCTTGGTTTGATAATTTTTGTGTTGTGCTTGCATGTGATGATGTGACGGGATCACTGCTGAGGCTGTGATTTTTTGGAGATTGCAGAAGCTGCACAGCAATTCCCAAATGTGTAAACATGCTCCGTGTGGCTTCTCAGCTTGATACTCAGCTTCATTTGAAATATAAGCAGAACTGTTATTCTCCTCCAATAAATGTTGTCTTTCGTACTCCTGTATATCTGAATTTACCACATCCTGCATGAAACACTTTAAAAATAATATAAGAACTACTTGCAGTTCTAGTACATTGAGACAAAAATAGCAGTAGAATGAATGAAAGTACTAAGTACACCTCTATATGACTGGAATGGCACATGAAATTGCAATGGGCTATTAGCAATACTGGGCACTGCTTAAATAGTTCAAGAATTTTACCCACTGATAATTTAAAAGAATATTTTCTGGCTTGAATGTCTATAGACATCTGTTCTTGATTACTGTGTCATCTGAGAACTGCTAAATCTTTTTGTTTTATTCTGGGCAAATATATGTTTAGGATTTCAGGATCAAACAAAAACTACCTCACAAACATAGTTTGGATGAACACGGTCATTTGAAGACAGTTAAACCACTCTAGAGCAAGCTTTTAATTTAGCTGATCTAATATCAAAGTTATTCTGTAATTTACCAAACTTTCTAATTTATTATTTATAGAAAGGCTTTGTGGCATATCTTCGGTGAAAGAGCTTTTTCCATTATGATCTCTTCCTTGATTTTGTGCCTGAGGAAAATACTAGATCTTTTCAGATCAACCTTTTTCTTTCTATTTCACACATTTTGTCCTGATTTTGTCCTGAAGAATGTTTGTTTGATTATATATATATATTTTTATGACAATATCGTAGAAATATTTTCAGGTGTTCAGTGGTCATTCTTGGCTCCAGATGTTCAGAAAGAAAGAGCTTTCATTTTGGTAGATTTACAAAATATTTTATATTGTGTATGAGGAAGAATTGTGAAAATCCAGAGTTATTCTGCAATTTTCGCTTGTTTTCTTTAATCTAGTTTTCATTAGGAATGCCTGTATTATCTAAAAAATCATCTTTTATCAAGACATTTTATACTACTGTACTTTACCTTGTTCCTTTAACTTTGAAGTTATCTTGTAACTTTACAAGGTAAAATGTTCATTTTAACTTCTCCCTTTAATCTTTGTCTCTTCAGATAAGGTTTCTGTGACTTCATTTGTGATATAATAATTTTCTAATAGAACTTTTTCCACATTGTTTCCATTGTTTTATAATGCCACTCTCAGTAATGCCCCTCACTTCATTCCACTTCTTCTCAAGTCAACACCTGCATTTTTTCTCAACTGAGAATCTGGTACAAAGGGATATACCTTGTAAGACCTTCAGAGTGGCTTTTTCAGTCAGGAAGGAGCAGAGTGCTGTTTTCCATCCCTGTTCCATGGCTGTGTCCTCACTTACTGCTCAGCAGTAGCTTGGCACCCCTAAGTGTTTAATGCATCTTGCCTTGTTAAAGGCCAGCACACAGAATGGAAATTCCCCTGTAGCACTTTGTAAGTGGCAATGATTTTTTTGACTGCTGCATGATTGTTTGCTGGAGGGGACTTCAGTTTGGGTTGTTTGCCAAGAAAGAGATTGTTATAAGAACATTTAACTGTGCTTTTATTTCTCTACAATTTCTTTTTACTTTTTTTTTTTTTTTTTTTTTTTCTCATTGTAAAGGAGTTATTGATTTTTATGTATTAACTATATATAGTTTATAACCAGATGGAACTCCCCTCTCTCTAGTGAAGTAATCTTTATTATGCTGATCACTGATGTTTAACTGTCCTTTATCATTATGTTTTCTAGGTATTTTTTTTTCTTTCTATGTTAATATAAACTAAGAGCTGTGAACCTACCAAGGAGAGATACGGTTTCTACTGCTCCTGTAAGATAGAGGGAGGTTGTTAGTTATGACAAAGGTGATTTACACAGATGCTAATTATATTTTGTTCAGTGTTTTTGTTCAGGATCTTCTGTTGGCTCTGTTTTGAGATGATTATTATGGACAAGAAATAAAATGTTTGTGAGAAGTAAAATTGGAGGGAGGAGGGGGGGAGTAATGTAAGGTATAGGGGAGCTTGATTGGATAAAGAATTCAAAGGTAACAAGCCCCGAAGGATATCATTGACCCATTTTATTTTAAGCTTGTAATTTAGAGACTGATTTTGTGGGATGAAACTGGAATAGCAGCAGATCTGATGATACAGGATCAGGGATGGGTCTTAACAAATAGGACTCCCTTCAGAGACATGTATGTCATGCACCTGAAGGCCAAAGCAGTATGTTAAAAAGGAAAAGAGCTACTCTTGAGTCAACTTCCAAATAGGTGAGGTATGACTTTGTCTTTTAAAGTATGGGCCTATGTCCATATAGAAACATACAAAAAAAAACAAGCTAATAAACAAAAACAGAAAGCCACTGGGCTAATAGCACATATGCTATTTTTGTGTGAACATATGCTCACAGTGGTTTTCCCCAGCAAAGCTTGTGTGACTCCATTTTCCTAAACAGTTTCATGTGCTAGAAAAGTGAGAGGTATCTGATTGTGAAAGGCACTAGCTTTTGAGGCATTGGTAAATTTGGAGGTATTCACAAAAAGTAGGGGTGGCATAGTCATTCAACGTCTATTTTTTCTTTTAGAATTTTTCCTCCAAGATTTGTATCAGAGATATTTTTATTTCCCATCACACAAAAATAATGTACTAATTTAGTCCTGTTAATTCTTCAGTATCTGCTTAACTTTTAAGGTGTATTGTACTAGAGGTTCTCATGAAGTTTTCTTTTACAAGAGAGCTGTGCGTATGCATATGCATGGTGATTTTACTCACCTGGGCAGCTGAACATCACCACAATTGCTTTCTCACTCTCCCTCCTCAAATGGAAAGGGGGAAAGTGGATGAAGGGCTGAGAGACTCAGCATAGGGAGACTGACTTATTACCTATTACTAACAAGTTAGAAACTATGAGAAACTAAAAGTAAGCCATTAAAGCCTTTCCCCATCCACCCTTTTCCACCTCCTCCCCTCCAAGCAGCACAGAGGTACAGGGAACAGGGGCTGTGGTCAGTCCTCATCGCTTTGTCTCCACCACTCCTTCACAGTCCCTCTCTGCCCCTGCTCCCCGTGGGGTCCCTCCCATGGATGCCGTCCTTCCCAAAACGAGCCTGTGGGGGCTGCCCACAGGCAGCAGCTCTTCAAGCACTGCTCCCACATGGCTCCATCCCACGGGGTCCATCCCCCAGGAGCAAACTGCTCCAGCACGGGTCCCCCACGGGTGGGCGGCAGCTCCCCCCAGACCCCCTGCTCCTGCGTGGGCTCCTGTCCACGGGCTGCAGCTCCGGCCCGGGGCCTGCTCCTGCGGGGGCTCTCCATGGGCCACAGCCTCCTCCAGGCCACATCCACCTGCTCCACCGGGAGCTCCTCTACCCATGGGGGGGCTGCAGTGTGGAGATCTGCTCCATGTGGGACCCATGGCCTGCTCCACCAAGGGCCTGTCCACAGGCTGCAGGGGAACTGCTGCTGCCTGCCTAGAGCACCTCCTGCCCTCCTGCTGCACTGACCCAGGGGGCTGCAGGGCTGGTTCTCACTCTTCTCTCTCCCAACTGCTGTTGTGCAGCAGTTGTTTTTTTCCCCCCTTTTCTTCAATCTTCCCTCCCTGAGGCCCAAGCAACTTCACTCCCTGGCTCATCTCTGGTCAGCAGCAGGTCCCTTTTGGAGCCATCTGGAGCTGGCTCTGCTCTGACATGGGGCAGCTGCTGGGCTCTGCTTACAGAGGTCACCCCTGCTGTCCCCACTACTAAAACCTTGCCACGTAAACCCAATACATTATGCGATTTCAAAATCACTATTAACAGATAGGGAATAATCTGTTGGACCTAAATTATTGATTAATGTTTCAAAGCACTATAATGATATAAAGATGTACTTACTACTTGTAAGGGACCTTCAAAGATCATGTAGTCCTACTGCCTGACCAATTTAGGGCTAACCAAACGTTAAGGAATAGAGAGCAATGCATATCTGAGCCTCCTCTTCTCCTGACTGGACAACCCAGGTGTCCTCAGCTTCTCCTCATAGGACATGCCTTCCAGCACTGTTACAAATGTTGTTGCCCTCCTCTGGATACTTTCAAGGACTTAACATTCTTTTTGTATTATGGAATCCAGAACTGCACACAATGTTCAAGGTGAGGCTGTACCAGCACTAAATATAATTGAAAGAATCACTTTATTTGACCAGATGACTATGCTGTGCTTAATGAATCCCCAAATAGTTAGCCTTCTTGGCTGCCAGGACACACCGCTGTTTTGCGATGAGAATGCTGTTGACCAGCACCCCCAGACCCCTTTCTGTTGAGCTGCTTCCTAGCCAATTGTCTCCCAGACTGTACCTGTGTCTTGCATTGCTCTGTACCTAGCATTTTCCTTTGTTGAACTTCATGCTGTTGATGACTGCCCAAACCTCCAATCTAGATCCCTCTGCAAGGCCTCTCATAATTTTAGCAAGTCAACAGCAAGTCCCAGTTTAGTCCCACCAGAAAACTTGCCGATGATGCATTTAATTCTTGCTCCAGATCATTAATAAAAATGTTGAACAGGACTGGCCCTAGATTTTATCCTTGGGGAACAACACAGCTAGTGACTGGCCACCATTCAGGTGGAGCCCCATTCACTATGACACTTTGAGCTCTACCATTGGGTCATCACCCAACATAACATGAACTTGTTTATTTCACAGTTGCTCCATTTATCCAGAAGGATGCCATGAGAGACTGTATCAAAGGCCTTACTAAAATCCAGAATGATTACTTCTACTGCCTTCCCTTCATCCAACAAATGTGAAAACTTATAGAAGCAGATAAATTTATAAGGCGGGACTTTCACTTAGTGAACCCATATAGACTATGCCTGCTAATATCTTTGTTCTTTATCTGACTTTCAATAATGCTCAAGATAATATTTTCTATAACTTTTTCCAGGGACTGAGGTTATACTGATAGGTCTGTAGTTTCCTGGGTCTTCTCTCATTCCCTTTTTGTAGATGAGTAGTTCTCTTTGCTTTTGATCTTCATTAATTCCTAGACACATTTCAATTTTCAATAGTATATTTTATCATTACTGCAAATAGCCTGTAGAAAATATTAGATCCTTGTATAATTTCATTGTTATATTTATCTTATTAGCCGCCTCACCTCTTTGCTCTCCATTATCCTTTCCAATCACAGAATCACACAATCACAGAATGGCTGATGTTGGAAGGGACCTCTGAAGACCATCTGATCCAACCCACCTGCTGAGCAGGATCACTTAGAGCACATTGCACAGGATAGCATCCAGGCAGGTTTTGAATATCGCCAGAGAAGGAGACTCTGGAGACAGCCTCTCTGGGCAACCTTTTCCAGTGTTCTGTCACCCTTACAGTAAAGAAGTGCCCTCTCATATTCAGACGGAACCTCCTGTACTTCAGTTTTTGCCCATTGCCTCTCATCCTGTCACTGGGCACAAATGAAAAGAGATTGGCTCCATCCTCTTGACACCCTCCCCTCAGATATTTATACACATCAATGAAGTCTCCCCTCAGTCTTATCTTTTCCAGGCTAAACAGACTCAGGTCTCTCAGCCTGCCCTCATACGACAGGTGCTCCAGTCCTCTCATCATCTTCGTAGTCCTCCTCTGGACTCACTCCAGTAGCTCCATGTCCCTCTTGTACTGGGGAGCCCAGGAGTGGAAATAATACTCCAGGTGTGGCCTCACCAGGGCTGAGGAGTGGGGGAAAGCATATGGAAGGAGGAAATCATAGAAAGGGGAAATCATGGATGAATAGATCCAGAATATGGTTCTTTTCTTCTTACCATCATTGTGAAGTCACAGGATCACAGAATGGTTGAGGTTGGAAGAGACCTGCAGAGATCATCTAGTACAACCCCCCTGCTCAACCAGGGTTACCTAGAGCATGTTACACAGGATCACATCCAGGCAGGTTTCGAATAGCTCCAAAGAAGTGTGAGAAAAGTCTCAAATAATTTTCTTTAGACAGTATCTTCTGTGAAGCTATTTTATTCATGATTGCAATAGCGGGTGTCCTGTCAATTAGGAGTGCATTTTAGTAAAAAAATCATAACCTTTTATTCCCTATTACCTGACACCTGATCACCTCCCCTGTTTCCCCATTGGCTGAGTAGTACAGGTTCACAAGCTACTCGACGCTCCTCTACACCATATATGTACAATTATTTTTTTTTCAACCCTTTAATTTCTCCTTCCTTATGTTTCGAGAACTTGTGATCTTTGTTTTACTGTGCTCACACTGCTCATCTTGTTTTTCTCAAGCTTCTACCCTATTTTGGAACAGTGAGGCCTTCTACTGTCCACTTACCTACTTAGCATTTCTCCTTATTATGACTGCACAACTACCTTGGAATACAGAAAAGTAATTCTCTACTGTAAAAACACAACTTAGTTTCTCACAGAAGGAGACTCCACAACCTCTCTGGGCAGCCTATTCCAGTGCTCTGTCACCTGAACCATAAATAACTTATCCCTCATATGGTGATGAAACCTCCTGTCATTCAGTTTATATCCATTACCCCTTGTCCTACCACTGGCTACCACTGAGAAGAGTTTGGCACAATCCTCTTTACATTGTCCCCTCAGGTGTTTATAGAGGTTCTCTCAGATATTTATAAGATCCCCTCTCAGTCTGCTCTTCTCTAGGCTAAACAGGCCCAGCTTGCTTAGTCTTTCCTCAAAGAACAGATGATCCAATCCCTTAATCATCTTTGTGACTCTATACTAGACACACTAGAGAAGTTCTACATCCCTCTTGTACTGGGGAATGCAGAACTGCACATAATATTCCAGGTGCAGCCTCACCAGAGGTATGGCTTCTACCTGAGTAGGGGTAGGATCACCTCTCTTGACCTGCTGTCCACACTTCTACAGATGCAGACTAGGATCCCATCGGCCTTCTTGGCCACGACAGCACACTGCTGGCTCATGGTTAACTTGTTGTCCACCAGAACTCCCAGATCCCTCTCTGCAGAGCTGCAGTCCAGCAGGACAACCCTTAGCCTCTACTGATGTATGGGGTTGTTCCTTCTCAGGTGTAGGACCCTGCATTTGCCCTAATTGAACTTCATGATGTTGTTCTCCACGCAACTTTCCAGCCTGTCCAGATCCCTCAGAATGGCCATATAGGCCTCTAGTGTGTCAGCCACTGGACCAAGCTTTGTATCGTCCACAAGCTTGCTGAGGGGTACACTTCATCCAGGTCATTGATGAATAAGTTGAACAACACTGGACCCAGTACTGACCCATGGGGGACACCACTAGCCACAGGCCTCCAACTAGATGTCACTGTTGAGTACAACCCTCTGAGCTCTGCCATCCAGCCAGTTCCTGATCCACCCCACTGTCCTCTCATGGATCACACACTTCCAGAGCTTGCTTTGGTGGATATTATGGGAGACAATGTTGAAAGCCTTGCTGAAGTCAAGGTAAACAACATCCACTGCTCTCCTCTCATCCATCCATCCAGTCATCTCATTGTAGGAGGCTATTAGGTTGGTTAAACATCACCTCCCCTTGATGAATCCATGTTGACTGCCACCTTCTTTTCCTCCACATGTTTAAGGATGGCCTCAAGGTTGACCTGCTCCATAACCTTTCCAGGGATGAAAGTGAGACTGACTGGCCTGTAGTTTCTTGTGTTTTCCTTCTTATGCTTTTTGAAGACTGGGGTTATGGTGGCTTTCATCCAGTCCTCAGGCACCTCTCCTGTTCTCCAAGACCTTTCAAAGATGATAGAGTGTGGCTTAGCAATAACGCCTGCCAGTTCCCTCAGCACCTTCTGCTGCATCCCATTGCGTGTGTCTAGCTTGACTAAATAACTTCTAACCCAATCCTCTTTAACCAGGAGAAAGTCTACCTCTCTCATTTTCTTTCTTTGTTTGTTTTTTCTTGTTTCTGAGCTTGGTAGTGCATGGGGACCAGCCTTAGCTGTGAAGACTGGAGCAGGGAGGGCATTCTGTAACTCTGCTTTCTCTGTATCCACCATCACCGAGGCACCCACCTTCATTAGCAGCACACCCATATTTGCCTTAGTTTTCCTTTCGCTGCTGATGTATTTGAAGAAGCACTTCTTGATGTCTTTTGCTAAATTTAACTATAACCAGTCCTTGGCCTTCCTCAGTGTATCCCTGCACTCTCTGACAATGTTCCTATATTCCACCCAAGCGGTCTGTCCCTTCTTCCACATCACATATGCTTTCTTCTTTTGTTTATGTTTTTCCAAGAGCTCCTTGTCCATCCACACAGGTCTCCAGCCTCCCTTGCCCAACTTCTTTCTCATAGGGATGCACTGATCCTGAGCTTGAAGAAAGTGGTGCTTGAACATTAGCCAATGTCTCCCGTACCCCCTTCCTCTTTCTAGGGCCCTGACCCAGGGGATTCCTCCAATTAGGTCCCTGAGGAGGTCAAAGTTAGCTCTCATGAAATCCAGGGTTGCAGTCCTACTTTTTGCCCTGCTGCATTCATGCAGGATCTTGAACTCCAACATCTCATGATCACTGCTGTTGAGACTGCCCTCAGCCGTCACATTACCATCTCCGTTTGTTTGTACCATGTCCAGCAGCGCCCCTCTTTTTGTTGGCTCATCTACCGCCTGTGTCAAGAAGTTATCCACCATGTTCTGCAGTAACCTCCTGGACTGTTCTGAGCTGTGTTGTCTTCCCAGCAAATATTGAGGTAGTTAAAGTCCCCCATCAGAACCAGGGCCTGTGAACCTCAGGCAACTTGCAGCTGCCTGTAGAAGGCCTCATCTACTTCCTTCCTCTTCCTGGTCCAGTGGCCTGTAGTAAACACCCACTACAATGTCGCTCCTGTTGGCCTGCCCTTTAATCCTCACTCATAGGCTCTTGACTTGCACTTTGTCACCCCCTAGGCAGAGCTGCATAGATTCCAGTTGCTCATTCCTGTGAAGAGCAACTCCACCACCTCATCTTCCTCGCCTGTCCATCCTAAAAAACACAAAGCTGTCCATGGCTACATTCCAGTCATGAGAGCTGTCCCATCATGTCTCAGTAATTGTGATGAGATCATAGCCCTGCAACTGCACACACCCCTCCAGTTCCCCTTTTTTATTCTCCATGATAATTTTATATCATATGTCATCTTATGAAGGACATTCAACCCCAAATTAAGCTATTTTCTTAGAGATAATGAACTTTAAGCTGGAAAGTGCAATTCATATCACACTAGTTTAATTTCATCACCTACCTTCCAAGAATGATACTGCCAACTTTTCTTTGGCGGCATCCCAGTTGCTCCCAGTTTCAGCTCTAATTCAGGACTGAGAGCTATGGAGGTCTGTCCCCTGGTTGGACAATGTCAACCTCCTACAGCCACTGGACAGAAAAAAAAGAAAAAAAAAAAAAAAAGAAAAAAAAAAAAGAAAAGAAAAAAGATATTTTTTAAAAAATGTACAGCTGCTTACAGTCTTTGCAAATTCATCAGCTCATGGGTTTTATTGTGATATGAATCTTCTGATTTAATTAAATTGGAGTCTACTGAAGAAGATCGGAGTTGAAAATGTAAGCATTAACACATGCAGATTCTGCCTTCCAAACATTATTCAGCAGTTTTCATTAGGTCAGAGTTGGCTTTCCCTCTGTTCTTTTGGCTAGTATTGACATTCAAACATAGTATCTCCATGGTAATATATTTTCCATTTGGCAAACACAGATGCCTCATTCTTCCACCTTGTCTTTCCCTAAGATCTCTGCCAGAACTGTGGGAAGAAATATATTTTAGTGAGACAGGAGATCAATGCCATAAGCTAGGCCACAGAGTTGCTGTTTCACCTTCCTGACCTTTGACTAGACTTCATCTTTTTTTGCCATATGGTCAGTGAGCACTGCAATGTAATGCTCTGGTTTTGTTTTCATATGTGTAGTTGATACATAATGCAAACATTAAAAAGTATTAGTAGAAGAGGCTGGCTGGGCCCAATTCTTTTTCATGATTGATTCTGAAATTTCAAGTCTAGAACAAAAATTAAATCCTTCAAATTTTATTTTATTTTATTTTTATTTTTATTATTTTATTTTATTTTATTTTATTTTATTTTATTTTATTTTATTTTATTTTATTTTATTTTATTTTATTTTATTTTATTATTTTATTTTATTTTATTTTATTTTATTTTATTTTATTTTATTTTATTTTATTTTATTTTATTTTATTTTATTTTATTTTATTTTATTTTATTTTATTTTATTTTATTTTATTTTATTTTATTTCGCTCTCTATAGGTACCTCAAGGGAGGCTGTAGCAAGGTGGGGGTTGGTCTATTCTCCCACGTGCCTGGTGACAGGACGAGGGGGAATGGGCTTAAGTTGAGCCAGGGGAGTTTTAGGTTAGATGTTAGGAAGAACTTCTTTACTGAAAGGGTTGTGAGGCATTGGAACAGGCTGCCCAGGGATGGTGGAGTCACCATCCCTGGAAGTCTTCAAAAGACGTTTAGATGTAGAGCTTAGGGATATGGTTTAGTGGGGACTGTTAGCGTTAGGTCAGAGGTTGGACTCGATGATCTTGAGGTCTCTTCCAACCTAGAAATTCTGTGATTCTGTGATTCTGTGATTCTGTGATTTTATTTTATTTCATTTTCCCAGACAGAATTTCTGGGAAATGTGAGAAGTTTTCATTCTGGCTTTCTTCCACCCCTAGGTTAGAAAGGCTTAGAGGAGCTAAAACCTCTTAAACCTGTGAAAACCTTTTTGTGCAACTGATATGTATCATCTATTCAAATTTTACTGTAGTGAAACAGTAAGTTTAGCTGAAAATGCTGAGACCCTGTCTACAGTTGTTAGATCCCTGTAGTTGAATAACTGGAATTTTTCTCTCTTGTAAGAATGACATTATCTTTGTTTTTGAGAATTTTCTTCTCAAATGTGATGTCTAAGTGACGTATCTTTAAACTTAAACGGTATTATAGGCTATTACAACGCAGATCTTCTGCAGATAAAGAGCTAGGTAAATAACTTTTTCCCAGTTCCAACCAGTCTCACCATCAGTCTGTGCCTTTTTCAGACTGTTTTTTCCAGAAATTTTCTGCAAGAAACAAGTCACTCAGATCTAAGACAGATGAATAAGCAGGTAGTGCAAACCCTATTAAACAGTTCTTGAATTCATCAGTTTCAGGTATTATTATAGGTACTGATCTTGTCATAGTTTTACAGACTGAAATCTGTTTTAAGTGTTTCAGGGTTCCCTTCTGTCATTTTCCATTTTCTTCATGCCTTCAGACTACACTCGGGAATTTACTAAGATATTTAGTAAACACATTAGTTTTTACAATGTACTCTGTACATTTGTAGAATTAAGAATGGTTTAGATAACCTAGTAATAATGATGCCTAAAAACAGGAAAAAAAAAAAAAAAAAAAAAAAAAAAGTTCATTTTAAAAATAGTTATAAAAGAGGGAATGTAACTGTAAAGGCTGCTGATGGCCCTGAAACAGATGAAAGAAAAATAATAAATAAATAAATAAATAAATAAAATGAATATCAGATCATTTGTTTCTTTTAAGAGAAGCTTTCATTATTTTTGCAGGCTTTACTAGACTGTCAATGAAAACACTAACGCTAGCGATGTAGAGAATGTAATTACCCTGGACTATTTTAATGCAACAACCTTTGTCTTATTCTCATAATAAAATTTCTCTTGGATAAATGTATTTAAGAGTGTAAATAGCATGATGCTACATAGTGGGAAGGGAACCATGGCAACAGTAACAACAAAATTTCCTGCCAAGTTGTAATCAATATAGATATTTTACCTTGTAGTTGTTGGTAAGCAGCTCTTTAAAACTGTAGACATTCACTGGTATTTTAGGAATACAGTAAATGGGTTTTGCACACATCTTTGTTTCCAGAGTGACTGCCTTGAACCAGAACTTCCTGTTGCCTCAGTGGATGTCTGGAATACTTTATGAACTGTTGTTCTGAGACCTAGCAAGTAGTTTGATCAGGGTAAGTTGTTTTACTCAGACAGGCTTCCCACTCATTTCAATATGAAGTCTACACATACGGAGAAGCACTTTTTCTGTGTGGTACAGTATATTCATATAGATGAATATTAGTAGTGGCTAATCCTGCATTATCACGATATTTTGCAAGAACATATGCTTTGCCATACTTTGCCATGCATATGCTTTTCAGATCCATTCTGAAACTCAATGTTATACCATCCTGGCTAACCACAAGGCCTAGTACCTTCCACAGGATAAGACAGCATCAGGACAGCAAGAAATCTTCAGAGCAGTGATCATACGGTTAGAGAGAGTTCAGACACTAAGAATCAACTCCTATGCAAAGGCAGGCGCATCCCTCAAATCTTTTGCACAGCTGCCTGTTTTGTAGTGTTTTAATTTCTACTACCAGAAAGAGATGCAAAGTCCAACATGGAGCTAACATCTAGCTGTCACCCCACTTCAGTTTCTACATAACATAAAGACAAGCAGGAGAAATATTATGCATTGTCAGCCCATTGTTGTGTTCTCTTTTGCTGATTTTTTTTTGTCACTTCTGAGAGGAATAACAGATTACGTGAATGGCATTCTGTTTACAGTGGGAAATTCTTATCAACTAGGAAGACTTTATATCATTTCCTAGCTATAGACATTCTAATCTCTGTCTTGTTTTGATCTGCTGTCTTGTTTTCTTCTCTCTCAGATCCCCTCAAAACAAGCCCTGAAGGGGCTCTCCACTGTTCTGAGACATTTTCCAGGCAGTTACTGTTATGTTTCTGTGCAAAATCTTAATGACCCCAGTCTGACCAATGTACGTGCTGCTTTCAGTGGAATTCAAAATCCAGAGGAGTTAGTCATATTCTCTATTTTGTGTAGCTAATAAATTTATTATTCAGAGGATCAAAGCTGTATGTTGAAGTTCTTGTGAAGAGAAACTGGTGTCAGTGAAGGTTGGTTTGAAACACTTAAATCTAAAGGGCAAAATTAGACAAAAATTGTGCTAAAATACAGAGAATGCTGATTGAATGTGAATGCAAGAGGCTCCCTAACACCATGGTGACAATATGATATGGAAGGCAGCAAACCTGTGCCCAGGCTGAAACTTTCCGTGTTTCTGCTGTGAAATGGGCTGTGCCTTGACAAAGTCAGAGGAAACATCAGACCCCTTCAGCCCAAAACTAGGCAGGCAGATCCAGTTTGCAGGGCATTTGGTGAATTGATAATAAAACCATGAATATTAAGGTAGTTATTGCATCTTGTGACACTACAGTATCTATATGAAAGGGTTATAGTTCACAGTATAGCTCAAATAAAAACAAAATGAAACAAAAAGCAAGAAGAGGATAGGAGCCTAGCACTTTTTGTTTGGTTGGTTGGTTTGGTTTGTTTTGGTTTGGTTTGGTTTTTGTTGTGTTTGTTGTTGTTGTTTTGTTTTGTTTTTGTTTTTCAGCCCTGATTTGGAGATAATTCTTTGATATTTTTCACTTTTAAATTGACCATATCTTTTAGAAAGACCATGGGAGGACTTGCTTCTAGAGGGATTCTTATTCCAAGGGAAATAGAAAAAATATTGCTGATAAATATTTCCCCAAAAAATAACAATAAATAAATAAAAAAAAAAAACAAAAAAAAAAAACAAAAAAAACACTGCAAAAATAATGAATGTCACTTAACCATATTCAAAGTAAGCTACACTTGCTGTATGTGCTCTTGCAGGAGAATCTGTTTGCTTAGACACAATTCCTCTCAGATTGCATTTGTTATAAAAATACCTCATGGACAATGAGGAGATCATGAAATCTGTTTAAGATAGCCAAACTTAACGCGAAAGCATTAATCTGCTAGGCAAATTTACCATTCCATATGCAATCTTAAGTCATAAATTAATGTGTTTAATAGTTAGAAGTTCAAAATGTGCACACACACACACACAAAAAAAAAAGGATAAATTCTGAAAGAAAACTTCCAATGCAGACTAACTACATTTCATGACCTACATTAGAAAGTCAGTTTCTAATGCAAAATCTATTTTACTAAAATAGCTCACACTAAAAAAGAAACATAGCTTACTCCTATTTCTCCCCTAAATCCAAACAAAATTATTTTTCTATTAGTCTTATGTATACTGTGGCATTTTTCATAAAATGAATATAAAAACAATTAGTGTGATTGGTGAGGAGAGACATGAGAAATCTCCCTTGTCATTAACTTGCTATAATTTATGTCAGCAATTTTGATTTCTATTTACTTTGTTACTTAAATTATTTTTGTT
The DNA here is from genome assembly GCF_965140915.1 of Aythya marila. Classification (NCBI taxonomy): domain Eukaryota; kingdom Metazoa; phylum Chordata; class Aves; order Anseriformes; family Anatidae; genus Aythya; species Aythya marila. The sequence goes on along the minus strand of NC_139080.1, from coordinate 19,732,613 downwards.
GTTGTGTGTTTTTTGTTTTGTTTTGTTTTTGTTGTTGTTTTGTTTTGTTTTTTAATATATTTCTTAGACATTCAAAATCCTTCTCAAGTGTCTTCAGATAATAATTCTCATTCTGCTGATGGTATACAAATCTGATTGCATATCTTACTTAAAGAACCTACCATTTCCTTCCACTCAGGGATTGCGTGGGTAGTCAACATTATACAAAAAGTTAGCAATAAAACAGTCAAAGAAAAAGTGAGAGTGGCAAGAATACTATTGAACTAAACACAAATTTCAAAGAAATAGTTGCAAAACATCTTGTCCATTGGTAATATTCACAAAAAAAAAAAAAAAAAAAAAAAAAAAAAGAGCATAAGTGTGCATTCATCAGTATTCTGTAAGGTTTGTAGGGTTTACAGATTTTATTATTTTTTTTTATTTTTTTTAATCAATGGCACAGGAACATGGTAATTTTAACCTTTTGATCCTGACTACATTAAAAACATTGGCATTTGCAGACACAGATGAGAATAATATTGTTCCTTTTAAATACAATGGGAGATGGAAAAGTGACTTCTCATATATCATGTACCAATGCCATCCCCCACCAAATCAAAACCTTATTCTATTTGAAAACATTGCCAATTAATAGATGTTAAAGAACCTAACATTAAGAAGATTTTTTATGCCAGGATCACCAACAATGGATTTTGAGAGTCTCCTGAAAGGTCATTTTGTATCAGTGTTTATCTAAAACTATCTAGCTTGTTTTGGCTTTCACCCATCTATTACATTAATGAAACACATTAGACTGTTGGCCAACTTCAACCAGAAACATAAACCTGGAAATCACATAAGAATGTAATTTTTCAGATTTTCCTTTTCTTTTCTTCTTTTGTTCATGCTAACAGTACAGAAAGTAGGTTATCTTTTAGGTTATCATTTTATCAGTTCATCTTCCAGTCCTGAGAAGTAAAATCAAAGCTCAGGAAAAAGGAAGATAATTATTCTATATAAATGTACTGAGCTTTTTCAGAATCCCTAAAAGGAACTGTTCTGTTTTACCTTGGACAACAGTTCATACTGATTCTTTAAAATGTTTAATTCACCTGCTGGGTTACAGTGAACACAGACAACCAGTGGAAACACAAGAGACATGACTCGAGTTTTGCTTTTTATGTATTCCTTTGAATTTATGATAATGTGTCAGAATATTGCCCCCAAAGGTAATCATTATGATATTCTGAGAGATAGCTGGATTCTGTGCTCAGATGTGGATCCCGTCATGAGTAATCTTTGCTTTAATGAGTGTATTTATAAATATATTACAAACAGTTTATCATCTCAGAAATCAATGGAGGAACTTCCAAATGTATTTTATATATATGTATATATATATGTATGTATGTATGTATGTATACATGTATATACACACAGATTATTTCCCTATCATGTTTTTTAAGTAATTAAAGAAAAAAAAATCCATTAAGGACAGCAAGACATTGTAGAGTATAAAAGAATAAAGTTGATTTTATTAGACTGAGTGAAAAAGTTAGCCAACTTTTTTTACAATCCAGACTTATAAATAGGTCTACTTTTCAAAAATGGTTAAAGGACATTTGCTTTCCTAAAACTCTCCCTGGACTGACAAGGAATCACTTAAGGAAGTGATTCTTTGCTGTTGTGTGACTTTAGTATCTCCTCTTTTTTTTTTCTTTTACTCCCAAACTCACAGAGGAAAGACCTATGCCTTTCAGGACTTACTGACCTGACAGTTCTGCAAGACATTGGAAGAATTAGGGAGGCTGGGAAAGAAAATGTGGTTTAGTGTCTGGACATAAGGGTGGCAGAGACTGCTCCAGCACAGCAGTGCCGAGAGCTCTGTGTCAGCCTGCTGCACTGTACCTCCTGACAAGCCAGCTGGGAGAGCTTGCTGCCGCCTGCCAGCTGGGGCACAGAGCACAAAGGACATCATAACAGTGTTCAAACGGACCTGTGAGAGATGAAGTAGCATGTTTAAAATACATGTTTTCAGAAGTTTCTACGAGGTCATGTCCTTGCGTTTATGTTTTTGTTGCTGTTTCAAAATCCTAGAAACCACGTTCTCAGCAAAGCTGATAATCCTCATTTCTCAATAAGGGTACTAAATAGGTACTGCATTCTCAACAGCACAATAGAGGCATTTGAAAAAAAAATATATAATCACAGATAATAAAGCTACTTTTTAGTAAAAGTTCTGGATACAGATGACCAGCCTGGTAAATTTGTGTAATATTTGCATCAAATGCAATTTGAACAAATAGGTAATATTGTGAAAGTTTAAACAAGAGTTCATAAGATCTAAGTTACTAGGAAAAATTTAAAAAAAAGTTCATATCCAGGATTCACATGATGTTTCATTTTCAGGCTTGCAGTCATTCATAAATTACTATCCTATGTGCATTTTAACTTAAACTTTATATAATTTCAGAAGAGGGAGAGAAAACTTCTAATTGGTTCCTGGAAAAAATAGTGATCGTTTGTTTGTTTATTTATTTATTTATTTATTTATTTTTCACATCATTTAACTTGTGTTCTCATCACTGTTTTCAAATATACCTTGCATGTGACTGGAACTTAGCTGTTGTGTATGGTGAACAGGTTATGCAAGAGCACCCCCTGGATAAAGCAAAAATGAAATCATTTCCCCCTCGTCATTCTTACAGGCTATTTTGGTGGATTCATTGTATTATTTTGAATTGGCTTGTTTCACAGAATTGTTTTGTTTTTCCTGAGGATTGACTTAGAGTATGTGTACGTGTGCTGAGAGGCAGGAGGGAGAGGAGAAAAAGTTGGTTTGTTATTCATGTTTGCTGCACACACAGACATGATAGCCATTGTGCGATTAAAAAGAAAATAGTCTGGGTGTGGTACTACACAGAGACCAAAGCAGATATGTCTTCCCCTACATGGGGAAGTTCCCAATCTTATGCCTTTCTGCAAATCTCTTAGAAGGTTTGTAACTGGTGTAATTGACGAACATCTACATTAGTGTAATAAACAGAGCCAGGACATTGACCAAATAGTGTCCTGCAATTGTTGTTTAACTGTTAGCGTGCACCTCAGTAAATTTTTGACCCACAGATACCCCATCCTTGGAAGTGTTCTAGCCTGGATGGGGCTTGGAGCAACCTGATCTAGTGGGAGGTGTCCCTGCCTATTGCAGTGGGTTGTAATCAGACAGTCTTTGAAGTTTCTTCCAACACAAACCATTCAATGATTCTATGATCTATCTTGTAAGGCTTAGCTGGAGTCAGCATATACCAGCATACAAGCCTTATTTTGGGATGGTGAATGAGAAAAATAGAATCCAGAAATAGAATCCAGAAATTTTAGCAGAGTAGCTAACAGTTGAGAACTGAAAGATGAATTTGAAAGTTATCTAGTATTTTATCTAGGTAGCAAGGTCATAATGAAGATTTACATAGTGACAATGTTTATATAATCAACAAAATCCTGCTATGAAAATGTAACTTCAGAATTTAGCATTTGCCTGTTTTTAATTATATGCAATTCTCACATACTGAATCTACCATACTCTCTCAGTATACTCTTTTTGAAAACTCCCTGTTAACACAGACAACAAGGATACATCCAACATTGTCTCTTTCTGGATTGACATTACCAAACATCTATTGTTTCCCATCTTTAATCTCTCTGATGTTTTCTCCTAAGTATAATATTCCTAAAATATTTTCTGGCCTTGTCTGCATCCATCTCTTTCCATTTCAAACTTTCCTGGTGATTTGTGTTTTCTTACAGTCTGAATAAAGTCATGGTGTCTTTTTGTGTGTGTGTTTTAATGAATATATATATATATATTAATGTGTTTTAAAATTCCTAGAGGTGAAATCATTTTCAGGATGGAAGGTATGTGAGAGGTTGCTTTTACAGAATACAACAGTGATGATAACACACTTGGTTGCAGATGCCATAAATCACAGAAGCATAGTTACAACCCCTTACTTCGTTCTGAGCTGACAGCAGCTTGAGTGGCAAATGTGTGTAACAGATATTTCTTTTGATCCAGCCCACAGATTCTCCTTTAACTGTGGAAAAGATTGCTATCCAGGTATGCGCACAATCAAGAACATATTAGCACCTATTATCTGTCGAACAGACACATCACAGCTCATTTACAATAGAGAATTTGGTATGCAATTCCTTGCTTGACAGAAAGCTGCAGACATAGGCAGGTGGCTTAACCAAGAAGTGTGTTGTTGTTTTTCCATGTATAAACAGAGCTATCAGTTCATAAAGTCAAGGTAATCTTCTTTTATTACAGTAAATGCTAGGAGAAATCTCTTATTAGTTCAGATCTCCACTGATATAGGTGTGCAAGGGCTCTTCATAATAACATACATTAAGATTATCAAGGACAGATACACTGAATGTCACATCTGCTGTCCTTAATCTCTGAAAAAGTATGATACCCTCTCAGAACTAATGCAAAAATGAGTGTGTCTGTCATTGACTTCAATATTGCAGTACTTGCACTTCCGTTTTCATCCAAAGCTTCCTCATACAAAAATAATTCACAACTAAAATGAGCTCTCCCTGGTCAAGGTTTCTTCATCCTGAATGCATACGTAGCCTCTCCGGTCCACATTCATAAATAGCTTGAGGGCTTTCAAGCTTCTGAGGTCATTGTGCTTCACACAATTGTTCTTTGTTATGCTCTGTGAAGGAGATTACAGGAGGGCAAGCTGGAATTCCTGGATATCATATTTCTCACTATTGAAGGGCTATCTCATTGAATATAAAAAAAAACAATAAGGCTATCTGAAGTGACCTTGCCAATTGTTCATGTGCTTTATGGTATTATACCATTAGATGTGATTTCAAATGTAGAAGCCCTGAAAAATCACAGTGAACTTCAGGAAAGATAGTGTCTCTCTGAACTGGTCAAATTAATTTGAATGAAGGTTACACTTTCTTCAATATGACTCCGTGCATCAGCCAAAGTATTTTATTAGTATTTCCCTGCATGATTTAACCCCATCTATTATAGTACTTCATTGGCAGCAATTGCTGAGCTGCTAATCCCTGCAAGCATATTAAAATTAAACACATGTAACAGAAACAAGTTGTTGCACACCAGGGGTAATTCTCAGCAAGCAGAGCCAAAAATAAATTAATAATAATAATAATAATAATAATAATAATAATAATAATAATAATAATAATAATAATAAACTACAAGGAATCTCATTATTGCTAAATGAATATTACTAATGCTGGCAAACTACTTGCTGGCAAGTAGTAACTACTTGCTGGCAAATAATAGATAAAATATTCAATATCATATAATAGAAAAATATATCAGGTTCCTATTTTTTCATTTTAGCTTGATGAAAATGAAACATGCAACTAAGTGCAAAGGAAGGAATTTGTCTACACACACACACTCACACACAAGTAGGAAAATTCTAAGCTTCCAGATTGCTGGTGCTCAGAAAATGTGATACTGGGTAGTAGAGGGAAACAGTCATGCAAGTAGAGAGGATAAGGTGTCACAGATGTTGTTATTCATTCTTGAAGCCAAAGGATTGAGTGAGAAGAGGTTATGACTGCCACTGGAAAAGTTTCAGTTCAATCTTTGCCTAATTAGACACAAATCTAAACACTTTCACCACACAAGATTCCCATTCACACCCCAAAGGGTAAATCTTCACTGATCTTGGAAGCTGTAGTTTTCAGTAATTTTTTTTTTTTTTTTTTTTTTTTTCTTCTTCCAATACTGCTGAAATCTCAGTTTCTCAAGGTGTGGTAAGGAGGCTGTCAAGAACCTGTTGGGTTCTAGTGCGTGGTGTTTCAATTACAGCAGTTTGGATAGAGCCCCTGAGAAAGCCACACTTCCATCCTCATTTCAGAAAAGCATGAGAAAGAAAACTTTGTAATAGTTAGATTTTTTATTTTATTTTATTTTATTTTATTTTATTTTATTTTATTTTATTTTATTTTATTTTATTTTATTTTATTTTATTTTATTTTATTTTATTTTATTTCATTTCATTTCATTTCATTTCATTTCATTTTATTTTATTTTATTTTATTTTATTTTATTTTATTTTATTTTATTTTTATTTCTTTTGTGGAGTATACCTGTGATAAAGATTTTGTTCTAATATGTGTACAGGGAATTTGCCATGGTACATTCATAAAAGGAACAGTGGTTTCTGTTGGTATTACGTCCTTACAAATATTCATTACTTTATATATTTACCATACTTAGAACACAATTTAAGCTGTGTGCAGCTCAAAGAAACAGAAGGCATCTTCTGCTTAGCCTCTCCCACCAAGTCCTTCATGACTGTGGAGTCAGGGAGGTACTTACAACTATTACCGCCGATAATACATCTTTTCCATGACCCTAAATTAGAACTGAGAAATATCTTTCCAACAGCTTTCTGATTGAAACAAAACAAAACAGGAAAAAAAAAAAAAAAAAAAAAAAAAAAAAAGAAAAAGAAAAAGAAAAAAAAAAAAAGAAACAGGATCAACACAAAACCCAACACCACAAGTGTTGATTAAATGTAAACCTACAAAATGTGGCAATTTTGCTTTAGGAAGACAGACTGTAATGTCAACAGATGTCATTTCAAATTTCAGGAAAACTTCTATTTTAGTTGTGTTTTAAAGCTACTTTTATATATATATATATATGTATATATATATATGTACATATATATATATATAAAACAAAATGTAAAACATTTTAAACGGAGAAGTTATCAAAATGCAGTATTTCAACTGATTAGAAACTGTCAGGATCTTTTTTCATTTTGTGAGGTCAGGATTGGGTTTAAACATCCTGAAACTTCTCTGAAAGGGATATAAAATATTTTAGTTGCACAATTTCCCATAACATGCATCTGGAATTTTAGTAATTTCAGATGACAGTTAGACAGAAGCACAGATACAAAACAAACTTTATGTTATTACTATTATTTTATGAAGATATGTTTCTTTGTGGTCATTAATGTACAGAAGTATTGTATGGATTTGCTGTGTTTCTTCATATTACAGCTAGCAAGAGTGATTTAGTAACGCATCTGCAGAGACAACATCACACAGATGCTAATTTGATGGGATTTCATCTGGTCTGCAGCCTACTGTTCACAGCCCATACTGTCTTCATAGGAAGGGTAATGAAATCTGAATGAATTTTATTTTATTGTATTTGGTGTTCTTTTTTTTTTTTTTTTTTCTACTAGACAAAATTTTTCCACAGTCATGATAACTTTGCATACTCCTAAGCTAAAAAAAAGGCAGAAGGAAACAGCACCTTGATTCCTCTGTGAACACTACCACAGACAGCATGTTTTAAAAGAATGATAATTGACATCTGTGAAAGAGGAGAAAATACAATAGCCAAAAAAGTGTCAAGTGCTAAGCTTGTAGAGCATCCAGTAGACAGTGCAAACATAGACATTTAGAACATTTTACAATGTTGGCTGGATTCAGCAAGAACAAGGACTTCGTACAAATACCTGCAAAATTATAAAAGTCTTTCTTGGTGATGCTTGTAATTCCAAACTCCAGTAATGGGTACATACAGAGCTCAGAAAGGTCACAGATTTTAGTCTATGTTGATTGCCACTTATTAGCAATGTACGTGTCCTGTTGATTTTGGACTTCTGCCCAAGAAAGTTGGGGGAGGAATTTAAAATGACCAGAAGTCTCTAAAACCTTCTCTCTTACTAAGAAAGTCCATTGTGTAAAAACATTCATTTTTGCTAAGTTCTATTGTCAAATATTTTTCTAGGTTTTCCCAGTTTTCAACAACTGTTCTTGTTTCCCTCTTCTTTGAAGAAAAATAACATCCTGTCCAACTTTAGGCAGGGAAACCCCCCCCACCATGTGTGCGTGCAGTTAAGCATGCAAGCAGTCCTATTCACAACTCTTGGCAAATACTGATGTGGATTTTTAAATAACCATTTCTGGCTGGACTTGAAATCTTGGACTCAAGTATCACTGTACCCAGGAATTTACAGTGCACATTTTCAGTAGAGGAAAACACAGAATAAAATCCAATAAAACTGAGATAGGGAGAGAACAGAGACACTGTTAAGCTGTATGGATATGTATGTATGTGACATTGCTGGAATTACAGAACACATTTGATTTTTTGTTTCAGTAGGCTTGAGAAATAAGAACAGGAAAAGTCCTGAGAATAGTAAAACTACCACCCTTCCATAAATAAGACAATGGCTGGCTATCTGTTTCTTTCCATACATATCTTTTTCTATTCTTTTAATTGTGTCATGTGTGTTACTTCTCCTGAGGAAAACACTGTAAGCTGCACTTGCTAGAGACCTGTGTCCTGACAATGGCAGTGAATATCTCCTTGGTACTTTATCAGCTGTCCATGTTTCAAACATCTGGGAGCTGAAACAATTCTGCCAAGGTCACTTGATTATCCCAAGTTTACTAAAACTCCCTTGAGACTTTTCGTGTGATGATTAGATACTTCAAAATTAGTTCATTATCATCATGTTTTCCAGACCTTCACAGCATGGGGAAACATTCTCTTACTTTCTCAATAATAAACACATTGTTACAAATTGATAATCACACCAGCAAGGGCAAATTCTATTACATTGACCCTCACAGAAATGTACAGATTTCAGATGCAAATCCAGCCAACCTAACATTAGGTACCTAGCAGAAATTTATGTCTTAAGATTTTGTCAGCTCTATGCTGTCCTCAGTCAGAAAAATAAGTAAAGGACAGTTTCTGTGGGCTACAGAAAGGGCTCAGGTTAAACAGGTTCTTCATATATATAATCTCTAATTTTGGACTGGATGGATCTAGACCAGTGTGCTTTGCTCTTTGGAGGTTACAGTTCTACTGTACTATAAGATTAATTAATTACAACTTCATTATGTTATTTCCATCACTTCAGAATAAAAAACAGCAATCTTCACCTGTATGCATTGTGAGCAATTACTGAATACAGACAGAAATATGGTGCAAAAGAGACTGTCAGAAGCTCTGAGATTAGTTGGCTATATTCTCCAGCAATGGTGACATTCATGACTCTCTGTATCGTATAAATCAGTTTTCCCCAGGTAATAATGCTTATTGGTCATAAATACCATGTTATCATGGTCACAGAAGAGGTACTATGTTGTTGTTTTTAATATCTATTAGGGAATTAAACTTGGAAGATGCTGAGGAAGTAACTTTTAGAGAAGGCAATATATGTAAGGACGCTGCTCTCTACATTATTAAACCAGGGGAACTCAAGGGAGAAACATGAAAGTATGAGCCGTATAAAGATACAATTCACAAACTATGAAATATATGTAGAAAAATTAGCAGGCTTAGTTAGCAAATACAAAACAGCTTTTCCTGACAGACTTACTCAGCTCTTTAAGCTCACACAACACATACAAAGCAATCTGTATTTTTCCTTCCTAATTGTATTTTAAGAATACGATAAAGCAAATTAAATACAAGAAAAAAAAAGTATCACTTCAATCATAAACAATTTACAAATATTTTCATTGATGAAAAATACATCTAGATTTTGTAAGTAATATTTTATTTTCTTTTACTGTTTTTAAATAGCAATTCATAGGGGCACTGAACTCCAAATAACTGATGGAAGAGAGGATATAGTCAAAAAATCTGGTATCACAAAAGCAAAGATGAAGTTTGTAAACACTGGAGGATGGGGTCAGGATTCAAAATGGTCTTGACAAAATGGAAAGTAATTCCAAAATCTTAAAACATGGAATTTGGCAGAAAATAATAAAATTCTACACTTAGAAAGGAGAGGCCAATAAATGGCTGCAGTAGATAAAGACTCAGGCAGAAATACCCCACAAAAGGATCTGGTAATGCAATTATCACAAACATAGCAGAAGTCTGCTGGAAAGGGAAAGAATGAAAAACAAAAAACAAAAACAAAAACAAAAACAAAACAAAACAAAACCACTTCTTCCAGATTAAACTGTGTACATTGCTGTACACATGATGTATATTCCCAAAATAAATTTTGACTAGGATGCTGGCTGAACATGTCCCTCTCAGAAAATCTCTTGGACTTTTTAAATCCACATAGTCATCAGTATATTCTTTTTGTATCTTATTCCAATGGCAGTATCATTTTCAATAGCAGAAGGCCTCACAATGCCTTAATTAAGCATTTTTTTTTAGGATTGCCTCTGAAGGGAAAACCTTGCCTTCTTTGTTTAACATTTTCCTCTCTATACCTGTGGGCAATCCAGGCCAGCTCGTTTATATTACAGCCTGGGTCACCATCCTAACACCTGGCTGCTGCCCTCACTGTTATTCAATGTTAATGAGTACAAGGTATATGATTCCTAAGACTGCCAAAGGTAAGCAGATGATAATCTAATCTGACAGGTGATTGACTGGCCCTTTCTATATTTTGTCACTTTTGTTACAGAGAGTTGCTGTGCCCCACCATATGACAGGTGGTGGGGGAGGCCTGGCGTGCCCCAGCTGGGACTTGTCCCCAGCCTCGCTCCCACCAGTGGGTCTGAGTGACTGCAGCAGTGGATACCTGAAAGTGGGAAGTTTATCCCCAATTCAGAGTGTAACAGAGCTGTTAAAACCAAGGAGTACAGATCAGTTTTTGTTACTTATATAAAAATATTGTATGTTTTTGCCCTTCAGAGTTTTTGATTGGCCTCATAAATGTAAATTTTTTCCTCTTCTGGCTTTCTCAGCATTTGTGCTGCACGTTCTTTCTCTTTGGTGGAGAAAAAGATACTGAGCTTGCCATTTATTATGAAAGTGGTTTTTTTGGAAGGGGGGAGAGGAAGATTCAGCATTTTTTTTCAAAGGGAGGGGGAGAAATGCTGTGATTAATGCTGTGCTAGTTCCTATAAATTACTTCATGCTCCATAATCCTGGCAACTCAGTTTTTGCTTGTGTGGTTTTTAAGCAGAAGGCATGCATGCAAAGGAGCATAGGAAAAACTGTACCACAGATCTGGTTTTGCATGCACGGTGGGGAAACCAGTAGAGCAGACTGCAGGCTTTAAACCAGCTTCCTTGTATTTTCTGGCAGAATAAGGAAACAAAGTACATAGCTTTACAGGAGCACTCTATGTATAAAAACTATTTTTTTTCTGAAGTCAAATACCATAAGATGGAGTTTGTTGTAAGGCTGGGTTTCTAAGATGTCACCCACTGCATCACTGTAGCTTATGTCAAATATGCTAATCATGATCTCAGCACTTTCTCCTTATACTGCAAGAACTAGTCTAGCACAGGTACTGACTGTACTTGTATTCTTGATGTGTCAGCAAGCATGAAAAGTTAAACTAGAGAGAACGCTTTGACTAAATGAGTTCATTAAAATACATTGCTTTGTTGAAGCTAAAACATCTTAAGTAGAACTGCTGGCTAGGTAGGAATTTTCCGCATATTTTTTTTTTTTCAGTAAGTAAGTCTTGTTCTGTGAGAGCATGACTAGCTTCAAATGTAAGAACTCCTGGCCTTGCTATCTAGATCAAGCAATCTGCTCTGAGCCCAAGAACCCTCATGCCAAGGAAATGCCATGACAACTCCAGGTTTTTTTGTGCCCTTAACACCTCTATGGCACTGGCACAACTCTCAGCTGAAGAACTTGGTGTTTTATTTCCCTTTATTTGCACACCCTAGATCCAGTGAAAAATACCAGCTTTCCTACTGAATCTCACCTCATAAATATACTGGAAAACTGATCAAAATCTGTACCACTCCACTTTTGTATGACCAAAGGGGAGAGCGGTCATTTTACTGTGGAACAAATACCAACCTGGAAAGACATAGGACTGCCATGGAGCAGGGTGCTCGTCTCTGGATCAACAAGCTACAATAGTCTAAGCACACTGAAGCAGCTAGGGAAAGCAGTCACTTCTATTATATCTTCCCCTGCATAAAGTCAGAAGACTTCAGAGACTGGGACAGTGAATTTGAAACAATTTGTGTACTCAAAAAGTATAAGGAACTTAATTACTGGGCTATAAAATACTTTTTGTTGGGCTGTGTGGCTCAACGGACAAAAATATATGATTTGAGTGAGTCCAATTTATTTCTTTGCATACAGTCAATTCTCTTTCCTGCAGAAAGGACAAGATCAAGGGTGCTAAGCAGCAGAAGTGATGCAATAGATTTGATGGCACAGTTTTGTAGTAATAACTAAAGCTGTTCACAAAAAAAAAAAAAAAAAAAAAAAAAAAAAAAGTTTGATCTCATCTACACTTGCTGACTTGCTGACTCTTTGAAACCAGAAATATCAGGAGAGGCAGTGTCTCTCCAGAGTCTGCAGGAATCCTTTCCATGTTTCTCCCTGAGCCCAACAAGGAGATTATGTGTGTCTGGTGTGTCTGGACTGCCAGGAGCCCATGGTTCCAGAGCAGCCCCAGTATATTACTGAGCCTGCAGTCTACAATTCCAGCACTTTGATTTGCAACTCTGTTACGTGAATTTGCTGAGTCTCGCAGATGGGGACCTCCAGAGTTTCAAAATGTTAAGTGGTGAGGCAGATAGTTTTGTGTTCCCTCACTGGGCTGGCTGCCTGTGAAGGTTTCCAAGAAATTTGGGCTGCTGTCCAGTTTTGGTGGGACTAGGCTCTTCAGTCCTGCACAGCAAACAGAATTGTTAGTGCTCTGGAACAGGACTCCCGGTCCAAGGTTTGATCTTAAAAAAAAGAATGAGAGGTGGGGACAAATAGCACCAACAAAAATGCTTCTCAGTGAAGCTGTCTATAAACTTCACTCCTGAAGTACTCAATGTAATGGGTACCTCACTCAGACGAGGTCTTACTTATTCATGACAGCATTTCTAGGTGTTGAGAAGCTCATAGTTCAATCACTTGCAGACAAGTGCTTTGCTGTTCCCATGAAATTTCATTGATATGAAGAGGAATTGGCAGATGCAAATCCAGTGCCATTCAGAAGAGAACTTTCTGCATACAGGAGGATAAATCTAACCACAAGCTAATGGGTGCAAGGAGTTAATAGCAGATTATCTCTGAAATATGTTATCAGCATTTAAATAAGTAACGTCTGCTATTACTTGATTTGACAGACTTTGGAATTGTTGTTATGTATGGGATGAAGCACTCAAAAGCAGAAAGTCGGTTAGACAATCTATCTTGTAGCTATCTTGCTGTTCAGTTTTCAAAACTGAACACTTGCAGCCATGCATAGGAACAGCAGGAGTATTTCCCATCTGTGGTATAATTGCTGTTTTCATTTTGTTTCAGAGGAAAAAGGTGCTGCTGTTTCACAGTAAATTTGTTCAGGAAGGCTCCTTCAAGGCAATAGCTAACCACTGATGTCCTGCCAAAGCTGTAACGGAAAGCATTGCCTCTTTACTTTGCAATAACTTGCCAGGATCGTGTACTTGTAAAAGAAGGGAAGAGGGGAAGTAGGGTGAAGAACCTAAATCAAATAATTAGCCACTGAACTTGCTTTGCTTTAAGCTAAAACAATCTCACCCCTATCCCTCTAACCTCCATTATTTGAGTGAGTCCAGATTTTCAGAACATGTAAAATGCTTTCTCCAACTTTAAACTGCCTCTGTTAATTCATTCTTTTGTTAGATTTAGGTTTGTTTAATGTAAAGACATGTTTCTAAATGGAATCATTTAAATTTATATGTTACATTCCTTTTTTTCAAGCTCTAGTTCATGAGTGGTTCTAGTCTTGAAATTTAGTGGTTATATTTTTCTCTGAAGTAAATTTTTTTAGTCATTGAAAAATTATTTAAATGCTTGTTAGAGCTCAGAAATGAACAACAAAAAAAAAAAGCCACTGGCTTTCTCTGGATTTTGGATAAGTGATAGTTTACAAACTCAGTCCTTGACCATTCTTTCAGATATTCACTGTGAAGAGTGATATTCACCTTAAACACTGTTGCATACTAGATTAGGACCATTGGCGATGTAGCTGTTTCTACTCCTGCTGGCTTCTCAAGGCTGTCCTTCCAAGCAGCAGCTGCTGTTTGCATGCTAAAAAAAGGAGGAGAAAGTGTTAAGACTAGAGTATGTTTTGGTACATGCTCTGTGGGCAAGAAGAGCTGTCTTAATAAAAATAATAAATCTAATAATAAATCTCTAGTCAGAGAATACACGTGTTTCAAAACACTAATTAAAAAAAATAGCAGAAATTCTTGGCTAACTTAATGGTGATAAGCTGGTGCTTTGTGCTCAGCTCCTGCCACCCCTTTCCACAAACCTGATGCTTTGTTACAACTGGTTAGGTTACAATATGATGAAAAACTGAGACCTGTTGAAGAAGTAAGTATGAAAGGTCTAACCTGGAAATATTTGCTGATGATATAAGAAACGGCAAACACTAGGTGAAATTTTGAGGCTTTCAGGTTCGGTTCTATCCTCTGCTGGAGAGAGGTCAAACCCACATCAATCATCCTGCCCTAGGTATCAGGATATAGGCTGCTCTGCATATTACTTGAGTTTGTGCAAAGGTTGGTAGATAAAATGTCTAAATCATTCTTAGGAATTAGGACTCTTCCCCTCTATGAGGTCTTATGATTACCTGGCTATCAGATCAGGTTGCCACTTGTTTTCTCTTTAAGGTCAAATCTAATCTTTAGTCCATTCTCTGTGCAGCAGAACAGCTTTAACAGGATGAAACACAGACTTCTCATACAGTGTAGCTAATAGTAGTCGGGGTGTTTGCATATGGAGATGTAAGCTTTGAAACCTCTCAAGCAAGGAAAAGTAGTTGAACTTGGGTTTCCTGCTTCCTTGCAAATATGCTTTGGATACAATGTAAAATAAGATACCAGCACTGACTCTCTTCAGTGACAAGAATTGAACTTGTTCAATGCTTTGAGGGGAAGGAGAAGGGTTCTGGGCTGCAGACCTGACTTGGCAGAGGCAGTACCTTACAGACTGCCTAAAGTGAGCTGACATGAGATTTGTTTGTGTAAACAGATTTTCCTTTTGACTATCTCTAGACAGACTTGTAATGAGCACTTTGTTCATGAAAAGCTTTTTATAACATCTCTGACATCTACTGCTCAAACAGTATGACACTCAATTTTCAGTCTTTAAGGACTTCCACTGGAGTTGATACAGAGTCTTTAGTACCATGTGCAGCATGGTAGACCATAGCGCTCTGTGCTGTCCCTCTTTCACCCCCTCCCCCCCCCCCAAATAATATATAAATATACACACAAATGCAAATATATATATATATATATACATGTATGTAAGGCTTCCAGTACTGAGGAGGCTTTTCAGCAAAAGCTGTGTTAGGATTTCACAAATATATTATTTGATTTTAAAAATGTTAGTCTCAAGATTCTTTGAAAAAAAACCAGGGTATCCTTTGGCAAAATTCTCACTGATTTTAGGAGTGTTGTACAGGGAAACGGTCTCTGGAATGCTGATGGATAGGGTCATATTTACTTGTTCTAGTGTATTCCAACCAATATGACTAAATATTACTCTTCTGGCTTTTTTTCTTCCTCTGATGATTCATAGACTGGAGTCTATTGTTAACATTGGATACATGCCATTTTCACAGCTGAACATATTGCAGAAATCTAAAAAGATTTTTGAAAGGACTAAATGACAAAATTATTAAAAACTCCTAATGGCATGCAATGTATTTGTAGCTCATGAGTGGGAGAATCCATTGCATACTAACCATTGTTCAGAGATGATAACTTATGAGCTCTTTTGGTTACTGAGGAAAAGTTTTGTGCTATGTATACTTCTGCAGATTTGAAGTAGGTAAGTCACTTGCCTCAGGTGGGAAACAGATGTGTGGTAGTAATGTCTGTCTCTTTAATGAAGAAAGTGTCAGTGAGGCTTTGTTGTCATAGTAAATTTATACAGTACTTCACAAATGCCTATTGTCCTTAACTAGCATAATATTCCCCTTTGGATTTCTCTGTCTGCCCTAAATTTAATTCTTATCCTGATAACCGAGTTCAGTCAGGTTCCTCAGACAGGGCCCGTGATGGAGTGTCTGCTTCCTTACAGCCAGCTGGGCAGGAGTGTTCCTCCTTGCTTTTTAACCTTTCCCACAGTAAGGAGGCTCCACTTCACGTAGCAAAACTATTACAATTTCCCCTTCCCCATGAATAAAACCTCCTACCAACATGTTTCTGCCTGAAGACTCTAAATGCTAATTCATGTAAGTCATATGAGAGTTCTGTATTTGTTTAATTTCAAGGTTTTCATACTCCTTAAATTGACTGCAATATCTGAGTGCCTTCTACCTGACCCACTGTTAAAAAGGCAAAGCTGTGCTGTATTTCATGGAGTGTATGTGGTATTTTCAGTGGGACTGTTAGAGAATGCTACTTTCATGGTGGTGTTGGCAGATGTTGGTCCTTATCCCTCTGATTGGTGGCCTTCATGAACCCCTGTAAGTGAAAATGGTCTTTTGACTGCCCTGTAGTCAAAGGGTGCAGTTGCAGCTTTGATGTGCATAGTCTAGAAAAGCCCAAGTAGCTCTATAATCTGTGAGCCAGGAGTGTACTCGATTGCTGAAAGGTAAGCTCCCATTACATTGTTTCTATTGGTTTCTTGACTCTCCAGATCACAATGGGTATAAGCAGGAGTTGCTTGTGCAGTTGCATCTTGTAAAAGGCCTCAATTTCCCTCTGTCTTTGATTTAATCTTTGATATCTTGTTACTAAAGGTCTGATTATTTTCCTAAAAGTATCCCTGGGGCATGATGTCATTCTTTGTTACTGAGGAAAGGATCATGAGAAAAGATGGGTCTTGCATTATGCTCTAAAAATAGAGAGGTTACTCCCATCAACAAAAGATAAGATTTTCAAGTTAAGGAAAACCTCATGTAATCTCACACAGACAGAGCACACAAAAACAAGGCAAAATGCAAGGAAATGTTCCAATGCAGTCTAACCGAGGGGAAAAAAAATCCAAAATACTTAATGCTAGGTTAAATAAAATGTATTTTGCAGAAAATATTAACCAAAAATGAAAGTTTTCTGCGAAAACTTTAAAATAAACCTGTGGAAAAGCAGGGAGGTATCCTGAGCTCCCAGCTCTGGAAAGGTTGAAATGAGCTAGAGCCAAAGAAGCATTTCTTGAAGTTGTATCACAGCAGATAGTAGTTCCATCAGAGTTTCTCTCCTGTAATGCATGTTACTGTTTCAATTTTATTTCCAACAAAACAAGAATTCTGTCAAGTTTTGGTATCAACAATTCCCCAGAATGAAGTAGTGCAACAAAACATGTATGTGTAAAGAAATAATAATAAAACCAGAACAAATGCTAATTTTAACTTCTATTGACTCTTTGGAGCCTTAAGGATAAATGAATTTCAGGTAAGAAATGAGAGAAACATCATGTAAATTAATGTTAGAAACAGTGGAATATTAACACTAAGTTTGGGTTTATTAAACTCAGTAATATAATGTAATTCAACCACTCCTTATGGCAAGACATGCAGAGAGCAGTAATATCAAGACTAAACTCACTGAAATATCACAATAGCCATGGATAGGGGAAACAAAAAAGTATCTGCAACATTCATGTATGGGGTGTTTTGAAAAAAAACAGAGATAGTGGGAAGGTGGAGGAAGGATTGTAATTTGGACCTGCTGCTGGAGTCTAATCCTAGATCTCAATTTAGTGGAAGTGGCATTCTGCAATGCTACATGGTGACAGACTTTGGTAACAATAACTTACAAGAAGGTCTTATGCCAGCATTAACATGGGTCCATGTAAGTATCTGAAGAGATCAGATATGTGGGTGGGATGGGGGGTCTACTTGCATTAGTGAAATGAACCATGTACCATTACACTGTGCAAATTGTCCTATATTTAGGCTTGTTTTACCCTTAAAGTGTACAAACCTACTTTAAGTTCAATAAGCTTCCAATAAATGTTTATTGGACATATCTATCAAATAAACTATTGTAGGGGGTAAAGATGAAAGCAGAGAAGTTTTGCAGATAGGTTAAAATCTCTTGAAGTAAACACTATAATGAAAACAATAATAAAATCTAGCCTTATAGAACCTTTTCAATAATTCCAATATTTTGTATGACTGGGAAATTGGTAAAAGTTGACTGTTCTTCAGGATTTAGAATTTTATAGTGAAAGCTTCTAAAAGAATTATTGTTAATTATCATTCCTAGGTTCTCTCTTATGGGACTTGAAGGTAGTGACAGCTTATGGGACTTGGAGGTAGTGACAGCTTATGACAACTACTGCTGACTTCTGCGTATATGGCTCTCCTATAATTCACGTATTTGGGTAAGAAGGATGATAGATTTTTGCTTTTCTTAGAAAGCTGGTTGCAGCTGTCTAAGTCTGAATGGTACTAAGGCTAATTTCAGTGCAAATGGCTTGCTATTTTTGTCTTCAGAATTCCAGGTTAATACTAAATCTGGTGGATATGTTGCCACTATGTTAGTGCTCTGGGGTTTATGTAGAGGTTTCTGTGCTAACATGTTCTCCCTCTAATCTCTCAGACTCCAGATGAGTTTACTTCATAAAAAGCTTGTCTTGACTTAAACTTTGAACAATGCAGCTCCTAGCAAAACAATTCAAGAGATTAAATCCTGTATTTATCTTTGTTATGAACATAAAACATACACTATTAGTTTCCTGGGATTCCACAGGCTAGAAACAGCAAGTTGGAAATTCAAGACTAAGCTTCTTCTGAAATTATTTGCCAAGAAAAGTGTCCCAAAGTCTTTTCTGTCAGTGCCCCAGCCAAACTTTGATATGAACAGATTCATAACCTGGAAAAAAATGTTGACACTTCTGAATTGATGTTCATCTCTTTCTAAAATAGGCACCTAAGGTAGTTTGGGCAACCAACCCATCCATCTCTCCCCATTTACTGCAAAGGTTGTTTAGGTGGAGATGGTGGTGTGACAATTAACCCCACCAACATAGCCTTTTATTCTTTTGTACCTCTGACTGTCATAAAACTCATGTTCTGTGCTGTATTTATTGCTAGGATACTGAGAATATTTGACTGGGAGTTTTATACTACCAATTTCCAAGGAAAATATATGCTTGAGGTCTCTGAATTGGAAGTCTGCTTCTTTTTACTGATGGAAATAAAAAAAGCTAGGAGTAGAGAGACGGTGATGGATGAAGGCAAAATTTAACCCAGGCAACTGGAAAAACAGAATGGCATGAATAATATAAGAAATAACTCTGTTCTAGGTTTTCAGATTTCCTTAGAAATATAACTGCCTCTATTTCTTTTCTGTTTTCAGTATTCCTTTACAGCCTAAATGTACTATGCTCTTTTATGAGCCCAAAATATGTGCTTACAGAAATGAAAAAGATGATAAAGTCATGAGAAACGTGTATAACATTTTCAGGTTAACGGGTGTTCTGAACCACTTGGTACAACCTTACACAGGAATTTTCATGGTGATCATTTAAAGAATTTCCGACTAGTGCATAGTTATATAACAGGTTGAAATCTTTAACAGACTAAAAAAAATAAAAATAAAAAATGGTTTTCTTGAGATTTTAAACAGGCAAAAAATATAAGAGGAAACAAAAGAATGTTTTTCCATGGGTCACAGGAAGTTTACCTATAAATAGAGCTCCCATTTATTTCACACCTGGCAGTTAGCAGAAATTAGCCCTTAGCTCAGAATTGCAGTAGAAAAAAAGGCAGAATGAGCTGCACTGTTAAAAGTTGTATGCATCTACATCAAAACATTTCTGCTGGGGCTGGAAGACTTAAACTAGACAAGGCTTTACTTTTAAGGTTTTTCTTCTCATCTGTGACCACTGAGAACTTTGTAAAGTTCTTCAGACAGCTGAAAACAGTTACTCAAAAGCCTAAAGTTTTCTAGTTATGTCAATAAGCTGTTGGCTTGGGAGCAAAAACATGATCCCCTATGACCTAAATGTCTTTCCATTACTTCCAGGATACCAAAAGTGGCAGTGCAACCCAATGTTGAAATCCTTGTTTTAGTCTTAAGTTATATATATGAAAATACATTTGAAATAAATATCTGTTGAATATTAAAAAAATAAATAAGTACCATCTCAGATATGTAATAGTCTGTTTGTATAATTCTTATACAGATTTCATCTAAGAAAAAACCTGTTACTACAGAAATAAGGAATCCAAGGGGCTATAACATTCTGGCAAGCTAAACTCAACATTGTATATGGGAACTCATAAGTGTACCAGGTTTTTGGCATCTACTCTGTGGCTTTTATATAGAAGAACAAATAAATGCTTCTGGTAGTCTAATATGAATGTAACTGGCCCTCATACAAGTTATATAAAATTCTCCCAGTCAGTCTGCTAACATCCTGGTAAAAGCAGAATAAGCGCCTGGTGATTTTCTTGCTATACTAACATGTTAATGCATTGATTCTGAATTCTCTCAAATGACATGTAAAACCCATCTTTGGGGTATAAATAAAAAAATAAAATCTGTCTGTGAACTTCTCATCTCTTAAATGCTCAACTGAAAAAGCAGTGGCAATAATTTTGTTAAAATGTGTTTCTGAACTTTAGCCTTGCTGGACAATGTCCTACTTGCCTTGTAGGACTATGTTCATCACCGTGTTCATAGGTTGCCATGTTGTTCAGTCCTTCCAGAAGTGTGGAAAGGGGAGTCACTGCTGTTGTGCTAGACTATAAAATGCACAGCTGAAACAAGTCTATCCTCTACTGTACAATATCCGCTTCTCTATTTATCTTGACACTGTCTTTTTACACACTTGAATTCATTGCTTATTTCCAAGAAAAATAAATAATGTATATACAGTAGTTTATGCAGTATCATTTAGCTCATGTAATTAGGTCTTTCAGATTACCTTATCTGACCTTTGGGAAGAAGAGCTTGTTTCAGAAAGTCACTCCTCATTTCAGATGTATCTGAGGAAAAAAAAAATATGTCTTCCAGGCTCTCTTTTAGCCTTTGAGAAAAACTTCATGACTCATAAAGCTCTGTTCACACTACTGCATTCACACTACTGCATTCACACGGGACAAAGCAGTCATTGGTCCCAGCCAGCATGGGTTTGTGAAGGGTAGGTCCTGCCTAACTAACCTGATTTCCTTTTATGATAAGATCACCCGTATGGTGGACCAAGGAAAACCAGCTGATGTGATTTTTTTGGACTTCAGCAAGGCTTTTGACATGGTTTCCCATAGGATCCTACTGGACAAAATGTCCACCATACAGCTAAATAAAAACATCATACGATGGGTGAGCAATTGGCTAACGGGCAGGACCCAAAGGGTTATGGTAAATGGGGCTGTGTCAGGCTGGCGGGCGGTCACCAGTGGGGTCCCTCAAGGCTCTGTTTTAGGGCCGGTACTTTTCAATATTTTTATAAACAATCTGGATGTAGGAATAGAGGGTATTTTGAG
The DNA here is from genome assembly GCF_965140915.1 of Aythya marila. Taxonomy (NCBI): domain Eukaryota; kingdom Metazoa; phylum Chordata; class Aves; order Anseriformes; family Anatidae; genus Aythya; species Aythya marila. Next base: position 19,711,251 of record NC_139080.1, on the reverse strand, counting down.
CAAGTTTGCTGATGACACCAAACTTGGAGTAGTTGTGGACTCGAATGAGGGCGTAAAGGCCTTACAGAGGGATCTGGACAGGTTGGAGAGCTGGGCGATCACCAACCGCATGAAGTTCAATAAGAGCAAGTGCCGGGTCCTGCACCTGGGACGGGGAAACCCTGGCTGCATGTACAGACTGGGCGATGAGACGCTGGAGAGCAGCCTAGAAGAGAGGGATCTGGGGGTCGTGGTAGACAGCAAGTTGAATATGAGCCAGCAGTGTGCCCTGGCAGCCAGGAGGGCCAACCGTGTCCTGGGGTGCATCAAGCACGGCATCGCTAGTAGGTCAAGGGAGGTGATTGTCCCGCTCTACTCTGCGCTGGTGCGGCCTCACCTCGAGTACTGTGTGCAGTTCTGGGCACCACAGTATAAAAAGGACATGAAACTGTTGGAAAGTGTCCAGAGGAGGGCTACGAAGATGGTGAAAGGCCTGGAGGGGAAGACGTACGAAGAACGGCTGAGGTCACTGGGCCTGTTCAGCCTGGAGAAGAGGAGGCTGAGGGGAGACCTCATCACAGTCTACAACTTCCTCGTAAGGGAATGTCGAGAGGCAGGAGACCTTTTCTCCATTAACACCAGTGACAGGACCCGCGGGAACGGGGTTAAGCTGAGGCAGGGGAAATTTAGGCTTGACATCAGGAGGGGGTTCTTCACAGAGAGGGTGGTTGCACACTGGAACAGGCTCCCCAGGGAAGTGGTCACTGCACCGAGCCTGTCTGAATTTAAGAAGAGATTGGACTGTGCACTTAGTCACATGGTCTGAACTTTTGGGTAGACCTGTGCGGTGTCAAGAGTTGGACTTGATGATCCTTAAGGGTCCCTTCCAACTCAGGATATTCTATGATTCTATGATTCTATACTCAAGAAAATATTATTCTTACATGGTAGGTTACTGCAAACAGCAATCATATGTCGTGGATTCCTTATAATGCAGTAGTGACTGAACAACTGTAATTGTGTGTTCATAGTCCAGTTCAATTTATGGCCTTTATCCACAAAACAAACAAACAAACAAACAAAAACAAACAAACAAACAAAAAAAACCTTGAATGTTTTAAAGCTTGTTTCCTAATAAAATCCATGCAGGAAAGTGAAAGTTAGGAAGGTGAATGTTTTTCTCTACCCAACATATAGCTCTTCTCTCCAAAGGATGCATCTAGAAAGATCAAGAAGGAATATCTCAGTGTGAGGTATTTCCTCAGCTGCTCTTCTGGGGAACTAGTACTCACATAGTTAATTACCATAACATATCAGAACCCAGATCTAGCAGCTGCACTCAGAAGGAGAGTCCTATATGTTGATAGCATCCAAGTGTAGTATGCTTACATGCAACCATGACTGTTTATTCATCTTAGGAAGAAGCTGCCTTAATCAGCCAAGATCTCTCTCAGCATAATGCAAAATAGGAATATTTTTGGTGATCCATCTTGTAAAAAAAAAAAAGCACAAAACAAACAAACAAACAAAAAACTTCAGTAAAGACAGACAACAAAGTTGGCTTATAGTAATCATGTCCAAGTGTATCCTGAAACTGTTAATTCCTTTGGCAAAGTAAATAATTACATAATTTTTATATCAGTTTCAACTGCTTGGAGTCTTTTATTACTTTGATAGGTCTTACTATCTCAGTCCTCTTCAGTCATAGAATATACTGAGCTGGAAGGGACATATGAGGATCATCAAGTCCAACTCTTCACTCTGAGTTAAGTGACTGAAATCCATTCTTATTCTGTTCCCAGCACAGCCCAGGATCTAGCAAGTGAGGCAATGTACAACACATACCTGATAGATGACTTAAGAGTCATTAGTGTACAAATCAATCCAAAACAGAAAAAAATAAAATAAAATACTGCCTTGGAGGGGTAGAATCAGAGTTAGAAGCAGCATTTTTGGTTGGATGTCAGAAGGCAAATAGGGAAATAGAACATGTATACAGAATGCTGGTAGTGTCCAGATGTTATCTGAAGGAAATGCAAAATGTAAGTTAGTGCTATTCTGCCTTCCTTTTGTTCTTCTAGTACTAATTTTAGCTTTTTTGAAGGGAAGTCTTTCATCGTTTCAGATCACCTTCCATATGCTTCATTTATCTTGGTCAGAAGTGTTTTAAGTGTCTCTTGTCTTTATTTTGTGTTACATCTCTTATGTGAAAAGTTGTTTAAGTGCTACCTTTCCCTCCCAGGTTCAGAGAAAGACTTATCTTAATTTAGTCTTACACATTCGCTGTGTCATCTATCTTTATCTTAAAACTGATATGATACTGACCAAAGATTTTATTCCAGTTCTCATAAAACACACATAGGAGTATCAAAATGTCACATTTTTGTTAATTTTAAATTATACATTAGATGGACTTAAATTGTGAATGAAAGATCCAAATTCATGAAACCTAAAATTCAGTTTTGCAGAATTACCAGGATCGGTCTCAGACTTTTTGGCTCCTCTCCTTTTTCAGTCCCTTTAGCTCCTCTCCTCAGGATGGGGTTTAGCTGCATACATATCTTTCTCAATGCTGCTTGTTGTGTGTCTTCTGCCAGAAACACTTTGTGCTGAATTATTTTCATTCTGTGTAATACTGATGCTACCTACAAATATGAGAGATATGTGTTCTATGGAGTCAGATCAATTCAACACCATGGTGTTAACAAAGTCGTGCCATGTGGTGTGTCTAGGGTTATGCAAACTTGATCTAGGGACCTGTGCCAGCTTCTAAAAGGGGGCTTTAATTTACCTTTTCCTGACCTTCCTGTTCCCTGTCTGTATATCCACAGATGCTCAGATTCCTTGAGGACAGAGTTTTCTGAATGGATTTCATCCAATATGATGTGCTAGACTGCTTTTCCTCTTTGATCTGCTCTAGTGCAACATGAGAGTATGCATCCATGGCTAATCATGGGAGACAGGCTAATCAGGGAGTCTGGGAAAGAAAATCAAACCTTAGCAGACTTTAATTCAGAGGGTTACCTTTGAATGAATAAAGAATTTTGGTAGAAACTGGTAATTTTATTTTACTTTTTTTTTTTTTTTTCCATTTTTAGTGGTTGCTGTAAGAAGCTGGGTGTATTTCAATTCCTTTGACCAACCAGGAAGGGAGGCGGTGTCAGTATAAGGGGTATCGTTTTCAATTTATTAGGTTTCTTTCAGCATCTCTTGGAAGATTTTCTAGTTCAATAGCTCACTTAGTAATTATTTCTTCCCAATACTTTAATATATTCTTTCTCCTAATAAAGTTCTTGAGAATCTTCAGCTGCCTGTGACAAGATGGGTTTTCTGAATGCTAACCTGAGGCTGTGTCCTTTTGTGGATCATGGTAATTGTGAGATGATTTATAAGAATGTTAAGTAGCTGCATTTTGCTTTAGGAAACATACCACGCTGTCACTTCAAATTGGTGAGAAGGCATAGGTATGTTACGGTTCACCTCCTGTGCTTTATTTCACTACTTCCTACTGAGTGTCTGTGACTGAAACTAGATTCTGTATTAAACAAAACTACCCCTCCTCTGTGGGAAAGAAGACAAACCTAGCAACAGCAGTTGAAGTATTTCCCGGCCTTTAGAAGAAAATGCATGGCCACAAAATTAAATGACAAAACTTGTTGATCAAGAGGGGTCAGAGAGTTCTGGCACCAATCTACAGTCTCATCTTTGATGTTCTTTCCAGTGATGAGTTCAAGCTGATAGGCATGATCGCAACTTAGATTAGGTTATCTTGTTAGGTTAGTTTACTAGACAAAATGGAGGAAGGAGAGGGACGATCAGGATATGCATCATGGTATAAAAGCAAAATACTCCATATCAAACATCTTGTCCAAAGCAGAGGTCTCTAACCATTTCTGTCAACTGATGTGATATGAAACTGCATATTCCCCATAATGTGGCTTTTGTTCTGATTTGCACTTTGCTGAATGCAAGAAAAAAATAAATGAATCTTTAAAAAGAGGTTCTTTCTCATAGCTTCTGAAATATATTCTGAAAAGTGCCACAGGATGCATTCCATGTATATTTGGAAAGGTAATCCGAAGAGAAGGAAAACATTTTCTGAAGTACGAAAGTGTCTTTTTGTCTTGAGTACTATTGAAGTGTAAAGGAAAGGTAGCTGACAATAATGTTCTGGAGAAAATGTACAGAAATTGGCCCACTGGGCTAGAGTCCTCAATCTTGACTGCTCAAGAAACTCCAGGGAAAATAAATAGCAAGAATTGTAGCACACCTGTTTCCACAAAATACACATAAGAGCATTTTACAATACATTTCACTGGTAGAAAATACAGTCTAGATTTGATTTTTTCAGCTGAGGCCCTATTAAGATCTGCTAATGAGGTAAAAATCCAAACCTTTGTCAATAAATGCAACCTATACTGATTTTTATTTTTATTTATTTATTTAGAATCATATCTTAAAAGCTGTCTCTGGAGTTCATAACCTTGCTTTACAGGCTTGTATTCCTCTAAGTCTGTGCTTTAATTTAACTGATCAAGTCAACAGGGCACCACTGAGGAAAGGCACACTGGGTATCAGACTTCTAGAGTAATAAAAGTTGTTTGAATCTGAGCAGTTATCTCCTTTTATATCAAGACTAAATTAGATTCTTACAGATGAAACACGTATTTTAAATTGGAGAAAATATTTTAGTCCCAGATAAGCAGGTGAGTTAATCCAGCGGCTATGTGGGGAATGCAGGGAAACACATGTCATAGCATCATGGAATGGGTGAGGTTGGAAGGGATTTCTTGAAATTGTGTAGTTCGCCCCCCAGCTCAAAGAGGGTTCAACTACAGCATATCACTAGCAGTGATGTCCAGTCAGATTTTGAGTATTTCCAGGAATGGAGATTACAACCCCCATGGACAACTTGCTCCCATGTTTCCTTCCATTCTGATGGGCTGCTCCCTGGGGCCAGATGAGCAGCCTGTCTTTCAGCAGAATTTCACCACTCAAGAACCAACACTCCTCACTGTGAACCTGCCCCTAGCACATACCTGCGCTGGTGCTGACAGTGGGAGGTGCCAAGAGAATTACACCTACTTCTTGTCTCTAGCTGTCTTGATATCTTCCAAACAAAGAAATAGAAAGGTCAACAACACATGATTTGTGTAGGATACATAGGCAGATGGATGAGGTTGAACTGCAGCCTCCCAAGCTTGGTAGCTGGAGCTCATGATGCAATCTGTTCTGTGAAACATCCTTTTTCATGTTATTTCTGGCTGTTTCTGCAATGTGTCATCAAATGCTATTCATACTATGAAGCACAACGATAGCACTGCTTTTTTTTTTTTTTTTTTTCCCCAAGCTTGCTGTGACTGATTAAATAGTATGTGGGCTAGAATTAGCTTCAATGTAAAATGCAAAACTGACTCCTCTCTGCACAAGGGAACCACCATAACAATGTTTTATTTATTTATTTATGGTCACTTGCACAATGTTATTAGTTACAGGGTCCAATAATGTAAAGATCATACAAATAGAAACATGAACAACTCAAAAGAGTATTCTTTTCAGTCAAAACCATGAAATATAAAAAGATTTTAGTATTTTACCTCCAATTTTAAAACTATTCAGATTTCATACCTGTGGTTTCATACCTTTAATGATCTTCCATTCCCTAGATCCCCATATTCAACAATTCTCTGTTCTACTTTGTCCTCAGAGAAGAAAAGCACCAGATAGGTACAGCTAAACAAATTGTGCTGTGACTTTCTGGCCCACAATAACTTTGGTCTTTGTATATTTCTAATAACTAGTTCATGGTAATAATTCCCTATTAAGGTGTCTCTCTTAATTAGCATTTAGATCTCATGATATATGTAGGATCTGTCACTGAGACTCCTATAAATTCTCAGTAAATTGTAAATTTGTTTAAAATTGGCTACAGGGTTCTGAGGTTATTAGAGAAAGAGGCAGGAGAGGTAGCTTGTTCTCATTAACTTAGTTTCCCAAGGAAACAGGACTGAATAATTCAGATGATCTTCTTACTGCTATATTGAGGGAAGAAAAGCAAAGAGCAGAAACACAAGGATTGAAAAACACAATAATAAAAGCAGCAAAGTAAAAACAGTTAGAATGAAAAATTTCTTCATAGATTCAATGAATACATAAGTGACCAGGACTGAATCTAGTTTACTAGGTTTTCTCAGGAGAGGTGTAGATTCTATTATGGAATTCCATGAATAATACTACTCATAATACTACTCCATTTTTTTCCTCCCATAAATTTGGATGAGAAACTGCACAGCTTGCCTAGAAACTGAGTTTGTCTAACTTTTGAAACATATTGATTCGCTGTAATTTAAACTTGTAGGATTTTTAAAGGTTTTAGTTTGAGACTCTGAAAATTACAAATTTCTTTTGCTTCATAATGACATCACTGACCCAGATGGCTCTTCAGAGCAATTATTTTTTTCCTCTGAATCTTACCTCTTCATTCTGTTTCTCAGTATCTTGTTTAGTTTCCTCAGAGGTTTTAAACTTAGGATCTCTTTTCTTCGTGAGGCACCTTTACTTAACACTTTTTGTATCAGGCTCTCTTGCAAAAAGTGACTTTTTCTTGGTTTAGACCATATATTATCCCAATGCCAGTATTCACCAGGAGATACTACTGCAAAAATCATCCTATTAACCTGTCCGAGAGGTTAGATAATAACCTAGATATTCTGGTATTTTACATGTACATTTCCGTGCTATATTGTGTTGCACAATTACAGTGTTGCATCTGAAGCAGTGACAGTATTTCCATTCTGTTTTCAGGTGGAGCTGGGTCTTGACTTGAAATGTTTGCAAGCCACTTCTCACCCTGAGGTGTAGAGGGACACCCACTGGTGACCAGCCCCATGGCAGTCTGTTACTCTTGGCAGCCTGGGCTTCACTCTGAATGTGTGTGCTGCTCCCAGAGGATTGTGAGGCTGCTTTCACCTGCACATCTTTCCCTTCTCACAGCCCCTGCTACTTCTTGAAAAGATTTTCTTTCTGTTACTCGCTCTTTAGTTAAATTTGATTATTTTCAAGTGATTATAGGGCTCCTCACAGACACACCTAAAAATCTCAACCTCAGCAAGTTTATTTTTGTAAGGAATAAACGTATTTTTGACTAGTTTTGAAATACCCCACATACAATGAGTATATAACTCATGATGGTCACTTCAGAGACACTTATTTTCTTCCTGATGTTTTTGTCAGGATTTCATGAAAAAGACCTTTCCCAATCTGAAACTCAAAGTTGCCCTGTCCAAAATAAAAAAACTTTGAAATTTGTCAATTAGGATTATATTCATGTTGCACTGAGCTTTTTCATTCTTCAGCTTTTTCCTTATTGTTTGTTCTGTGATACCAGAAGCCCTAACCACACAAATCAAACTGGTTGTGTCTTACAGCACCAGTGACAAACAAAATGCGAGCTACCTATAGGAGCTTACAAATGTTATGTGAGGGTAAATAGCCAAGATAAAGAAAAATGTTTGAAGAAGGCAGGAAAAGGGAAACAGAAGGAGTTGGCATGACCTCTCGGACAGGTTAATAGGATGATTTTTGCAGTAGTATCTCCTGGTGAATACTGGCATTGGGATAATATATGGTCTAAACCAAGAAAAAGTCACTTTTTGCAAGAGAGCCTGATACAAAAAGTGTTAAGTAAAGGTGCCTCACAAAGAATCCAGAAGTCTTAGGAAACACATTAATGAGTACTTTAAGTTTAGGGTGAGGGCAAGGAAAAAGATCTGTTTTGAATTTAAGTGTATACATTTGTCCACAAGGATTGAAAAATTGGTTACTAGGTCTCATTTTTAGCTTCCTGTGAGATCTTTAAAAGGAGGTACCAGGGTAAGGCTGAGATAGATAGCTGGAGAAGAATGGGACAAAAAAGGCTGAAGTTAATCTATCACGCATTTGTTCTTTCTTTGTGACCTAATGGATACAGAATATTTCTTAGTCACAGATGTGTTGACTTCCAAAGGTCCCTTCTAACCATCCAGTCCTACCTTCAGCTTGAAGCAAGGTTGTTTTCAACACCAGGTAAGTTCAGCCAAGGCTCTATCTAGATAGAGTGGCAATTCCACAAAATCTCTAGGCAAACCTGTTTCAGAGATTCACTAACCTCCTACACAGATAGGAGACTGATGTAAAGGAAACAAGTGGCTGGGGGGTGAACTCAAGGAAACTTCAGTTAGACACATTTTTAGATGTTGAACTCATCTTTAAAACAGTGAGAATGTTTAATCATTGGAGAAACATTTTGAGGGAAGTGATGAATACTCCGTTTCTTGTTATCTTGAAACACAGACTGCATTTCAGTCATATGATTTAACATATACGAGGTAGATGTCACTGAGGTGTAAGTTATCAGGCTCTGAGCAGGAACAAGTGAGAGAAATTTCAGTGTGTTTTAGGGGAGATTGGGGAGTTTGTTTTTCTTTCTTCCCTTCTATGATTTAATGTAGTATGTGTACAGGGATTGTATGCACACCGGTGAGCACCAGTATGTCTGACTTGGTCAGTTTTATGCTGAGGTTCTTATTTATGAGAGCATGTTATGAACACCTAAATTCTTTCATTGCTCCAGAGGAGGCAGAAAGTAGCTATTCTGTGCACCCCTTCAACCCCTGTCTCCCCCCCTACCCCCCCAAAAAATCTCCCCCACCCTTTAAACTCCAGGAGAGATCTTCACAGAATAGTATACTATCTATAATAATAATTTCTGTGTCTTTAGAAACAAAATATCCTGAATCATAAGCTCATCCTAGTGCTGGAAAGTCATTACTGATTACTTATTTATCTTAATGACTCACCACCTTCTTCATCACTGAAAAACTTCCTCCCAAAATAATGTACAACCTTGCTGGCTGAGCACTGTGAAGTAGCCTATATTTCTGTCCAGTTTGCTGTGTCGATTTTTAAATGTGACTTCCAAGATCCTGAAAAATACCACAAGCAACTGCCCAATGATGTTTCTCTGGCAATTTACACTAACTCAAGTATTGTTTAAAATAATAATAATTAATAATAAAGGGAATTTATTCACTGTGCCATATTCCATGCTAGAATCCTATATTTTCCACACAGGACAGTAACAACTGGTAGCACAGACGTAACTTTTTAGGCTAGTAGTTTCCAGTAAAACCTGATATTGTTTTTTTTTTTTTCATCTTTTCTGTTAAGTTGGAACAAAACGAGCCCTACCAAAATAAATAAATAAATAATGATGTTAATTTTAAGGAGGGGAGGGGAAGGAGCAATATATTTTCTGAAAAATTAAGTTAGATGTCTAAATCCTATGTTAAAAAAGACACTTCAGCTTTTCACTGAGAGCAACTATATTCACAGCTGATACTTCATTGTAACAATACTTTAATGAAATTAGAAAGCAAAGCTCTGAAAAACCTTGAACATGACTGACTTTCATGAGAAATGAACTTTTCAAAGTAGTTTAATAAAGACCTACATCAGGTTTACATTATCCTCTTAGGTTAATTTTGCTAAAGATCAAATAGTTTCCTTCAGCCAAAAAGATTTTTCTTTTCTTTTCTTTTCTTTTCTTTTCTTTTCTTTTCTTTTCTTTTCTTTTCTTTTCTTTTCTTTTCTTTTCTTTTCTTTTCTTTTCTTTTCTTTTCTTTTCTTTTCTTTTCTTTTCTTTTCTTTTCTTTTCTTTATTAATTTTTTTGTATAGGCAAAAGAGGAAATAACAATAAGTCAGATTTTAAACTAGTGCATTTTTTTTTTTTTTTTATGTCAGTGGATTTATTTCAGTTTGCAGTATCTAAGGATGAAGTGCAACTATCCACTACAATGACCACTTTCTAACTTACCACTCTTATGTGGCAGGAGTTGGCAAGCAGCATCTTACCTGGGGTGCAATAACCCCAAGCAGAGCTACAGGCTGGGAGATGAGTGGCTGGAGAGCTGCCAGGCAGAGAAGGACCTGGGAGTGATGGTTGATAGTTGGCTGAATATGAGCCAGCAGTGTGCTCAGGTGGCCAAGAAGGCCAACAGCATCCTGGCTTGCATAAGAAACAGTGTGGCCAGCAGGGCTAGGGAGGTGATCATCCCCCTGTACTCGGCTCTGGTGAGGCCGCACCTTGAGTACTGTGTTCAGTTTTGGGCCCCTCGCTACAAGAAGGACATCGAGGTGCTTAAGTGGGTCCAGAGAAGGGTGACGAAGCTGGTGAGGGGTCTGGAGAACAAGTCCTACGAGGAGCGGCTGAGGGAGCTGGGCTTGTTCAGCCTGGAGAAGAGGAGGCTCAGGGGTGACCTTATTGCTCTTTACAGATACCTTAAAGGAGGCTGTAGCGAGGTGGGGGTTGGTCTATTCTCCCACGTGCCTGGTGACAGGACGAGGGGGAATGGGCCTAAGTTGCACCAGGGGAGTTTTAGGTTGGATGTTAGGAAGAACTTCTTTACTGAAAGGGTTGTTAGACATTGGAACAGGCTGCCCAGGGAAGTGGTGGAGTCACCATCCCTGGAAGTCTTTAAAAGACGTTTAGATGTAGAGCTTAGCGATATGGTTTAGTGGGGACTGTTAGCGTTAGGTCAGAGGTTGGACTCGATGATCTTGAGGTCTCTTCCAACCTAGAAATTCTGTGATTCTGTGATCTTGTATTACTTTACAGCACAGCTTTTTTTTTTTTTTTTTTTTTTTTTTTTCCTTTTTCTCCCCTTCCCTCAGTGGGATATTCTACCAATGATGTGGGTTGTATGTCCAGCATCTCTCTGAATGCGTTGACTGCCTTTGATTATTTCTAACAGTAGCTCTTCGCCATCCCTCCTCCTAGCCTTAAAAGAAGACTTTTTAGCAGATAAAACACTTGTGGGCTTCAGAAACTTCCTGTACGAGATGAAAGCAGCTCTTAAATCTCAAGAATGGGGGGAAGCTACAGAGGAGTTACAGTATTTTTCTGAGTCCTGGACTACATCTTATCTCATGATGTGTGTACACAAGGGGACAATGTGTTGGCTAACAAACCACTTCTGTGAGGCTTCTCATGACTTCACTTTTAATGTTTTCTTAACTTTCCTTTTTTTCTTTGATTACACTTCTATGTATTTCATTTAGTTCCTGTTTCTAAAGGTTTCCAACTCCTGAAACAACCTTGACCCTTCAACAACATGTGTTTCAAGAGCTGCAAAGGGAATGATTTTTCAGAAGGAGTTGATATGAACTGCCCATTTAGGGGCACTAAGACCAGGGAGTTGTTAAAAGTGAAGGAATAATTTGATTTTCTGCCTATTCCTATTATCAAAATGGAGTACTTGTTTCTCTGAGTGAAACAAGTTAAGCAAGACCCTGCTTTCAGATGGATGACAAAATCTGCCAGCCAGTCATCTCACTGACAGCAGGTATCTCTGTAGAAGATGCAAGCATTGTTCTTGTAAACAAATGAGACCTGAGTAGCATATTCTTTTGAGTTATGCCAATCCCATTTGTCAGAGTATTGACTTTAATACATGTCCTATAACTACCCTGCATTATAAATGAAACTCACGGCTCCTTCCTCAAAGTGCACTTTAACCAAAAGATCTGAAGGAAGAGAAGTGTGGGGAGATTGCAGTGTAGTGTCCAGGCCACGTTTGCTGGTAACTAGATTTCTAAGCACGTCATCTTACTTCTGTCTTTAGGGAAGATACAATATTTACAGTAGTAAACAAAGGGCATAATTAATGCTGTGAATGATGTACCACGCATTTCTTTCAAGAAACTTGTCCCTACGCTTGCAGTGTTTCAGAGTGAGTTCCCAGCCTCCCCACCTGCCAAATAAATCCTTCAGAAATGTCATATCTGGAGTGTCTGTTTCCTGCTAAGCAATGCCCTGTGACCCTTACAGCAGGAGTCTCTTTCCCTTCAGTCTGACTCTGTGACTTTGTGTCCTCTCTCCGTGAGAGTCAAGAATGCTGCTCCCTTGGAAGGTCTTGGACTGAAACATCAGGTAGGAAGGAAGTGACATGCAGCGTTTTTTGTCAGAGATAAAAAAACTCATTAGCCTGGAGGATGTGCAAGTAAAGGAAGCTTACAGGAAAAAAAAAAATATATATATATATATATAAAAAATTAAAAAATCATGTGACTCAAGCATTTAAAGGCACTTGTTGCAAAAAATGTAAGGTACAATGCAGGAAAGACTGAGGCCTTAGACATAGTTCTTCAGTTGCAGCCCAGGTTTCAAGACCTGTCAAAATTTACCTTTGTCCTCCATGAATCACCACTGAGATGCAAACATCACCACTGTGATGTTTTTATTGTCTAGCTCGTCTTACTTATACAGTTCTTTTGCTTTTGAAACATGTTTTAATTTTCTATGTTGGTAAAAAATATCAAGGTAACAGTTTTTTGTTTGTTTGTTTGTTTGTTTTTAGAATAAAAACTAGAATAAGAACATGTGCCAAATTGGGAAAGTTTTGTCTTGGCAGCATTTCTTGTGGTTTTGGCAGTATTAAGTATTTGATTCAACCTATTTTAACAGAAAATGACACCGTAGGTAGATAAGACATTTCACATTTGAATAAGAAATTAACAAAAAGTCAGGGGAGAAGGAGGATGGAGTAAATTCAAAATGACTTATATTAAAGTGACTTTCCCAGAGGGTCAGCTTACTGAGTTCATTTCACAAGGGATATTTTTAGCAACTCGGAAATTTCATTTAGAACAACGGGCTTAGATGTAACACAAAAATTAGAAGTAAAGGCTACAGTCTTGTAAACAGGAAAAGTCTGGTTTAATATCACATAACACAATTTAGGTTAATTATGCCAAAAAGTGAACTGAAATTTGGCTACCTAAATTGAGAAATATATAGTATTTAAAGATAACAAAGTGAATTTAAAATCTGCTGCTTTAATGTAGTAAAATCTATGCTAGCTTAAGTTGGTGTAAAATGATCTTAGCTCTACTCTCTCTTTGCTGCAGAGTTAAAGAACTGTTGATAAAAATACCTCTCAGCAGTGAGTGAAAGGTGCAATAGACATTTCAGGGATTTTATGATTTCAGTACTGACCAGAAATATATTTACCACACTTGCTTGAATGTATGAGGAAAGGCATATGAAATTTCTGCAGGATTATTTATGAGAACAAAGTAGACTGGCATTACCCTTGGTGGACCCCTGTTTCCTCTGCATGTTGAAGCTATGCTTAGTGCAAGGCTGGAGAGCAGCCATCGTCACAGTTTCAGGAAACTGAGACGCACAGTCATCGACCGAGTGCCACTCTCCCTCACAGCAGATCAAGGGCCATTCTGGTTTGCTCCCGGCTTCCTCATCAGGATGCAGTGGTACATCCAAGCTGTGACCTGTTTCCTTTGAGTGTACCTCCTCTGCTCTTGGTTGGATAGATAAGGAATATTATAAAGCTTCCAAGTCTCTTTGATGGACACAATTTATCAAAGCAATGTCCTACCCTTCCTTGTGTGACTAGGACTATGTGGTACTGTGTACGTGCTCCTAGTCATGGGACATCACAACAGTTGACTGGCTATCCTGCTGGTGCTTTGGGGCACTAGTGGTAAAGCTTTGGCACAGGTCCCAGGCTTGGCACTAATGCAGCTCCCCAAACACGTTTGTAATTTCTAACATAGATACCTTAGACTTACGACTGCTTATTCACAGCAGCTATTAAATTATCTTCATTAGTGATCATAATCAGTAGTTTGAAAAGATCTAACCAAAGCTGAAGGTGGCAAATAGCCACAGATACCACTGCATGTGATAATATATGTGGAAAATAATCTGTCCACAAAATCTACAATTTAAAATCAGTGGCTCCTGAATTTCTCTTTGCAGGCAGCTCCCACTTCCATTAGTAGCTGAGTGTTCACAGCTTCATTTCAGCCCTACCATTTTGTAAAGTTACTTTCAGAGTGACTCTGTGGGATTCCCATCTCCACACCTCTTTCTCTCCTCATCCAGGAGAAGGCACCCGGTAATGCAGGTGGGGGATGCATCGATGTATAGATAAGAGTAAACCAATCTGTTGTGGCTAAATGATACAGGGAAGCCACAGCTGCTGAGAAGGATAGAAATTGATGAGTAAATAAGTATTCTTGTTTAATAATCTAAGAAGCTGTTTACCTTGTAATAAAAATGAATATCACAGGAAGAGCAAGTGAAGACACTCAGCATTTAGACTGGAACAAGAAGCTTTTTCAGTCTAGGCAACAGAATGCATTAGGAGTTCCCAAGATTTAATTGGTAGCACTTAAAGAATTAAATGCTTTCCATCCTTGTTTATATACTGTTGGTGAAAAAATGTATTAAATACACTTTCTGTTTAACCCTTCCATATGTGCTGAAAAACACACCAAGCAAACAGAATTAAAGCATAAAATAAAATTACTGCATTGCAACACTTCAGAAATTGTTTATGACAAACACTTAATCCTCAAACTAAAAGGAGGCAGATGGTCTCCCATGCAACTGCTGAAACAACTTTTTTAGGTACTGTAAGACTAATTATACTTCCATTAATTATTCAAACTGTCTACTATGAAGCAGAAATAGAATTGTTTTTTTATATAGTGAATGCAAATTTGATCAAATAGTAAGCATATTGCAAGATTTACTGACCTTATATTCATTTCTGTTACTTAAAGGAAAAAAAGAAAATAAACTTATTCTTGATTCTCAAGATTTAATATTGTTCCTCTCTATATTCATAATACTAGATTGTTTTTTTTTTTTTCGTTTTTTTTTTTCCATTTTATTTTTCACTCAGCAAGATATATATATATATCTTATATAACAATGTTTATTGGGATTTACACTTAATATTTCCTAAACTTCATAATATGTTAAAAATCACCACATCTCATTAAATTATAGTAATTTAAAAATGGAACAAGCTACAATTAGATGATAATTATTTCAGAATTTGAGAGTTCATCTTTAATTTCCTTTATCTATATTTTTGTACACTGGAAAAATCTTCTGATTATTTCTACAAAGGTGTTCATAATAAAATCCTTGAGAAGATTAAGCAAATAGCCTGCATATCAAGGAAACTCATATGACTAGTATCATAGAGATTTGTTTCCTCTTTCTTTTCAAAACAACAAAATGTTTAGAAGGCGCTTCGACCTGGCTTGATAAGATGGAAAAGATAGGATGCTGAATAAGCAGTTCCAGCCCCCAAAATTCCTTGGATATACACTTAATTTTGGGACTACAACAGAGCCAATGGCACCACTGATTCAGCAAAAAAAAGTGTGCTTTAGTGACCTGCTGGATTAGAGTCAATATTTTCTGCCTACTACAAAAGGGAGTTCCTTATATAGGAATTTAACAGTGTCCTCAAATAAAGAGGTTAAAATTTCCATCCTAACATGACTACACCTTCCCCAACAATTGGTTTTTATTCTTCTATCCCAGCTAGAGATTAACAAAGGCATTTTAAAGTTATATATAATTGCAGCAGAGGATTTGTGATTCTATAGCCTTCCTACTTGTTTTCCTGCCTGGAAAAAATACTTTCCCTTCCAAAAAAAAAAAAAAAAAAACACAAAACAAAACAAACAACAACAACAACAAAAAAAAAGCTACCACAAACCGTTCCTTGTCCATTTATTTATTTGCTTGTTTGTTTATTAATACACTGCCACAAACCCTCTATATTCTTAGGTCCTCCAGCTAGAAAGAACGAAACTGTAAGATACTAGCTAAGTTTTGCTGCTGCATGGGGCTGGTGAGGATTTTCTGTTCCCAGAAAAGCCCCACCCGGGTATGGTCTCAAAGCCGGGGACTTGGTGCTGGCTGCATGGGTGTCTGGCAGACATTTGGGCTCTGACTTGCTGTGCCTTATGTCCTGTCAACAGACACCGGGGCCTGAACAATGGAACATGCTGAAGTCCACTCCAGGGAGATTTTTCTTTACCATCCTGAAAATGTAATTTTTAAGACTTAAGGACTATACTAATTGGATCTGGAAATCTTGCTCTGTGCAGCTCCAAACTGGAGGCACCTGTGAGTGTACGTGTTCTGCAAGTGCAGCAGCCTTTGCCCCTGCACTGTCCAGATGGAGAAGTTACTTGGAATTTCTCTGTGAACAACTAGATGCTAATTTAGGGCTCTTCAGATGTATTGAGAAACTGAAACAGAATATGAGATTCCCTTTCAGCAGTCCGGTCCCCATTTCCTCATTTGAGGAGATGGCTCATAGGCTGGGTAGACATAAATACTGAATTGATTGGAATGGTCATGCAGATAGTATCTAATCTGTTGTACTGTCTGACTGCATGGGATATTGGTTAACATCCCATCCAAATAAATACTTAGGCATATGATGTTCCACCTTATCTAGTATGAAGGGCAGTAGATTTGCTTAGGATATGACAAACTTAGATTACTCTGTGGCACCTGATCCTGTTAATGTGATGGCTGTTCAGTTATAAACCACTCTCAAACTGTCCTCCTCAGACATACTCCTTTACACACAAATATTCATCATAGCAGGATCCTCAAACTTCATTTCCCACAGCCAATGCCTCTTTCTCTCTAGCCAGATGTTGCTAACATATTTCAACATAACAAGACAATTCCAGTAGAAGACACCTTTTATGCAGAAGATACTTTTGAATCTTCCATATGTTACTTTGATGCCCTAACCCTTACATCATCAATTATTTGTGGAGAGAAGGCACTGTTCATCCTTTTTCCACTCAGGTGAAATAGAGTACCTCTCACTGGAGAAAAATATAACATTAACAACATTGATACAGCTGTTTACTGAAGTGCACACCATTGTCATAGCTATAAGAGCTTGAGAACACCAATAAGCCTGTGGACATGCATTATAAACTTTAATTGATATCCCCTTGTAAGCAGATGAATTTTATGGGTTAGGTGTGTTATTCCAAGATGTTTGAGGGTGAAACTGCATGTATGGTAAAGGAAACTTATGACAGATACAAGAAAGAAATATCCCACATCCCCAAGTCCAAGCTGGAAGATCAGTCTCTGATTTATGTCAGTTCAGTGTGTAACACATCTGCATTTTGACAATGTGAGTTTTCACTTTACCAGTGCCTGCATCAGTAAGCTTTACCAGAGCTTATTGATTTGATTTGCAGCAACAGTGGGGTCTTGCCTGCCGTGTTTTTAACCATCTCCCCCACTGTTTAATATTTTTCTTCCCATCTGATTCCAAGTGAATATTGAAGAAAAAAAAAAAAAAAAAAAAAAAGAAAAGAAAAAAAGAATAAGTCAAGGAAACAAATACTTGTTACAGCATCCTTTGTTTTCCACTACAGCTGACAACCAGCTGACAACCCTGACCAGTGCACTTCTGGCTCAGAGAGGGTGTAAAGAGAACTAAAGTGTTTGTGTGGTGGGTGTTTTACACAGAACTTGTGTAACTGTGCTAAAATGTGTCACAACTAGCACCTGTTTCCTTCCTTGTGATCAACACCAGATGGACTGTAGGTTTTACTCAGTGAAGTCAATTCATCTCCTTGTTAATCCCTTGTGTATCAAATCAACTCTTGAACTTTTACTCTTTGAGAAAGAAAAAAGAAAAAGAGAGAGAAGGAAATGTTTAGTTAGGCCCCATTAAACTTTTGCTGTCAGGCACTGTAAGGTCATGGATAAAGAAGACCTCTTTGCTTTTCAAGATGTTGAGTATTTTAGTCTTTCTACACTGCCTGTTTGAGGACTGGTGTGTTACACTTCTGACCATTTTTCAAATGCCTATGACAACTCCATGTGTCCTCTTTTATTTTCAGACTAGCTTACAACCTTTATTCTTATCTTTATTTGTAAATAAAGTAATGGCTTCTTTTTCTTGTCCAGTATTTGTCTGGACTGCTGTATCTGGGCTTTACTATTTCTAGCATATACATGTAGCTCACATGGAGATCACAGATGTTGCAATGCATTGCTCCTGCTTACCCATGGCTGGAGGCATATATATTTTATTTATGGTTATTAATTTCTACCTAACAATTTTTGTTCTGAAGTGCTTGAAAGATAAAGAACTCCCTGTCTGTCTTCTTACTCCTTTATCTAACATGTTTTTCCACAATGCCTCATAAATACAAGTGTTTGTCTCTTTTACCTATTAAATCAACTATGAACAAGTACTGAGACATGTTTAAGAAAAAAGACTTTAAATATATATATATATTTTAAAGGAAATTGAAGGAAATGTTGAGAAGATCTAGTCACCATCTATAGGCGTTTGTCATTAGAAGAAGAAAAGGCCTATTGGGACATAATTGTAGCAATAGTTGAACATATTAAGGCTTAGCATCAGCTTTTAAATGTGAGTGCCAGCATTGAACAAAAAAAAAAAAAAAAAGGTGAGTCCACCTTCCTGGAAGCCTGGAACTGGATGACTTTTCACATGTTTTAGTTTGACACAGGATTTAGTTGATGAAGGTTCCAGAAGTGTTTTCTCACTGTAAGATCAATTACACATGAACCAACCAATAGGTATTATTCTGACACTGGTGTCAAAATACAATAATGTTCTTTAGGTAAATCAAAAACAGATTATTTTTTTCTCTTCCTTTCTCAGCCTTTCTAGAGAATACAACTTTGCCAATATCCACAATGTTGCTCAGAGGACTGTTTAAGACTTTTCACATGGAGTTCTGTGTACCGGAGTATCTCAGAGGTGCTGGAATTTGCTGATAGTTTATTCAGTTACATTTCTTCTAAACAGTTATTTCTGGACTACTGCTGTCAAATAAGAAGAAGGAGAACATACATAAGCATTTTTGGAAGTTCCACCTTTTCTATTCTCAGAGTCTACACTTTGGATTTACGAATCTTGACATGTAATCCTTAAAATAGCAATCGTCTTTTAAGATATCAGAATACTTAATTATTTGAAAAATAAATTAAAGGAATTTTGAGAAATAAAAAATAGCTAGAAGGAGTGACTTACCAGGAAAGATTTAAGTGCTAAATGACAGTAAAAGAGAAGAGGATGAGCCCTCTTTCCAGATGGAAAGCAAGAAGATGTCCAACTAGGTACAATTTTGAACAAAAACAAAAGGTCCTTTCAGGTCACTAAATCCAATTCCCTGTTTTAATAAGCTGAGAATAATAACTTAAAAGCTTTTGCAAGGCTCATGCCAGAGATCAGTGGAATAGTGCCTATACCAAATGCTAGCATGTAGCTCTGTGGATATAACTCAACCATTCATGTCAAGCTCTGTTACTGCATATTTTGTGCATTTTCATATTTAACAGCATGGTTTAATACATTGTGCACTGAAACATTTCACAGTAATGTTAATGACAGACTCCAGCACTGCAATGTTTATTTCTAAAAACAACGATGTTGGCATGGTAATTTTCTATTATTTCAGCTGCAAGGCTAATCAGAATTAGTCTGATGATTACTTTGAACTTCTTTCCCTTCTTCTCCTCGTCCTCCTCCCCACTCACAGTGATTCACTTCTGATTGTCACATACTAGGAAGAAAACTGCAGTATTCACTTGGGGAGAACTTTTGTTTGCTTGGTGAGATGTTTTATTTAAATGCAATGTGCTTACCATTCAGTAGTGGTCACAATTAAGCAACAGAAAAATTACATCCACAAAACATTTAGAAGTTGATAAATTCCCTATGGAGTTTTTTGGAAAACTCTTACATGTATTAGGTTTGGAAAATCACGGACATGCAGAATATATTGGCCATAATGAAAGAGAAATCTAGCAAAAACTGCCTCTTCAACAAACAATTTCAGGACAAACAAGCTGAAGGTAAAAAATGTATAAAAAAAAAGAAAGAACATCTAGTAACCACAAATTTTTGGGGGGGGAAAAACAAAACAACACAACGATAACAAAAAAAAAAAAAAAAAATTGAAATCTGGGAATAAATATTAAAATGACCAGGAGGAAACCTTTAAAGATGATGAAGCCATGCTTTTTTCAGTGGTGTCCAGTATTGTGTAGAAGCCAATCTTGGGTAGAAGCAAATTTTGTTTGAACGTAGTGAGAAACTTTTTTAAGGTGAGGGTGACTGAGTGCTGACACAGGCTGTACAGAAAGTCTGTACAGTTTTGATGCTTGGAGACCTACAGAATCTGCCTGGGCAACCTGCTCTGTGTTGCCTTGCTTGAGCAGAGAGGGTGGACTGGATGACCTCTAGAGGTCCCTTCTGACCTCCCCCATTCTGGGATTCTGCGACTGGGTGCATAAAGGTGCTACAGCAGAATGAACAACCTGGAAGTAGTGAAAGACTTCTGCTGTTCATTTTTTGTGTTCACTCATTCAGATTTGTGAGCCAAGCTGTCCCTTAGAATTGTGCTTGAAAGTTATTTAGTTATAGATAATTTCTATACTAAACATTGATGTGAAAAACACTGAGTAGTTGTACAGAATAAGCAGTAGTAGTTTTATTTTACAATGCAGAATAATCTGTGCAATAAGATAATGCTAATATCTGATAATGTGTTGTTTATTTTGATCCACAGAAAATTAATTTTGTCCATTCAATGTACCTGTTGACAATTTTTATTTTGAATGAGACTTGAGATACTAAGCTACTCACAGGTCATTTTGGAGATGCAGTCCATATTTAGCTAGGTGTTGCATCTATTTATATGTAGTATGACGCTGTAAAGATCTAAATTTTCAGCTTTTTATTATTAGCTCTATTCCTCTTTCTTCTCTAACTTTCTTCCAAAAGCTTTCTCTTCAATACATAAAATAGTTGGATCTATTAATGTTTGATATCTTCTGTGTACAGGAAAATTAGGTCCTTTCTTTTCCCCCATGATGCATTTGGAGCCACAGAACATTCCTAGAACTTCAACAAGCAGTTGGGCATACAGGCAAAATATTTTTCCTTTAGAAGTCACTTGCACATAGTCTGTCCTCTTTCCTTCACTTCACCCTTTTTATTCTCAGAGATTTCTAACTGAACTTATCAATCCTCTCAGTTTTCCTCTAGTTTATGTTTAAAATAAATCACTTATTCATTTTCCTTCTGCTATTTCAGCAGTAACAAAAGGAAACATATGAAACAAAATTGCCTTTCTTCTTGATCTCATCTTCTAACCCATCTCTCTTAGTGACTGACTGTGATTTTTTTTTCTAAAATTCATTATGACTCTCCTCTACCTTAACAGCCTTCTCTCCACTCAATTTATTTATGTTTTCTCTACTCTAAGGACCCTTCCAATATGCCCCCTCATCCATTGAATACTAATTTGCAAAAGGATAAAGAGAATAAAACTGCTGAGGTACCGTTTTTCCCATTGAGGGCTGTGTTGTCCCTTAAGCCCACAGGGACCCATCAAAAGAAGAGTCAAATGTTTAGTAAGTTCTGCACAGAAAGTCTTAGGGAGTCATAGTCCTGAACTGGATTTTGATAATGCAAATATTATAGTATTTTTTGTTGTTGTTTTATTTTTTTTACTCTAATGGTTAAGGTGACCTGTTGTTCCTGAACTGCAGGGAGACCTTCCTGAGGTTGCTTTTGTGGGGAAAGGAGTTTGAAGTATAAGATTTATTGCAGATACCAATGAGAAAACGAGCCTCTCACCTGAAACTGTCCCATGTCCTCAGACATACATAAAACTTTGAAAATTTGAGGAGTGGAGGCAATGAGATTTCAGTGTATTTCAGCTATGTGCTTCACTTTCAAATTACAGAACTTCAACTTTCCCTTTTGATTGAAGATTTGTAGTTTTCATTTTTATGTCAGTCAGTTTTGGAGCTTAAAGACCACTAATTCTCAAAATACACATCACTATTGGTCTTACAAGTTGTAGCTCTTAAAGAACAAGCAAGCAACAGAAAAGCACAGATTGGAATCACATTGCCTACAGATGTAAGTATGCCTGTCTAATACCATTAACAGTAATGTTAATGATCCCTAGATCAGTCAGAAGTGAACACCATTACACAATGGCTCAGAAAATATTTCCCAGCAGTGTCAAGTTTCACTTCACTTACAGGTTTCACATACTATGTGTATTAATTTAATTAAATGGATTCCTAGCTCTGCACTATTTTTATCCATATAATATGAAAAGCTAGTCAATATTTTTAGCAAAATGTTTCTGTTGAAGTATGCTATTTCATTCAAGCCAAAAGGCTTTGCTTATATATATTGATTTATAAGCTTTTTACACAATGATTTCTGCAACTGACTCTGGATGCTTCAGGAAAGGGAATCTATTTACAGATTTTTAAATCCAATAAAATGGTTCTATTTTTAGCAATTGGCTCATGAAATACGTGATAGTTTCTGTCCTTACTACAGGCTGTAGAGAGGTAAATTAACAAAATAAAAAACTAGGATTATGATGAGAGGGAACAGCTCTTTCCTTGCTTATTTATACTGATATGAAATGATGCCAACCCCTGATCTTAAGATGATCTGTAACTCCAAGAATCATGTGGAAAAAGTGAAGGACAAAAAAAGCATAGAACAGGTACTGATAAATCAGTTAATATAGTTTTCTATATTATAAAAAAGTATATATAAGAAAGACATAAAACTATTAGTGCTCAAAGAAGGGCTACAAAGATGGTTAAGGATCTGGGAGGAAAGTCATATGAGGAGCAGATGAAGCCACTTAGATTTTTCAGTCAGGTGTAGAGAAGACTGAGGGGATGTCACATGGTAGCCTACAGCTTCCTCATGAGGGGAGCAGAGGGACAAGGACTGATCTCTGCTCTCTGGTGACTAGCGATAGGACCCAAGATGATGGCTTGAAGCTGCAACAGGGGAGGGTCAGGCTGGGTGTTAGGAAAACATTCTTCACCCAGAGGGTGGTCAGGCCCTGGGACAGGCTCCCCAGGGCAGTAGTCACAGCACCAAGCTGCCAGAATTCAAGCAGCATTTGGACAGTGCTTTCAGACGTGATTTGTTTTGTTTTGTTTTGTTTTGTTTTGTTTGTTTGTTTGTTTTGGGGGGTAGTAGGGTGTGTCCAACTTCTGGGTTCCCATGTGGAACCCAGGAGTTGGGCTTGATGATTCTTGTGGGTGCCTTCCAGCTCAGATATTCTAAGATTCTAAAATATTCCAATGCAAATCTGTATAAAGTTATAGGATACAACAGCAATGTGGATTTGTTGCTGAAAAAAAAAAAATCTAAATAAAAAAAAATCTAAATAAACAATTTCAGGCTACCAGTGAATACAAATGTCAAAATACAATATAAGACTTCAGAGTTTTCCCTCCAGAAAGCCATACCATACCATACCAAAAATACTATACCATTGGTATAGTATGAGTTGCATTGTTTATAGTTAGATCTGTCTTTGATTTGTAGCATGAAGTTCAAGCACTGCCCTGCTTAAGGAACAATAAAATGTGTGGCCTGAGAGGAGAATCAGTAAAAGAAAACAGGGGTTGGCTACATGACCTGAATTTGACTAACATTCATTCAAAACTCTTGAGGTTACTGAAAGTGGAAATTTCATTAAAACATCTGAAAAGAAGAGGAACCTGTTTGATTCCTACTGCCTACTTGGATTTTTACATAAAAAATATTAAAGATTCTGATTAGATTAATAACAAAGAAAATGTGTTTCTTCACACAGTTTCCCTGCTTCCTGAACTTGAGTTATGTTCATTTTGTCTTCCCCTCCTCAAGAGAGTTGTTTTTCATATTAATCTGCATTCTGGTGTGTCCTTTCTGCTCACACCACAGATCTGCTCTGAATAATGACCATCCACTCAACCTACCCAAACAACACAAAGCTATAAATCACTAAAGTAAAATAGAGAAATCCTGTACCTTAAAAGACAAAAATGAGTCCTGGCAATGTAGCCTGGATAACAGAACATGTGTGTGTCTATGATGGTGCTTACAGCTCTGCTGTCATCCAAAACAGCTGGTCAACATCCTGATCAAGCTGGGCTATGCTGAAAGAAAAATAAGTATATTTTACTTACATTGAAGTACATTAGTACATGGAAGGATCTTTGGAAGCACGTTGAAGCAGCAGTAATTAATCTGATCCTATACATTTGTAACATATTGTAGGACATTGTTCTAAAACAGATGATTTAGTGGACAAAAAGCAGTAAGTTTCTCAAGCAATAAGTTCCTCAAGAAAATCCTGAGTAGGAGATCAGACCACACAATAGCTCCAAGCTATAAAATCTGAGCTATATTTTAAAGGAATCTCTTAGATAGTGTTAATAAGACATACTGAATAAAACTTTGCAAAATGTTTTTTTGAGCATAAGGCTTTTGAAAGCTGTCAAACACTTGGAAATGTAGGAATAAATATACTCCTCCATTATTTTCTGGCATTTCTCAGACTTTTATGTAATAAAAAGTATGTGCCATGATATATGCTCAATCTGTGCCAAGTATTGTATCAGGCAATGACAGAACATGTCCTTACACAATAATTGGACCAGTCATATGCAATTATTTCCAATGAGTTGACAGAATGTAAATTCATTAGGAAAAAAAAAAAAAAATCTCAACCACACCATTAATGCCTTGAATTGCTGCAATGTGAGAAATTCAGCAAACAGCCTTCACACCTGGTAATGTTCTCTCTCTCTCTCTCTCTCTCTCTCTCTTTCTCTCAGTCTCCCTCTTTTTCTTTTCTTTTCTTTTTTTTTTTTTTTTTTTCTTAAGAACATTGCAATACAATTAGCATTAGGTGAACTATTTCAGAATGCCTGTGGATATTCATCCCAACTAAAAAAATGAATTCAGACATATTTGCTTTTTACAAATATACTGAATTTATATATTCTGCATATATTAATCATATATTCTGAATATTCTGCAATATATGGCAGAAATTTTTGCAAAATTAAGCTTTAAGTGGAGACCATTTACAGGAAATTAATGATTCTAGATGCACTTATTTATTTATTTATTTATTTATTTATTTATTTTAAGCCTGGTCCATTCAGTGAATAGCAAAAAAGTAGTTATTTCCAAGCATATTCATTTTTTCAGTATCAGTTACTTGCTGTAAATTGCTCATGACTATTTACAGAACTTATTCAATATAAAATATTGGATTAATGGCAAGAATCTCTAAGCCAGCTGTTAATTTGGTGATGAGGAGTATGTGCTTTAAATATTATAAGTTCCCAAAGAACCTTTTCTGGTTATGGATTATTGAATCAAGTTGCATTTAATGGGATTAAAAGTAACATCTCTTTTATTAACTGACAAATCTGTCTCTCATTTTATCTTGATTTGTCATTGCAGGGATCAAAGGCAAGTTGTTGTGTATGAATAGAGGACATGTCCTCAAAAAGAATACAGAAGGGGGACAAAATAGACCCTTAGTATTTTCTCCTCCATATCGACAGCAGAATAACAAACAATACTTTAACTCCGTTTTTTAATGTCAAGGCAAGGATGCTCCTTCAAGTTGATCCTAAATTTCCCTCTACTGTGGTGAGTGGAAGTTTGGTTTCTTTTGTTTCTTTAGTGAGTTAAACAGGACAAGATTTTAAGATGGAGTACCTCCCTGTGGAAGTTTCCTCATCTTTTTTTCACTGACACTTTTCCTCTCTTCATTCTTCTTCTCTCTGATAATTTTAACTTTTGTCCCTTCATTATCTTTTCATGCTTTCATCTCCATTGTAAAAGCATTCCTTGAGCCTTGAGGTAAACTATATCACTGCAATACTGAATTTTCTCTGGGGAGAGCTACTTTTGGACATTGGAAAATCCTTCCCCAAAACTTACAGTAGCACCTTCCCCTGTCCTGTCCATCCAGATACTGTCTGTGAAAATTGTGTAGCTTGATTGTATTCATTAAGGCTAGCAGTCTGTCTAAAATACCGGTACATGTCCTGGGCTATACCTGCTTCTTTCAACTCAGCTCACAAACACAGCTTACTGGTTTCACCCTCATTCACCCTGTACCACAACATTGTACAAAACACAGGTTTAAACATATCTATAGTAAAAGTTATATGTGTTACAAGGAGTGAGAGTGTTGGAGGGTAACTAAATCTAAACTTATCTCCAACCTCTATTTTGCAGGGCTCTTCCTGAGCTGTTAGCTTGCAGAGCTCCTTCTCACCCTGTGATATACACCAGCCAGGGCCATTGTTGTTGGTGTTTCTATGGTGGGACAGGCAATTTTTTAAGTCTTTTTCAAAATTATGGAAATGGAGATCAAAAAGAAAGGCCTATCTGTAATTCCTAGCAAGCACACAACCTCTCCAAAGTGTGGTGGTATCTTAGGCACATATAGGTAACATTATTTGTGCACCGCTAACTCAGTCTGATAAGGGTACTGCTAGCTTCTCCTTTCTTGTAAAAATTAGCTTCTACCTACGCTCTTCTGCAATGAACTTATTTTTATGCCATGTAAATATAGTTAAGGTGAAATGGGGTTTCAGTTACTTATCAAAAACAGTGTAATTCACCCTGGTAGTCCCTGGACTGCCACAGTTATTGATGGTGTTCATTCAATCAAATTTCCAATAAGGTATTTAATTTTATAAAATCTAAAAATTAGTCTAGAAAGACAGCTTTCCTCTGGATAATAAAGGACAGAATGATGACAAATTTTTAAGTCGTTATGTGATGATGATGAAAAAGGTCACTCATGATTGTACTGTGAAATCTCAGACATTGGTGTGTAGTTGTTACCCAATTCCAACAAAGATCACACTTCACTGACAAATTTAAAACAAATCTAATAAATTCTGTTATCAGTAATCCTCCAGTTTATCAATCAATAAGACACCTATCATTTTCTTTTCTTTTCAAATATTAAAATCAGTTTCAAAAACCCTTGTAAATGGTTGTTGTGTCACTCTGCATTCATAAGAAATAATATTCAAAGCCTGACTTCCAAAGAGCTGTGTCTCTGTGCATTCATAAATAAATAAACAAATAAATCACCTTGAAGAAACATTTATTGAAAATTCTGATTCCCAAGAGAACCATGTTTTTTAGTGTTTCTACTTCATTATCAGCTTCAAAAAGTTTGAAGTTTAATTACATTTGTTATGTTTTATTTAGTATAGGTGAAATACTATCAGATTACAAAATTTACACTTCAAGGTGACCTTCTAATTCAGCGTTTTTGTTGGAACTCATCTTTATCTTTGAGCACACCTTCAAATGCCGGAGGCTCAGTTCAAGCTACATTACCTTTTCTGTGATTGTTTCTGGCCATTCAGAGAGTATCTCTTCTACTTGTACTCATTTACAGGTAAACTACCCTACTGCCCTTCTTTCTCATTCACTTGTTACCCATCATGCTTTGAGAACTGAGCTGCTTTAGCTCCCGTGGCAGTTTCCTTTCTCCTCCTTGCCATGACAAAAACAAAACAAAACAAACAAACAAACAAACAAACAAACAAAAATGAAACCAGATTTGAATTTTCAAATCAAATGATAATTGAACACTTGTATTTTTCATAGAATTTAAACACATTCCTCTAAGTATATTGGTTGGAAATAAAAAAAAAAAATAAAAAATAAAAAAAAAAAGGAAGAAAAAAAATAGTGCACTGATACCTTGTAAGATAGCAGAAGAATTATATCTTTTTGGTAGTGATCATCTTTTGCACTTATCAGTCATAGACTGAAGAGGAAAATGTACAAGCAACTACCTTGAGTTGTGATAATCTATTACTTTTCAGCTCTTTGCTTTCTCACCGTATTTATATTTTCATTCTTATTACCAGGTACAATCTACAACCTGTACATTAACTGGTTTTGATAAAAAAAAAAAGTATGAGTTACATGGAACTGTGAAGACAAGGTCTGCAGTTCCTAGCTTTTCCATATGCTTAAGAAAAACAAAATCAACATCCTAACGGAGGAGTAGAAGAAAACTTGTTATTCTTGATAATAAAAACCAAAATCCTTAATCCATGCATTCATTTATGAAAGTTCATGATCTGTAGTTACAGAATCACAAAATGGTATGAGTTGAGACGACTTAAATATCATCTAGTTCCAATCCTTCTGCAGAGACACCTCCCACCAGACCAGGTTGCTCAAAATCCCATCCAGCCTGGCCTTGAGCACTTGGGGCATCCACAGCTTCTATGGGCAACCTGTGCTAGTGCCTCAACACCCTCTAAATAAAGAACTTCTTTTTACTGAAAGGGTTGTTAGGCATTGGAATGGGCTGCCCAGGGAAGTGGTGAGTCACCATCCCTGGAGGTCTTTAGAAGATGTTTAGATGTAGAGTTTAGTAATATGGTTTAGTGGAGGACTGGTTACTGTTAGGTCAGAGGTTGGACTAGGTGATCTACTAGGTCTCTTCCAACCTAGACAATTCTGTGATTCTTCCTAAAGTATAATCTAAATTTATCCTTTTTTAATTAAAAGCCATTGCTTCTTGTCCTACCACTACACTCCCTGACAGAGTCCCTCCACAGCTTTTCTCTAGGCCATCTTTAGGTACTGGAAAGGCTCTATAAGGTCTCCCCAGAGCCTTCCCTTCTCCAGACTGGACAAGCCCAGGTCTCTCAGCCTGTCGTAGGAGAGGTGCTCTATCCCCTTGATCATCTTTGTGGCCCTCCTCTGGACTCATTCTAATACTTCAATGTCTTTCTTGTGCTGGAGGACTCAGAGCTGACCACCAGACTCCAAGCGTGGTCTCACAGGAGCCCTCTCATAGAGGGTAAGAATCCTCTCTCACTACCTGCTGGCCACGCTGCTTGTGATGCAGCCCAGGATACAGCTGGCTTTCTGGGCTGTAAGTGCGTATTGCTGGCTTATATCAAGCTTCTCACTAACTAATACCCTGAGGTCCTTCTCATCAGGGCTGCTTTGAGTTTTCATCCAGCCTGCTTCCTACTAGCTCCTGATACTCACTTCTACTCTGCTCAGAATTTGTTTCTGACAAAAACTACAGCTCTTTGCCTGGTTACATGTGTGGAGACAAAACAAAAAAAGATATCATTAGGTAAAAAGGAGCAAAATTCCAGTTGCTTAAAACAAACCTCACAACATGAATATATTTCAGCCATCATAAAATCAAAACTGTGATTTAGGACAAAACTGGCTCTCTAGTCCTTAACATCTGATCCAAAACACAATACTTAGGTTTAGTCTGGGAAATAACTCATAAATAAATAAATAAATAAATATGTACACACACATACATACATACATATTGCAATTAAAGCCTTTTCATGGTTTTTCCTTCTTAATAACAATCAAATCCTATCTCTAAAATATTAAGATTTTTTTTTTTAATTTTTTTTAATTTTTAATTAAAAAAAAAAATTAAATATAAAGATTTTTTTTGTTGTTGTTATTAAGTTTTCAGTGAGAACTGTGAGAAATAAATGCAGAAAAGATGAAATCTTGGTAAAATAACCCTCACAGAAACCAGTTAACTCTGCTGCTCTAGAGAAGACTTTCATATGAGTTATACTTTGTCATACTCAATGAATCTTTCATGCTGTTATTTTTAGATCTCCATAGGGGAAGATTAATTGATGCTGCAGAAGCTGTGTGATAGATATATGACACTGTCATGTCTAGTTTCATTTGCACCCAAAATTCTTGACAGAAAAAGGTGACATTACATGAAATAACTTGCTTTGATCTACTCTTGTTGAAATTGTGCAAGACAAAAGGAAACAAATGCAACTAGAACAAATTTACAACACTTACAGAGAACAGTTAAAAAAAAAAAAAAGTTAGGTGTCTTACCCAGGTGTTTGTGTTTTCCACCCCAATGTGGTAGATTAATGTGATTCAAAAATTGCCAATTGCATTTCAATTCTGACAAGCTTCCATCCTGCAGAAAAATAAATAAATAAATAGATATATTAGAAGAAATTTCTTCTCAGAAAGAATGATTAGGCATTGGAACAGGTTGCCCAGGGGGTTGGTGGAGTCACCAGTCCTAGGGGTGATTAAGGAAAGGCTGGATGTGGTGCTTAGGGACATGGTTTAGTGGGTAATATTGGTGGTAGGGGGATGGTTGGACCAGATGACCTTGGAGGTCTTTTCCAACCTTAATGTTTCTGTGACTCTGTAATTCTACATATATATATATATATATATATATATATATATTTAGTGATAGCAAGGGCAGACATCTGACCTTATATATTTATACAGCTACTTTTGTGTCTATTTGGAAAGTCAGTTGTATATGTGTAGGAGAAGTTGTTAAAATATGGATGTTTTACAGACCAGAAGCCTAAGAGTGAATATCTAGGAATACTGGGATCTACGTTCAGGTTTCCAAATCAGCAATGATACTGATATAATGCATTCAGTTTCCAAAATCTTTATACAGTTGGTGAGACTATGTATGGATTCCCTTGCTGAGAAACATTAGATACCAATTAAATTCAGAAAATATTTTTATTATTATTTATTGATATTATTTTTAATATATATACATGTATTTCATGGCTCAGACTGGTTAAGAGGGTAAAGAGCGGGAAATCATGGATAAAAACATTTCAGACCAAGAGGGTTGGGAGTGTTGTGATGATGATAGGAAAATAAATCCAGATGAATATGGCACGTTTGAAATGAAAGAACCTATTTTTATAAAGAAAAAGGCTGAAATGTGTTGTTGTATGAAAAACAAAACAAAAAACTTATCCAAAAGCATCACTGAGTTGACCCATATTTACACATTGTTTCAACTTTTCCAGAACAATTGGTCTTTTAATTTGCTATGTAAAAGTATGACTGGCAGTTTTTGTACTGATCATTTTCCACAGTAATACATTAATTCTATTTATAATCTGCCAGTGTGGTAGTTGATTTAGTGCCATTGACCAAACCATTTTATATACTAAAATCCACACTTTGTTTACAATACTTTTATAATCTAAAAGTGATTTAGGATTTGGAGGATTGTCCCTTTTGGTTGGAACTTCTTAGTTTAACTAGGCCTTTTCCTATTGATTTTTATTTTATTTTATTTTTCCCAGTAACTACCGTAAAATGATCAAATTAACCCAGAAAGATACAGGGACTTCAGATACAGCTGTGCACCTTACAGGATTCATACCCTATAGTTCACAACAGACATTAAACTGTTCATAGGACAAACTTATGGTGAATTATCAAAACGTACTGTACATAGTGAATAGATTCAACAGAGTAATTAATGGTGGCAAAAGGTGAATGCCAAGGATCTTAATGTGATTTCTATGAATATTACGCACAACTCGCTTTAGTGTATTGCATGGTAGCAAGTCATTAAGAGCTGTGGGATGATGAAGGGAAACAACTGTGAAAAGAAGCTATCCTCATTGAAAAGTAACACCAGTTTCTTGATAACAGTTTGGTGGCTGTAAACAAAACGTCCCCTTGTTGGCTCCATCCAAGGTAAATACAATGTTCCGAAGGAGGAGACCTGACCTGGACAACTGACAGGCAATGTAATCAACTGCAGAGTTGGTGGCACAGAGTGAACCTAGGAAAAGAGTGTCAGGATCCTCCTCCAGGCAAGATTTGTCTATATAGGCCTTCTTTTGTTCTTTAGCTTCTCTCACCCTACTTTTTTTCTGTTGTTTTAGTAGCATCTTGTAGTAAAGAGGCACAGCAAGTCTCAACAGATGATGTCTGATCACAAGGTCCCCCAGAGAATCTCTTGAGATAGCACAGCCAAATTGGCACTCCACAAAGAACAAGAAACTGTAATGCCACGGCTGAGAAACACAAGAACAGAAGGGTCATGGAGCTCATCTTCTCCATGGACATGTCACTGTCACATCCCTGTAAGTCCAGAAGAGTCTTAGTGTACTCACTATAGACTGGGGAGGAAAGTACAGCATTTACAATAAGTTCAGACAACCCGCATCTGAAATTCTAAATTTAAGTCTGAAAAATAAAAATGAAGTTGTAATTTCATAATATACTGGCATCATGAAAGCTGTATTTTTCCAGATCAGCTTTTTTCTGTCCCAGTGAAAGTTTCTGCTTCTGCAATATGGCATTCTGCCTGATATAGGGCTGTAATAAATGAAGTTGCTGAAGTTATCAATGTAAAAAATGTATTCCTCTTTCTCCCCTACCCTTTTCTGTATATATTTTTGAGGGAATATTATTTTATGATTTTTAATCTTATTCGGTTGACAGCATGGATCCAAATAAATGCTGCCAGCCCAAAAAATGTGAAACTATCAAACCTATGCTATCAAACCATTACACTGCAAGAGTCAAGAATGTACTGAAGAACGTGTAAGCAAACAGTGATGATACCAGCTGCATCAAATAGAAATTAAAACAAGTCACCATTTTCTGGGGTGACAAACTTTGCTTTTGATTTCTGATCCAGTTCATTTCTGAACAGAAATGAAATATTTAAAAGTGAAGAAGTGAGTGTCTTAAACTGTCTATTACTGTTTTTTGGGGTTTTGTTTGTTTGTTTGTTCATTTTTTTGTTTGTTTGTTTTTGCAAACAATAAAAAAAATAATAAAAAATATTAATCATTTGGTAACTTCTTCAAATTTTCTTAAACAACTTAAAACTACAAGTGTTGCTGATTTATTTAGATGAATCTACTCTCCAAAAGAACTGGGCCCATATCTAGTACAATATGCATTCTCATTTAAAAGATTTTAATTCTGTCCATTTCAGTAGGAAGTTAAGAGCCTAAATACTTTACTTAGAGTCCTTCTTCAAGCCTGCCATCACAAAGGCAGAGATTGAGCCATTGGCCCATGGGCAACCACTTTGGCCTTTCCCTGTGGAACAGCTCTGCATTGAGACAATAATCAGTGATGTTGCAGACCCAGCCAAGAGATGCTTTTCATCCTGACACGGAGCTGTTCCTAGTGGAGATGAAGACCCATTCTTGGGTGGCTTACTTGCTCTGCTAGCCTCCCTTTACAGTCAGGGGTGAAAACAAGTCCTTCAGGAAGGAAATTCAAAGATTTATATTAGGCTTCTACCCTGAAACTTCTTTTGAAGGAGCCTGTTTCTCCATGGATTACTCATAAACATTAGGACACTTTTACTTCAGTCAAATCATGTGACTGCTTTAGAGTATCCTGTGCCAAAATAATCAAATCATCATGTCAAGGCACACATGAAGGTGGAACAGGTTTAATTTAAATGAATTAAGATGACTAGGGAACTTCTTCAATATTCCAAGTAAGTGCTAAACTTACAATTCTGATTGTTCCACAAAATATCCTTTTCCTCTGTATTTCAATCAGAAAGTATATCCTATAATGCAGAAAGCTCTTTACAAATGTTTTATTGGAATAGACATTTCACATTGAAAAACGCTATTCCTTTATTTTTGCAAAGAAACATATATATTTTTTTCCCAATTTGCACTACAATTTGTTTTATGTCTACTGTGGTTTACCATCTCAGCTGAGCCTCATGACCTCTTAAGTGTCTTAAGAGTGAAATTCAGCATTCTGTCTCACTATTTCTTCACACGTTTTGCTCTTTTTTTTTTTTTTTTTTTTTTTTCCTACTACTTTCACCCATCCTAGAGCCATTTTTTGTTTGATTATTTTTTTCTTCAGCATTTGCTTTAAAACTCAGGGCCAGATTGTGAGCAGTAGATCAGAGAAACATTCCTCTATTGTCATTAATAATAGCTAATGTGACTGCTCATTAGTGGTAGCTGTTCACAATCTGGTCTGTGTGATTTAGCTTTCTTTCCTTTATAAGAAAAGCTACTGATTTTCTCCCTACAGCCCACATCACTCCTCAACTAGCTATTTCTCCCCTACTTTAATATATTAATATATGTGTATGTATATACACATACACACATCTAAGTGCTTATTCTCTCCCATTCAGTGCTAAATAAAATCTTAGGCATTCACACATGACAGTGAGATTCATCTGAGCAATTACAGTCACACCTAAAATTGTCACATTAGATTTCTTTTATGCTCAGTGTGGAGAAAGAAGCAGTTGTAGGACACAATTCATCCCATCTAAGTAAACTTCTAAAATGGGTCAGATGAATCCCATATTTAGCATCACCAGTTATCCAGAGAAGCTCTTATGAATCAACTGCCTCCATCATAAATATTTTCCCTTGATATTTTTTACTTTAAACCATTTTCATTAAGATGTAAAGAATAGGTGCCCTAGCTACAAGTACATATTATTCAATCTATTTTAGGGATGTTCTTTTTATGTTCTGTCACACATTTACACAGAGTCACAATAGAATATAAGGATCTGTACAGTAACAGCAGTATTCATGAAACTTGTCAGGATGTAATTTTCCTTCTGTCCTATTCAGTGATGAAGAACACAGTAGTAAAATAGGTGTACATGCCATACACATGGCAATGGTAAATCAGTAATATGTGTCTATAGTGTTGACTTTTGCACAGAGCTACCAACTTGGACCAAAATGAGCTGCTATGGGAAGGGAAGGGAAGGGAAGGGAAGGGAAGGGAAGGGAAGGGAAGGGAAGGGAAGGGAAGGGAAGGGAAGGGAAGGGAAGGGAAGGGAAGGGAAGGGAAGGGAAGGGAAGGGAAGGGAAGGGAAGGGAAGGGAAGGGAAGGGAAGGGAAGGGAAGGGAAGGGAAGGGAAGGGAAGGGAAGGGAAGGGAAGGGAAGGGAAGGGAAGGGAAGGGAAGGGAAGGGAAGGGAAGGGAAAGATTTATTTTTTTTTTTCAAGAGAAGCATGAAGGAGCAACAGGAAGAAAATAGTATTGGGAACATTTTCAGAAGTTTTCTGAAAAGACTTTCAAGGAAAGACTAAACCTTAAAAAGGCTTTATCTGTAATTAGAACATAAATCATTCTTCTGTGGATTTATAGACACCAGCTTCATGTTTTATTGCATTTTCAGTCTTTTTTGTTCAACCGTTTAATTAAAAACTCATTTTACAGATGGTAGAAAGAGCATAACTATGGAGAGTCACACATGTTCCTTGGTGCTTGATTCCTTACACTTGATCTATCATGAATTGCCAGATTGTCAGCAGCTCAGTGAAGACCCCTCACATGGAAGGAGTCACAAGAGATTGTCTCTTTCATGAGCTCAGATTTTAGCAGTTTCAGAAGGCAGGTCTATGTGTCATTTCACATTCTTACCCTGTGGAGGGAGACATGAGGGAATGTGAATGAATGTCTAACCTATATATGATCCAGGTACCCAAAGGAATCCTTTCATTTTGTCTTAATGAGGTCAGGAATACATTAAGAACTCTCTACTACTTCTGCCTTGTCATTACTACATGTTTCAAGACTTTCTATCTGCACTTTGAGTAAACAAATGGGCTGCCTATTCTGGGAAACCTACTTTGAAAAGATGATGGTGATTTGTTCATTTAGGATTCAGGAAGGCTGCTTAAGGACTGCCCTGTGCTGAAGGCGTGCAATGAGCTTCTCCATCTCCACAATGGGTTGCTGTTAGAAATATAATTCTTCATAAATCGGTATGCACCTCCTGAATTACTTGAATTACTTCTGAATTAATTGAATTACTTCTCTAACTAACTAGATTTAGGTTCTGAAGTTTTGTCAGTGAATAAGTACTAAATTTTGGGGGACTGCACAGTTTCCTGTTTAACTGATTATAGTTTTAAGATAGGCATCAAAACTTGCCCTTCTAGAATTTGAATGTTGGTGATAAACAGGGAGTGAAAAGGAACAAAAATCATACATTTACACTTATGTTCAAAAGCAGAAGAGGACAGGTAACTGCGGTGCAGACTTTCACATTTTAGCTAAGTAATATTTCACAGTACCTCACAATAACCCTCACTATTGCCAAGTGCAAGTATCATTCATGTCTTCTTTTCTTGCCAAGATTGCCAAAGAAGTTACCAGGCATTCCCAAGGGATGAGAAAAGTCATTTCACACAGGTCAGAAAAGCTGCTCAACATTAAAGCTTCTATATATGTGCCTCAATAAAAGCCAAGGATTTTGCTTCCACGATTTATGTAAGAAAGTAGTTTTATTCTCTCTCTTATGTACATTATGACACAGTCTGAAGTTGCATTCATCACTCTGCATTCATAGCACACTGTCGTGCCAATCCTCCTCTTCTCTCCAGCAACAAGTATAAAAATGATACCACTTAGGAGTGAATCAGTCAAATTACTTACTGAGAAAAAATACTGCCAAAAAACCCTCTCTCTTTTCCAGCAGGTTTACCTGTGTCGGGAATGACCTATCAGTGAGTGACTCTGTCTTGTGTTCAGGTCCAATACAGTCAGGAAGCCCAGTGAGACAAATGACACTTTGCATGAAAGGCAAACAGCTACAGAGAGAAAACATGACTAATAGCATAGGGCGTGTTGTTATAACCTTTAAAACTGTTCCAATCCACTCTTCTCCTTGAATATTTACTCACACATTTTTTTCTAATAAATATACCCTCCCACACTTATTATGCCATGCAGGATCTCACAGCTCCTTTTATTTTTTTCTTTTCTTTTAACATATGGTTCTTTTGCTACCTACTCGGTCTCTAGAACTACATTTAGAAACGATGCATAAATACAACTTGTTATACTCATCTGCAAACTCTGCTCAATGCTCTCCTTTATTAGCACCTTTTCACTGGTCAGTATGGTTGAAAGCACGAGAGATTTAACATTTCTGTGAAAGATTTTTTTGTTTGTTTTTTATTTTCTCACCAAAAGTCAAGATGCCATTATGCTAGTGTGTAATAAATTCAGATGCAGATCTCAATACTCTGTCTGGGTCCCACCTCTATGTAAACAATTCATTCCCATTTTAGAAACTAACACAAGCAAAAAATTAAAATGAAATTTGTTTCTGCAAAACAGAACTTTAATGCTTTACATGATTATTAAAGAAATTCAGAGAACTTTAAAGATAATAATACAGTAAAACACCAGAGTCTGAATTTATATTCCGTGGTTGTATGAACTAATAATTATAATAGTTTACAGTTCAATATAAATATTTTTAAAAATAAGTAATTTACTTCATGAAATGCAGATGACTAACTCATTAACTTTTGACAAAATCCTGTCTAGGATCTGTTTTAAAAATGTCTCCCTCCAAAAACCTAGAATAGCTCATCACTAAAGATAACCACCATTCAATCCAGAGATACCACTCCTTTCACAGATAGTTATTGGTAACTTCCCATGCAAATCAATTCTCCTTCATGGAAAAGTTTTGTGTCCCCAAATATCAGATTGTGAATATGACTGATGGTTTGGGCTCTATGATCAATAAAAGCTGGTTACAGGATTTTTGCCTCTGTTTAATCCTAGGAGCCAACTGGAGAAGCCCATTTCTGGCTTATGGCTAAGATCCATGCATTTCAGAATTGCTGCCACCTCTGAGCGCTTCAACAAAATAGTTGTTTTAAAACCAGTGTGGCAAACACAAGACCTTCCCCAGACTCTGATGATACTTCTGGACAAGAACAAGCCAAAGAGTCTCTCAGAGTCCCTTACTACATTTTTATGCAGTTCTATTCTACATTAGGATAAGAAATCACAGTCCTTCTTCTCCCTCTGTCTGCAGAACTAAGGATTCCCTAACACAAAACTACACTGACATGAGTTCACTCCAGTACATCATTTCAGATTGCACAGTAAAACCACACTTATCTGAAAGTGTTCTGGACATGTCTTTCTTCCAAACAGGTTAGTTTACATTTAATCATTTTCTGTATTACCAGACACGTCACCATTTAAATACAAATGTCGCTACACATGCTAGCTCTTCTTCATCCATATGTCATTGTGTTACTGTGCAAAAAAAAAAAAATAAAATAAAATAAAAAAAAAAAATTACATATCCAGACTTTCTGTACTACATGTTAATCCACTGAGGTTTTTTCCTCAAAGTAAGTTGCCTTCAACACTTAAGTTCAGTGTGAGTTTCTGAGCCATTAGTATCTGTCTTCAGAGTTAGAAAGGCAAAAAACTAAAAGGCAGAGTACAACCTGAGGACGATCTAACAGAAAAACAGAATATTTAGGATTGAGGCAGAATAATTGAGCACTGGCAGAAATAAATGTGCCAAAGCAAAGAGAGAATGCATCCTTTCCATTTTGTAAAACTGTGTTTAAAAATGGCTATGTTCTAGAGAAAGATTAACGCCCTTATACAGACTAACAGGAAATGTATGTTGGAGCTACAAACCTGTTTCAAGTCTACTTTGCCAGGTATTAATAATATGTTCTTAAATATCTCACCACCATCTTTACCACCACTATACTAACTTGGACTTGAAAAAATAATAATAATAAAAAACAGTTAAGGGTAACATTACAGAAATCACAGCTTGCTAATACAAAGTTACACTGAAGGAGTCCTTACACATGTAAAAAGTACCTTATAAAGAAATTAAAAAATATATAAATAAATCAAATTTAAATGGCTACCTAAATTTATCTACCTCCTCTTGGAAATGGAAGGCCTAGCATGGATAAAGTCCGAATCTGAGACAAGCATATTCTGCCTTCAATAATTTTGTACTTCAGCTGAAAAATAAGCATGCAGGCTCATCCTAGGTGTTAGTAAAATATATGTTTCCCCTTGCATGATGCCTCCTTGTTTTCAAACTTTTTTTTTTTTTTTTAATTTCAAAAACCTTCCCTTTCTTCCCCTTCCTTGTGAACACCGGCCCAGAAGTTCCTATCATTTTACTGAAGTGATGTTTCAGAATTCTGCAGTTTCGGTTAATAATTGATAAGAAATACTAACAAAATCTTACCAGTGGACAGACATCATATTTCCGAAATAGCAGTAGCTTCCATTTCACTATTAGTAAAAATCTTCAGCAAATTAGAGGGGCATATCTTTTCATAGGGGTTTTAAGCTTCTCTTATACTCTCACCTCCTAGGTTTCTCAGATGAATTACTCTATTAGTAAGTAGGATATGTATTTCCTCAAGTCAATATTTCTGAAACTAATATTGCCTGATGTGTGTAGCTGGTCTAACAGTTGTAATTACTAACCGTTTGCTGACAATAGCATATTCTTTAAAGTCATTAATGTACCCTTGTCTACTTCTTGTGGTTTTTGTTATGTATCTCTCAAGAGCCAAGCTAACCTTAGGGCTATAACACAGAGAGACAGGCACCTTTTTTCAAGCAAGTCGGTACTGAGGATCTGTGTAAAAACCTAATGAATATCTAAAACAGAAACAGCTGTACTCCACATCTATATTCATGAGCTCTGTGTTCTTGAAAATATCTTTGCAATCACAACTTTAAGATTCCTAAGAATTGCACCAAGGATATTTTGAGAAGTTATTTTCCAGAGCTGGTAACCATTATTGTCAGTTTCAGTTACCGTACTTTGTCAAAAAATAAAGGATACTTTTTAAAATACACCAGAAAAAAATATATACAGCTTAAAATATAATACACTTTCTGCTTCATTAGTGAAATGTCACACTGAACACTGAATGGGCATCTATCTGCCTCTACTAATGAGCTGGAGAAAGTTAGTGTTTTCCACAGCATATTTTCAGCATTTGTAGAATGCTGAAGGGTCATGCAGAGATCACGTGATCTACATAAAGTGTAGGAAATTAATGTACTTCCAGAAAAGCATAAGTAGTTTTGTAAGTGTGATGGAGCTGCCAGCATTCAGATGCCCTTTTCCTACCTCTTGTGCCATTACATTTTTAAAGAGAACAAAAGTGAAAGATGTGTTTTCTAGGCCCTCTTATTGCCTCACTGAATGCCATTGTTTTAAACACATATAAACAGGTAAAGATGACATTATTCAACACTAATATCAAACTGAGGGAGAGCTGCTGTAGCAATGTTCATCTCCAGTGTATTGGGAAAAATTCGAGCCTATTTCTCGTAAGTAACCTGGCCTAAGCAGTGCCTGCAACAAATACAGATGGAACAGCAGCACTGTGAAAAAGAGCAGCAGTAATATACTGGCTTGTTTCTCCAATGAACTTGTTTAAAAGTCATAACAGACCTGCTGCCTTGTTCAATGAATTGCCTGCAGGTTCCCTTTATTTTTATGTGGTACCAGAGACTGAAGATGACATCTCCAATTCAGAGAACCCAGAGTCGGCCCTTCTCGAAAGAATAAATCAAGGGAAACACCGGTGTGTGTTTTTTTGTTGTTGTTGTTTGTTTCTTTCTTTTGTGTTTGTTTGTTTTAGATACAAACTGACAGTTTTATGTAGAATTTTAGGAAATAATTAGTTTTCTAACTTCTATGTCTTATATTCCCCAAATTAGTAAAAGCTGGGGAACAAATTAAAAATAAATAAAAAAAAAATATTTAAAAAAATAGCAGTCTCAATCCATCTCCAAGTGGTTTTGTTTGTATGTTTGTTTATTTGTTTCTTCAGGGATCCTACAGTGCACACACACATCCACCTTATAACAAATGCTTACCCATCCTTGCAATGAATGCACATCCTACACCACCTCACCCCTTACATGTGTTAATCTGGTTTAAGTGGGAAAGTAGTCTGGAGCAATGTTCTGAAAGACTTCACTTTGAAGCCCAGTTGAGATCCTGTCATCCTCATTTCCCTGCCCCTGCTCACACAAAGTGTCTTGGTATGCTGCATTGCAAAAGCCTATTCCAAAGAAAGAGCATTCCATAGTGCTCTCCTGGTTTCCAAAACAGAGTCAGTTTAAAGTTGTTATACACAAAAATCATTTGGGATTGTAATTATGAAACGAGTACCTCCTCACAATGAAAATGTTAGTTCCCTAGTGTGCTCCACTATTAAGGCTACCAACGCTTCCATACTAATCCCACACAGACACTGCTTGATATCCAGTCTGGTAAAATAATGCCAGACTGAAAAAAAAAAAAAAAACAGCAAAAAGAAGACAAATCTGCTGCTCCCAACCAAACAGTTCTCTGCTCACACCAGCCACTGAAACTGACCAAAAGATACAAAAGTAAGAAAGACAAGAAAGTCTGTTGTAAGGTGGAGGTGAATCAGACTTGCAGAAGGGTTGGCAACTGGGGAAATCATCCTCTCCAAGTCCATTTCAAATACCCATGAACCCTTGAAACATACTGTCAACAGGAGCAGAGGAAGGAGTTGCTCATAGAGCTGTAGGCAGCCTTTTAAATTATGACTGAGACTTGCTATTTCTGAGAGTCACCACAGGAAAGAAAAGTCTTCACTCAAATTACATGCAAGAGTAAAAAGCTGTAAGGCCAATGCAGGAACCCAAAATATAAGAGCTTTCTACATATGTGCAGCAGAGACACCAGGTCACAGGAGGCCATGACCTGTTAGAGAACACGAATAAGATGAATAGGTTAGCTCCTGTCTTTTTATTTTGTTTCTGGCACCCAATCTTCCACAACCAGAATCACAGAATGGACCATGTCGGAAGGGACCTCTGAAGATGATCTAGTCCAATCACCCTGATGTGCAGGATCACCTAGAGCACGTTGTGCAGGATTGCATCCAGGTAGGTTTTGAATATCTCCAGAGAAGGAGACTCCACAACCTCTCTTGGCAACTTGTCCCAGTGCTGTGTCACCCTCACAGTACAGAAGTGCCCCCTCATGTTGAGACAGAACCTCCTGTGCTTCAGTTTGTAACCAGTTCCTCTTGTCCTGCTGCTGGACACAACTGAAAAGAGATCGGCTCCAACCTCTTGACACCCTCCCTTCAGATACTTATACACATTAATGAGGTCTCCCCTCAGTCTTCTCTTTTCCAGGCTAAACATGTACAGCTCTCTCCCTGTACAACTGGTGCTCCAGTCCTCTCATCATCTTTGTAGCCTTCCTCTGGATTTTCTCCAGTAGCTCCATGTCCCTCTTGTACTGGGGAGCCCAGAACTGGACACAATACTCCATGTGTGGCCTCACCAGGGCTGAGTAGAGGGGGAGGATCACCTCCCTTGACCTACTGGCAACATTCTTCTGAATGCAGCCCAGGAACCTGTCAGCCTTCCTGGCCACAAGGCCACATTGCTGACCCATAGTCAGCCTGCTGTCCACCAGGTCTCCCAGGTTCCTCTCTGCAGCCCTGCTCTCCAGCAGGTCAGCCCCCAGCCTGTACTGGTGCTTGGGATTACTCCTCCCTAGGTGCAGGACCCTGCACTTGCCCGTGTTGAACTTCATGAGGTTCCTCTCAGCCCAGCCCTCCAGCCTGTTGAGGTCCCTCTGAATGGCAGCACAGCTCTCTGGGGTATCAACCACTCATCCCAGCTTTGTGTTGTCAGCAAACTTGCTGAGGGTGCACTCTGTTCCATCATCCAGATCTTTGATGAATATGTTGAACAAGACTGGATGCAGTACTGACCCCTGGGGGACACCGCTAGCTACAAGTCTCCGACTAGACTGTACCACTAAGCATAACCCTCTGAGCTCTGCCATCCAGCCAATTGCCAATCCACCTCACTCTCCACTCACCTAGGCCACACTAACTGCACTCCAAAGTGAAACTAAAGCATATTTCTGACAATACTGCCTCCTGATGGACAATATGGATGTGTCAGTGGTAGGGCTGTTCTCTGCACACCACTTCCAGCGTGGCTCCTGGAGGCCATGAGCCACTGAATATCACTCCTACCATCCCACTGCCCAGCACATGCAGCATGTAACTTCTAACACCTCATTGTAAAAGCACTGCTTTGGGCTGTGGCAGAGGTCTCTCTTATGTAATTATTTCAGGCATGGTGAAGTGGAAAAAACACACACCACATATTAATAACAACAGAAATTGAACCTCTGGAAGATTTGCATTCAGACTTGTAGCAGGTAGAATTTAATATGCAAAATCTCTTTGTATCAGACTCGTCATGCAGAACACCAAAATGCTTTTGCTACAATGTTGTTGATACCAGCACGTCTTTGGAAATTTCATTCTGAACCTTTGCATGCAGGGATAACCCTGGTAGGCACAAATCCAGCATAAGTCTTTTACATCTGTGGAGCAGACACAATTATCTTCCTAGCCTGTCACTTGCCTCCCACATCTGCAATTAGCTGTCATTGTCTCTGCCTACCTTAGAGTGCTACTGTCAACTTCTCTTTGAGTGTTTTCTGTAACACAAATCCATTGTTCCCAGTAAAATTTATTTTCTGATTATAAA
Source organism: Aythya marila (assembly GCF_965140915.1). Classification (NCBI taxonomy): domain Eukaryota; kingdom Metazoa; phylum Chordata; class Aves; order Anseriformes; family Anatidae; genus Aythya; species Aythya marila. The sequence continues at coordinate 19,668,376 of NC_139080.1, read as the reverse complement.
GGCAAGCTAATTCTTTTTTTGTTATTGTATTGTACGTTCTCATAACTATCTAAACTGTTTGTAACTGATAACACATTTTTTAGATGGAAATGAATTCTCTTCTATTTGATCTTGATTTACTTCTTTCATGGGTTTTGTGCAGAAGAGCTAAGTAACAATGATATCAAAAAAGTCACATAAGGCAGATAGAACTATTTATTATCTCTCTCTGGTTTTATGTGCCACAAGATTCTAGCAAAATAATCTCATATTCCTCTTTTTGTTTTTGAATGAATGGCTTCATTTGTAAAAACTCCCTACTTGCATTCCACCCTGAAACCCAGTTTTATTATCCAAGTGTGAGTTAGGCATAGTGATGGGTAAATTACTCTGAATCAGAATAAAATCATTTTCTTCCCACTCAGATGTGTGGATGAAAAAATGGACATAGAGATTTCCACAGAACAGCAAGAACATTTGTTGAGCAGTTTTGAACTGCTGAATTGTTGCAATTATTTAAACTGACATAGAAGAGCTCTGCCCCTCCTCCACCAGGCTTAGTGGGGATGCCGTGCTCATGGCATGTAAATAAGCACTTGTTTAAATACTTGCCGTGCAATATGCTCACCATGGGCTGTCAGCGACTCTGTGTCATGCAGCGTGACAGAAAACACAGGAAACATTGAAGGCCAAGGAATGAACACACCACCACCATGGTGAAGCAGAAGCTGGTCACAACAAGATCGGCAGACAGCAGCCATGCTCCAGTGATGCAGAGGGCAGATGGGCTGCAGCAGCCCTAAAGCAGAAAGTGGATGGCATTCTGCCATGCATGGAGCATGAGAAGGACTAAGTTGTTACCCAGACATGTCGGCCAATGCCAGCTTCAGCACCAACTCTCATGATCCTGCTTATTGTGCCAAAATGTCATGGAAACAGTTCTACCTCTGGTGTTGCTCAAAATACCATTCCTCCCAAAACAGGCTGACGTAACCTACTGCCTCCTCTCTGTGCTCAAGGATCAGCACTGCTGAGAGCAGCCAGAGTGCATCCTGGGTCATTAAACATAATTAAAGACACTTGAATTTTCGGCTGTGATGTAACCAAGGGAATAGCTCTCACATCAGCACAATAACATAGCAAATTTATTAACTGTGGTGACGCTGTTAATCTGTGTGATTCTTTCTTAAAAATAATAATCAACACAGGGCTTTGTACCAGGACAAATGTTTAAAAATCCTTAAAAACTTCAGCAAAATAGAAATTCTGCAAAATGCTTTTTTTCAAAGGATTGGAGTATCACTCCATTTTTAGGCCAATTACATAATCTGTCTTTCCAAGTTAATTCAACATCATCATGCATCATTTGTCCATATCAGAACATCCAATTTTACTATAGTTTTCCTCATTCAGGGCATTACTACACAGTTCGGACCAGTTTGTTTTATGGATGAGAGAGCTTTAAACTATATATGGCAATAGAAAAAAAACAGAAACCATTTTTAAAAGTGAATAGCAGCAAATACCTTCAGTCCACTCAGAATATTCCTTCAAAAGTCAAGCCAATGCAAAATTGAATAGTGTTTTTTTTTCCCTGAAAACAAAATCTTTAAGGGGAATGTTAATAGAGAAATCTTCAATATTATAAGAAAGGCAACTTGCCTTCTGCTAAGGATTAAGATGAAAATTCCCAATCAGCTCTATTTTCAGCATGAGGTATGCCCATTCATGCCTGGATGGAAAATGTTTCTGTGCCAGCACCCACCCTGCAACAATAGTGGCACAGGGAGGAACATGAATGCCCTTAAAGCAAGCTTCCACAACCTGGGAGGAAATGCATCTCCAACACGCTCCTCAGAGCTTGGCAGCCCATCCAGCTGTCTCCATCCATATCACCTCTCACTTAATTTCTGAGAATAGTACAAAGATCCACATTCAGTACATCATCAGATGTTACTCTTAAGCAAATTTTCAGGTAGCTCCAATAATATCAAAGGTATTAACAATGAAAAAGTCTGCCTTTTCTCTCCACTTTTTTGATCCAAACCCTTTTTGGTTTGGATGCAACCAAAGGCTTTCAGATTTATTTACACTCCCATACCCCCACCCTCACCCCACTCCCTACAAAGTAATGGTCTCAAGCCTGTGGTCAGTGATCTTGCTATATCGGACTTTTGCTCTCTGTTTCTCATTTGCAATTTATATATATAACAGAATATGAAAGTACAAAGGAATACACTAACTGCAAGACATACTTCTCCGAGCTGAAATTCTGTTTTGGAGAATAAATTTATTTATTTATGGTTTTGCTTTTTGTTTGTTTGTTTCTTTGTTTTTCCTCCTAAAAGTTTTAGCAAAAGTGGCTTATTTTTCTGGTTAGGTTTTTGACAAACACACTTGGCCTACACCTGGGAAAAGTTTTTATATGCACAATCAGTATTTCCAGACAACTGGTATTTTTGGTAATTGTTACTGGTTTTAATTACTAAGTCTATTTAGAAGATAGAGATAATGAAGGGCAGAAAAAATTACCCAACTTCCTTGTTCCTGAGTCAATGGAAAAGCCAGAAATAGAACCAAGGAAGCTTCAGCAGCACCCAACCCATACCTGGCATCTCAAAAAAAAAAAAAAAAAGCAGTGTTAGAATGATTGGCAATATGAGCCAACATCCATGGGCAGTTTCACACAGTGGCATCCTCAACCAAACAGGAAATATCTGAGTTATCTAAGATCCTGCCACATGGTGACGACTGGCAAGCACTGACTTGTTACCAGCACACACTGTACACCAGTATTGCACCTCCAACATGATTTTTTTTTAATCACAAAGTGTTTTATTGCTACTCAAAGTCTAAAGTTAATTGACATTGTTAAGAAAATGTTCACTTGCTGCAGAAACATTACTTTTATAGTATAAATTAGTTTAGCACACAATGTTCTCAATTAATGGTGATTAAGGTTCAGATATCATTAATCACATCACTTCTTTAAAAAAAAAAAAAAAAAAGCACAAATAAAGATGCTTCAGGGTGGCTAAGTTGCTAGATATTTTGTCATTATCAAGTTACATACTGTGACTTGTTCTATACAGAATGTCTTTGAGACTATAAATCTGCAAATGTGGGGGGTGCCTTTTTTTGTGTGCGTGTGGTTTTGTTTTGTGGCTTTTTTCTTTTTTTCAGTGATCAGATTTTTATCTGGTATAAAACTGATATAAAACTGGTATAAAGCAACATCAGATTTAGCCATCCCAAATGGTGTAGCAGAGGTTAAGCCCACATACATCTAATCATTTTGTGGACAATAGGAACTTTTTGAGTTGCCTGGAGAGCTTTACAGAACTGTAAAGTTCTAAACAGATGTTGAAGTGTGATCTTAAAAAGTGTTTCAAGCTGTGTTCCCGGGTCATCTAAGTCCTTAATATCTCAGACAGAGAAGAACTTGCAAGGCTTAGATGCCTGTTTTAAATGTATTTATTTGTTATTCTAATCTGTACGTACATGCATTCTCTGGAATCTAAAAGTCTGATTCACTGAAAGTGGTTAAGTAAACATACCTTCACCTCAGCTCTGCCAACACATTTCTTACGTATATGTCATCTGTCTGCTTTATGACTAAAAGATTTTTTTTTCCAGAAAAGCCAAAACTTTACCAGGAGAGTGGATTATCATCTTCTGTTTCATATATCACATTACATTAAGGAGAGTTGTTTGACTAGTCAAGCACTCACTGAGAAACACTGATCTTTGCTACTAAGGCAGAAAAAGCATCCATTTGAATTTCAGATCCTTGATTTTCATCAGTCACAGAGAGGGGAAAAAATCCTTCTATTTACAATATACATGTAAGTAAAATTCCGTGAACTTAATAAAATAAGCCCCAGAGTATTCTTTAAAAATTATGTAGAATTGCATAATTGCATTCAAAAGAGTAAATACTCTGAAGCTCACAACTCATCTTTGACAGGTGTGTTGGCATTTTGGTAAGCAGATGAATGAAGGGACTCTGAAGAGGAGCTTATAGCACAGTTCAGAGATTCTCCTTTGTCGTTCTTTACAGGTGAGTGCAGGCACAAAGACAGGAAAAAAAAAAATGAGTTTATTTAAATTATATTCAAATCACCCTTTTGCCACCTAATATATTTCTGTAAGACTCGAAGAGGAGGAATAAAGAGGCAGAATAGATATTTCTGTTTTTATTCCTGTGTATTGTGTTTGGCTGAAGGATATGGACAGAGGCCAGGGTGGTAACTGAGAGCATCCCTCAAACTGAGTGGAGACAATTACACCAAAGCGTCTCCAGACTTCTCCACCCTGGTGCCAAAGCACACTGAAGACCAGTCCTGAGACCTTCTCCAGGGCACTTCCTAGCATTACTGAGCAATGAGGAGTATCCTGCAAAAACCAGGGGAGTATTGAGCAGAGGAGCACCTCTGAGGGTCCCTCACTGGCACGGCCAATGCAACTCTGCTGGCCCCCAATTGCAAAGCCCACTGAGACAGGGCCCTATTGAAAAGCTCAGAAGGATGTATCTACTGCAGTAACCTACACTATTTAAGCCAAAGAGAATTTACTCGCATGAGGGGAAAGGGACTTAGGGTTCATACACCCTAGATATCTGCAGGGAAATAGAAGCTCTGCAAAACTAATGAATAGTCTAAAATAAATCTGTCTCCTGTGGGAATGTTTCTTTTGTCATAAAATATACGAATATTAATTGGACCAGGGGTTCAAACTCTACTTTTTTTTTTTTTTTAATTTTCTTTGTGAATATCCTAGCCAGTGGGCTCAACAATGCTTCCCTCTCCCCAGTGGATCTTTAATTATTCTGCAGAAAATAACCTTTCTTTTTCTTATTATTAAAATAAATTCATTAAGAGGAAGAAAAGGAAAGAGGTTCATTTTTCCTCAAAGGAAAAATGTGAAATTAATGGAATATAAAGCATACCAGATACTGATTTTAAACATGAACATTTATACCAATTTTAAGCTGAAATGTGTCTATTGGTTTAAACATAATACATCTGATTTCAGAATTTAGGAATGTGAATAGAATTCGAACTTAAAGAACCATGACCAGAACTGGACTTAGCTTTGAAATCAAGTCAGAGGCTTTTACCTTAGGTCTGGTGGGAGTCCATACCCACCCAAATTTTACAGCTTCTTTAAGTGTTTTCTTTGCGTTTCCCTAGCATTGGCAGGAAGTGGCAGCACAACAGAGATTTAAGATAACAATATTCCACAGAACAAAAACAGTGCAGGTTAATCATTATCAAAATAATACTAACAAGATAAGACTATTCACTAATTACACCTTAGGGCAAAAAATAGCCACGCTCTCATAAAGGACCTCATAATCTTCTCCTCTGTTTCCTTTCTCACACTCTACTGCTTTGCTACAAGCCCACCACAGCAAGGTTGTGGCTAGTCAGTGAGAAAAGCAAAATGGAACATGTTCTCAATGATCCTTTTAAAAAATTGATTATTAATTGTGTTACAGATACACTGTGCCTTTGTGTGATCAAGAAGACGCCCACAGAGGTATGTCTTGCTATCTCTACACACACAGAGATGGGCATGTACAGGTACTTTACAAAGGAGTAGCAATTTTTCTGTTTTATGAAACATCACAACTGAATATTGTTGTTAGCATTGCCTTGGTAATGAGTAATTAATATGGATAATAAATAATCATATTGATAATGAAAAATGTCCTTGTTTTTCATCAGATTTTTCATTTAAACCTCCAGTGCCTTGTGTACACAAATGTTCACCCAACTGCCTTCTGCAAAAGTTCGTATGCACAAACTGAAAAAAGTGAAAACTGAAAAAAACTGAACTGAAAAAAAACGAACTGAAAAAAGTTTGTATGCACGAACTGAAATTCCATATAAAAACAAGATGCTGCACACTTAATAAAGTTATTGATCACAATACCCACTTGTGTTTGGGTTTCATAAGTTTGACTTTGTCTGCCTTGAACTTCCCTGAGTTCAGACAGTAGGATTTGGTACAGAATCTGTTACCCCTTCAGTGGAAGTTAAATGAATTCTAAGTGACAGTGTTTATAGTCCGTAGTACATCATGGGAAGCTGGCAGGAAAACTCTTTACTGAGAAAGTTGTTTAACAGGCAGACAGACAGACACAAAAATTTACTAAAGGGAAGTGAAGACCTATCACTAGCATTCTTATCAACTCTTTTAAAATAATACTAAAAAACAAACAAACAAACAAACAAACATATGAGCAGGAAGAATGGAAGAAAAAAAATCAAATTATATGACAAAATGAGGGGGGAAAAGTCATGCATATATTTGCTAAAGACATAAAATTCAGGAACGAGTTAGTAAAATATTTCTGAATATACCAGGAAAATTACTTTCGATTTTGCTCTATTCCAAAGAGATAACAGCTATTACATTGACAGATAAATACACACACACACACACATACTAAAAGATGCAAAAGATTTCTTGTGATTCAGCATAATTCTGTCTGCAATATTTGAGAGACTTTTCCACTTTAATCTTACCACTGCATATGTCCGATATGATGGAAATTGATGTTGTTCCCATCTACAACCTGCTTATTAGTGAAGGAAAAGAGCTGCACCTATACCTCTCAGTGACTTTCAAATGAGACTCTTGGCAGCAGGAATGTCAAACACCTGAGCACAGATACAATGCAAAGTGCCTACAGTGATTAGGATCTCTGGCAGAAAGCAAGAATGATCTTTAAGACCAAGCTGGGAAGACACCTCTCAAGAGATATAATGGACCCTGTGAGGGACGAAGTCTGGATTAGGTGGACCTTAGACTTTTTTCACTCTTATTTTCCAAAGAAATATGAAATATTGGGAAAAAAGGGTGGAGTATTTCAGCAGGAGTGAACTGAAGTGAATCCAGTCTGCTTTTAGAACAGCAATGAAAAAGAACCCATAGCATGATATTATAAAACATATTAATTTGGCTTGTTTCATAAGATCTCAGTAAAAAGATGCCAGTGCAATTTAAGGCTTGATAGACAAATGTTTTTCATATGATTTTCTTATAGTTGAATTTGCCATATTTTCTCAAGTTCTTGGCATCTTTAAAACATAGGAAAAGTGGTTTTGTAAAAAAAAATCAAAGTTTTCCTATGACGAACTGATGAACTCACCACAGAGTAAAGACGAAGTGAATAATGGTGTTTGTATAATAACATATGTATAAGTTATATGTTTATAATTGTAAGGCTTATGAATATTTGAATTTCATGTAAACATGTACAAGCAAATGGAATCTACAGAAGGTCTTGGCCTTAAAAATCAATCCCCTTCATAACAATCAAGACCCTTAAGGATTTCACATCTGTGCAAAATGAAGTTAAAACATGGCAAACCAAGCAACCATGAGAAATAGCCTTCCTAAAAATGTAATAGTGACAGATAATAATTTTTCAACCCCAAGAGATAATAATTTCACTATTTAAAACTCTTAATGCTACACTGCATCTCTACATCTAGGGAATAGATTCTTTTCTCTCATCAGTGGATGATCTCATACCAAACCTATCAGTTTGTCAGTAGGGTTTGTATGTTGTAAGAAAATTAACGTATTGCTTTTACTTTTTCCATATTTGCCCCTGTTCAAAGACTCAGACAGTGCCCATAAAAATAAATAAATAAAATAAAATAAAATAAAATAAAATTAAATTAAATTAAATTAAATTAAATTAAATTAAATTAAAAAATAATAATTTAAAAGAACAAGAATACAACTATAATCTTAAGATATGAAGAACTACTATAAACAATTAAGAGAGCTCACTGAGACTGGTTTGCTAAAAGACAGTGCAAGATGTCTTTTGTAGAGATCAAAGATCTCTACAAAGACCTTGATGCTATTCATTGGCTTTGCTGATCCTTGAAATTCACCTGAACTAAGAAAACATACAGCAGCAATGTTAGCAGCAGAGCATAATGTGTTGATAAAGGGTCCACAGACTTGTCTAGCTGTTCTAACTGAACCAGGATCTTAGGGAAAGGGCAAAGTAATAAAGGACCAAAGCAGGTGTGGCACCAGTCCAGAGGATCCCAATAACAGTTTGGGATCAGCAGGACAGGGGTCAGGCAGTCACATGTGTTCATCCCCCTGTCCTCTGCTCTGGTGAGGCTGCACCTCAAGTACTGTGTTTGGTTTTGGGCCCATCACTATAAGGATATCAAGACTCTGCAGCATGTCCAGAGAAGGGCTATGAAGCTGGTGAAGGGCCTGGAACACAAGTCCTATGTGGAGCAGCTGGGGGAACTAGGTTTGTTTAGTCTGGAGAAGAGAAGGACCATACTGCTCTCTACAATTGCCTGAAAAGAATGTGTGGGGAGCTGGGGATCGGCCTCTTCTCACAGGTAACTAGTGATAGGACTAGAGGGAATGGCCTCAAGTTGCACCAGGGAAGTTTTAGGTTAGAAATTAGGAGACATTTCTTCTCTGAATGAGCAGTCAGACACTGGAATGGGTTGACCAGGGAAGTGGTAGAGTCACCGTCCCTGGGGGTGTTTAAGAAAAAGTTGGATGTGATGCTTAGGGATGTGGATGACATTGGTAGCAAGGTCATGGACCAGATGATCTTGGAGGTCTTTTCCAATCCTAATGATTCTATGATTCTATGATATGACATAGCTGAGGCCAAGCCTGGACATCCTGATCTGAGGGGTTGTAGAGTTGCCTGGCCAGGGCCCTGACAATCTGCTGCAATTGTACCATCTAGAGGTCTAAATAAAACAAATATTATTCATCCCCTTTGATATTATTTTCTTGAAAATAGGAGAAGGTCTTCTAGAAGTATTACAAAGGCTGTTGTGCATCATATTTGTTAAGATCAGCTAAACAGACTCAGATGACCGTTTGGAAGCCAATAACCTTTCTGAAGGTCTGAAAAAGTTGGATTCAGTACTTTAAATCTGATTTTCTCTTCTGAGTGCTTTAGTACTTCCTGCTCCCAGAGCAACTCAGAAGAGAGCATGTATAAAATCTCAGGAGAAAAAGAAAGTAGGTTCTTTTGCATTTCCCATTCAACTCCAAGCCTGTTCAGAGAAGATCTAAGTTTGATGTTTGCTCATTACTTTATCAAACTGAAGTTTGGTTTCTGTTTTATACTCACATGCTATATGAATAGCTCAGAGAACTTACAGAAACTGAAAATAAGGGCTTTGTGTATTTATTAAAATTTGTTCCTTTAAATAAGCTCCTAGTAGAATTTTTTGGGTTCATCAAAAGTCTCCAAAGAGCTGTTAGAATGATTAAGACAACACAGTCATATATATAGGTGTACAAAATGCTGAAGGCAGAAGAACATACCTGGTTTCCTTCTAAACAGTCAGTCCTATGTCAGCAGCACAGTCTCAAGGTGCAGAGCCACATGTGTAGACTTCATTCAGATAAAAGCAGCTCAGCATTTCTTCACCACACATTCAATTACACTTAAGTTGAAGCTGAGAAATTTTTACAATTTCAAACATTCATAGATGGCTTATTAAAATTGATGGACTGTTAGTAAAAATCTGTAATAAATCACACTGATCATGTATGGCAGGATCATAACACCAGAGAAACTGTATTATGAAACAATAAGCAGCTTATAAAAATTAGACTTTTTGAGGACCTTTTCCAGAAGAGGAAAAATAACGATATAGACTGGATTTCATCTTTGTTTTCAAACTTATGCTATGCTGTAAAGTGTAACAAAAAAGTCATGACCTATGGGCCACATCATTTTTGGCCCATTTATCATTTTTGTAGTCTCCTTGCTGTAAGACCTCTTGTGGATACCCTATAAGACAGATAAACTTGCTCAACTCTCAAAGCTCCTTGTCTTCCTTAAAGATAACATAGGTTCTTCTGTCACTAAGTCATATCTAATGGCCAAGGACTGGAGGAGAAGAAGTGGTATGGTTTCAGCAATTGCTCAGGTAGCATCTCACTTCAGCTCCCCTCTTTCAGGGCCAGGTTGGACTAATGAGCCCCTCACCTGTAGATCTGTGTACATCCACATACGCCAGGCACCTCTAGGAAAAGACAAAATGGTCACATGTACTGGGTGTCACCAGTATGGCCAGGCCTTTTCACCATCCTGTCTGCTGCCACCAACCATCATTATTGCTACACAAGGATATGCAAGTTTCTGTAAGATCTGTGATGAAGCTCTATTGTCCTCTCCTCCTCTATTACTGTTAAACCAGGGAACAAAGGGGTATGAACTTCACAGCAGTATTACCAGGCATTTTGTATACTCTTAGTACTCTGCTTTTCTGTAGTTCTTTATATCCTCATGGATTTTCCTTCAGGCTTCTTCCTTCTGCTGCCTGTGACAGACCTTTTGTTCTGTGTTTGTGCCAATTTAAACCCTCTTTATATTGCTTATACTTTTCCATATCAACATAAGAATACATATCCCTAATCCCCTTTGTGACTATAAAGAAACAGCTGAATGTAGGCTAACTGAAAGCAGATTTTCAAAGCTGCCATTGGTTAAATATTGACCCAAATATATTTGCATTAAAGCAACTGTCCACATTTACTGAAATCAATGGAGTATGTCACATTCCCAGTATTGGCCCAAAACTTTTGGTGTTGCAAGTTACACAGAGCTTGCAAAATATGTCTTTGTCCATCCTCAAAATATGACCAAGGATTGACAAGATCAAAATTTTCATTTTTAAAACTCATTTCTACAGGAAGCCAGGCATGTGTGATTCCCCCTGTGGTTTTGTATTCAGCAGAGTCCTTCTGCATATGGAGGTTGCAGGGGTAGAGGAGAAAGAGGGGGGTGGATCATCTCCACATTCTGCTCCAGATGCCATAATATCTTGCTGTGGTTTTCTGCCAGAGCAGTGCTTGCCACATTTAGTAAGAGACAGAATGAAGGGACTATATAACTTTATACACACTTTTGAAAAGAACACATAAGAGGAAAACCTTAGTGTACATGTATGCCCACTCAGGAACTGGGAAAAATAAATAAATAAATAAATAAATGCTGAAAAATGCTGGCATAGTGTGATGTGGTCTGTAAAATATTTTTGTACAAATTCTTAGGCTAATGGAACAAATTTTTGAGCAATATGAAATTTACAGATGGATTCTCTTCCAAGATTCAAGTTTCTCTTTGAGTGAAGGAAACTTATCTTTTCCTCCAAATGTATCACTAGAAGCACACTAGAAGCATTGAGACTTTTTTTTTTTTTTTTTTTTTTTCAGGGTTTGGGGTGGTGGTGGGGAAGGGAATTGGAAAAAATAAGGAATCTAATTTTTAGTTTAAAGGATATGCATGGTGGAAAGGATATTTTTCAGGCAGACAAAAAGTTGCCATCAAAATTCTTTGTTATAATAAGAAATAAAGACATAAATGGAAATTTTCAAATGCTAAAGTGTTTCAATTCAGACTATAATTATTTCCTTTCAAACCTATTCACATATTAGCCAAATAACAGCCTTACAAGAATCAAGAGCATGCAAGGTTCATTTGATCTCATTGGTAACTCCCACTTGGATTAAGCATGCATTTTTTTGGTCCCATATTTCCTGGCAAGGCAGTATACTTTCCTGCCTTATGGTTGTTCTATATTTATTCCACATTTTCCTCATGGAGGGCTCCAAACTTCCAGCACACTCACACCATTGCACAGTGTTCAGCATAAAACAGCATATGCTTTTATCTCGCAATTATCTTTCCAAATATTTAGTCAAAGGTCCAAAAACTCAGCTTTACTCTTTTTCCATTTTCCCTGAGATAAATAGCAACCTGCAGACAGAGCAAGAAGTGGAGGTGACAACAGGCTGTGACCAGCTCCTAAGCTAGAAAGGTCCAGGCAAATTCTTGTCTGCACATACGGAGGCAGGACAAAAGAGCTTGTGAGAGAAAATAAAAGCTGCAGATCTCTGTCACTGCCTGATATTTTCTTCTGTCTTTCAAAAACAATTAAAAGTCAAAAATGCTTTTAGAAATAAAGCTGTTTTTCATGCGGACACTGGCACTATGTGCTACACTGTACTGAATTTTAAAAAAGACAGAAACCCTCAGTCATTGTTAGCATTTGGCAGCTCTGACCACAAACTTGTTAAGTTTTACTTGGTAGAGATCTGAACTTTTATAATGTTCTGTGCTGGATCTGTGCCTTATGACTGCTGCCCCAACTGGAATGAAGTGGCAATGCCATACATGGAAGGATTTTACTGAAATATTTATAAACAAAATTATCAAGACCATCTCTTAGCTCTAGCTAGGGAGCAGAGATGATTATGTATAAATCAATGCTTTATTCAAATGAAACATCAGAGTGTCACCCAGTGCAATGTATAAAACTCATCAGGAGAAAAATGCATCAGACATCATCAACAGGCAGTTTCAAGACGTAACAAATTGAGGCAGCATATTACAAGGTTCCTCCCAATCCACAGCTTACCACGGTAAGTGGCAGGCCATAGGAATTGCCACAGGTGGAATAAAAGGGAACATATGTGATATACAGATCAGTAATTTCATGCCTTCCCTTAAACCTCAGGGAGATTACTTTAGGGGTGATCTTTGTGAGAGTCAAGTAGGGACTTCAGTGTCCAGGGCCTGCCACACAGGACCACAGCTCCATCTCTGTCTACAGAAGATAGCATCCTGCTATTAGCTTTGCTTCAGTTGCTGTGAGTGAAGCTGACTGTCTGGCTTTGGCTTCAGAAGTAGCAAGTTAAGAGGATGGAGTCCTCAAATGGCAAATGGCATGTGTATCCTTTGGCAATCAAGGTGAGAATAAAGTTCTATCCTGTCCAGACTTAGCAGTGCCTTGTTCACAAAGGATCACTCAGCATGTGGAGTGCTGTCCCATGCCAATCAATCTGCCTCTGGGACTGACCACCTACTGCATGAAAACATTTTGGCAGGCTCCTTCAAGAGGACTGCAGGTACATGAACACCATCAATATTTTTTGTACCCTAGAAGCTCTGGGAACAACAGAGCCTGAAAGCCAGTTCTTATTTCCAGCACAGCTTGATACTCAAGTGGCCAACAACAGCACTTACATTCCTCCTTCAATATTACCTTAACTGCTGATTTTCCAGGATCAAAACAAATTGTCAAACAATATTGAACAGTCTGGCAACACAACTAGCAACTCATTTCTGTTAGTTCTGTTAAGTTTCCTTATTTATAGTTTGTAGCCCTCAGACACCAGTCAAGCATCCTGCCTGGTTCAGGATAGGCTGGTTGCTCTTGTGAAAGCTGTATGGCAATTGTTGTTGCCTTTGTACCTACACAATGATCCAATCTGTAGACCATGCTGGTTTTCTCACACCACTCACTCTACTGTGCACTTACTTATAAGAACATACCCTACGCCATCCATATATACCACAATTTCTTCCTTTCCATCTTTTGCACATATTGTACAAGACAAAGATATTCCAGTTTCTATGGATATGGTCACTTGTGTCACACAATCATGAGAAGCCATTATTTTCTTACTACAATGCACACAGAGGAAAGCAGAGAAAATATGTGGTTATGGTTGGGTCTGATTCTGGGGCAGAATATTCCTCTTTGCCCAGTGGTAGGAAAAGTGGGAGGAGTCCCCAGTCCCAAATCCAGTGTGGATGCAGACTGGCAGGCGCAGACTCAGGTCCTGAAGGCATAGGATTTGAGGAAAAGACACTTTCATGGTTGAACTCACATGGTGTTACTCTGACAAGTGCTCTCTATCTGAACTCTCTGGAGTCTTATAAATCACTGGAAATGCCTAAGTATTTTACAGCAGAAAGGGTATTGTGACCCAAGTAGTCACCGACTACTAAAATTTGGTTTTCTGAATCCAGTGAAGTAAATGAACAAACTCTCATTCAATTCAGTCTTTTTTTTTTTTTTTTTTTTTTTTTTTTTTTTTTTTATCCTTAAATATTTAATCAGAAATTATACCAAGAAAGCTCTTGATCCAGAGACAGATCCAGTGTTAGCTGAGAATAAAGACAAAGAGTGAGACATATTATGGTTGCTTTATGGTTTCTAAAAGTAATACTTCTTTTGTGCTCCACAGTAGTTTTTAGAAAAGAAAGGATTAAAATCAAAAATGTCTTATTTTTTAATGTACTTGGTTTTCCAAAATCCTTCCTACATTCAGCTCCTGCAGGCAGTTAACCATGAAACAGCACAAGACACTGTGCTTTAAGTGATGTCAAGGAGGTTCTCCAAGGGAAGTATTTTGGTGTACTGCTCTGAAAGACTCTGGGGACATAGAGGAAGCACTGGAGTAAGACAAATGCACAAAATACATGGCAGGCTGTCCTGAAATAGCTTGACAGTAGTTCAGACTCAGATACAAGCCTCAATTAGGAAACAGCATTGATTACAGCTGTTAGTCCTGTATTAATCTATTTACAGAGGAAATGATATCACTGAACCTAAATGTGTCATTGTGGCCAAAATTGGTACTTTCAGAAGAGTCTGTTGAAATATCTCATGAGAAAGGACTCTTTATTATTATTATTGTTTCTTTAATCAAAAATGCATGTTTGGGTTGTCAGAAACTACTGAGGTAATGATATGGGGGGAAAATGCAAAAAAGTCACAAAATGAAGAGTTCAAATTTAGCAGGGGAAAAAATGATGAATGAAATACTTACTCCACAATATTTCTTCAGGAGTTTTTTATTAGAGAAATGGAGAAACATCTTCATGTTTTTGGATAATTTAAAACAATTCTTCCAACTTTTCACTTCAAAATATTAAATATAAATATTAAATATAATATAAATATAAATATAATGTAAATATAATAATATAATATAATATAATATAATATAACGTAACGTAACGTAACGTAACGTAATATAATATAAGATAAATATTTAATAAATTAGTCACTAGGTAATGATCCCCATTTCATTCTACCTAATCATTTATTCATGTGAAAATACTTATTCAAATGGGTGGCTTTTAAGGAACAGTGTTTTATAGACTTTTCTAAATTCCATGCATATCCAAAGAAAAGATCAGGCAGAGTGTTTCTTTCAGAAACTTCTGCATATAAAAATGGCATTTATAATAATAAAACTACAAAGAGTTTTTCATTTTTAGCATGGCAGGGAAAACATAACAGTACAGTAAAGCGGTAGTACCAGAATCCAAATTTGTTCTCAATGATAGGTTTTCCAAAAGTGTTTGAAACCTTTCATTTCATAGCACTTCAGCTATCTGTTGAAAATAGACATGGAATCCATTTGTGGTAGAAAAAAAATAGAGATGACAGCTCCATCATTAAAGCTTTTCTTCCTTGTGCTGCTGAAATAGCTGATGGATGTGAGAAAGCTGGAGTCATTTTTCTTCTGAAAATTTCAGTTAGACTTGTATCTGTTTGGATGCACATTTTTTAAAATTATTCAACTTCTAAAGTCAAACAAATGAGCAAGTGTATCTTTGATAGGTATAATCATTGTCCACCAAGAGCAGATCTGCCAGGAAATCTGGACTCATTTTACAGGATGAAAGCCGGTAAAATGCACCCTCTGCTGGCTCTTCCACCATTCCACAGAGCTTTGCAAATGCTTTTGAAATTGCTTGGACCCTTCAGTGCTTTAACCAGTTCTAAGAAAAAACACAATCTCTTTTACATGCAGCTCACTTAAATAATTTTTCCATGTCAAACTCTCTCACCAAAACAAAGGCCACTTCTCTGGCTTTCTGCCCACCTGCCAGAGCTGGCAGGACTTCCTGCACTGTTGTGTGAACTGGTGGCAGCACTGGCACTGCGTGCAGGTTTTGTGCCAAGTTCAAGGGAGTTGATATTCTACAGTAAACATCCCTTTTCCTATTATTATCACAGACTGTATCACTGAGTGCAATCTCAGCTGCAGGATTCAAAATAACTTGAAGTAAATGCTTTATGTCACTGTTATGAGCATATAAAAAAGGAAAACTGCAAGTAAAGCCAAACGTGCAGATTACACTGACCAAACCAAATACAGCCATGCTATTAGCACATATATTGTGCAAAATCTCACAATGTCATGGAGTTTCTGAGACACTCACACAAAATAGCATGAAAATAAGGGGAAGAGAGAATTTCATGTGTCTGTCTTCTTGGTCTACTTTCTGTTGGAGTTTGTTTCATAAGAGGTATGTCTTGTCTACCCACATAAAATACATGTGTACTTATTTTGGTAAGTCCCCCAGGTGTTATTTTAGGAAGAGTTGATACCTTTGAGGGCTTTTATCAGACATGTTCTCAGTATCATTTCACTCCCGTTTCATTGTTGGTAGGACTTTTAGTACAGTGGGACTTCTGCCACGGTTCATGGATTTTAATATTCATCTCTCAAGGACTAGATGTAGACTGCCAGATTAATTTCATTTGCAATTTAAAGTTTAAAGACTGCTTGTCTTTGTTGTTGTTCTGCTGATGTCTCAGTCTCTTCCAAAGCCTGTGATGGTTCCCAAGACGGAGGAATGTTGTGCTCTTTGTAATCAACAGTCTCACAGAAGTGATAAACTCTCTCTGGCACACACTGATTACCTCCAACTCCCACAAAAATCAGTATAAGGAGTGTAAGGTAAATGTTGCATGACCTGGTCCTTGCAGATGTTCTTGAAAGACAGCTCGAAGCTCATAACAGTCAAGAAATGTAGTACTCAAGGACTTGGTAAGTGATAGCTGGATTAGGACAATTTGTCTCAATCCTCATCATTAAAAGCACCTGCTTATTACTTGAAATGCACATGGCTTTCTGAATTCTGTATGCTTAAACTTGGTTAAAGTAGCACCATAAGAAATTTTAATTACTGCCAAAGCAGCCAAAAATCCTTGACAAGACGGTCACCAAAATATTTCCTTGTCCTCAGGCAAATATCTGTCATTTAAGGAAGATTGCTTTTGAAATCTCTTCTGAGCCAGACTAAAGTTAACAACAGATATTTAAAGAAACATACATATTCCCTTAGAAAAGACATTGTAAAGGTCAATAACTCACCTTACCTTTTAGGCAAAATATGGTGAAAAATGAAATGCAAACAAAATGAACTGGTTTCTCACATCTGCTGAGCATTCACAACCTGAGATCTTAAGCACTTCTGAGAATAAGTGTAGTATTCTAGTATTCCATGGAACTACAAATGTATTTACATATACTTTTTTTTTCCCAGTTGCTTTTTTACTTAGATACAACCCTAATGCATCTGGCTGAAGTACATAATCATTGTCCAGATGTATAAAGCTGATTGAAAGAACCTTACTCTATCTTCAGTGCTGTGCTCTGAAATACCTAATAATATATACATATATACATATATAATATATATAATATACATATATTTGCTGCTTATTGCAGCAAGCATTTTTCCAGTTCACCAGTTTCTAAAAGTGATCTATATCTGGTAATATATTGAAAAAATCATTGTTGATTTATTAGCCATGAAAGATTTTTAAAGGACATGACAGGCACAAACAGCTGTCTAAATTGCAGACTATATTGTAACACTAGGAGGCTCAAAAAGTCCCTCTCGAGAGTTCCCAATGTATCATGTCTTTTCTGCACTGACACACATATTTAAATGTAAGCATGGAATCAGTCCCAGCAAGCACAGTTGAATAGCAACCATGCATAAATGTAAACACAAAGACTGCCTTCATCCTTGCACTCTATTCAGCATAAAGCATATAGCTAACACTACACCTCAAGAGTGTTGGGAAAAGAAGAGAGAGGAAGAGAGGGAGGAAGAGAGGGAGGAAAGAAAAAGAGAGAAAGAGAGAGAGAAAGAAAAGAGAGAGAGAGAAAGAGAGAAGGAGAGAAAGAGAGAAAGAGAGAAAGAGAGAAAGAGAGAAAGAGAGAAAGAGAGAAAGAGAGAGTTTATTTTCCAAAATATTACTGTACCTTATTTGAAAGAATTGACATGTGAAACTGAAATCTGGGTACAAAGTCAACTTTATTGCAAAACTAAAATTTAAGCAATCAATAAGTGGAGAGTATAATATCCAGAAATATATTTAATAAAGTCAGTTGTTTTAGTTATACTTGCCTTATTTAACTAAATTTTTGCCTCCTAGGAAAATAGACAAATAGTGGTTTCAAGTTAGGAGCAGACACAGTTGCATGAATAGGAATACGAGATTCAAACCATTATAACAATGAAGCACAAACAACTTTTTCGCATATTTCAGGTACTTTTAGCTTAATAGCTACTTTCACTCCAGTGAATAAAGGATTGAAACTACTACTGGTGTTTTGGTTCATTATCACACAACAGAATATGTTTTAAAGGTAGTGCTAGTGTTGTTGAGAATGTCTCAAACATAATTTCAATCACAGGAAGTGTTGGTGTTGATAATATAACAGATGAGCTTCTCGCCAAAATAAAGCCACAAAGCAATTCTAACTGTTCAGACAATGTACCCAAAAAAAAAAAAAAAAAAAAAAAAAAAAAAAAAATTAAACTCAAGGGATAAATCATTTGCAAGAACCAAAAACAGAACTTTTACTGAGTTCTGAAAGGTCTTGAAGGCTTAGCTCTTATTTATTTATTTATTTATTTATTTATTTATTTATTTATTTATTCAGAGTAAGCACTGTGTTGGCCTTCAAGTTAAACAAGTCCAACAAAACAATCCAAGAAGTCCAGGTTTCTCCTGCCCTGACCTTGGCTGCTGGAAGCCACCCTCCCCTCCTATTGCTGTGACTCTTGCAAACCAGAAATCTTATTTCCAGATTCTTCAATGCACAGGAACTGAACATGTTTGCAATTAAGCTCATCTGTGCAAGACAGATGGATGTATATAGGCTGGTCTTTTCAGAAAGAGGAAACCTTCTTTCAAGTTCTCCGTGGGCAAATTATGAAAACTGTAGACATACTTTAGATTATATCATTCTTGCTGTCTCTGTGCCATTGCTTCAAGGCATAAAAATTCCTTCCTCTTCAGGTTCTCACAACACACCTGCTTGGATAAACCTCAACTTCTCTGAGAAACAAAAATCTTCACAGAAACATTTTTCCTTTGACCTGGGACTCCACCTTTTCCCTGAGGCTAACTGGCAAGGCCATATCCTCTTCAGCTGTTCAAGTAACGCCCAGTAATCATAACTACCAAACAACTTTGGGCTGATGGAGGTCTCTAGTGGAAAATCAGCAGAAACACAAGTTCATCTCTGATCAAGATAAGATCTGCTGGAAGTGGGGGAGTGAGGGGGAGGGGTGGGGGGACGACAGCAGAAATCTTTTGCTAAGCAATTAACTCCAGAAATAAAAAAGGTATGCTGAGGAACTGTCTTTCTGGGCAGGGCAGAGCCTTTGTGGAAGTCAGAGGTGCGGTTGGGAAGAAGGAACGCCCATTGTCATCTTACTTTTGGCAAGAAATGGTCAAATAAATATTTCTTTGGAACAAATCCAAGATTTTCTGGGCTTGTTCAAAATACAGTAACTTCTGATCAGTGGCTCTACATTGCTTGTCTCAGTGGATATAAAATAATTTCTCTAGCTGGGAAGCGTAAAATTATTTTTAAAAAGTCAGCAACATTATGCACATGAGAAATATTGTGCAACTGTATAAATTATCATAATTTTTTCAACCCCAGTAATTTTCTCAATAGTTGAATTGTTTAGAAGCAGGACAAGAACAAAAGCATAACCAGGAGACAGAGTCACCAGGAGACTGTGGCTAAGAGTAACAGTCCCATTTGGGAGTTGTGGTGGAAGCATCTGCAAACTGATGTCCTACCTGCAGATCCATAACTGACAGAAAGAGTCAGTTTTGTGTTGCTGCATGACAAATAGGTCATTATGGAGATATCGACATAAAAGGAAGCAAACCTTGAACAACACATTGCACTGAACTTGATTTTCTTTTTTGGAAAAATAATAATAATTGAACAGAATTTACTGATTTATAAGAGTTCTACTCTTATTTACAACTATCATATCAAGATAACAACAGTTATCTTGGAGATAACTGTTCTCTGAAGATAATTCAATGACCACATCTTCATCTCAGTATGGACAAAAAATTAAACCATACAAAGCAGAATGGGCTTCAGGGTGTCTGGAAAGTATAGCGATATCCTCAACCAAAATCAGCACAACCAGATCTGGGGACACAGAATAATTTTCCACTTTCCATTGGAACCACAGCATGTTTCACTCCCATCCCTCCCCCTCTCCCTACATCTGATCCTTGGCCAGATTTTGCATATGTTCAAACTGAAAAACAAAACACTTCATTATTACTGACTCAGAGCCAGTGTTATTGTTTTAGAATGGAAGAATTTAATGTTGATTTAGTTATGGATAGAGAAAGAGGAAAAAAAAAAAAAAAAAAAAAAAGGAAAAAAGAGGACTCAGCATAGCTAAAATTCATGTATATACACTAGTATGATTAAAAGAAAGAGTGCACATGCACTCAGTTATACCATTATAACTAGAAATAGCCTGAGGAAGGTAAAAAATATTTCCCTAGTATACCTGCAGCCAGTTATGCAGCAAAGAACAGAGTTTGGGGAGTGGTATATTTCTTCTCTTGACCTCTGCAGACCCTAACGTTTAGTGTGGTTCTTATTCAAGTGGAAGTTAATCCAGTACCGGGTATTTTACTCATTTTATCTGACTGGATTTTATGGAATTGCATAATGCAACAAGGGTGGACAAGAGAGACTTCATCACTCTACCATCAACACTTATTGTTGTTGTTTTTGTTATTATTATTATAAT
Source organism: Aythya marila (assembly GCF_965140915.1). Lineage (NCBI taxonomy): Eukaryota > Metazoa > Chordata > Aves > Anseriformes > Anatidae > Aythya > Aythya marila. The sequence continues at coordinate 19,647,687 of NC_139080.1, read as the reverse complement.
TCAGAATTTCTTTCAGTCACATAGGTTTTTGCAAGTAGCAGAAGTTGACTTTATGTGAAAATATTAGTTTCCATGCTTCCTATGATCCCAAATTGCATCTGCATATAAATTATTAGATAGAATCAAGCAAGTAATTCATAGTTAACAATTTCTCCCTTCTCAAATATCTTCCAAGAGGACATTCTTTCCCCATTGTTATAAAACTGAAAATAATTTTGTCCTGTATATGTATTATATTAGCTTGCTAGAAGTAACAAACATTCAAGAGTCACTTACTGTTACTACCTGGTGACCAGACTGTTAAATCATGGTTCTGGGTTTTGCTTACCAGTTGGAGGGGTAAGCAAGAAAATTCCAAGGGCAGTAACTGTGTTTATTTATGTAGTAAATAATTAATATTACTTCATGAATAGAATAACTGAGTTATTTCTCTTAAAAGTGACCTCTAGAGGTTATCTGGTCAATCTGTGTCAAAACAGGCCTTAAAGACCCACTTCTAGGTAACAACTGTCTGTTCATGCCCTGCTCCAGCCCACCCTACCCAGCCATCATTGCCTGCTGTGAGCACTGCCAATGCTTGCTGGCTGCTAGGAGCCCACTGCCAGCTGGCCCCAGCGCCTCAGCCATCTGCACCCTCCAAGGGGGCAGGACGCTTGGCAACACCAGCCCCAACAGGAACTCCTAACCAACCACAGGTTAGACTTCAGCCCTCCCGTACTTGGAAGGCTACAGCTTACTGCTTCATAGACACATACATGATACAATCAGATGTCTTGACATTGCTTGTTAATGAACGTAAAAGAGATGCAAGCACAGCTCAAACAAGTTCATTAAGATTCTGAATAGATTTTGTAGCAGCGGTTTTTCAATGTTCATATTGCTTCAAATAAAAGGTCACTGTAAAACCATTAAGACTACATGAAATTATTTCATATGTGTATTTTTAGCTACCTATGTATTTGAAATACAACCTGCAATTTTAAATCTTACTCCAAGATTTCCTTCAAGAAAGGGACTTTGCTAAAATTTTCTCTAATCTTAAGAAACCCAAGAAATTATTGGGTAGTATAGGTAGATGTTCTCTGGGCCCTGGATATCCTCTATGCAGAGATAAAGTGTAATTTTATCTGTCCTCATATCACCCTACTAGTTTTGTTCAAGTTATGATGAAGTGTTACTGTACAAACAAAATGAATCCTTCACAAAATGCAGTACTTACAGCTATTACAAGAACTTCTAAATTGTTCATTTTGATTATGAATAGATTGGTACAATACCTCATTTGTCAGTCTGCTGAACTGAAGCCCCTCTTTTTATTTATCAGCAGAAAACTGATAATGCTTTTCAAAAGGGAAAACAGAAATAACAAAACTATTTTTTGCTGTTTTCAACCACCTAGTTGAGGAAAGAGAACAATTTTTCCAGATAATAAAGGAACCACAGTTGCGACTTGCGCTTAGATTCCCACCTGTAAGAAAACCAGACAATGAAACGTTCTCATCGTTTTTCTCATATGAACTGTTATATTCACCTGGACTGGAATAGCTAATGACCCCTTGCAAAACAGAAGAAAACATATCTATAGCATGCTCTGGTTTCTCAAAGACAAAAACATCAGAAAATCTGAAAATTCAGTTGTCATCTGATGTTTAAAGAAATAAAAGCACTGAATGTATCTGCCCTCACAAGAGGACACAGGCAAAGTAACCCTCCAACTTCACCTCTACCACGGACCCCTGCTGACTTTCCTTTCTCAGTACCACACACTTTACAGAGCACTAGCCTTGAAGAAAAGCCAGGAAGGTCACTCACACTACCAGGCATGCTGGTGCGTGAGATGGTGACCTCCAGAGTCACACTAGCACTCCATCGAGGGCTGTTACCTAGAGTCTTCTTCTGCTGGAGGGGTTTGTACAGAATCAGACAGGATGCCTGAGGTTGTAACACACCTCCTAAGGTCATCTGGTCCAGTCCCTGTTCTGGGAAGGCCACCTAGTAAGGGGTTGGCCACAACCGTGACCAGATAGCTTTAGACTGTCTCCAAGGAGGGAAAATGCACAGCTTCTCTGAGCAGTCTGTGCCAGTGCTCAGACAGGGTGGGAGGTAAAAGCAGACTGGCAGTAATTGAAAGTTAAACTTCCCCACCTGATTTTGATGGTCACTATGAGAGCAGCAAGGGAGCAACACAGTTCATAGTCACTGGTGCTGTGTAGTGACACAGGATAGAAGAGCAGTGATTGCTGACCCACAGGCTCCTTGAAGACTATTTGTGGTCCCAAAGACCCACCTCCTCAGATGCTCTTCAGGTACCCCCAGAGCATGAAGTACACTTTACTTTGGCATTGACAGCCTGGGGAATTGGAGAACATAGAAGCAGACAGCTTTAATTTTGTCCTTTTACAACATCAAAATGTATGCATCCTTTTCACCCTTGCTTGCTATTTGTTTCAGTTGTTAAGCAGACGTTGCCCCATCTGCTAAATCCCTGACTCTGAAGACACAAGTGCTGATTTGCATACTTGTGGAGAAGGAGAAGGAAAGGTTGCACAGAAATGTATCCTGTTGCAAGGGCTTTAGGAGCAACCAACCAGACAGAGCCAGGTGTGTGGCAGACTATCTCCAGAAGAGTCAAATATCTGCCCCAGACTGATTTCAGCTATGCTGATTAACATCAGGTGAAAACGTAGGTGCAAGAGTTAAGAAACAAAAGAATGCATTTTGCAGCTTATGTTGCAATTTTGAACTTCTTGCAGCAGGAGGAGAAACATCTGGTAATAACAAATGCCCTGAAGACAAAGACATCATACATTAATATTATGGGAACTATTCAAGACTGTGTTCAGTATATGTGAAAAAACAGCCAACTAGCAAATCATTTCCTTTCACTAATCTGATGTAATGAGGTTGAAAAAAAAAAGGGGGGGGGGAAGGAGGGAGAGGGAAATAAAAAAGAAAAAAGAGTTAAGAAGAGTTAAGCAGAATTTGATAAGCCAAGCGTGTGAGTTATATTTTACTCTCCAGAAGCTGAGCTCTAGTGAGCAATAGCAGAGGTGGAGACTTGAACGCAGGGGTCTGGAGGTGGATGACAAGAAGGACAAAGGAGCAGCATCACAAGGGCCCACCCTCTCCTACAGGGCCCCACACAGGACGGTTTCCATGGCGTAAACTGGTTTGTGCAATCTGCAAAGAAACCCAGCTCCAGGCCAAACGCACTTGGGAAACAGGTCGGCATGTTTCCACTGAAGTCAGATGACTTTCACTCCCTGACAGCAGTGTCAGAACGTTGTGACCTGTGTCATCCAGGTTACCATGCTGCACTTCACAGCATAGTGGGTCATAAGCATTGTATGCCTGTGTTGGATGCTGTGGGCCTCCAACCTTTGTGCAGTTAATAGGAGAAGGAATGTACTTGTGTGATTAAACAGTTCATCTTAAGAAACTTGAGATTTGCTTTGATGAAAGTCTTACAGAAATCATGAATATGAAAACCAATGCATTAAAGATATTCTCCTTTCCTCCTTCCTTTCTGTTCTTTAAAATCTTATCTGGAGATAAGGGAAAAAAGTCCTCTTTACGACATCTCTGTATGTTTTAATGAGTGAGGGCTCTCTTTGTGTATACTCATGCCTTTGCCAGGTTCCCAGGGTGGTGAACACAATGGTGTCATCATGGCTTTGAAACCGGAGGCAAAGATGTCAGGCAGAGCTTGCTGGGACACCTTCTGAGGTTTTATTGGGAAGCCTTCAGGGTGAAGAAAATTGGAAGTGACCTTTATACAGAATTACTATACATGCAAAAAGGATTAGACAGAGAAGAAAGGTTCAGGGAAAGGCTTCTGTTAGGGTTTACTCATATTTGAAGCCAAGTATAGCAACTTCATTTCCCTAAGAAAGTGCTGCCATATGGAGCAGAACAAAAATGTGATTTAGTAAGCAAGATATATTGGGTGTTATAGCAGAAAACATTAGTGGCAATAAGCAAAATTACATAGGGTTTTGACTTGTTGCAAACATGACTGGTTCCTGTGATACTTTATTATCACAAATTAATATCTCACTATAAGAAAGTAAAGGAAGGGTGGGCCTAAAGAGCAGGAAAGACTCAATGAGTGTTAATGAGCTGCAGGGCTGTCTCACCAGGAAAGCGGAAAGCTGCGGAAGCTTCTTTCCTTGAACTTTTAAATAGTTTCTTCTGGTATCCCAGAGGAAACCTCTTTACCCACCTATTACAATGTTTGTCAGCTTTTCTTAACTCCTTGAACAGCCTGTCTTTCAGAGGAAAGAATTCCTGGGCCTAGAGAAAGACTTGTATATGTTGCTGTTGGTGGATATTGGTGCTAACTTTGAATTTTGCTATACGTATTTGCCATTTTATTAATTTCATTACTTACATGAAAGGGAAAAAAGAAATGTATATTTTAATACCACACACAGATTTTGCTCTTTCTCAATCATATGCAAGCAAACAAGTAAAATGAAGGCAACAGATAAGTGTAATAAATTAAAATTCAAAGCTTGAGTGTGTTGTTGTATTTATACTTTTGAAAGCCACTTTATGGACCACCTTTCAGTGTTCTTCTTTGCATCACAGGTAAAGAAACGTTGGAACAGAGGATGGCTTTGGGAGGTGTTGTTGTGTCACTTTTGTAATAAGGCAGGCACAACTGCAGAATTCATTAGGTGGATCCCTTTGAAGGAAAACATGAGGCAGACCTACTATGCCGTTCAAGGCCAGTACAAATCACAGCTTATTGCCAGAAAAAAAAAAAAAAAAAAATCAGCTCTAATCTTTTGCAGAGCTTTCCAAACAGCTGTTCTCACTAGCCCGTGCCTCTTTGCAGATGGAGTCCTACTTTCTGCCTTGTGGAGCTGACCCCAACACCTGCCACGCATGTCCCCAGAGAGGAGGGCTCCTCTTTGTCTGCTCTCCCTCATACCAGCCTTCCTCCTGGATGGTTGATGATGAGGGTGAGACAGTATAACAGTGTCCTCTGGGTTTACCAGACTACCCTGGGTTGTTTGGTGGGGATGGGAGGAGAAGGGATGCTCCCTGAGGCAGGAGACATTTGGGAGCGGCAAGGGATGCAGCCTCTGGGGCCAGGAGATGTGGGTACCACAAGGAAAAGAAAGGAGAGGAACCATGCTCTACACAGCAGTGGTCACCCCAAAATGGGGGGTGAACACTAGTTCCAGATTGTAAATTATTCTCATGTCAATGAGTGAAAAATAAAAGCCCCAAATCCTTGACTGTGTGCTGCTCCTTGTCTCATTGTTCAAAGAGCCCCCTGAAGAATCCATGACTTTAACCGCAATCAGAGAAATGCATTTTTCTTCTCTCAGCTTCAAACTGAGTTCTGCTTTGCCAATAAACTTTTTAATATAATCACGTTCCTATATGGAACCCAGGCCCAATGGCATGAAAAGTAAACTCTGGTCTGCCAGTCTGAAGAAAATATCATGCAGGAATTGGAGGTTAACAAATCCCAACACGCATACTTCATATAGAGGCTGAAGGGCATGTTCGCAGTAAATACATTTTTAATGTACTCTTCCCTGCTTTTCTTTGTAAGATGTTTGTTTGTTTCCAAATACAAGTGTGTTCAGTAGTTGAATCATAACCCTAACTGTTGGCAGATTCAGTTGGCACAGTGCAGCTTTTCTCTCACATTTTGTCTAATAGTGGCACAAAGCAAGCTCCTCAGTGCTGCAAAAATCATTTAGGAATTGAACAGGAAGACTCAGCACTGCCTAACCTACAACACACCCACAAACATGTTTAAGTTTTTCATTCCATGAAAGAACACAGCAAGGATCTTTGTCTTTTTTTTTTTTTTTCCTTTTTTCATTTTTCTATATTTTCTCTAGATCATATAACAAAATTCCATCTGTGTTAAATTAATGGAATTTATTTTCATTCAGTATGGATAAATAGGATCATTTTGACTGGAGTTTAGAAGCCTATGTGTTGAAGTTGTCCAAGGCCATGAATCTAAACCCAGATTAATTTAACTGAAAGCGTTTAGGGTTACTGCATACTCACATGCTTTTCTGTTTGCTGTGGTCAGTTTCTTCTTTTCTTCCATCTGATGTGTACTAAATGTTCTAGTCACATAAATAATGTTCTCCTAACCAATAAAATTGTGACTTTATTTATTTATTTATTTATTTAATGTGGGAAAAGTGTAATTTCACAAAATCTTAAGAAATTTGGCTGAATTACTGATTTCTCATGGGATTGCAGATTTGTTTCTTAGCCCAAACACTGAAATAAACTTCCACATTTTCTTGAGAGTATAGTTTCCCATAATTTCCTCCACAGAAATCAAAGGAAGATTGCCTTGTAAAATTTATTCTATGGTCAAGAAATGGCCCCAAAATCTTATTATCATTGGAAACTTTTCATAATCCACCTTTCTAGATCTGGCCTTAAATTTGGGCAGGATAGCTAAAGAGGTCCAATAACTGGCAAACACCTTACAGGTATTTGGAAATGAAAGGTGATACATCTGGGAACTTTGTGACAGTCAAAGGCAAACACCCACTCAGTGGATTAAAGGCAGATGAGATGGAGGCAGAAAGATACCTGCAACAGGTATTGCTAAGCAATTCTCTGATGACAGGTTTAACATGCAAATTACAGACAAGTGATCCATTACAGGGTAGAGTTTTAGAAATAAGTAGAAGAATGTGCTTTAAATCAAAACCAATAATTTTTGATATCACAGAGTAACCTTAAGTGAGGTTTTGTGAATTAGGAAAGTATGCATCTAAATGGTGTCTTGTGTTATACACGTTTAAGATGAATGCCACAAAAGATCTACAATGAAATATTTGTTATATTTTATTGTGGTGCTATGGGAAAGGGAAAGGGAAGAGAACAAGAAGGTTGATACCAGCCTGTCATGAAAACAAGACCTTGTATTTTGTCCCCCTGCCACTGAGGATCCCAAAATGGAGGGGGACTCAGAAGGAGAGAGGCTGGATACTTTCATGCCTAACAGGATGAAAGGGAGCTAAAAGGAAAGGAAAAGTGACCTTACCCGTAGCACAGGGCATTTTTGCATAAGTTGCATTATTAGACTGAGGAAGTATTTCTAATAAAAAATAAAAATGAAAACTTAATTTAAAAAAAAAAAAAGTCTTCTTACAAGAAAGAATTTTCACATACCCAGAATACCTACTAAGCCAGGAATAAACACGTCATCTCCACCAAGGTTACTAAAAGTTGTCTGCATCTTTCCACAGACCAAGTTTGACCTTGTGCACTCTCTGGCAGGTAACTACAAGTAAATAATCTCCTTGGCTGTTCTTGCGGTCCTTTTTTTTACAAGGATGTGTAGTCACGGAACTGTATCCCACCATTTTTATTCCTCTTTCAGGCATCACTGCTGAAAAAAAAAAAGGAGAGGGCTTGGTATGATCACAGAACTGGTCAAAGACAACAGACACATCATGCTTATCTCTGTGCAAATTGCCCCTGTTTCATTGTGTCTGTGCTGCACAGCCTCCACGCTGACTCATGTTATGACCTCATGGGAAACTCCTCTTAAAAGTGATGAGCAGTATTTCTGCAATGTACATACAAGATGTCATTTACTGGCATCTGACTTCAATACTGTTGTCCTAATAAAACTGCTAGAATTAAAGTTTCTGAGATCTTCTGAGATAGTGACCAGTAGAGAGAAGGCATGAAAGAAATTTGGAGACTAATGATGATGAGAACTTTAGGAAAACAAATTTTAAAAAGTGGGAAGTAAAGAAATACATGTTTTGTTTTGTTTTGTTTTATATTGTGTGAGCATAAGAGAAGGAAGCAGAGCTGAGGAATAATTCTCCTTTGCCTTTCTGCCACCTTTACCTTATTCTTTTGAATTAGGAGAAAAAAAAAAAATTAACCACTGGGCAATGACCCTCATTCTTTTCTCTATGATCTATTGACTGAGTGCCTGAGGTTCCTGTGATGAGCAGAAGTGCTTGCAAGTACAACAGATTGGACTTTTTCTGACAAAATATTTTTGTCATCATAAAGAAAGGGTTCAGGGTTCATCAGAGCAGAAACTGTTTGTAGGAAGGGACTGGCATTCAAGAATCCCTCAATTTCTAAGACAAAAACATTTTTAAATGATTTGAGTTCATTAAGCAAACTGATTCTGATATATCCAAGATAGAATCCTCACCTTCCTTTCTAAAGCAATTTCTCTTTTGAAAATTGAGTTGTTAGAAGTGGTTTACAAACACAAAAAGTCAAAATGTTTACTTCATCCTCTAAAAACGTAACCAGTAAATTAAACATGGTACTTTCTTCCACATTCAACATAAGAAATATTTCCAATATCTCAAAGTTCCCACCAAAAAAAAAGTAAAAGAAATCTGAGTTATATTCTTTGTTATATTCTTTTCTGTGCTCTGCTTCAGCTGGATTCATACACACAAGTGAGCCCTGTCCTTACAAGTAAGCTCCAAATGTGGTGTTACAAGCATTGCAGGAGATGCATGTATAAGACTGTTGAAATGGAGAAAAATACTCACTGCAGGGTACCTGAAAGTAACACAGGTGCAGAAAATAACATGTATATCTTTATGTTTGCGTATTTGCTCTCAGTTTCTAAAAACCACAATCTTTTCAGATTTATCTTCTTTAAGAACAGATCAACAAACTGCGCCCAGAAATCACTTGTGAACTTACTGTAGCTAAACTTTCTCTGCCTGACTCTCATTTAATTTCCTGTTCTTTCCCCTTTCCAAGGAAGAGCAATCCTTCCCTTTCAGGACAAAAACTACTGAAACCATTCTAGGTTTTCTCTCTGCACAGGTCAGGAGGACCTTCCCTCAAGACTGTGCATTTTCAGCATTCTCCATGATGCTGACACAGTCGGTTGAAACCATGCAGTCACAGCTTTGCAGCAGCACCATAAACACCAGGTTTCAGTACTCAGTTTTCCTTGCCACACACATGTGCTGCTTGCAGCATGAGATCAGTTAGCTCTTCCTGATGGAGCACTTTACGGTAAGCAGGTGCTTACACTGGTCTCATCATACAGGCTCACCAGCATTTTTTCAGCTGGGAAACAACTGTGAGAACAATGGAGGATACGTCGCTGACAATAGGTGCAATATCATTTACATTTCTGACAAGCTCTCAGCATTGCTTTATTTCAGCTGAGTTCCTGCCTCCATTATGTGACTGCAATGTGCCGAGTGATGAAATGCTGGCTGCCTGACAATAGCTGAAGCGGGATACACCCAGTATTGGTTGAACACAAGGTGACTTTCCCAGCTTGTAAAGGCCTGGGAAAAGACATGAATAATGTTGGCATAAACCACCATATCCAAAATGTATTGAGTTCTTCCTCACACATATGTAACAAACTTAAATAATGGCGAGGATGCTACTGCACTTGCACACAACAAGGCCACATAACCTTGGAGCCTGTGTTCTTGCACATTGTTGGGGAAGCTTTCTTGGGGTCTTAGGATTTTATTTATTTGTTTATTTATTCTGCAAAAGAGGCAGAAAAAAATATTTTATTTCTCAGAAAGTGTTTTAGATAAAACAACATGCTTTACTCCTGCCCAGATTCCTGCTGCCCTCTGTGGGGAACTCACACATTTGGAAGAAAACATTCAGAAAAGAAGCGATGCTAGGCAATGACTGCAGAAGTTCTCAGCAGAGGACCTGTCCACCACACTACCCAACATGTGTGGATGCCTCACTCCCATCTCCACCAGGAAGAGATGGTGCTCATCTAGCCATCCAGGTTACAGCTGTGCACACTCCTGACAAAAAATTGATGGAAGATTTTGAATAACCAATCAGCAGAAAAACTCAAAGCCAATGTTACAGTCCAATAGTTCAGCTCAACTGCTCACTCACTTACACCTGTAAATTTCCATTGTCTTTCCAAGGGCTACATGGCTATTTTGGAGGGTTGAACATATTCCTTACCACCTACACAAAGGTGTATTACAGCGTCAAACTGCATTTACTAGCCCATCCTCTTCCCTTCAGGTTGTGTGTCAACACTGATGTCTCTATACAGCAAACACAGATTAGGGCTAGTTTTAATATAGGCACCAAGCACCTCTTTACCTGGACTCCCAGGGTAGTCTTTCAGACTCAGCTGAGTTCTGCACTGCAGCATACAAATTGAAAACTGTGCTTACAGCAGCTCAAGTGAGTCTGCCTGTTCCATGCAACAGCAGTAGCCAAGAAATCCTGGCAGCATTGCTCTTCAGCTTGTTAGATAGATTTTCAACATGTTGTTTCTGTAAAAAAGAACTGCAGAAATTGCCAGGTTGAGATCTCAAAGCCCTTAAAAACAAACAAACAAACAAACAAACAAACAAATAAACAAACAAAAAATTAAGCAAAATCATGCCCTTTGTGAGAAACAGTGCACCAAATATTGCATGTGCTCAGAGAGCTCTTTCTGACACTTCAGGAGATGCTAAGTTCCTCATTAAGAAAAAGTTGCTATAATATTATTAACTCCAAAACAAGGCCAAGGACTACAAGAAAGCAAAAACAGTTCATTTCTAAAGTGATACTTTCAGCTGTCCAATCTATAAGGCTTTTTTTTTTTTTTCTTTACGCAGACTACAATGGTGTTGTGACATCCCTAACTACATTTAATCAAGATACAGAGGTATAAAAGCCTTTTGCACCTTTTACTGCTGCCCCCATCAGATTGCAGGTGCAAAAATTAACACTCCCTGCAAAAGTCCTACACAAAGTTCACTATTGCTTCCCAAAGCACTGCTGCTGCGTAGGCAGGACATTGAGAACTGGTGGCTGCTTGTAAACTTCTGGAATACACTTGGTTCAAACATGACTTCAGGAATACAAGTTTCCTCCATGTATTTTTGCCAAGGTCAGCGGTAACCAGTGAAACCATGAAGTTAACTGCAAGTGAAGATGGATAATTGGGACCCAAATCTTCAGCAGCCCAGACTCCTCTTTCCAGATGAAAAGGAGCTTTGGCTAGTATTTTGTTAAGATAATTCAATCCTTAGGAAGTGTAAAAAACTAAAGCATGACAGAGAGCTTGTCTCCTGGAGCTAGTACAGTTTGGGGGTGTGTGTGCTGGAGAGATGGAAGTCAAAGTTACTGTGGTGGCTACTCCTTTCTCTGGGGCTCAGGCACTCCCAGACAGTTACTGCAGGAGACACCTCAGCTTGCTTCTGCAGCAGGGGGGTGTAGGAGAAATGGAGTTGTGATAAAACCTTTGCCTTGTGATATTGTGGTGTTATTGCTCAGTATTAAAAATATTTTCCTGAAGTTGATCTTGGCATTGATGCCTAAAATTCTCAAGGACTGTGAAATTTTTAGATTTGAGGAATTTGTTCTGCATGTCATCCTGGATTAAATATGTTATACTTTTTTTGTACTTAATATTATTGGCTAAGACAGTGGATTCATGTTCATGAGTGAGGAAAATTAGGCCCCAAAGCACAAAAAGGTTGTTTGTTTGTTTGTTTGTTTGTTTTTTCAAATAGCTGAGCAGTAGCCTAAGGCTATGATTTATTACTAATCATTTGATATTTTAAAGTATCCCTTTGACAGCCTAAGACATGTAAACATTATAATCAGAAGCAAAAAAAATTTGCTTCTCAAAAAAATTCAGATCAAAAAGGTAGACCACAGAATCACAGAAAGGCCGAGGTTGGAAAGGACCTCTGGAGATCATCTGGTCCAACCCCGCTGCCTAGCAGGATCACCTAGAGCACATCGTGCAGGATGGCATCCAGGTAGGTTTTGAATATCTCCAGAGAAGGAGACTCCACAGCCTCTCTCAACAACCTGTTCCAGTGCTCTGTCACCCTCACAGTAAAGAAGTGCCCTCTTATATTCAGCTGGAACTACCTGTGCTTCAGTAATATTTAATAATACATTAATATTATGTATGGGAGAAGTATCCTACCATCTGGTTTTGCTTCTGCTTCTTTCTCAGAGACAGCTCTGGTTAGTCTCTTATTATCAGAGAGAAGGTGGAGCAAAGCCTCCAAGTGGAAGTTTATTGCTCTGCCTCTAATTTTGGAGGTTGAGATCTCTTATTCAGATAGAAAGCTTGTTCTTCCAGAACAGGTTTTTTTGCTAAGAGTTTTCTGATATGACCCAAAGCAGGAAATGACAATGTATAGGAGATTACCAAGGAAAGGTTGACTTTTTTTTTTTTTCTTATTTCTTACTGCTGTAAGAAATTGCATGTTATATTTGCCTCCAAGAATAAAATTTGTTAATCATACCACTGAGTCACTCTGCTTTGCACATCCTACATGATAAAAATAAAATACTTTCATTTTTATTTATTTATTTCTATGTAGACAAGGAGTATGCTGCACAGAAGCACTTATATACTCTAAGGAGCTTCACTTGCAAAGCAACATTCTTTTGATTACCTGCATTCCCCCCGCCTAGTATGGCTCATTAGAGCCAGGTTGTTTATAGTTTCTGATTAATAGAACTTGATTTGGGACAACTATATATTCGTTGAATATAAAGATAAATTGTAGCAGAGGAATTCATTTGCACAAATGTCATTGATGTGCTGCTCCTTTTTCATTAATAAGAAAATTAAAGTGGCAACCCACGCAAATTCCCAGAGCAGGTTATCTGAACATGGTAAACTCTGATAAGTAGGATTAAATGCATGCTACAGTGAAAATGTATGGTGCAGAAAATGCTTTAACACTTCTGAAAAGAGGCTGGCTCAAGCTAACAGGCTTTGTTCATCACATAGACCTTTTATTTTCATAAACACTATCTTAGGTAATGCAAAACAATTGCTGAGCATAGAATAGCAGTGTAGAATGGGAAAGCATGCAAGTAAAGAGACTTTAGATCTCACAGTGCAATGAACAGAAGCAGATAACTTTATACCCTCTTCAGAGCAACATGAATGTGCAATACAACTGAGAGTGAAAGCACAAGGCCCATGGAGGCCCCAGGCAAAGACTGTAGTTGGATTTTTTTAGCTTTCATATTGATACGCAGTGACACTTAACCTGAGCTAGTTAGACTTACAGGCCACAAGGCAGTTTTCTGCAAAGTAGCAGATTCTGGTGCTATAGATGCTAGTGCAGCTGGTGAAAGTGCAACAGTTCTGCAGATGGAGGAGATAACACCACCAGCAGGTCTGGAGGGGGAGTAGAGTCCACAAGAAACGGCAGCTTCCAGAGGAACTTCGGCAGAGTCACCTTGCACTCTGCAGCTGTCAAAGAACATGGATAAAATCACAGATGAAAGAGCATGGCTGGACACAGACACCTCTCTTTGTTCCTTTGTTTTGTTTTGGTTTGGTTTTTGGTTTTTGGTTTTTGGTTTTGTTTTTGAGGGGACAGGCCATCTGGTGTCTGGAAGATTTAACGCAGGAAGCAATGGAATAATGGTGAAGTTTTGCTAGACATTTATTTTGCTGATGTTGCAAATACTATTTCATCTACCTTCAATCATTTTTCTTTTGTTTTTAAAAGTTTCTTTGCACAACTATAGCCAGAAATTTGTCTTGTTTCCTGATCTACTAATGTTCACCTGTCAAAGTTCAGGCCTCTGGTTTTTTGATTGCCCATCTATGGTCCCTGAAGGTCAAGAGATTGGACAGTCTGAACATGAAGACCTTATAAACACCAGTGGGGCTGATCTCTGGTTGCAACACCAGTTGTTCTGATTGAGAAGAATTATTAAAGCAAGGTTGTTCACAGCAACTCATTCTACCCATACTGTCTGGTAAAGGGAAGAATTGGATCCTTAGAGATTAAAAAAATTGAAGAATATATCTTCTGAGGAAGCACCTCTGGGCAGATGGAAAGTATGACAGAGTAAGCGAAGCAAAAGTATGGTGGGGGATAAGAAATGCCCTGGAATAACTAGGAGGTGTGCTGTAATACTAACATGGTCTGGGGAAATAAACAGATGAAAAACTTAGTAGAGATAAGGAAATTGGTGGAGGAATTAATAGATGTGCCTTGGGAGATGAAAAAAAAAATTGTCAGAGCCTCCAAGAGAAAAGCTTGGGAAGGTAGTAGTGCTGACTCTGTGAGGGAGGATGAGAAACAGACTGGAGAGGCCAAGATAAGCAGTAGGAAGATGAATAGCAGGAATAACTGAAAGACAATGCCAGGCTTGAGTAACAAGCCAAGGAAGCCAGCAGAAGTGCCAAGATCCTGAGAAATAATCTTGAGGAGACAATTAACATCAAAGCCAAGTCATGAAAGCCAGGAGCTGTGGTTTGGAAATCAAGACGTAAGCCTCTTTCTTCAGGTCACACTGAAAATTTAGGTATTTTCTGGTGTTTGAGGGGCTTTGCCTAGGTGTCTCTTAACAAACAGATGACAGTCTGTTTCTATAATATATATCTTGTACATGCTAGATTTATAAACAGTAGTGTTTTCCAGGGTAGTTGGTGGAAACTGTAAAAATGCTTAGAAGTCTTATAAAATCACAGTGCTGAACCCAACACAGGCTCTGAATATATATATTCATCCAGACCACCACAAATATATATAATTACAAAGTCCACCTTGGAGTCCACTTGGAGATCTACAGACTCTACCAAGGATTCATGATAGTCTGAGAGCACATTAGTTTCTACCTCTTGCAGGGCTGTTGGCAGCTGGTTCTATCCTGGTATAAATACATGGTTTCCCTCCACTTTTTAGGTGGTATACCACAGCATGTACCTGGAGAGAAGCTGAGGTACTATGACCCTAATATGTGACTGTCTTTAGCTGCTGCTCAGCACTCACTGATCCAGCACTTGTGGAAATCTGAAATCATGGGAAGAGAATGAATCCAAAAAAGGCTGAACTTACCTCTGCTCAAGCAGGTAGAAGAAAATCTGTCTTCCTTTACATATGGACTTAATCCTGGGAATCACCATCTCACCTCCCTTAGCAAGAATTCGTTAAAGGAGAAAATTCTATCCTGAACACAGCCATTCACTACTTTACCAAGCAACAACAAATCACCAGCCATTTTTCAGAATGATATTTGGGGAGTCTTGGCAACTTGGTGACATCAATAGTTCCTTCTGCCCACGGATTTCTGCTTTCCAGAGAGAGTGCATAAATATATATGGACATATGTAGTATTCTTCCTCTGCATACATTGAGTCTAATTCTGCACAGCCTCTGATCCTTGCAAAGCTATTTAGCCTGGTGCACAGTTTGAAGGTCCTCACATCAGAAAGGAGCTCTGAGAAAACTCAGAACTCTCTTTATCTTCACAGAATCACAGAATCACAGAATTTCTAGGTTGGAAGAGACCTCAAGATCATCGAGTCCAACCTCTGACCTATCGCTAACAGTCCCCACTAAACCATTTCCCTAAGCTCTACATCTAAACGTCTTTTGAAGACTTCCAGGGATGGTGACTCCACCACTTCCCTGGGCAGCCTGTTCCAATGCCTCACAACCCTTTCAGTGAAGAAGTTCTTCCTAACATCTAACCTAAAACTCCCCTGGCTCAACTTAAGCCCATTCCCCCTCGTCCTGTCACCAGGCACGTGGGAGAACAGGCCAACCCCCACCTCGCTACAGCCTCCCTTGAGGTACCTATAGAGAGCGATAAGGTCACCCCTGAGCCTCCTCTTCTCCAGGCTGAACAAGCCCAGCTCCCTCAGCCGCTCCTCGTAGGACTTGTTCTCCAGGCCCCTCACCAGCTTCGTCGCCCTTCTCTGCACCCGCTCAAGCATCTCCATGTCCTTCTTGTAGCGAGGGGCCCAAAACTGGACACAGTACTCGAGGTGCGGCCTCACCAGAGCTGAGTACAGGGGGACGATCACCTCCCTATCCCTGCTGGTCACACTGTTCCTGATACAAGCCAGGATGCCGTTGGCCTTCTTGGCCACCTGAGCACACTGCTGGCTCATATTCAGCCGACTATCCACCATCACTCCCAGGTCCTTCTCTGCCTGGCAGCTCTCCAACCATTCCTCTCCCAGCCTGTAGCTCTGCTTGGGGTTATTGCGCCCCAGGTGCAGGACCCGGCACTTGGCCTTGTTGAACTTCATGCAGTTGACCTCAGCCCATCGGTCCAGCCTATCCAGATCCTCCTGCAGAGCTTTCCTACCCTCAAGCAGATCGACACACGCACCTAACTTGGTGTCATCTGCGAACTTACTGAGGGTGCACTCGATGCCCTCGTCCAGATCATCTTGCTGTAAATTATATCACAGGGTACACAGCAATGGTGAATCCAAAGATGTTGGCCCCTTAATGAGAGACCTTTCACTTACTGACGAAACTACAGGTATGGCTACCCCAAGACATGCCTGGTGCTTTTCTTGGTCCCTTGTGCTATTCTCATAATATCACAGCATTTGATCATAGCATATATTGAACACATATTGTTAGATGCTTTGATCTAAATATCGCATGTAAATAACTAGATACTATTGAGTGGGTATACAAGGAAATACATGGGAGGTTCCTTCCATTTAGAGATAGGGTATGAAAACACCAGCTAGGTTTGTCATTTTCCCAGGAGATAGTTCTTATATTGCCTTTCCAGAGGATGATGACTAAGCAAAATTTTCTAACATAGCATTGTGACATGGTATTATCACAACTTTTGATTTCACGACATCTAGATCTGCGAGGACTGGATTTACTGAGTAAATGCACACAAATGCTGCTTTGAGGAAAGTTGCATTTGCTTCCCAACTCCAAAATGACCTTGTTAGTGATTTCAAATGGGAACATTTCAAATTTACTAACCATGAAAATCCTTGCTATTGGATTAACACCCATACTCTTTTCTTAAAATATCTGTTGTAATGTCACAATAGTTGTTCCTATCTCTGCAATTTTTAGTTAGAAAAGTTTCACCATCTCTTCTCAGCCGTTTGCCATTTTTTGTATTTGCTCACTCACAACAACAGCAATATGATGAGGAACAGTTAATATGTGAATTAATGAAGTGGCAATGTGAGTAATTTTACACCCTTATATTCTGAACTTATTAAATACAAAATGGATATCACCTGGTTAGTCAACTCCTCTATGAACAGGAAGAATTGAGATCATATTTAACATACTAATTTCTGTCATTCTTATTAAAATGCAAATATTTGTCCAGAAACCCTTATGATTAACTGCCACAAAGATTGCATTAGATAAAAAATGAGTCATAGCACTGGAATACTGGCAGGATAAAGCCTCTTTGATTGTTTTATCTACTACCAGGACAAGATTTTAGAATCATCAGAATTTGCACGTAAGACAGCAGTCCATCCACCCCACTATAATGACTCTAACAGGAACCAACAAAGGGTGCCTAGGAACATGTCAAATAGGGTAAGGAGAATTTGACCTTTCTCTGGATACATTCTCTCAGCTTCTCTCAAGTAGTGATGTAGGGATTTGTCCTTCTGGAATTTGCATGTGGATTCTATAATTTTTCCCTCGTGGCAATGATGGGCTATTACTTGTGAAGCTGTTCAGCATCTTTTTTTTTTTTTTAATTCATTTAAACTTTTAACAGATCCATGCCAACAGGTACCTTAATTTGATTATATACTTTTTGGAGAGATGGCTTATTTTAATTTGTTTCTAGCTTCTTAAATGAGCCATCCAACCTCTTGCATTGTGAGAAATTATGGTCTACTCACTCTCTCTGTGCTATTTATGATTTCCACTTGTTTTTTTTTTAATATCCCCCACCGTCATGTATTATCTGACATTATCTGAGACGAAGATTCCTATTTTGTCCTCACACAGAAGTGATTCCACTGATCAGCTTTTCTACCTATATTCTAGCTTTATGCCTACTTTTCTGAAGTAGAAGGATCAGTTTTCCACAGAATATTCAAGACACAGTTAAACCATGGTTTTTCAGAATGACAATATTCAATCTTTTCCTCTTGTCTCGTCTCGTCTCGTCTCGTCTCGTCTCGTCTCGTCTCGTCTCGTCTCGTCTCGTCTCGTCTCGTCTCGTCTCGTCTCCTCTCCTCTCCTCTCCTCTCCTCTCCTCTCCTTTCTTTTCCTTTCCTTTGACTGGAAATCATACCTTTGCTACACCATTAAACTAGAAGAGAGCAACCATTTCTAACATTATTGGGGAAGGGGGGAAAGGGTTGATTCTTACTGAAACAATATTTTCAAAAAATGTTTCTCGAGTGTTCGTCTAGAGAATGTTGTATACTTACAATAAATACTATCTTTTTCCACATGTGTTACTACATACCCACCAGCATTAAATTTAATCTGCCTGTTATTCAGTGTTCTAAGATCTTTCTGAAACTCTGTACATTCAACTTTTAATTGGACCATCCCAATAACTGTGTGTAATCTGCAAACTTTCCCAATTCACAGCTTATCCCAATACCAGATCATTTAAGAACAAGTTAGTCAGCAGATGCCTATACCAGAGAATTTTGTTGTGGACCTTTATTTGTGCTGGAAATCTCCTTTACTGTGAGGCTTTTGTTTTGTTTTGTTTTGTTTTGTTTTGTCTTTACTATTTTCTTCTTACCTGTTAATCAGTTACTTAGCCACAGATAAAATAAGCTTTTTTTTCTTCTTCTTTTTTTTTTTTTTTTTGTTTTTCCTAAAACAACTTAGTTTCTTTAATATTCTTCAACATAGAACCTTGACAGAGCTTTTTTTTTTAACATATTTGGATTTTTACTTCAGGTTTTCATATGGACAAAATTTTTCTCCCTCAAGGAATTCTAGTAGATTGCTGAGATATGACATTCAATTCTATTGTTTTATTGCAGCTTTAATAAATTTTCAAGGTACAGAATCCAGGCTTTATGGTTTTATGGAAATATCAAAGATATTTCTCCATTATTTTTTTTAGGTTTAGCATTATACTATCCAACTTTTCTTCTTATTGAACTATGTTTAAGTAATATAAATATAAATATTATAGTCCTTTTACAATTCTTGTGTAAACACCATTCTTTCATGGCAATTTTTTTGCTGTTCATTTTATCAATGTCATCTAAAAGTTGTTTTTTGTGCTGTTTATTTGTTAGTTTGTACTTTAATTCTGAATTGACAGTTCTCCAGATTCTCTCTTCCTCTAATGAGCTGGGTAAAAGCCTTTCTCCATGGTCAGTACCAGTAGAAATAGATAATCTGTCTTTTCTGTAGTGACGCTGTTCTCTTGAATGTTCCTTTTGACCTTAGTTATCTATAGCCATATAAATTCTGACTTTGCTCTCCTTCTAATTTTTATTTTTAAAGTAGCCTTAATACTTCCTTATTTACATCTTTAAATGGGTTGCATGCAATGCTCAGCAACTCCTTTTCATTCATGGGAATTGTGCCTTGATAATGTGTTGTCTTATTCTTTATATTCCTTCCAGCAAATTTCTGAAATGTTTCCTCTAATTCATATTTCTTGGTCTTTAGATATCTGCATTTGTTCTGAATATTTATAGAAACTTTGTATATCTGTGCACATGTATAAAACTGCATGTTCTACGTATTTACATTATGGAGTGCAAAGTCTTTTTACTGTGGCAAAAATCAATATGACTTAAAATATGAGATAGTTATGTGTCAAGGCTAAGTTATTAGAATCAGGTATGTTAAGCTTGTTAACCACACCACACATCAAAGAAGTAATGATTAAATATTATAGGATAATTTCTTCTCAGACAAATTTTCACAAGATATCTCACAGCGGCATCACTGAGCTATGAGCAAAAGTGTCCATAAGTAAAACATCAAACTCTCACTATCACTGACTTTGCCATTGAAACATGTCATACAAAAATATGCAGATATCTTAAATAGAGATTAAATGATATTCATATTACAGTAACCCAAAGCAATGCAATCATCTTAATATTGCTGGGTTTATGTATCTTCTCAAGATTAGAAAGGACACTTTCAATGTGCTTTTCATCTTTACTTTTTTTAATTCCTTGCCAAATCATTTTCTTTCATCACTCATGCACAGTGCATCATCATTATAGTTGCACAAGAGTGAAAGGTTAATCTTCTTCTCCAAAAGCTATTGAACTTTCATAAAATGCTTGGCTATTGTCATGTTTTTATTGGCGAATGCTGTGATTTTTTTTTCTAGAAATTCATGAATCATATAATACATATTTGGAACCAGAGAAACTAAGAGTAGTGAAATTAAAGCCTACACAAAATCATATCAGGAAGGCAGCAAAAGTGATTGGGTGTATGGTTGTGGGGTGGTTAGTTGCATGTTCTTTGCCCAGCATGTCTGGTTTATCATCTGGGACAACTGGCCTGAATCCAGAGATGCCTCCTTCCCTCATGAGGTAGTTAATGAAGACCTAACAACTTCTTGGTGTCTTTAGCTTCAAACCAGCTTACATCTTCCCTGTAGTTGCATGGGAGGACTAAACTGATTGTGAGACTGTCAGGCCTGCTTATTTACAGTGTCAGGCATGGGTTTGGGGGCTGCCTGTGATGGCAACAACAATTCCATTAAAGACAGCCTCTGCCAAACAGTCATTTCAGCAGTCCTTAGCCCAAAGGTTGCCAACATGCAGTAGGTCCACCAGGTCTATGGCCCTATGTGCTTTCTTCCATACAGATATTCATTTAGGTGATGCCTGAGCTTAATCCTACTGCCACTTCTGAAGCAAAGGGTACTTGCAGACAGACCGAAGCATTTAGGATGAAGTGCACCTATCAGAAATGGTACTGAGTTCAGAATAAAGTCTGTCTAGATAATACACACTATTATTCATGCTGAACAAGTTTACCCAGCTATGTAAAGATGCGTTGCTGTCAGCACTTCTCAATGCATTCCTGGTGTAGAAGTATTCTTACCTTTTGAACTTGCAAAGTACCTGAGCACAGCTTACCCATTAAAATAAAACATATGGCATATCAATAAATTCATTTTTTTAATTAGCTCTCCTTCTATCTCTACTTCTAATACTGACAAATCTTGAATGGGCTTTTTGTTATTACTATTGACTTTAGTCTTTTGAAATGTTGCTGAGTGGTGTACCACAGGGGTGGAGGTGGAATTAGACCCAGCAGCACTCATGACATCATCTGTTTGGTATGTTACTTCCTTTCACTCTGATGTTGGAAAGATCACACCCAGCCTTCGCATTCCTCTTCAACAAGTTGTGTCAAGGAAAGGGGAGAGAGGAAGCTGCACCACATACCACTGGATATCAGAAAGGAAGGTCTTAATTAGGATGTCAGGATGTAATTTCAACAAAAATCAGCCCTTCCTTTTCTCAGTTCCAAGTCCGGCTGCTATAATCATTTCAACCGCATTGTCCTCAGGAGTGAGGATTCAAAATATAATATACTCTGGGTTTATTTAATTCATTTGGCTTACATCTGAAAGGGATGCTGAGTTCTTAAACTTAGCAGCAATAATAAATCCCTAAAAATGAAAGGGTATTGGAAGCTATTGGAAGTGAAATAATGGAGTTTGTTTTGGCTTACATTTCAGAGAGGTTAAAACAGACAACATACCAGAATATGCAAAGTATGCAAATGTTCAGTGTCATAGAACATCAGCAGTAGTAGCAGAACACTAACTGAAGTGAAGAACTTACTGTTATTTGAATGAAGAACATACTGCTATTTTCTTATTCATAATTTTGAGAAATATAAATTGTTCTGTTATTCAGCACTGTAAAGAACAGAAAGCAAAAGGCCATGACATGCACAGTCAAAGTCATGGATTTCCAATCTTTCTGCTTAAATAATTCTTAGATCTTTAAAAATAATCCTTTATCAGATTTTGAAGTGACTCATATGTAAAACAATGCTTGTATTTCTGTGACTCAAGAAAATTTTCTTTAAACAGATTCACTCAACTTAGAAAGGAATGCACAAAAATTCCATTTTAGTACACCTATAAGCCTACTTGAGAATTTAATAATTCAACATTAGTAAGGCTTTTATAGTACTTTACCCATAAGAGAAAAATAAAAATAAAAATTAAAAAAAAAAATGCTTAGTCTAATTCAAACAATTTTTTTTCTCAAAACTTCATTTTGTTTTTTCTCTTATTTGATGAATTAGGAACTATCAGAGTTTTACTGAAAGATTATAGTAAGCATCTCTCATTCTTAAACAAAATAAGGTAGCTCTAATTTCTATGCAATGCTTGAACATTTCTAACCTGCAGTCTGGTCCTTGCAGTTGGATTAGACGATCTTTGAATGTTTCTTCCAACTGAGATATTTCATAGTATTGCATAGTATTGCATTCGATTCTATTCTACTGCCCACCTATTTTTTTTATTGCTTGATGTTCGTTACACAAGCAGAAAATGAATGGTGACCAGTCATCTCTGTGGGTTTAGAATGGATTCTGTGCAATGATTTAAACAGAACGCACCTCTTTGTCTTGCTTGCTGCTATTTTACAGTGCCCATCTGCAGTGACAGGTCTGTGTTTGAATTTGGGAACATGAATATACCCTCAGAAGCTAGACAAAATGTCACGCTAAAAAGTGCCAGGTTAGGACACCATATCATAACCTTTTCCAGGAGAACTGATGGATATGTCCCTAACATGGACTTTCAGAAATGAATTAATGGAAAGATATATGTATAACAAAGGTAATCACTGAGTTACCTAACCATTATTCTCCATCAGATCACCTTCAGTCAGCCTGAAGAATATTTCATTTTCCCACACATTTGGTCTTGAACACAGGGAAAGCCACCAGGACTATGGTTATTGCTTTTTTTAAATATGGTTCAGTTCTCAGGGCCTGATGCTTATTTACTTACACAAAAATAAATAAATAAATAAATAAATAAATAAATAAATAAATAAATAAACAAAAATACATAAACAGGAGTAAATATCACTTACTCCAACATTACAGACATTTCACCTTCAGCAGGGAGGATGGCATAGATTGGCCTTATGTGAATAAGTACTAGGTATCACAGAAGCAGTGAAACTTTTGAAAACTTGGCTCCATTCAAACCAAAATCTTATGGAATAAAAATAATAATAATAAAAAAAAAAGACAATGTTTTCTCTGGTATCTTTAATGCTTAGAGAAACTCACTGTTCCGTCAACTCAAAGAAAACAAGTTATCCCACATTTTGATTACTTATCTTTCTACAGATGCTTTGAATAATAAATGAATAAATGTAGTCATTATCACGAACAGTTCTAATCTACTTATTTAAATTAGATCCTGTAAGATTTAAACCATTACAAAATGTGGTCTTTGCAGTGATATTTTTGGAGTATGGATATTTTTGTAAAAAAATTCTGTCTCTCTTCAAAAATACCATGCAGCAAAAAGGAGTATTGTGTGTGGATGTGTGGAAAGACAATTGTGTGTTTCTGTGTTTGTTTTGGAAAAAAAAAAAAAATACGCAAGTGTAAGCAAGAGCAGAGACAATAAGAGAAATTATGCTTTTGTGTGAGAAAGAAAACTGGCAGACTACCTAGTCACTGCAAATACAAAAGTATTATGGAAGTTACTGCACAGTTTTCTCTGTTGCTGACAAAATAGGTATGTCTGACTACAGAAAATATGTGTTTTTTAATACTGTAATTACATGATCACATGAATTACATAAGGGATGACAAATACGTTTCAATAACTACAAATGCATAATTTCATAACTCTGGCTTCTATTTACACCTGCCAGATGTGGGTAGACACAACTACAGTCTTGCATAAAATGCAGATATTCAAATTGTTCTCCAATGCTAGAAAATCAAGTTCAAATACTGAAGGAGATCATACAAATTTAATTTTGTTTATGGCTTCAGCCAATTCCTGATTTTAATATTACTGTGGGCCAGAACAATCTCCCAATTCAGAAGTTTAGGACTGTGTCTCGGTGCTCTTTCTACATAATTACACACTTTTTGTTTTCCACCTACTGTGCCTGCAAGTTAATCTACTCCAAAAACCAAGTTCTGTATCAAGGCCAAAGATCATTTACCAAACCTCTCTGAAAAGGTGAGTACTAATATTGAATCTGAGAATCTACCGAAATTTAAAACATTTCAGGTGATTGTTTATATTCCACAGCCATCTACTCACAGAATGAAACATTTCAGCACCACAGTAACGCTTCTTTATATAAAGAAACTAAATAAATAGGGTTCTACATTTTGATTTAAGTATCATGTAAAGCTGGCTTTCTTCCCTAAATTCAAGACTGCAGCTATGCAGTTTCCCTGATTCTAAAGCTTTGGCTGAAATATCCTCCACAGTTGTTGTAAACACAACTTGATTACACCAAGTTTACCACAAAGTTTTGCAGCTAAATGAGGTCTTCTACTTCAACACTAAAACTGGAAAAAAATTATTTTCCACCAATGGATGGAAAGGATGTAGAGTCAAAAACTAATCTCGAAACTGTGTTGAGCCTTTCTTCTGCAGCAGAGCACAGCCAACCTATTACGAAATAATGATGACATTGAATACAACCCACTTAACTATCTTCTTTATACAACACAGGAAAGAACTGAAACATGAAACAGAATTGAAATCCCACCTAGATGAGCATCACGTTCTTCTGTCTCCCAAAAGTTTTTTATTTGCTAAAGAGAAGAGGTTTCTTGAATGGAATTAGTAGACTTGTTAAATCCCATGTGTACAAGGGTGTGCAGGTTGCTTCAAGGTACTCAAGAAAATCAAGAACTGAAACCTGACTGTACCTACTCTAGCTTCATCAGTGCCAAAATTACCCTTGGCTTGCTCCTTTACAGTCTCACAAGTTAGTAATTTCTGTGTCAAAAAAAAAAAAAAAAAAAAAAAAAGTAGCTACTTTACAGCCATACATGTCTGAAATTTTGATCTCTCACAACAGTTACTCCAAACAATAGAGAAATACCATACTCAGAAAGTGCTGGCAACAGCTGTTCCAGCTCTTCACAATAGTGTGGGTTGGTGACTACTTGACTGATAGTCATGAGACACAGACTCCAAGTGCGAATCTGAAGTGGTCACTGGGGCGAAGAAATGAAGGTAAACTGTCTATCAGTCCATTTTCTGTAGTCTTCATTGCAGTGCTCACTAGTACCAGTAAGAGGCAGCTCCAGCAGTTGGGCAGGAAGCAATATGGCTCCAGAAGTTTAATGTTCTCTCTCTGCCCTCCTTCCCTTCCTCCCTGCTATGCATGCATGCAAGCATGCATGTGCGTGCACACAAACACACATGTACACATTACTCCCTGATGGGAGACAGACAGTACTTTTTTGCTGATATGAGTTGCAGCTCACTCAGTTTTTACCCCCCAAAAAATAGGTGGTGTATTGCAGATCCCAGGTCCCAAGATACTGTACACTTCACTGAAAGCACAATGATTGCTGAGTTTCATCCATGTGTTCTCTAGCAGAGAGGACAGGCTATATAACAGAGTGTGTGAAAATTCCTTTTGGAAAGACAGCCCACTTCTTTTCCATCACCAAAACTACCAAAGTGATGCTATTCAGCATGTCACGCCAAACCTTAACCTACAATTCAAGAGAAAGTTTGGAAGCTGATGAAACCTTAAGCACAACCTATAGCAAGACCCACTGGTGATTACATGGGAACTTTATGGATGTTAAAAGTGGAAAATATCCTGAAGATGTTTCTATTCATCTTTGTTAAGGCACAACAGACAGAAATGGATCATTGGCACTTTTTCCATTTGCCTAGGTCTTGCTAATTTTTTAGGCTCTGTTAAAAATACTTGGAACCAGCTGGAGCTGGAGACAATATGCAGATCTAGATCTATCTTAACCAGTTGAACAATTCCTGCAGAATATACTACCCATGGCCAACAATAAACAATAAAAAAAGAAGAAAGGAAGATGTTACCTGAAGCTTGTTCCATCACTTAAAAACACTCAGAATGGGAAATAATACAGGAACATTTCTATCTACCTGTTTACTATCCCTCATGTGCCTTGCTTTTCCTCGAACCTGAAGAATGCTGTGTGAACATTAGGATTCCTCACAAACAGGACATAAGGATTCCACAGCAAACAAAAACTGAAAGGGCTTTAGTGATGAAGAATGTCATCTACTTGCCTGCATATCCCTTCCCAGAAACATTCTCCATAAATACCAAAAATGGACAGCAAACCTTGGCCTATGGTAGGAGTGAGCTGTTCATGTCTTGAGGACAGCCTGAGGGATGCTCCTGTGGATAATCCATATGTCTGGATTCTGTCTGTAAGCAGATACTTGGAGTTCTCTAGGGCTTGCAGAATGTTTGCTGTTGCCAGTTTAACAAATACAGCTATCTCCCTAAGAATATTTAGCAGTTATACTGCCAGCTTTTGCAACAGCAAACTTTGGGTTTGGGGGGGGGGGGGGGTTCTCTGTGCTTTTCCATAAAAGGCTATGAAATAGTCAAAAATTATATCCTTTCCCTTAAAAAGATAATTATGTCACTTTAAAGTTTTAATCAGACAATTTCTATTTCTATATGAGGGACTCCTTTTACTTTAGAACTCAGACATGGCATAATGATTTCAATCAGCTGCAGAGTTTTGAGGCCAAGAGGCAGGATCACATCTTAGTTTTACCTTCTTCTGTTTTGGAGGAAAGAGATTTAGGATTAATGAATCAGTGTGTGGTTCAAAGAGCAGACTGAAGTACACAGAGGCCCATCTCTTCTGGATTCACCCTCCTTTTATGAAAGAACTACATTTTGGATACTGCTAAATGCAAAATGAGTTGTGTTCAAGATACAAGATTCTCATATTGAAAAACTAATTTCATTTAAAATTACACCACAAAGACCAGGGTCCACCTTGTATCCCACATACAAATGTTGTCAGGCTATCCGAGTTATTAGGTAGCTTAGGGACCTCTTCAAGTCTCTGAGAACATCTCTTCAGATGCAATTATTATTCATTCCTTGTTTCAGAAATTATTTTCTATCAACCTACCCCATCACAGTTTTCAGAAATTTTTGGCCATTTTTTTTTTTTATTTTTTTCTGGTCACATCTAGTTTCTGCATAGTCCAGATTTTTATCATATCATGGATGTAAGAGTACATTCTTTGTCCCAGGAATATGAGGCTTGACAAATCATGTATTCTGGTTAGAGTTCTACAGCTCTATTTCAAAAACATCTTGATCATTATACCAATAAAATCCAATGAAGTATGATAACCAATAAAGTATGATGAGGCTAATATAAAATATTAAAATATATTTCACTTTAGAAAACAAAACAGGATTCTGCTTTGTAAATATGGGGGAGAGGGTTTTATGTTTCATGCAAAATATATTTTCTAAACATATTTGAACTCATTTATCTGTTCTTCTGGACTCAGGGAGGAGTCATTGTGAAACGTTTGGCACAAACATTTTCTCTTTATCACAAAAGGTGGGACAACACTATTTGTAAAACAATTTCAAAGGGAAAAAAAATCTTCATATAAGAGAAGGTGATTTATTGATAGGCTTAGGTAGTTCCTTATCAAACCTGTGTTTGAGGTTTAGCTATCACTTTCATTTATGGTGCTGACTTCAAAAGAAACATTTGCTGCATGAAAATATTGATTAATTCCCCCCACTCCCTGTCCTCCCACACCAATGCTTTTCTCTCAAATGCACAAATGCATCAGCTGTGAATGACTATAATTTCTGTCAGGCAGCAAAATACATACTAAACAGGAAATTCAAAAGGAGTGTATTGCAAGACTGTAACTGAAGATGAAAGGCCAAAATGGCAAGTGCATGTATGAAGCTGAAAATCACAAATATCACCTTGATGGAGAGGTTTTGTTAGGTCCCAGAAGTTCTTTGTATGCTCATCTCTCTTCGAAGGAGTTGTTGAAGCATTGAAGGGGAGTATCTTCCTCTTGTCCATTTATTTAGAGACCAATTCTTACAAAGCAGTCCAGCTCCATGTTAGTTTAGATTATGCCTAGTCGGTACTGTGCACCATGAACTTCTGCATAAGTTACTGTCCCCTTCACACATACCCATAATGTCCAAGAAGGCCACCTTCAGCCAAAACAGAATGAGCCAAACAGAAAACCAAACACACAAAACCACAAACAAAAAAATAATCACAAACACACAAAAATTAACTAAGTTAAATGTCAACATTCTTATAGGTGATAGAGTATACTGGTATAAAGATTTAAAAAAAAAAAAATCACAGCAACTGACAGGCAACGAAATAGGTAGTGTTTCCAGTAGAACAGCAAGGAAAAACTTAAATTTAGTATTTAAATTTACATTTAGTATCTTAAGTATTCATCAAATATTAAACATGTGTAAATAAGAGAACCTGAAAAAAAATTAAAATCCTAAGAATACCTCAGAAAGTCTACCAACCTACCAAGGGAACTGAAGATCACTAGGTAAAAGAAATCAGTGATGTTTGGCTAGCCATAATTTAAGTAATTCCCTTAGTGTGTTACCACGCTTGTAAATAAACAGTGTTAAACACACACACTAACCTAACTTAGGAGAAGAAAATAATGTATATAGGTAAACTCCCTTTTTCTTTATGGTTTTCTCTCACCCCTAAGGCAGATGTTCTAATACTTAAAGCCTGCAAAATTTTCATTACAGAATGACACTGATCAAACTGCAGCATCAACTCATCTTGTTCAGAGCTCAGCAGCACAATTTTCATTGCTTCTTAACTCACAAAACAAAGAGGAGACTGAAAAGCACGGGATAAATTTTATAGAAGGGAGAGATGGAGATATCCAAGCTCAAACAAAAAATCTTTAGTTTGTGTAGATATGAGAAATACTTCATTTTTAAATTCTCCCTCTTCTTGTTCCAGAAAACCTATTTTATGTGGGATTACAATCCCACATGGATAAGAACTAGGCCTTTCCTAGCTAAAATGGGAATTTCTGCTGGACTTCCATAAAATAATGTTGCACCTTAGTGTTAAATGAAGTTCTGAAGGCTGAAGACAGCAGAGGAAAAAGGATTGAGACTTCTTGTTTTTATTCTTTAATTGTCTCTTAATTGGGTTTTGTGGGGAGAGAAGAATAAAGGGAATCATTATCAGAGATCTTTTCATGAGAAAAATAAATGTTTTGCTTTTCCTAGTCCTCAATTCTGCTGGCCACCTTACTCCTCGCTTAGGGTGTTTCCTCACAAATTACAGTCTTAAATGCAATTGGGATGCAAATTCATTTTTAACATTAGTGAACATATTTCATATTTGCCATTTTGGTTTATGCTCTTCTCTTACTGAAGTAAAAGGGACAGGGAGATATGGCAGCAAGAAAGAAATATAACCTGGCTGCAGACAAATGGAAAAAAAAATAAGAATCTATTTTCATACTATCTGAGTTACATGATATAGTTTAGACAACTCAGGCTTTTTTGTTTTTCACCCCAAAAATATTTGTCTCACATTTACATAGCTTCCAAGACTAGATTTCCCAATGCACACATTTCCTCAGAAATGTTAACAGATGAAGTTTTATTCCCTCTTTAAATTAAGCCTGAATTATATTTTCCTGTCAGGCTTGTCAGTGAATATGACTGCTGTCCTCTTGCACCCAACTTCATCTCCCTAAGAGAATCTGATAATCACTTCATTCCTGGGAAGATGCAAGGGAAAGACTTTGATGCACACAAAACAAGATTGCTCCTTTACTGTAAACATAATCAGGATGAACACATATGTGGGACATGCAGACAACAAAAAAGTTTTCAAATGAATCCAAATAGTTGAGCATGAGAGACCTACTACAATAGCTAACTGAAGCAACACTGGCAGATACCATACAAACCAGCTAAGGTTGCCAGCAGGGTTTAGAGAGAGCCTTCCTGATAAGTTCTTGTTATTGGTACCATTAGTTGAAACTGATTTAGGCAATAGGTAAGGTTTAAAAGGCTTATCTAAAAGAATAAATTTACGAGCAAGTAGCAAAAAGTGTGGCTGTATTCAAGCAACAATAACAATAGTAAAACCCTGAATGACCTTCTGGAGAAGTTTCTGAATTCCAAGAGCCTAAAGTCAGTTTGTAACCTCATGTATATGACATGAGATTGCCTTAAAATGAGCCATGTTCCAAGCACACCCATCACAGGTCATGGCCTTAGACTGAATCATGAGGAGCTTTAATTCCCTGTGTCATTAGCTTTATATCAGCTGCCTGAAATTCCAGTGGCCAATCTGGTACTGGTCCTCTACTTCCTCTGTGTACTGAAAAGTGAAGGGTGGAAGTTCAGCTTCACAGGCAAGCACATCATAACTTCTGAAGGTCTTACTTTACAAATTAAACACTGCAGTTTTCAAAAATGAAATTACTTTTATGCTTTCAATGATACAGTTTCTTTTATGCTCTGGCACTGACTACTACCATTGAGAGCCTGGACTGCTCTCAATGGACCACAGAAATAAGCCAGAGAAACAACTTTAGTTCTCATGAAAGCAGAAATTTTCAGGTCTGAGAAAAGCTAAAAATGGGACAAGACATCTCATCTGTGTCACATCAATCCAGCTTTCATATAGACAATGATAAAAACAGTTGATTCTCTCGTCCCATTAAAATCCCTTCAGTTTACATTATCAATTTGCAGCCTCTCCCGATTACACACATTCCCCTGGAGCTGGCAGGGCCCTTATTACCATTGACATAAAAGGTTTTTCTTCCTGCATGTCTTTCCTTTGCATTTTATCATTTTCTTCAGTGGAACCATAGCTACCACATGGACATCAGACAACAGCAGCATCAGTAGACTATCTCTAGGCCATTCCTGTAAATTTAATTCTCGTTAGAGACCTTTCTTGGTTTCGTTTCCCACACAACAGCTGTGCTGGAAGTATAATTCCAAAACTGCGTATATTGCTTTATCCAGTAAACATATTTCTGGAGAGATTAGTTGAAAGGCATCTTGGTGTTCTGCCACCCACACCCTGCAACCGCAGAGTAATTTCAGTTCAGATAAAGCGACTACTTTTTTTTTTTTTTTTTGAAACATGAAGGAGAACTTCGATTAATTTAACATAAAGCTCCAACTCATGTAGAAACTAAGGAAACTGGCACCGGGCACATTTTGCAAACAATTAACACATTAAGCCCTTTGGCTCTATTTTCTCTTGTTATTATTAGCAGCTGGTATTTCCACAAATGCTGATATGCTTAGCATCATAGACAGAGTGAACAACAGGTTTCTCTAGCGGGTAGTAACTGGAAGCAAATTATGCATGTACTGGCCAGGCCAGCTAGAAAATCTGTCCAGCTGAAAGTCAGGCAATGTCTACCACTCTGTCTTCATTAAAATCTCTTTTGCAAAATTCTCCTATTACAATGAAGTCTACCAATACATCAGTCACAATAATGCTTTCATGCTCTCATTAAATAACTTTAAATTCACTTAAAAAAGAGCCATGCCCTGAATTTTTCAGGAGACGACTTGTCTGATTTTATTATCTTAAGGTTGTAGACCATTATGTTCTCAATATTTAACACATGCAAGGGAACAGAAAAATTATCTTAATAAAGATCTTCCATTTTTACACTTAAGTAAACTCACCTATCATCTGCTTTGAAAGAAAATAGAAGTTTTCTAGGTTTTGTTCTTGGTTTTTTGTTTGTTTGTTTGTTTTTGTTGTTTGTTTTGTGTGTTTTGTTTTGTTTTGTTTTGTTTTAATCTGGAATGAATGTTACAAGACAAGCTAGGGAGAATTACTTTAAATGTCATAATCTTTTTTAAAAATGCTCAATTAAACCACAGTAAATAGTATTCAATATAAGGTGACCTTATATTGATCTTTAAATACTTCTTCAGTCAGCATATTGTAATTTCTATATTGTTTTTAATACTGAAATACATTAATTTCTAACAACACATGTTGCCTCACATGACAGGTAGTTTGGAATTACTTTTCTTATATGCTAGTCTTGAATAGATAGAAGCCAGTGCTGGATGTAACGATGTATTAGGTATGCAAACCTCTGGAGAGGAAAGGCAGGTTCATTAACATTGATGGAACTACTTCTTCCCATTCCAGGATATGGTAATGTTTTACAGAAAAGGATGTGCCCACTATACCCTGTCATCCACATGTATAAAGGGAAGTAAATTAAAACCCATACTCGCAAAAGTCAACCACAGGCATAATGATGGGTTGTAAAAGCTACCTGTAAACAAGCAAATAAAAAAGCCAAAGTCATCACAGTGTATTGCAGCTCCTCCTATTTGGCTGGCCATCAATTTCTCCTGATGCACAAGCTAATCTAGTTATGGAAAACAACTTTCTGCACATGAAGGGTGACACTAATTAACAAGACAGTTTACACCCTTTCTGGCCCGAATTGTTTAAAATAATAACATGGATTTGGAATAGGCTTAGCCAGCTTAAATTTGTTTGTGGAGGTGTGCTGTAGAACATCACAGTGGAGAGCAGTAGAGTGGCCAGAATAGAGTGGCAGATGAAATTCTAGTGACTGCAAAATAACATGCATGGGTGAAAAAGGTATCTACTTTAAGTAGATATGCATAACGACAAATTACATTAGTCAAAAGTCTGTAGGACATCCAATGCACTAAAAGGAGATTGGAGATTTTTGAAAAGATCGGAGATGGTTGTCCAACAAAACAATTGTGTTTGTTTGTTTTTTTTAATTGAAATTTTATGAAGGCAAGATAGATCAAAGCACATAATGTAATTATACTTCCACATGCAGAGTTATGACAGAGAAGTATTTTGTGGACTGCAGGTAGTTCATGTCATCCCGCTTCATGGTACATGCAGAACTCAAAAAGCTACAGACAAAGGAGTCCAAAAAGACAAGATTTTGTAAGAACTTCTGCAAAAGACGGACCAAACCAACTCACTTTTTTCATTTGACCTTTCTAATTTATCATGGTTAAATCTTATTAGTTTTAGTTTGCCAAGAACACTTGGCAAAGTTAAAGAAAAATGATAAATGGAAATCAAATACTATAAAAGCAAGCTATGAAGAGAACATGGTAAAAGACTATGAAAGTTTCAATTCCATTAAAAAAAAATTGTAGAAAGAGTGATTTTTCATGTCTCATCACAATATAAAAACCCAGATGCAACCAAAGAAATGATCAGGTTTACAAAAAAAGGAAATGCTTTTTCCACATAACTTCTTAATTGAAGTGTGTAATTCATTATCACAGGATGTTGTGGAGGCTACAGCATAAAAGGAATGGAAAAAAAAAAAAAAAAAAAAAAAAAACCACGGATTTTGTGGAGGAAAAACCCACTGGTTTATCCTCCCCTAGATCAACACAAAGGTCCAAATGCAAACCTTACTAGGGGAAATTCTTAAAGCTTCAATTACTGGAGATGAAGATAATCACTTGATACATTCTCTGTTCCTCATTCTATTCTTTAAGCATTCATTGGAGTTCATTGCCTGCAATAGGACACTTCATTGACTGGACCTTCAACTGATTTGTACGGAAGTTCTTATCAAAAATATCACCAAGCTAATGAATCCAAGAATTCTGACAGGAGTAGATAACAGAAAATGCAATACTGTCCTTACACTTCCACAAGTCATGTATTCATCAAAAAGTTTACAGCAACACTTCTGTCACATGTTGCATTAAAAATGCAGTGTACACATATGCTGCAAGAAGGCTGTGCTCTTACTAACTAAACTGAGAGGGATTTGTTTTGAACATTTGTGACTGCAGAAAAAAATAAAAATTAAAAATACCATGTCTTGTGACCTATGAGGGTTAACCCCAGAAATGCAATGTTGCTCAGCAGAACATACCACAGAGTTTCCCAACTACTGTGAGAGATGAGACATGCTCTAGTCTATGAAGAGCTTTTAATACATAAATTGTTAATAGCAAACACTAAATTTCACACTAAAGCAACCTCAAATTTTGTTTAGCGCCTCAGTTCTCTTACAATTTCATTTCAGATGGCTCTAATAATGCATGGCGCAGAATATTTTGGTGGGGGTACAGTAATATTCAGCCATATGCAATGCAGGATGCACAAAGAGGAGTCCAGCACACAACAGCTCAGTGACTGAATCCCATTGACGATCCATTTGCTAATGGCTGAAACATTTTTCTGTGTGAACATATTTCTGTGTGAAACATTCTTCACTGGGAGTGAATAGCAGAGACTGAGGGTGCCATTGGGCTGTCAGGACCACAAGTGCTTATGGGCAAGGTGCAGGACTGGCCCATATCCCGACTAGATACACATTGAGAGGCAACAGCACCCAAGTGCTGTGCCAATATGGACAATAAAATTTCATCAGTCACTTATACCGCTTTTAATGTGAAACAGCATGGTAAGATGTATTGAAGTTTAAATAACATATTGCATGTAAAATCCATTTGCCAATATTGCCATGTTCCTACATACTCATCAACTGTTTATTCTAAAATAATGTTCCTCATTACTGTTCTCTATAAAACTGTAATTCAAAACTACATTTTTGTGTTAAGGAGTATGATAATGTCTGGCCAGTTTACAAAGAAATTAATTATAATTTCCATTAAATTAAAAAACTTATGCTTGTATATTTGGTCACTGCATTCATCTACTATTAAAAATGTATTTAAAAGAAAAAAGAGCACACACCCAAGTGATCAAAAGAAAGTTAACTGCTGAGACCAATTTATGATAAGAAGCAACACAGTCAGCACTTTGAAAGCAGAGCTTAGAAGAGCCGGCACCAACAGAGAGGGTTTCTATAGCTCTCTAGTATTTACATTAGGAGACGTTTGTGCAAAGCCCAGCAGATTTTCTGACCGAAGGCGATCAGCCCTGTGCGGGAGGTCGCTGAGGAAGGAGGGGCCAGCAGGGAGTTCTTGGCATGCAGGCAAGGGGAGCACAGGGTGGTGGGAACGCGTGAGGCAGGAGTTCCTCTCCCTTGTGCTCAAAGTGTGAGAGGAACAATGCTGAGAAAGGCAGGCGGCTACACCCAGGTCAGCGAAGACGGACAATTCCCCACCGGTGTTATCCCCACCACGTCCTGGCTTTTCAATAACATTTACACGTTCGTGGTTGTGAACTGTCGAGCTCTGTTTTATTGTCCGACTTTGTGACTTCAAGGGGAAACACATTAGAAGATAGAATTCATTTAAACATTAGTGATAAACTACAAAGGGAACACTCCTTGTGCATTACTACTAGGCCTGCCTTGGCTGACATCCCTGTAACCCCTTCCTTTTTTTCTTTCTCAGGGAGACCTGCAGATATCGCAGCACATTTCAGGTGCCTGAGCCTTAATGGCCACTCCAGGTCCTACCCAGCACAGATACCCCCTTACCACATCTCTGCCTCTACCCCAGCCAGGGCTCTCTGCCTAACTACACTCTTCCTCAGTTCTCTGTTAATACCAAAATGGGGCAGTTAACACACACAGGGCAAGTACGGACTGCTGTCAGCAGATTATTGGATTCTCCCAGCCCTTTGGGGTTTCTAATAGGGTGGTACAAGAAGGTGCCATTGAAATGAATTAATCATTTAATTCTTCTGAGTCATTTTTGACTTTGGGAATCCAGGCATTGCTTATGTATAGCAACAGCACTCTGCATCACTGCATTGCATGCAAGGTTGGGGAAACAGCTATGTGGCCAGCCTAGCAGTCTTTGACACAGTACCCAGAGGCCACTGTGGTTAGGAGGCTCCCCCTGCTCCTTGTCCACTCTTGAGGACATCAGCTTCATGCCCATGCCCTACAGCTGCAGCTCTTTACACAGCAGTTTTGTCCATTAAACCTCCATCCCACTGCACATTAAGCTATTTGCCACAGAGTGGTACAGTGCCTCCATGGGCTTTGTATGTGTTCTCTGGACAAGCCATAACCTCTTACTTCATTCATGCCTTTGCAGCAGATCTGAAACACAAAAT
Organism: Aythya marila; assembly: GCF_965140915.1. Lineage (NCBI taxonomy): Eukaryota > Metazoa > Chordata > Aves > Anseriformes > Anatidae > Aythya > Aythya marila. The sequence goes on along the minus strand of NC_139080.1, from coordinate 19,611,955 downwards.
CTGCTCTACTCTTGGTTGCTATTTACTCACCACTTGCTGTAAAACCTTGCCCAGAGCAGCCCTGTCCCTCTTGCCACCTGGTCTGGTGTGCCAGTGACCTCTAGAGGCTCACGTCTCACCTCGTGGTGTCTCAGGCCACAGCTCACAACCAGGACATGCAGCTGCTGTGGGTCCTGTCCACCCTTCCCGGGTCGGAATAGCTACTTATGCAGAGATAGGCCACACTGCAGATAGACTGCCTGATTACTGCACTCGCAAAATATTCACTTGCTTTTGCAAGTGAGAAGCACAGTCTATGTCACACAGCACACAAAAGTTGATGGATAAAGACCAGGACATGGAAGGACCTGCTGAGCACATTACCAGGCACACCTGTGTGCAGAGTTGAGCAACAAACTGCTTACACAAGTCTCAATTCTTTTACAGTAGTGGAATGTGTGACCAGTCAATGTAAGAGTGCAGCAACAGCAGAGGCCCTGTACTACAGACAGCACCATGATCCAAAGGTAGCTTCAGATGAGTTGCCTTAGCAGAAGTCTCTAGGTACACCTATAACATCTAAAATCATAAAATGGCCAACTAACAAGGCAGGGAAAAGCTGAAGTGATTCCCTCTCTCACACAGACATCTACTGGCCAGGAAGTCTTACACTTCTACACTTAAATGGAACCACAGTCTTATCCTGTATAGGTTTTGGTTTTGGTTTTTATTTGTTTTGGTTTTGGTTGTTGTTGTTGTTGCTGTGTTTCTTGCTGTTTTGTTTTGGTTTTGTGTTTGTTTTGATTTTGTTTTACAGAGAAAAAGATATTCAAGAGCAAGGACACCCTACATACCTCATATGCTCACTTCTCACATCACATTTTTGCTCCCCTTCCCATATCCACAAGTACCATGCAAGGCTTAATCCCAGTTTGAAAAATGGACCTCTGAGCTGCAGAATCCTGCTTGATGATCTTGAAAATATTATCAGCCACTGTGGCTATTGCCAGTCTGGGGTTTTCTATAGTTTATGAACAAATTCTACACCTTCCTTCATAGGACAGTTTTTCCCATGCTTTCAGAGAACCATGATTTGCAGAACATCTGACAGTATGAACTGCTAACTGTGGGGAAGCTATCCATTGCACACAGAGACAGCAAGCAAACATGGAGCAGCCTGTAGTCAGACATAATGCACCAACTTACATATGTACAGCACCACAGACTTGGCCACGTAACAGAGCTGCTTGGCACAAGTAGGATGCATGTGCCTGGGCTTTAAAATGATTCATTCCCCGTGATCAAACAACCCCCAAGTACTTTGGGGGATACAGGACCTTCAAAACCCCAAGTACCCAGAAGAGAGTGTTTGGGCGTATAAATATGTATGTGTATATAGAGATATATTTTTATACATAAATATGTATTTTACATATATATATGTATATATATATATGAAATATGCAAAACAACTCTTGCAGCTCATGAAATGGTCCTTCTATGTACTAAAGAAGCTTCAAATTACATTGGTGGGTGAAGGAGGGAGGGTTGGTTAGGACTAGAGAAGCATTTACAAACATTCACAGGCATCCCACAAACCCTCATATTCCTGGAGAGTCTTGCCTGAAATTGGAGGACCCAAGAGGCAAGGGGCACAAACTGAAACACAGGAAATTCCAGCTGAATATGAGAAAACTTCTTTACTGTGAGGATGACAGAGCACTGGAACAAGTTGCCCAGGGAGGCTATGGAGTCCTTTTCTCTGGAGATATTCAAAACCCTCAGGGATGCAAACCTGTGCAATATTCTCTAGGTGACCCTGCTTCAGCAGGGGCTTGGGCTAGATGATCTCCAGAGGTCCTGCTATCTTCAAACACAGAAGTTTTGCCCTATAGCCAGCCAGTTTCATCATGCTCTTGTGAAAGCTCCTCTGGCCTGGCACTGCCTCTCAGCACCTTGTGGTGGGTGTACCAAACCAACCTGGTCAGTTCCACACCAAAACAATAACAGCTAATGTCCATGTGATATTCTCAAGCACGTGGCTTATTGTAAGTATCACAAAGGTAACTTCCTGCCCATCAGCTCTCTGGCTCCTCCCTTATGTAAAATATTACTCTAGATTGCTTTTGCTCATGCTGCTTATAAATAGGCCTCTTTAGACCTTGCAAATCTTTTTCTTAATGCAGCCAGAGTGTTTTTGTTTGTTTGTTTTTGTTTGTTTGTTTGTTTGTTTTTTCCTGAAGCTGTCAAGAACAAAACAATAAGACAAGCTAACAAAATAGTCCATCAGGAATATGTTGGCAGTGTAATAGGGTTTGTTCTACAACTTTGTTTTCAAAAGAACAACAAAAAAAATTGAAAAAAAAATGTTATGACATCTCAAGTAGGCTAAGATATTGCCATACATGTTACTGATGCAACAATGTGCACCCTAAACAAAAACTCCTGTCTATTGTAAGGTTTTGCCAGCACTCATTGGCTGACATAATGGTGAGAAAATGCAATTGCAAAAGAGAAGCATTTTCTCCACTTTATACTGATTTTGTTGTTTTAGCCCAACTTCCAGAGGGGAAGAAGAACTGAATTTTCATTTTATCTACACAATGACATTATATAACTATATCTTGTAGAATCCAATTTCTGATGTTACGTCTGTTAAAAAGAGTGTTTTAGTCGAGGAAAAGGGTAAAGGAGGGGATATATTTTTTAGGTTGCATGGTGCTTTCTGGTCATTGTCAGAAAATAAACTCCCTCTCAAATGCAGACAGGTGTCTGCACAGAAAGGATTTCCCTGGGGTTCAGAGAGGAAGGACCTGAATAAAATAGAAGATGTTAAAAAATATATATATACCCAATTCTCTCCATGCACCATTTTAGCACTCCTCTGTAGACAGGCAAGACATATATTAAAGAAGGGAAAAACAGGGCGGGGGGGGGAAGAAAAAGGACAGAAAAGCAGAAACAGACCACCACGTTATATTTATAGCAGTATGCACAGTAACAGGTCTGGCTGCAATATGTGTAGGAAAGCCTGCTGGAGAAATCATGTCACAAGTAGGGATAGATGTCAAATTTTCTTAGCCAGGGATTAGAAAAAAATATGTTTGTTTCCAAATAAGCTTATCCTGCACGTTGCCAGGAAATAGCTTAACGAAAGCTGCCACTCAGCCCCATTTCTTTTACCACAAAGTGAAGAAAACATCAGTTCAGCTGGAAACACTGACAGGAGCCACCAATTCCTGTTTTATCTGCTGGAGCTTTCTCCTGGTTCTTGCCAAGCCCTACCCGATTGGCTGTGAGCTTTCTACGGGCTAGCACTAGGGGTTAGTGTTCATCAACACCCAAGAGCTTCCCTTCTCTCAACAAACCAGCATTGGCTACTTACTTCCAGTGTGATCCCATTTCAGCCTGCCAGCAATGCCCTCTGCTTTTGTTCAAGGAACATCAAATGTTGCTATTCAGCTCTTTGATGAGGTAGAAAATCTCTGTGGTCATGTACACACAAACAGCACACCAAACATTTGATGAGGAATATCTTTGCAGTTCTCAGATCAGGCACCTACTTTTTCAAAAGCTGAGAAGTGTGCAACTGAAGGGTCAGTCTGTGTGTTGGCAGCCAGGTTTAGAGAAGGGAGAGAGAGAAGGAGGAACATCTCTAGAGAAGATTATGCACCCACCAATGTCCAACACAAACTGAAAACAAAGCAAGAGTGACTTCATACAGGAAAGGGAAACAAAGCCAAAATGAAACCTCTCACTTAATGAGACTGAGGCAGTCAATGTCTTTTTCCTCTGAGAGGGCATCTGTCACCCATGTGGGACAGCCCATGTGAAGCAGATTAAAACACAGCTAAAGGTGACAGAAAACAGAATGCAGACTGTGGCTGGATCTTAAGAACAATTTTTCAGGATGAATAAGGAGCTGTCACTCATGTTTTGACAGCACAGAACAGGTGTCCTGAGGCAGCAGATGGGGCCCAGTCAGAAGGGGAGGCCTCAGTGCAGCACCCTCACCCCTGCACCACAAGGGCCAATGTTCCTCATAGTCTCCTCCAGCCACCACCTCCAAACACCACCTGGGACATTCCCCTCAGTGTAGTCAAATCTCATACTGCTGGTAACAACACAAAGAAGGCCATAAAGCTCTCCTGTGGGTGCCGGAAGGCTGCTACCTTTGCTTGCAAAATGTGTAATGGTTAAGAAATGGTCTGTTTCATGAAAGTAAATAATTGTAAGCACATGTTGGAGACATTCAACTTCAGGACTGTGTTCTTCCTAAACAGCAGTCATAAATGCAGACTTGAATTTAGACATGTTTTGCCATGCTGAAGCCTAACCTGTCCTGGGAATGCTGGGATAAGGAGTATTTCTTACTTCCAAAACCTCTGGCAGTGGCCAGAGATGATCTGAGAAAAGCTGGTGCAATACAAGTAGGCACAAAAGCAGAAAGTGATTGAAGGTTTCTAATCACATTTGGTAGGCTCCCTACTTCAAATCCTTCTGAAAACTTTGCCCTTCCAGTTATGCAAAATTTAATGTGATGTTTACAGAGCATCTGGCAGTTTGTTAAGCAAAAGCTCACTCATAACCCTTTAAAATCAATACTGAGCTTTTTGTTGTTGTTGTTTTGTCTTGATTTGTTTTTATTGTCTCTAATTTACTTTTTTGTTAAAGATAACTATTTCATGGTTTCTCTTTCATTCAGCAGCTGAACCACAAACTCCACCACAAAACAATGGCTGGTCTCAGCAATTCTGCATTTTCTTCTAGGACCCCACCTCCCTTAGCCCATACTCTAGGACATACTGTGATAGCAATAAGAATAACTTCATCCCTTGCTTAGCATTTCCAGGCATTGCAGATATTAAAGCATCTACCACAGAGAGATGTTTGTGTCTCATGTTTCTAATGGAGGCCTGTGAGAATACCAAACTAGAGTACTTAAAAATACAATGCAGCAATATCCAAGTAGAATTGGACTTTCACAGGGCTTTTGGCACACAGTATTCTCACATTCAAACTGAAAAAATCTTAGGGAAATGAAGGGTATGCTGGAAAAGTAGAGGGGCACTCAGAATCAAAGTTCAGGACACAGCAATTCAATGTCCAGCTGGCAACTATCTGGGGATGACAGTCTCAGGAGAGCCTGCTGGGACTGATGCTACTGAGCATCCTCACCTGTGACCTAGGCAGTGGAATGCAATGTACCCTCAGCAAGTTCAGGGGTGAAACTAGTGGATGTTGTCAGTGCCCGCAGTAAGGAAGGACGGTTGGGCTGGCAGGCTGAGGGAAGGAGTGATTCCCCTGCTCAGGCCTCCCATGGCCCCATACAAAATGCATTTCCTTTCAGGGACCAAACCATGAGGGGTTTTGAGAAGAAAAAATACAAGGGTCCAAACTGGGTTGGCCAAGCTAGTCTCACAAGTAACTTTGGATATTGACCTCACCATCCTCCTTAGAAAAAGGCAAAGTTACCAAATAGAAAAATAAGGAGAAAAAAAAAAGAAAAAAAAAAAAAAGGCAAAGCCAAGCAGGATTGGAAAGCTCTGTATTAACCCTCTCCCCTCTATCTATGATGCAGTTCTTCATGCCTCTTGTGACCAAAATATTAAATGATAACAAGCTTATGTTAGCTTCATGACAACATGAAAGGAGGAGGTCAAGCAAGAACACACTGTTGAAACTTCGGGCATCAGGGAGCTGCAATGCAGACAGAGATGGGGTTGGTGCCAGCAAGTGTTTCCTGTTTTGATCCAGAACATGCAGTGTAGGATCCTGCTCTTATCACAAGAAAGCTCTTCCTTCCTACACCTCTCCCGCAACTCAAAAGGTCAGAGCAAGATGGCCTGCCTAAAAACAAGCAGAAAGGAGCATGATCCCAGAGTTTTCCACCGAGAACAAACTAGCCACCCTCCACCCAAGCTAGCCATGGGCACAGTCACGTACTGCATGTCTCCCTTCATGCCCAGTGGCCCCTCCTAAGGTTTCTGTGGTCCCCCTCTACCACATGTCCAGATCACTGCTCGTCCTCCATTTTCCTATCAGCAGCAGAGCCAGTTCACAAGTTCCAACTTATCTGCCCATACCTGACCCTCACACATAAAGATGGCCTTTTCAATCAGATGGGTGAAATGATGGGTGTTAAGGGTAATCCTATAGAGATTATTAGGGGTTTAGTCCACATCTTAAGTACTGCCCTTTGGCAGCTCTTACCCTCTGGCAGGCACCTAGGAGAGCACTGGCAGTGACACAGCCTCAGGAGGAGCAGAAACAGGTGGGATCTGCCACCAAGACATAGCACACAGCTGGCTGGAAAGGGTGAAAAGTTGGAAAGCTTTTCTCTACAAACTCCCTGAGGGAAAGCAGAAGGTTTTGTTCTTTTCATTCAGTCCTACACAAGGATGGAATGTGCAAAATGATGGTTTAACACCCCCAGAGTGTCTGTGGCCCTAACTGGACTTGCTTGGCAGAATATAGCCAACTCACCACCAACACTGGTGTTGCTGCTTTCTGTGTAACTTGAAGGAGAAATCTCATCTCTCCAAAGCTGTTGCCCCATTTATTTTGCAGGCTTAATTACTGCTGTCATATCCACTGATGTTAATTCTTTAAGGGAATAAATATGCAATCTTTAAGGGAATAAATATGCAATTGATTTTTAAAAATGATACTGGCAAAATCCAATTGCATATGAAACCCCAGAGTTTTAACAATGGCCCAGTAAGCTTGTGCAGTTGAAATATAATCCCTGCCTACTCACATATCATCATAAACTCTACCCAAAATGGACAGGAGGAAAAGCTCTCGCTAGTCGGTCCAGGACTGTCACCACCCCTACCTGTAGCTTATGCTCCAGTGTGCTGGCTGAAGGGGACCAGCAGTGCTGAGAGCTGCCCAGCCCAGCTTTGCAAGGGAGCCCCATCATCTCCACAACAGGGAGAGGCAATCCTGCTGCTCCCAACCCTGATGCCACAACAACAGATCCAGAACAGGTCCAGGTTTTCTGCCATAGAAACTACTCACCAAAGCTGATGGGAATTTTGTGGTAGGGCAAAATGATGTCCTTGCAAGGTATTTAATCTAGGTTTACAATTTCAGAACGTCCCATGTCCATGAACTATTAAAAACATATCAAAGCCTTAAAAAAAAAAAAAGTTCTCTTCAGCTTTCTTAATTCTGCTTAGTCCTGGTTGATACCCTTTCCAACACCAAATAAAAATGAAAATAAATAATAAGTTCTGTTAAGAACCCCCCAATGATAATGTCACCATTTCATGGAACCTACAAAGTGATCATCCTCAGTAATGTGACCAAAGTCGTCAGAAGCCAGATTCTTCTCTGTTCTCATTAAGGGACAACCAAAGATCACATTTTGATTCTTATCTTTCCCGTTTCCATAAGCACCTTTTTCTTTTTCAGTCTGTGATCCTCAGAGGCTCTCTGGCACATAGAATAGATTTAGTTTCAATAGCACCACTTCTGCCTCTCAGTGTAATATGCTGTTGCTTGATGGAAGCTGATTTTTCTACTCTGCTCCCACTGTGATTCATGTATATCCCACGCAGCTCTGTCAGGCAGCATCTCTGGACATTTGTGTTCTTTAAAATCTTGTTTGGAATTCCTAATTCCATCAATATGCTTTATGCACCCACTCGTTTCTATTTAATTATACTTTGAAACAATAGAAGTCAAAGCTATATAATTCTAGTTTTATCAGACTCATGCAGCTCTGAAAAATGATCTTTGACTGGAAGGGAAATAGTTTCTTCTACAGAAGTGCACATAATAACATTCCACAGCCTGTTCTGCATTTACACTGGCGTGTTGATTTCTTTCAATAAATTAAAAAGGCAGAATTACCTCACAGAGTGCAGGATAAGATTTTTCGGTTGAATAATTTGTTGGCTAAAAATGTAGATTTGGGTACATCTATAACTATTTTCAGACAGGCATATGATTTATTGATTAGTTTCGGCTGAAAGAGCCTGGAGAAAAAGGAACAGAAATATTAAGAAATGCTTTGATTTTTCATTTAAAAAATAACTTTGTTTAAAAATGTTCCTGAACATAGCACTGAATAATTAAAAAAATGTGAAAAATATCCTGTTTTTCAGTTCAACAAAATAAGAATAAATGTTTCATTTTAATCACAGACCAAACTTAAAATCAGAGCTAATCCACAAATGTAGATGCCACGTAGAAAGGTCTTGTAAGGCAATGCTAAAGGAATCTACCAGTTTGAAGAGGATCATTTCTCTGAGATTTAGGTATGCCCATACATAGAATCATAAACTCTCACCAGAAGCCCCAAAACAACATCTAAACAAATGTTGAGACAGAGCTACACTGCTGGTAATTATGTCATATTAACCAGCTACGTCCTAATTCAACAGTGAGCTCCCATCTGGCTGCTAGACTCCTTGAAAGACAGCACATAGCAACTCCTAAAAATATAAGGAGTTACTCTCATCTTCTATTAGAACAAATGAATATTTGCTCAGAAGATTAAATGTTAGTTTTTCCTTCTCCTCAGTCACAGGAAGTGTTTCAGGTAACTGGCACCAACTGCTGACGGACAGCATTTGATGAATTAACAGCGAGTTATTTGCTGCTCATGGAGTGTTGACTAACCTCTGGGTTTTCAGCTATTCCTTATTAGAAGCAATTACTTTAGTTAAATCACAATGGACAAATAACAGAAGTTCTGGGAGAACGTTCTCCCAGTGGAAAACACCTATTTAAGAAAGTCCTCATGTTCTATAGGGCAAGGGATTGCAAGGAAATCCCAGAAGCAGCTGCTGGCAAACACACTGCTTCCCAGCCAACTGCATGTGGGGCAGCTAAGAAACCTGCCCTCTGGGACTAATGTATCTTCAGTACATGGCCTGAATTAGGGCAATTGATTTTCCTAAGAAACAAGCTCCTACACTGACAGCTTTGCTTAATAAAGCAATTCTCAGGCCACAACCTACTTGACACCATTCTCTGTGCCAAAAAAATGTTTGTAGTTGGCTCTGCAGCATGGTTTGCACAGCTAACCCCACCAGGACACAGCTTTCAACCAAAGCCACTTCACAGAGCAGCTGCCAGATTTATCCTCAAATGCTGCCTGCCTTTGGCAGCTTAATTATCTTATCAGCTTCATCATCATATGGTTATCTACAGGCACCTGTGGGAAAGAGACAGTCTTGGGAAAAGGCCATTATTCCTCCTGTCGGGTCTGACCTCAAAACTTTTTCCCAAGCCTGTACATTTGTTATGACACCAATTTCAAACCTTTGCAATAACTCAGCATGATAGAGGAGACAGCAGACAGAGCTCACACCCTTCCCAGGGCCAAGAGGTTCATAGGCCATGAAAACCACCCAGCCATGTCCTCCGTGCCTCCAGAAGTTGTCAAAATAGCTTTGCTGTCTGCATCAAGTACCAGGCAAAGGGCTTTGAAAAACATTTGCAGGGATGAAAACATGGGGCCATTTCTGTACCCCAAAAGTGCATGCAGGTGCGCCCATTTGACCTTGGGGCAAGAAGCCATGGTGAGGGGTGAATCCTGCCCTTGGCTCCCAAGCATTATTTAAAGAGTTAAGGGGTTGTTGGGGTTTGTCCTGAGCATCATCCTGCTCCCACTCTGACAGCTTGCTCATCTCATATATGAACTAGTCTACCTTCTGTTCACAAGCTCAGAACTGACAAAAATCACATCAATCATTTCCTGTATATTCTGAGAGTAAAGTAAGAATTTATAAATTAAATTTTCATTAAGACTTTGATGATGCATTTCTAATTCACTCACAGAGGAATATGCTGTAGACAGTCATAGCAAAACAGATCCAAGCAGCATATCTAAATTAAAGCCAGACAGCAGTAACAGAGAATGAGTATGATATTGCATTAAAAGTGGTGCCATAGAGACATCAGCACCTCACATCACTAAATAGAGAAAGAAAGTGCTTTTATTAGCATTTAACCAGGGTTTGGTCTTTGAAAAATAAGTGTGCTGTCAATTTTCTGGCAAATACAACAAGTTAAAACTGCTTCTTGGAAAACAATGTAGTAGGAGTAGGTCACACCACAGACAAAGCTTAGCTCCATGCCCTCAGTTGCTCCTCCAAGGGGAAGTCACCCAGCACACTGCAGTACTTAGAAGAGCAGACAGCAAGAAAGGCATATTTATTACCGTGTTTCTGCTGAAGCACAAAGGAAATGCTGAGGATAAATGAATGCTATAGCAGAGGTCACAATTCTGTTACTATCCCTATTTATTCTTTAATTTACAAGTGCAGTGCTTGGTAATAGTCTATAAGGCGTTTCCTTTAGTTGAACCAAAAATAAACCAGGCCTGCTATAGTCTTCCAGGCCTCGTTAGTGGTTCCTGGGACACCAACAATTTCTCAGAAGCCTTTTCTCTTTACCTTCAAATACACTTCCAGAAAAGCCATTTCCCTAGTACAACTGTGTCTTGATTATGGACAGGCCCAAGTTCTGGGGAAAATCAGCTTCCAATTCCTTTTTAAACATCCCATAATTTTGCAAAGACAAGGAATCTTCTCTTTAAATTCTGCCTATCAAACCCTCAGACAGAAGTAAATCACATCCTTCTCAGTTTTAAAATATTCTCTGTACTGTTTCCCAACATCTATACCGACTCTTAGAAATTGTCTCTCAATTTTATGACACACGTTTTCCTTTAGAGACTTTTAACACTTTTATCCCTTGAAGTAACTAAAATTTCCATTTCAAGCTTATGTTTTTGCTCTGATATATAGCATCCCTAGTTGTTTGCCTTCATTGCAGTCAATGTGAGCAAGTAGTAGTTCATGCTGGCACACTGACCACACACTCCTTACCAGATAAATTGCTCTTTTATGAAGGATTTTAAAGTGCTTAGAAGTTTGTCCAGCAAAAGCCATAATAAACTGGAGGAAAATCTTATTTCTCATATGTGATGCCAACATTATGCAACTATTAGGGAAGAAGGACATTGATATTTGACTTGATCTTACAGACTCCTGGCAAATTCTGGTTTACAAGCATGGCAAAAAGCTCCAAAGTATTCTCAGATGTTGGTATAAAACCAGTATAATTCAATGTACAACTAATTCTTCACAGAGGATGTGAGGGAGCATATGGTGTCATGCCCATCAAAACCTTTTCTGCAAGCCCATAGTGTATTTTCTGCTACAGGAACTAGGATTGCTGTAGCACGGCAAACATTGCAAACAATACATTACTTTATGTCCAAAACGTTTTCCAGGAATGTTGGGGCCAAAGCAAATATCTTTACCTTCAAGCTGTCTACAGTTATTTCTTTACCCAAAATCACAGGAGAACTTCAAGAACTTCAATCACAAAGTAGAACTTCACTTCATTTTCACTTCATTATTTATGTGGGCTCTACTGTATAAGTACAGCCATTACACTGAGACCTTTTCTCATTTCCACCCCACCTTTTTTTTTTTTTTTAAGGCATTCTTAATTCTTTTCTGAAAAGTTTCAAAAGCTAGAAATTTTAAGTACTACAAAGCACCATGGTCACAGCAGGTTCTGAGGACACATTGTCAGTTGCTAATACAAGACAGGGCAGCACTTTTGCCATGAGCAAACACAGAGCACCATGTAACCTCAGATGAAAGTAGCAGCTGTTGGTAGACAACAGATCTCATTTGCCATTAGTTGCCTCTGTTTCCACTGTTCATTTCTAACAGTAATCAAATTTTGAGTTGGTCATTCAAAGTGCGCAAAAGAATAAATCATTGGCATGTTCTTATGTCAGAACAAAAATACCCTTGTAGTCTGAAACCATCCACATGCAGCCATAAACTGAGTTACGTTCTGCAGCACCATAAGAATTGCTTCATAGGGAGCCTGGACAACAGAGCAAAATTCTCTGTGTAGCCATAAAAACTTAAGCCCAGTATGCCCAGACCAAAACATTATTTTTCAAGCAGGGATTTACATGAAATACATTAGAACCAGAACACAGGAAAACATCCTCAGAGAATGTTTTCCTGTTGCAGGTTACATTCACATCTAGGGGTTTGGTTACAAGAATCAAGGTTCCCTAGTAGAAAGGACACATCTGCTACAACTGTTCAGCCAACAGGATTACAGACACTACTCTGGGTAATAAAAAGTTTCTACAAATGAGGAGAAAAATATTGTTATTTTCCTTAGGATGTTTTATTAAGGAAGTTTTTAGGCCATAAAGCTAGCATATGTTGGTACGTTGCCTGGGCATGGAGAGGGACTGTGACGGTTTGCACTATTTGGCAATGTAGGTTGTGTATCACCAGGTATGGAGACCTGCCTTGATCTGAGAGATCTGCTGGCCCGCAGCACAGACTACCATGCAGAAAAAGAGCTAGTATTTCCCATTTTAATGTTTTTATGGGGAAAAACATTAATATCTCTATTCTTCAGAGCTGAGCTTTGGGGGGGGGGGGGGGGGGGGGAGGAGGAAGGGGAGGAATTATTTCCACAGAAAAATTCCTTGCTCTGCTAATAAATGATATTCAAGCAATGTGTGATCCCACCACAGATGTGTCAGCTTTAGAAAAGAATGTGTGAGGATATCATGTTGCTTAGTTATTTTAAGACTTCCAGTATTACAAAGCCATCCGACTTATAAAAAGCATGTGCAGGCACAGCCTCATTTTTGCAATGGAACCCACATCTAAGGAGAAAGCTCAACCAAAGAGCACAATTATAAAAGCAACCTGCATCATTTCAAGTAGATTCTGCACTGAAGGCCTGATCTCATTTGTACCAGTGTGAGCACACTGAAATCAGTCAAATTACACAGATGTAAAATGAGGAGATGCAGTGCCAGACCTTAGAAATCCTTGTCCCTTGCAATATATTATGTTCTTGTGCTTAAATACTATACCCTTTGCGTAGGCAACACACAAGCAAAGCTAATTTTCTGTGGGAGTGGCAGCTATTATATACTCTGATACATAACAATCAGATACTAACATAGCAGTTCAGCTGACAGGCAGAACAGGTTTCAGTATGTTACTCCAGACCTTTCTGCCATGAAACTGGCTGTCTGCAAAATGAGGGAAAAATACACGGAAATCAAGTTCTTCTCTCATGCAGCTTCAGCTCTCAGTCCTGACATAAAACATGATCTCTACATTTATTTCTGGAGCATTTGCCAAAGGTTTGCAGGTCTCACATTTCTTCTGAGAGAATGCAAGAATCCACTTACTAAATGTTTTGTGCCAAATAGGGACTTAAATTTTATCCAACAGGATAATCTTTAATGTGGGTGCCCATCCTTGCTGAATAAAGGTCACGCAAGAGCAACACAAAGATTAGTGATGCATCAGTTTAGGCTATAGTCTTGGGCAATCCCTGATTATAGAATCTTTCTAAGATCTAGTACAGTTTATTTTGCTGTATATTATTGCCCAAAACTCCCAGTCACTTGGACATAAAACCTTTAACCATTAAGTATGCATACAAAGTATGTTCCCATGGTCATGCTGGTCCAGGACAAGGGATGTGATGAATTGTTAGCAGTGACCTGATTGCTGATTTCTCACCATAAAGACAGCCAAGCCCATGCACCTGTGCTTGGGTTTGGATTGGGGGTGTTTACAACACAAACTGTGTCAGATGCAAAAGTCAGTTCTGCCCATGCTCCAAGCCTGAAAAGAGTAATGTAACCGTGTTATCATTGCACCAAGCCCAAGGTGATGTACCCTGCCATTGCATTTTGTCTCTCTCAGCAGGTTTAACTAGCTTGGTCTCAAGTGCTGTACTGACCTGGTCAGTACTAAATGTTTTCTACAGAACTGGAGAATTAGGACCCCGTGCAGATGGAGCAATGGAAAGAGGAACAGGAAACACCCCCAGTGTGTAGAGCAACCCCTGAAGCATGGCAGCAAGGAACACGTGAGGAAGAATCCTTCAACTGGCAAGAGGGAATGGAAAATTCAATTCAATTGCAAATCAACTTTTTATGTGGATTGAGAGAATGGGAATTTCAGGCCTGTAGCTTTATGAACCTTTTATAGTCAAATATTTATTTGAACTAAGTATTTGAGAGCAAGTCAAGGGAGAATGCACATGTCCACAGAGCCTGCTGTCCACACTACATTTTAGCCTTACTCAAGGAGAAACTAAGATGCAACTGAATACAACTGAACTATCTGTCTTTTACCTTCCAGCTTCTAGATTTATGAAACAGAAGGCCAGTTAACCACACTCAAGTATCTAGGCAGCTCATTTATAAAACACCAACTGTAAAATTTCATTCAATCACCCTGTATTGAACCCCACATTCGTCAGATGCCTAAGGTATAACTTTTTCTAGCTGAAGCTTACCTCATAAAAATGAACATATTGTCTTAAAGAAATGAAATCTTCCATTCTCACCTTCTTCATTTATTCTATTGATATTTGCTTTTTGTGACAAAAGCATATAACAGAGAAGCAAATCAAAATTATTTGGAGACACTCATAAATTTCAAATAAATTACCTCTCAGGTCTCTTTTGCTAAGATAACTAGACTAAGTTATTTCAACTTTTTCACTGCCAGGCTGTTCCACCAGCATAGCAATGGCTTTAGTAACCATTGTCATCACCATCTGCAAATTCTTTCAGTGTTAAGGAGGACACAAACCAAGAACAGAGTCTTGCAGCATTAGTCCCCTTTTTCCCTTTCTTCCTCATCTTTTTTGTTCTCCTAACAGCATCAGCCTTCCTTACCACAACAAAAGAGATGGCAAGGTATGGACTAGCCCCTAAAGTTTTTCCAGACTCAGTGCTTTGGATTTCCCATTCAAGAGACAGACTTCAGTGCCTGGTCCTGAACCAAAGTTTGCATTTGACTGTGTTAGCAAAGTATGTGTAAATAGGCTTTCTTTGCAGAGGCATCCCTCCAGCTCCAATGTCTTCATCATTGATTAAAACTCTGACAATCTTCCTAACATAAAATCTCTGTTAATTACAGTATGTGAATATTTGCAACTAGATCACTGATGAAAACACAGAATAGAGTAAGACTCAGCTCCATCAAGTGCATAGAACATTCTAGAAACACCTGCAGATGTTGAGGCTTTCCTTCTGCTCCAGCTTTTAATGCTTATAGTACTTGCTTCACTGATATAGCATGTTAGTTTTAAATTAGAATATTGTGCATTACCAATAACAACATATTTTTAAGCATTTTAAAGAAAAAAATTGTTTGTTTTTGTTAGGGCCGGGGGGGGGGGGGGGATGGAAGGTAAAGGCATGATTCATTTCTTCCATTTCTTCCTGTTATTAAATGTTTGCTATACTTCAATTTCTTTATTTTTAACACCCTATATTTTCTTTTTCTTTCCTTGCAAAGGGCGAGAAGACAGTAGATGTATTAATAACGCTGGACATTACACTTGGCTTTCCCAAATTTAATTCTTTTTCAGACTTCCACTATATATTGTCTCCACAGTTATGAAGAGGTGCATGACTTCTTAACTATGAAGACTTAACTATGAAGAACATTTTACACCAATCAAAGAAATTAAAAGCCAAGATTTTCAAATTCTTGGCTTTATTTATCCAGAACAGCTTATTTAGAACAAAGGGAAAAGAAATCAATTCCTAACATACATTCTTTAGACATCATTGCTAGCTGCCAATAAATTGTAAGGCACTTTCCCACCTTTTTATAACCTGAATACATCATCCTGACTCTTTCCAATCAGAACAAATTATAAAATATACCAAAACCTCAAAACACAGGAGGAAAAGAAAAATTGTACGTGATTTTAATATTTTTAATATTTGCTTCACAGACAGACTCTTCAGCCATGTGTAAATTGAGGGAACCAATAAATGAAAAAAAAAAAAAAAAAAATCAATAAGTTAGGAATTTAACATATAGCTTTATTTTCATTGTAATACAAAGCAACTCCAAAGAGGTTAAAAGAGCAGTGGAAGTATAAAGTGAATACAAACAAGTTCACAAAACTTAAAACCTAAGTTTAGATTTCCCATGCATGCTCCTTTTATTTTCTCTTTAGACAAGCATCTAAGTAAGAAAAGTTTTGTTTGCACAAATACTTGTGCAAACAATTTTGAACTTAGAGAGTAGTACAGTGGAAAAATATTTTCCCAAAATGGAAATGGTAATTGTTTTGTTTTGTTTTCCAAAGTTGGAAGCTGAAGCCCACTAACAAGTTGAGATGAAACTAGGATTTATGCTTGGCATCAGCATTGGCTAAAACTGACTCTCTTCAAGGGAACCTGCTCTCTTTGACGGCAAAATTTAAATTCCCCATGTGTGTTACTAATTAACAAAAGCAGGTGAAACTATCACAAAGTTTAATTTCAACGGACCTGATTAACCAATGATTTTACTACAAAGGTCCAGGTACATCACCAGCTACTAGAACCAGAAACATGCTACGTCAAAAATGTATTAAGAGATGCCCGACACAAATTGGAAATAATTATACAAGATAACAATAATTCATGTTCTAAGTGTGTTTAATACATAGAAGGAGTAAGACCTGCTATCATCGAGACCATAAACAGTTGCACTATTTCTACCCAGTTTTCAGCTAGAGTTCTGGAACTGATGCATCAATACAAGATACACTTTCTATGCAAAACAGCTATCTGGTGCTGTGCATAACACCATCCAAATTTTTACAGAGTAGAGATGTAATAAGCAGATAGGAATCTGAACACACCTTACACAGATGCAATCACTTCGTGAGACAAGAGGAGCTTCATTTTAAAACTCACCCTACCTGTACTATCTCAGTAGACCAAATTTCATTCACGCAGGCCACTGTTCCACCAATCCCCAGACAAAACATTTCTGCTTGCTTTAACACTCCCCTCCCCTGCTGCAAGCCCTTCCCATGCAGGCAGGGGATAGTCTCCCAGTGCAGCCTGTCTTCTTCCCATGCAGTTGCTGCAGCAGATGAGCTGCCTGTGAGCAGCCCATTTATACACCTGGAAAATCCCAGTGGAACAACATGTGGAGACCTTTGGTATCTAGAGCACAAACAAAGTTGTTTGCATCCAAGGACCTTCCCTGCTCTCAACAGCTCCACAGATGTTTTCACTATTTGTAACAATAGCTCCAGCTACAGACACCAACCGGTAGGAGACCCGTATTGGCACCTCTGATCACTGCCTAAGCCATCTCTTGTAATCACAATTCAAAATTGCTGCAACTGTTTGATGCAAGTTGTTGAACTGGTGCAAACTAAACATTTCTGGAGTGATAACCTTGTCCCCATTAGTACACCTCAGCAGGCCAGGTGTAGCCTCTGCTCCCACATCAGCATGCAGCTGGCACAGGCCGTGTTATGACACTCGCTAACATAAGCGCAATGTACTTGTGTGCTTACATCTGCTTCAGGGCCCATCTGGCTGCCAGGCACTCAGAAACACACAGGTTAGCATAAGCAAATATTGAACTGTTGGCACTCCCCAAGCTGCTTTAAAACTACAACCCTCTTCCTTAGAGTCCACAACTTCTACAACAGCTGTTCCACCTCATTTCTCTCATTCCTCCACTGACATCAAAACTAAAGTTTCCATAAGAGTCAAAGACAGTACGATTTCTTCCACCTAATGGCAGCCTTTTCACACAATAAAGTCTTAAGAGGCATATAGTCTCAGTCTTCTCGGTCTACAGCATAATTTGAAAACATGGAGGATGTGAAATTTACCACAGTTCCTCCAGTAGGTCTACATGGATAAACTAATCTTACATTTGTTTTCACTGATATTTTAACGACTTTAAAAAATCATAACTTCATAGTTTTAGGTATAATATGGTTTACGTTGTGAATGGGTGGACAAAAAAAAAAAAAAAAAAAAAAACGGGATGTTTTAAAAAACAAGGGAAAATTATTCTCAGAAAACCTCTCTTTCTTCCTCACCTTGGGGGAAAAAATAGGAGAAGGAAAAAGAACAAGTTATTTCTCCTTCCCTCATCCCCTACAACTCACGTTCCGCATACACATTCTCTCCCTTCTGTCTCCAGTAACCCCCAGATTATAACAGGCTTTAAATATTCTCCTTTTGACTTTATCTTTTTCTGTATTTTTTTTTCCTTTTTATTTTTTTTTCAGTAGTGGAAAAGAAAAAAAGTGGAAAAAAAAAAAAAAGACAAACAAAACCATTCTCAGAATAATAATAAAAAAAAAAAATCACAAATTAAGCTACTTCTGATAATGGCATTTTTCTTCAGAATTTCTAAAAAGCCATAGAATAGTCTTTCAAACAAAACAGAAAATAGCTTGTTTTTAATCTCACTCAACTAGTTCTATTCCTTCAATGGCTCAGCAGCAAATGCCCTGTTGGTTACAGAAAGAGGCTTTGATCTCCGCCTCCTTTAAATAAATAGGCCTTTGGGGGACTTAGACAGGAAATTTCTTCTAATTACTGTAGTCAATCAATCATAAAAAATAAATAAATAAATAAATAAATAAAATACTAGGTTTCACAGACAACAAGTATTTTACCAGTGACTTGTAAGAAGTACAAGACTTAAGTGCTGAAAAAAAAACAATTCCATTAAAGATGAAGTTATTTCAATTGTTAAAACAATATGAGCTTATTCTAATTTGTATTAGAAATGCCTGGGATGTCTAATATATCTGGTGACCATTCCTACAGATCACTCAGCTGCTGTGATCACTCATTGCTAATGGAGCATGCAGGGGGATCAGTCAACTGCAGAAGCTGCGCTGCCTTTATAACAAGAGTATACATTTTCTGCAGACATCTTCATCACTGTTTCTCTGATAAATTGCTTTTCCAGATGTAGTGATATTGTGCCAATAATTTCGATTTGAAACTCTGGAATATTGTTCTCTTCTCTCCCTTGTTGTCCACTTCCGTACAAACCACCTATGAGAAATCTTGTTTACTCAGGGATTCACAGTGAGAGAGAACAACAGGGAGTGAGAAGAGGATTTAGTCATGTATGTTTTTATCTCAAGAGAAAAAAGAATTGATAGTGGACCTAGTTGCTAGGATGGATATTATTTGTTTTCAAAAATTTTTATGATGGATTGATTTCAGAAGAATCCAAGAGAATTAGACACACCTAATTTTTGTCTCTCCTGGGCCAAAATGAGCAAAAATTTCCTTGTGCTCTTAGGTACCGGATTAATTTTGACTACCCACAAAAAAAAACTTCTAATCTAGACAGCTGAAAAGGTGGCCTACCCAGCCAGATTGATTACAGGAGGCAATACCACATCCAAGAATTTCACAGGAGTAGCAGCACATTGTTCCTGAAAAAGCAGTAACTCCATGCTTGTGGTTTTTGTTTCAGTTCTGTCTGCTGCCTCCCACCACCAGAGCAGGTGAGAACAAAGTGTGCTTAGTGTCAAAGGGCTCTGTCTCTGAGGGCAGAAAACAAAAGGAGCCTTAAGTGTCCCACAGCTCCAAATGGCCTCTGTTCAATGGAGCAATGCTTAGCTCATCAATACTTTACCATGTGAGTCGGGCAAAGGTCTGGGAAGGGATGAGAGTGACCACAACTCCTCTGGTGTCTTTGTCTTCAGAAGAATAGGGTATTTATTCTGTTACTCTTGGTATTGCCATACCAGCAGCTTCATTCCCACACTACAGGCCATACGGTGACATAAACCAGTCACTCCATGACCTTGAATCTGGGAAATTCCAAACAGCTGGGAGCTGCTCCTCTCCCAGTTATACACACAGCCTTAGTGATAGCAACACTAGCGGGCTCAATTTTAATAAAGTACAATTATGCTAATATCCCTTAATAATGATTAAGATAATCAGGGCACCTTTGATTGACAAGAAGGAAGACACTTTTATGTTGAATATAATTAAGCTGAAAAGATCATTAACTGCATTAAAAAAAATAAAAAATAAAAAATAAATGAGGAAGAAGAATTAAAATTTGGAACTTTATACCTGGCTGTAAGTGTTTTGGGTTCCTGAGAGCACAAGTGAATGTCAATGAGCCTGTGAAGCAGGAGGAAATTGTGCTCACTCCCATAGCAGCTGCAGTCAGGAGCTACACCAAGGAACAAGTTCAAAACAAATAAAATTGCTACAGGCACCAACAGAGCATGCAGGGATGAAATCACTATCATACTGGCCACATTAAATCAGAATTAAATTAAGTCACACACAGGTTCACTAGCTCTACTGTAGCTTTTTCTTTCCATTGCTACCATTTTGGGGATTTTTTGTTTATTTTTTTTGTGTGTGTTTGTTTTTTGTTGTTGTTCTTTGGTTGTTTTTTTTCCCTTTATTTCAGTACCAATAGAGATTTTGACCTCATTCATCCTGCTCATGTACGTGAAGGGAAGGCAAGAAGCAACAAATCAGTAGGAGGGAAAGATGGCCAGATAGATCCCCACGTAGACACAGGTTGCATCACTCAGCCAGCTCTTGTTTTCTAGAATCATAAGGAAACAGAAAGCAATTCTGATTAAATAAGGTTAAAAACAGCAAGAAGGGAAATAATGTTGGAAGAATCTGCCACATTTTCTACTCTTGCAAACACACTTCTCTCAAGGTCGCATGGTCTAGGGCTTGTTGAAATGATAGGCAGAAACTCATGTTATGTTACAAGGGCTGCAACAAGAGGAGGTGGCATAGTGCATGAGTGTTAAAGGGAGATGTAGATGGAGAAAATGGAAGGGAACACATTTCCATCTCACCATAATAATAAAAAAAAAAAAAAAAAAAAAAAAAAAAAGAAAAGAAAAGAAATAAAATCAGGAATGGTACTGGTACATCAAAAAATTGAAAGTGGTACAGAAAACAGGTAGTTTTCTGAAAATGTCCAGCCTCCACCTTTTAAATCAGAGAAACAGTTTGCTATTAGAGACAAGGCTGACACTCCTATCCATTCCAAAATATGACACTTTCTCAACTATAATAGGAAGTCAGTCACTTGTAAACCTTTGCCACATCTTCTCACTTAGGTTTAGTCTGCTCTTGACAAGTACCGCAGATATAGATTAAACAGTAATGCACCGCAATAAGGTTAATAAACAACAACAACAACAAAAGTTTTGTTGATAAACACTGCCATGAGTTTGTGCATTCAATCCGATTTTAAAATGAAACGTGTTCCAGGCCATGCTGTGTCCTACTGAGAACCAAAGATTGAATTGTTCCTTGCTTTATCTGTGCAGTCATTCTCCAAAAGTGGTATGTTGAAGTCAAATGTAGAGGCTCCTTCTTCACCGATAAACTTATTGGCCACTTAGGCAGTCATGGTGGATTACATTATAAGCAGAACAGTCACTTAGTTCCCTGGGGCATTGTTATGGGAGGTTGTTTTGTTTTCCTCTGTCTTTAATTTTCCCTCTCCTCATTTCATTACATTTCATTTCATTTGCAGAACAGCGTTTGGTTGAAAGCTATCACTTGAAGACTACCTCATGAAAATATTGCATTTAAGGATGTTAAGCTTTTTTTCTTTTTAAATAGATATAGATACATGCACACACAAGGTCTTTCAGAATGTAACCCCTCATCGCCAAGCCTGAGTGAAGGCAGGATGTGAAAAGCTGCTATGGTGCTCAGCACTGCAGAGCTTTCTGTGATGATTCCAGGTGACAAAAAATATCTGCCCCAGCAGCAGATGTCCTCAGATTTGGCACATTAGAGGGAAACAACCACTTCAGTCTAGAGCGTGACCTCAACAGTCAATAATAAATACTTTCTGCAAAAGGCTTTTTCTTAAAGCACAGGGTCTCATAAAAGCAAATTTAATAATAATAATAATAATAATAATAATAATAATAATAATAATAATAATAATAATAATAATAATAATAATAATAATAATTTCCTAGAAAACAAATATTTTCATTAAAAAAGAAGACATCAACTGTGATTCTCAGAAACAAAGCAAACATTTTCTGTTTAAAGAAAAATATGCTTTTGTTTATAAACAGAAGACTCTGAAGGTTTCTAATAAAAGCTAACATATGGGGTGAAAGCTAGTTTGGAGCCAGTTTATGTTCACCAGCTGCACAAAGTCCTAAGTCTTCTTAGGATATCTTGCCATTTTACAAGTGCTGCCTGCAGTTTTCTTGACCTGGACACATGCCAGACAAATGGCTGGGGATGATCCAAAGAGGCCATACCAGCTCAGAGCACGGGTGCACCCAGCCCAATTCTCTGCCTCTGGCTTTGTGATGGGACATGTCATGCGTGCAAACACAGCTGCTCTCCCTGCTCCACTCTGCTCACCTTCCCCCAGCACGCACAGCTGGGTTGTTAAAGGGCACGTACATCTTTCTGTGTCTCTTACACCGCTTGGTATGTTTTCAGACCAATAAAATTGTGTAATCCATATCTGAATATGCTGATGCCATCTGCTCCTACAGCCTTCTGCACCATAAAATTCATCATTTCACTACCCACTGTGTGGAAAACTGCTTTCATCTGATTTAAGCCGATCTCTTACTAATCTCATTGAGTCTTCTTAGCCCCAATACAGTGGGATTTAGTGAATAAGAGTTCTGCATTAGGCTTTTCTGATTCTGTAAGATCCAGGCATGGTCCTCCAGCTTCTTACTATCCAAGCTGAAGTCCTATTATATCCAGCATTTTAGTATCTTCTTACAAGTTATTGATCATGATTTTGCTTGATCATTTTAGCTGCTCTTCTCTAAACCCTTCCTGAGGTGTGGATAGAAGAACTGTACACAGCACTTTTGATGTGCACATACCTAGTAAAATGATCCCTTTTCCTTATTCTTTCCACCCTTCCAATGCCAAATAATGTTTTGTTGGCTTTTGGGGCTGCCTTTGCTGTGTATTGCAATAATGAGTACAAGATCTGTTTCTGAGTTCAGCATCACACAGTCACAGTTCAGACTGCATGGTCAAGGACTTAGTGTTAGGTCAGAGGTTGGACTAGGTGATCTTGGAGGTCTCTTCCAACCTAGATGATTCTGTGATTCTGCCTTACATTTATCTACTTTGAAACTTGTCTACTACCTTACCTTTATGCTTTCTCACTTTGTTTTGCAAGGTTCATTTGGAGTCACATTTCATTTTATTACCTGCAAGAGTTTAATGAAGAGTTCAATATAATCTGCAGACATAGAGACTTCACTGTTTACTCCTTTACCTAGCTCACTGATGATGCTGTTGGAAAAAATCAGTCCCTGACAGCCCCACTGCTGAGTCTTCTTCATAATGAAAATTGAATATTAAGCCCCTCAAAGGCATGCCTTCTCCTGGGCAGATCTTTTAAAAGAAATAAGGACTTGTATCTCTAGATAAAATAGCACCTATGCATAGTAATGTTCTTCACTGGCCACCAAAACACTCTGTAATCTTAAATGTCTGTCCATGGAAAACTCTCAATTGAAAGAGTTATAATCATACAGACAGTCAAATAACACAGAAATAAAACAGCTGGAAGGTGAAGAGACAAATTAGAAGCTTGGGATTTTTTTTTCTTCCCCCCACCCCCCCCCCATAGAAGTACACCAGCCAGTAAGGAGCTGTGGACTATAATTTTTCTGATTTATGTAAACTCATTTGCTTAGTGCCACTTTTTATTTTTGTATGAAGCACTCTCAGAACAAATGTTTGTAAGAGGCTATGTCAAGAAAAGAAAAGCTTTGTGGTTGCAGACAGTGCTTCAGTATTCATCACATAGGAAAGGAAACTTTTATTGTAACTTCCTCAGTTACAATAAAATGAGAATTTAAAGGCGTAAAATCCATATAGTAGAATTAGCAGTTTGACAGGCTTTGGTCTCATTTGTTCCATTTGTACCAAGATAGTTTCCCCAAGGCAAGCAGAAAACAAAGTGCAGCTTTCCTCACATGTGGTCCCAGCCTTCCAACAGCACCCAGCTCAGACATCTACTTCATGCAGCGGTTGGATCAGCGGCAACCCTGCCCCCTCACTGACTTAACAACACAGCATATCTCTGTATGTTCCTGGGTATCTTGTCTGAAAAGTTGGTTGTTTTGCTTCCACAGCCTACAAGACAACACAAAAAGAGCTGGCAAGAAATATATCCACAGAAATATTTTACATTCATTTAAAAATCCCTGTGAGAACATTTTCTCTTGATATATGTTGTCCCTCTCTTCCTTTTCACTCCAAATATTTTTGTCATAGTTGTCCTTTTAGTGATAAAAGTGGAAAAAAGTCCATATGGAAGAGTTTGAGATGGCTTTACTACAGTACTACTGTTCTCCAATGTGTTTTGCTTTCCTCAGTAAGCCAGGAGAGTGTTTTTTTTTGGTAAGGCTGGAACAGTCTAATTGGGAATTCAAATTTATGTTTAACTGGGCAGCTTAAGCAAGAACAGTGCATCATGTTAAATGTCCCATGTAGTATGTAAATGTGTAACACTGCACAGTGGTGTTTTCTCCCAGGAAAATCCTGGGACAAGCAGCATCATGCAAGCTGGAGCAGCAGAATCACAGCTACTGCACTTGCACATCCATTCCATGACAGGCTGCGAGTTCATAACTAAATCCTTATTATCAACTAATCTCTGAACTTATACTGACCCCACTGCACTACTCTGGCATGCAGTGCTGTCTCCCAGACAAAAAGGGTTGAAAAACAACACTCTTTCTGCCACAGGCATAGGTTATCACACCTAAAATACCAAGGAGAGGCATCATGGGGTTACAGTGTCCCAGCAGAAATATGGGGCTTCCCATCAGACCCTGAAAGTGAGTTCCATGGGGTAACATGTATGACATCCTTCCCTGCCCTCCAAGGCAATCCTTCACCTTTTGGAAGCCTTGATTCCCTGCCAGGGCAGAAAGCTAAATTCCTTGGAGCCATCACGCGGCTCTGTGTAAAGTCCTTTTGGGACTAAGGGATAATGGATAAAGAGCTACAGAGAGGGATGAAGAACATGGGGACAGTTGTGCTCCTAACCTCAGTGGTTTGAGCACGTCTTCTGCTCAACATATCCAGCAGCATTGGTTGGAGGGGAGCTCAGATGGCTGACATCTGTGAATGCACCCAGCCTGCAGCAAACAGCACATCTGCCGTAAGCAAACTTCCTCCTCATGTTTGTAAAATCGGAGCTAGAAAAAGGTCAGCCAGGTTTCAGTCTGACCATGTAGATCTGACCCACTGCTCAAAGCACTCATAAAGAGCATTGGTAGAAATGGTCAGAGTAATTTTCTAATTTCCTTGGATCTCCGCTTCGCATTACAGAGAGACAAATTAACGACACAGTAGAAGTTCTAGTCATGTGCTTTTAAACAGCTGAATTAATGGGTAACACGATTAGTAGAGATCAGTAAAAAGGATGTGTCCCCAAAATAATCTCTCAATGGCTCTACCAGCTAAATTTAAACTGTTTAACAAGAATAATTTGTCTACAGCAGCAGCAGATTAAACTGCACAGTTTGTCATAGGCTTAAGGGCTCAACTATGCAACCTGTGTTTGCACTGAAATTTAATTCCCTTTTGACGTACATGGCTGGGGCACAGCCCTCTTTACCACGTAAGCTTTGTGCAGGAAGGCAGCAAGCAGTCGGCATGTTGAATGGCCAAGGCAAAGGACCTTCTAACCACAGAACTGGCGGTCATTCATTGAGCAGCCAGCAGAGCCCCTTGGCCACATCAGCAAGATGAAGGTTTTCTTCAACAATATTTCTTCATGAATTTACTCACACGTGAAGTCAAGTCTTTGTGAGTAACATGCAACATCCAGTCACACTACACTGGTGCTGTTCACTGTTGGTTGGATGTTGTCCCTACACACAGATGCTTTGATGCCCCAAGCGCTATAGACAAGGCTTCTGTGTGTGAGGTGGGAACTTATGCCCAGTCCTTCCACTGGCCTGTGAATACTAAGTACATCAGAGATGCTAAAATTAACTCTAGTAAGGGCTCAAGGAGTTAACTTGTGCCTTATTCAGCCTAATTTTCACTGGCAAGAAGAGAACTGATGGCTCAGTACACACCTGCAAGCCAGCCTGAAGAATGCCACAGTAGTTCACATGTAGAGTTTCATAGCATCCTTCAGGCTTCTGGGGACCAGGGGAGGGGATATCCCATCCTACCAACAGCAGCCAGGCCTGCCCCAAGATGAAACCCTTCTGCCTGGGAGAGGAGGGCAGCCCCTTTCTCCTGGGCTGGAAGCCTTCCCAATGCAGAAGTCCAAAAAGCAGACCCTTGGGCTGGCTCTGGTTCTTACTGCCTCTTTAATCTCTTGGTGCAAGGCCGCTTGCTCTTCTGGTCCCTCAATGACCTAGCTCCATCTTGCAGGTTTTTATCCTATGGCTTCACCTTGAGCTCTCCTTATGGTTGCCACCACCAGCACTGTGGATGCACACTGCCCGGACGACTGACTGGTTACACACTTCATTGCCTTGCCAGTGCCAGATGGCTGTGTGGTATTTAACTTCCATATCTTTCCTGAGGCCTCTTTTGTTTGCTTTAATATAAATAACAAATACTTCTTTTCTTCCTTTTCTAGTTTATGCAATAGATACAGTGCTACCAGCAACCTGCACATGTCTTCATGGGATCTTTAATCCTGCACAGATAATACTTGCCTAATCCTCTAAATGTCCTCTGAGGTTTGATAAGGAAGAATTACTGCCACATCTTACCTTCAAGGGAAACCTGTGGCAGAGAGTTAGGACCCAAGACTACAAGGTAGCTCAGATACAAATTCAGTCCTGATGCCACAGTCACTATGTTGAAGAGGATGCAGTTGACATCACCTAGGCTGGGAATGAATAACCTGTTCACTGCAGTTTTCAGGTAACAACTCTTTGACTTCCTTGAACTGGACTTGCCTCAGGATCACTTTCCTCTATGCATCATGCACATTAATGGCAGTAGGTATTATCAACACTAAGTGCTCAAGATGAGACACGTTGAGACATTGAAGCTGCATTTCCCTAGGCATGAAAATACTCAGCACAGAACCAGATTGAATTAATTCATAACAGACTTATGGCCAGCAAAAGAGATGCAAGGAAGAGAGAAGGCTGAGTCCAGGCACCTATGAAAAATGGCTGGCTTTTGTTTGCATTAAAATGTCTTAATACATCACATTGGCACACATACTATAGAAGAAATGAATTTGATGGAAGAAGTGATTTTAACAGAAAGGCTTTTCAACAGTAACATCTATTGACAAGGTGCAAATAATTACTGTATTCCCCCAAAAGCTGTTATTTTTGAACCAATGCCAAGCATGAACCTTACTTTCTATGCCTTCTGCAACTCCCGTCAGCTCAGAAAGGAACAGCAATGTGCCTCTGAGCAAGGCACATCTGACAGACGGAAAAGCACAAGAGGCACAAGGAGACTGATTACCACAGGTTTCCTTATGAAGCAGTCCCATCCTGCATATCTCTTTCTGCAGGGAAGTAGGGGATCTTGGAAAGGAAAGAGAGAGAGGCTTCTGATCATCTTTTCTGTCCTTGTGTTTGCTTAGGTCTCCACAAAGGCCACAGGTATCTTATGTACTTGAGAAAGACCAAAATTTCCATGAAATAAAAACAAAACCACCAATTAAATAATAACAACAGAAATTACACAACATATTTTAGAGTAAGAAAAATTTTAAAGATTTTTAAAATATGGCAGTCTGACTGTCAAAAACTGTATTACTCAAGCTAAACACAGGTCCAACAAATGAGGTTGCTTTGTTTTGTTTTGTTTTGTTTTTTGGTTGATTTTTTTTGTTTTGCTTTTTACAAAGGAGCAAATACAAGAAGCAAATTACATTTCTATGGATTTTTAGGACCTGTCAGAGTTAGAACATTATAAAATGAGGAACAGATAATTGCATTTTCCTTCCAGTTGTCAGGATATACCTGCAAGTGAAAGAATATATAAGAAGCATCAAACTTTATCCCTTCTTCAACTCACATAGATCTTCAGGGAAAAAATAAATAAATAAATAAATAAAAATCATCTACCCTTATTTTGGAGTTCTGACTGCTTTTTTTGGAGATAGAGCATCAGGTCTACGGAATCTTTTTGGTTTGGGATATTAGGATTTGCCAAAAGAGATAAAAAAAAATATTTTGGCAGTTAAGTCAGAATTAGCTAGCTGTCCTGAAATCTGTGTGATGAGAACTGAAGAGATTCTCTGAAGAAAGGGAAAAAAAAAAAAAAGTTAGCTTTACAACCAGCATGTCCTTCTATTTCATTAAACACAGGACTGCTGCAACAGTAAAGAGGAATATTGTATAAATAAATATACTGTGTTCCCCTTCATATTTTCAAAAGACAAATAATAAATATTTTGAAACATAATTTTAAAGAATCCTCATCATATAAAAAAATTAAGAAGATACATCTTAACCACAATTTTACAAGATTTGAGTTGGTCATCAGGAGAATTCCTGCTGCCACATAGAGACTCCCCAGAAAATAAATGTTATGGTTGTGGGTTCCTTTAACCTCTAGACATCGTGGGACAGATACACATTCTTATTGGTCTATTGTATTTCTTCAGTTAGTTTAGTGTAGTTCAGGCTCACTTGAGCACATAAACATCCTTATATATGGCTGAAGGTACTGCTCAGGTATATAACAAATTTTTGATGGCTATAAACACAGAAGTAGAAGCCCCAATGACAATACAGCCTCTCAAGTATTCAGAAATAAAACCTGACAACCTTTTGCTTCCCTTTGTAAAGCTATCAAATTCTTTCTCACTCCTGAAATCCTCTCTGCCATAAGGCAACAAAGCAATGCTTGGTGCCAAGTTAGGGCTGCTGTGTCTCTGACAATTCCAAAGAACATTTTGGCATTTTGATCATCCTGAAACACTTCAGAAAATCAAAAGCTAACTGTTTCAAATATCTTTAGGAATGTCAAATATCCAAAGAAAAAAAAAATGTATATATATATATATATTCTTCACCTTTGCAGCAGCTGTAATCCCTTTAAATACTAGAATTAATTCTATTAATTATTTGTTATGTCCCTGCTCCAGCCCCATGCAAGTCCAAACTGACACAGGCCAATTCTGGTCCATTGCTGAGCAGGGCATACCAGCAGCTAAGACCAGCATGTTTTTTATAATGACAGCAATGAAATTTCTGTCTGTAGCTCAGCCTGTTTATGTGGCAGATGTAATTACTCCACAGTCCTTGCCTTGGTTTGGCAGATGGAGCATTGGTTTATGGTAATGTATTTCTTGAAAGACTACAAGGAGGGTGCTTAATGAAGAACTGAGATAAATTAGCATTAGAAGTACTACAAATAAATTGTTTTCCCCTGTGTTAGAGTTCTTGCATTACCCTGGTTCAAAATGTAGTATACACTGGGTGCAATAAACCAGAGATAAAGAAAACAAAACAAAACAAAAACAAAACAAACAAAAACCAGATAAAGTCTATCAAAACACTATATTTTCTGTGGTAAACAGGAGAAATATTTGTCCTTTGAACATGCAGACAGATTGTCACATAGTCCACTGCTCCCATGTACTTGCCTTCCAGTCCACGTGGGTGCAAGAAGGGAAGGATAGGAAGCAGTAGGCAATACATTGGAAACAGAAGTTTCCATTAAGAGTTGTACATGCTACACAAAAAGTCACTGAGTTATACCCTATTTATTTTCCATGATAAAGCATTCAATGGAATTAAAGACCAAACCTTAAACACCCACCCAGCCACCCACCCCCCCAAAAAAAAAGAAACCAAGCTCAGGAATACATAAAAGCATATCCCAGATGAATCATTTTAAACAGCTTGTTGTAGAGGCAAATAAATCCCAAACAACTAAGCAAGATTCTAAGAAGCAAAAATTTATATGAATAATGTGAATAGCACTTGCAATTAAAAGAATGATGAGAGCTGAGGGAACTCATCAGTCTTTATTCCTCATGACAAAGGGAGACCACCATGCCCAGGGACAGGAAGGTAAGCCACTGGAAAGTATCTGACAGACAAGCTTACACTCTGAAGAAATATAGTTCTATATTCATCTATACACTGACACTATACACATATAGTGTATATACACTATATACAGTTCTATATTCATTTATAGAAATATAGATGGAACAAAATCCTTCATTCTTTTGCACTTCCTTGACTTCCTCTATATCCTGCAGGCATAGGCAACAAGAGAAGTCACTGCCTTAGGATACCTGAGTGTGGACCAACAAGTAACTACATAGAATGGGCACATGCCAAAAACCTATTATATATATTATATATTACAGCTTCCAGACAACTGGGATTTTGCTGTAGCTACCAAAAGGTGTTTATTCTTGCACACATGGAGGATGGTCTCTCAGGCAGGTGTCTACCTGCCTGAAGCCAGCTACACAACAGCCAGCTGTGGCTTACCTTTCTTATCTTGAAATAGGCACATGCCACTGAAGTCACTGAAGCACAGACATGTTTGTACATAAGGAGGGAATTATGCATTACTGAGGACAATATGGAGTTAATACACTATGGACAAAAAGATTTATTATCCAAAATGTTGTCAAAAAAAAATAAACAAAAACAAAACAAAACAAAACAAAAATGTATGCAGCGCACACGCATGCACACACACACACACTAAAGTACTCAAAAATCCAAATAAATATAAGAAACTGCAGCTGCAGCTGAAGACTTGTTGCAGTTTAATGCAATCTTTTCTATAGTATTTCTCATCAGGAACACTAACCTTGGCTTTCATTTACAGAAAGTTGGAACTTTTCACAAGGAAACCATTGCACAATTAATTATCAGCCAGTAATCAAGCTGATTTTGAAGATGCCTGGGGACAGGCATCTTCAAACATACCACAAAATATCAGTTAGACAAGCTATGATGTACTAGTTTACCTTATAAGAAAATTATAAGGCATTAACCCTACTGGGATTTTACAATGGGTGGGTAGTGTGAATTCCATAGGGATAGCAGGGCACAGAGAGGAAAGCATCTTTTTATTCCTGCTGCAGATGAATATCTTTGGAAACATGACAAGAAAGACAGGTTTAAGAATTGGAGAAACTTGATAAACAACATGTACCCACATCAAAAGATGAATATACCATTTGTTCATTATGTAAATTATGTTGGCTGATTAGGAAAAACGCTAAGTTCAAAGCAAAAGCATGAACTGAAGAAAAAAGAAAAAAAAAAAAAATTAAAAAAAAAAAAAAGCTTGCTTTTAGTCATTAATTATAAACCTTCCTGAAGGCTAGTGAAGTGACCCAAGTGTGATGAACCGAGTGCTTAAAATCACTCTTTTTTTTTTTTTTTTTTTTTTTTTCCCAGAGTAGTAGGGAATACAAAAACAAAATTTATTGTTTCATATGTAGTGTCTATTGTTACACAGAAAGGTTAAAGCCCTAGTTTCTAGCTTCAGCTGCCATGCAGAACCATTTGGCACCATTGTGACAAAACCTGCCTGAACACATGTTAAGAATATCTATGCAGTGGGCATTTTGACACAGCCCTCTCCAGACAGGATAAATTTCAGCCGAAGTGGTAGATCAACGAGCATCAAGGATGAGCTTATTGCTTCCACTTGTTTCCCACACAGCTTCAAGGGGCAGAAGGGCAGCATGCCACAGCAGAAGAAGCAGGCTGGACACAAGCTGTGCTGCGGCAGCTTCTTGTGCACTCAGGTTCCTCCAGGATCTTGATATCTAGGACACCAAAACATGCAAAACTCTGCATGCACAGGACTGTCTGAGCAAATGAGAGAAAAATTGTGTGTTTCCTTCCTTGGAGGCCATGTTCACACTCTCTAATGGTGTTCTGTGTTGGGTGGTGAGACACACCAGTGGGCCTGAGGACTCCCTTCTTGCAGCATGACCCATCCAACGCCGTGCCCAAGCTGTATGTTCAGTCACAAGCACCATTTTTGTCTGTCACCCTCCATGTTATTCCCTATATTCATACCACATCCTTTCTCTTAGCCCCTCTTCTCACATGAAGACTCCATTTCTTTCTTTTACCCCTTCTGGGGTAGATGCCAATCCCACTTCTCCTTTGGCAGAATTAGTGGGGAGAGAGGGAAATAACACTTGTGATGTTAGCAAACACATACCAATGTAAAATGACAATTGCTTCCTATTGCAAAGATGAACATTCTTTGTGGGCACTAAGATGTCACCCTGAAAGGCTACAGGCCACCAAAATCAGCTGAATGCAGACTGCCCAAGCCAAGTGCTTCCTCAGAGGGCTCCACCTCTCTGTGCCCCTTCCCTGTGCATCACCATCAGCAAAATTGCCACCACCTTGCTCTGCCTTTGTTTCCTCTGGTTTCCTCTACCGAGTGCAGGACTGAAAGATGTTAGTGCAGTTTTCCACATCTGGATTTTATTTTATTTACTTATTTATTTTTTTAACATAGACCAGTAACGAAGAGCACCAGCTTTTAGCTATGGGCTGAGAGTGTGGAGGTGGTGAACTCTTTAATGCTAGACTAATGCTGAGGTTAAATTAAGATGCCTTGTGGAATTCACAACCAGAAGGCAAAGTTGCTGTTGCCACAGATGGTCTATTCCAGAGGTTGGTGTTGCTCTGGAAACACCACATTAAATATTCCATGGAAATCACTAAGCAGTCAAAGAAAGAATCATGCACTGTCCTTTTGGGCTTCAATATAATTTTCCCATTCTCTTTTCATTTTCTGGGTCTTCTTTTTATATTCTTCATTATATAAAATTAAACAGACATCAAAATCCAGATGTTTTCTTTTTCTATATTAAAAAAAAAAAAATAATCATTTTGGAAAGGAGACAAGTAATCATCCTCAATACTGATTTCAAAGGTTATTGGGCTGGTTCCATGGTTTTCTGTTTCTGTAAAGACAAATATATCTTAAATTCACAGTGACAGCCACACAGTTTCAAGATAGCTGTGTAGGGAACTGTTCATCATAAAATAACCTTAAGAGGGAGGAACAGGTAAAGAGGGATTATTAAATGGATGGGTTCTTAAAGAACAGCTGTTACTTCTTTAAATTATACATAGTTCCTGACAGGAAAAATAATATATATATATATATTGATGTGGAAAACATTTTCAATAGATTGGGACTTACAGACATGTAAAGACCACTCAGACGCTGTATAACTGTTCTGAAATTTTGTGCAGGGATTCAAACTCCATATTTGGAAATAGTAGGCAATTTTCACAGCCTCTTTGGAAAGATTTGATATTTTGTTCCCATTTCACAGACAGAGATCAGAGGATGTGCCTCAGAACAGGTGCCTGGCATCTGTAGTGTGCTTAGCTTACATGCTCTGAGAGCCACTGTACAGAATAAATGATTGTAAATGTCCTCTCCATAACATTTTCCTGAATATAAATAACAGCCAAGTAAAGTAAAAAGAGTAAGAATGCACACAAACAATTGAAGGAAGAAAATAAATATGATTGAATAAAGGTAAATACACATGAAAATGCATCATGCTCTTTGTGTGGGGTTTTCTTGTTTGTTTGTTTTTAACCAGCAACACAAAAATACAGCTATCAAAAGTCACAGCTCAGAAAAAAAAAAAAAAAAAAAAAAAAACAACCTTGCATTAAGGATCATGAATTTAAAATTCACAGAGTTGAGAAATGCACAAGCTGTGATTTTCTCAGCTATAGTAAAGTCCTCTCACATGCTGCAGTGAAACATGGCAGATATATGGGATGCTGTATTTCATACAGATTTCCAATTCCTTGTAAAAACAATATGAGGTTTGGATTATAGCAGCCATATAACCAAACACCTCAGTGTTAAGGTCCTTTAAAAACAACTTCCCCATATTACTCACTATCCTTTTAACTGTAGATCAACTTTCTTCTCACATTTCTGTGATTGCTATGGCCTCACTCCTCCCCACAATGGCTTTTCTAATTTCCAATTAAAGTAGAAAAACTGAGAAACATAGAAGCCAGTAGGACTTGGCCTTCTGGGGGCTTCATCAGAATTGCACGATTTTCTGTTTAGTCTCCTTCTTTGGAGATATTCAAAACCCACCTGGATGCAATACTGTGCAATATGTGCCAGGCAGGTGACTCTGCTCAGCAGGGGGGTTGACCAGATAATCTCCAGAGGTCCCTTCCAACCTCAACCATTCTATAATTCTGTGATTGTGTGTGTGTGTTTGTTTTTCTTGCATTCCAGTCCTCGTCTGCCTAAAATTTTGTCCTCCAAAGCCAATGAAAAGGCACTGAAAGGCTCAGGATAACCAGGAACATAACTGAAAATAAGACTCTTGTTTCCTTCCAGCATGATGTTAGCTCCACTCAGCACTGGCCCTCATCTTCACATCAAAGATTTTGATATTTTTCTCTCCACATCCCTCACATCTGTCCTTAACTCTAGCCCTTTCCTTACTTTTCCAGAAGAGTTGATATCAGATCTGTAGTTTCGTATGTTGTTCTACACAGTGACCTAGCAAGCAGAGAAGAGGGTAAAACAAAGTTTTCCATGAAACTCTTTCCATCACATAGAACATACTTATTCATTCTTCATATTAAGCAGAGAAGATCTTGGTTTTTTGTTCCACTAGGTAGCTGGTGGGGAAGGATGCAAGCCTACAGGCAGGAAAGCTGGATGGCCCAGAAGTGTACAATATAGTGCTTGTCAAAGCTCAAAGAGCAGCCTTCCTTCTCTATCTTTGGGCTCTCCACTTTGTTTCAGATTGAGTTCAAAACCGGGCATTTTTCCAAGTACTGAGTATGACCAATTCAATTTTTGCCTTCCAAATTTCCTCTAAAATAGGAACCATAACTATAGTTCTGTAGTTCTGCTCACAGTCCTGTGTAGCACAGAAGCCTCATCTGCCATTTCCCTCACTGCTTTTCCCTCCAGCAGATCAACACTTCCTCTCCACACACACACATGCACACACACACACACCCCTCGCTTGGTGTCTCCAGCAAACTTACTGAGGGTGCACTGAATTGCAGAAGACTTGAGCTAATGCTGCCTCAGGCCTCCAGAAACAGATCTGCAAGAAGCTGAGAAAACCAGAGCTGTGCAGCCTGGAGAAGTGGACACTCAGGGGGAATCTCATCTGTGTGCATAAATATCTGAAGAGGGATGCAAAGAGGACAGGCTCTTGCCATGGTACCAAGTGCCAGGACAAGGAGCAATGGGCACAAACTGGAACACAGGAGGCTCCATCCGAACACTTCTGTACTGTGCAGGTGAGGGAGCCCTGGCGCAGGCTGCCCAGACAGGCTGCTGGGTCTCCTCCTTGGAGATCTTCAAAATCCACCTGGACGTGGCACTGGGCAGCCTGCTCTGGATGTCCCTGCTTGAGTGGGTGTTGGACCAGCTGGACCCAGAGGTCACTGCCAGCCTTAAGTGTACTGAGATTCTGTGTACGTTTGTAGTATGCAAGCAGCAACAAACCCTGCTTTGTCCAATCTGCAGCTTCAGCCCAGGCTCAGTGCTTCACCAACACAGTCACATCACGTCTTCCTCACTGGCAGAGAGCCAGCACTGCCTTGCCATCACACATCCCTCATGCTGTCACATATAGGTGAGACTAGAAATCTAGCCATGTGCCCCTGTGCTTCTCTGTTCTAGGATGCACACTGTACATACTCACTGCATCCTAATTTTGTCACCTCTTTCACCTAAGCTTATATTTTTATTCATGTGACTATCTGCGCTAAATAAAAATAAATAAATAAATAAATAAATAAATAGTATATTCTTGGGCTAAAGCATCCTTCAGTCCTCCAGAATAAGCATTTGTCCCCCCAACCCCACACTTCAGTTGTTTCTATTCCACCCTGAATTCACACTTTTTTTTCCCATACTTGTGCCTACCTCTTACATTCCTTGCATCACATCTCATCAGTTTGGTCTGAAAGGGTCTAAGGACAGACTGCTGTTTAAATCACAGTCATTTATAAGCTAATTTGATTTGGGACTGGAGAGGCACATGTTTTTTATTGGATTTTTTAAAGTTATTTTAACTCAGAGAAAATATTTTTTTGTAATTCAATATAAAAAAAAAAAAAAGTAAAAAATAAAAAACAAGAACTTAAAATGATTACTATCGCAGGAGCCAAAACACAGTATCAACAAACATAACTGAAGTAATGTGATTTATGAGAGACTGTAATCAAAAAGATGGATCATCAGGCTGAAGGAAGCAGCTATATGTTCATCAGACTTTGCAGCGTTCCAGCTAAGCTCTGCAACAGCAACCAACTCAGTCACCCAGGAAAAGAATTGTCACTGAATACTGCCTTTCTGACATTGTCTATATTTATATACTTTTTCTAACAACTATACCCGAATCACCTTTACCTCTACAACATACTGCAATTATTTGTATATGTGATTAATTTTTAAATGTGCCTGTGTGTCTCAAAATACGACTCAACCAGAAATTCCCTCAGCTTCAAAAATTAATCTGAAAGTGACCCAAAAACTGCAGAACAATGGCTCTATAGCAGAAATACATTTAGATTTTATTTTTTAAGAGAAAATATATGTTTAATCTAGTGAGCAAACTGTAACTTGGAAGATTACACACGCATAGATAATTTATTGCAACGCCTGACAGTTACATTTCAACACATAAGGCTTTTGCCTGCAATCCTAAGGAGAACTGTCTTTTATGTTGATTCCTATATTAAACTCAGAAATGTTTTTATTATAAATATTTATAGGTAACTTTTAGAAAACATTGCCTACAAATGCATAGGGAATAAATTGTACACTTATGCATTTGTAGAATAATCAGTCATATAAATGGAGCAATTCTAGAGCAATGTCATTAACTTCAAACTTGCAAGAACACCACAGCAGAAGTTGGCCCTGCATATATATATACATACACACACACACACACACATATATATTTAATTTAATTTTTTATTTTTTTTTCTTCCAAAGAATTGCACATATAGTTCTGATGTGGAGATAAAACTATCCAAAGAAGCCTTTTTTTGGATAAAAAAGCCCTCAACATAACCTAATATAACACAGCACTGTAGTGCCATTTGATTTCAGGTTTTCTCAGTGTTTCCAATATTAAAACAAAAATTTTAATGGGGTTAGATTAGAGCTTTGGCTGAACAATTGTATGAGATCCAAAGCTTTGACATAAGAAAAGTCAAGCCAGAAGCAATGTATTTTCAGCAAAATTTGAAAAGACTATGTTAAACATACATAGCTCATTTCTAGATCATAGGGATATAAAAAAAAAAAGCTGCTTTGACATGTGGTTTTAGTTATCATATGGAAATTTTGGGGGTTGCAAGTTAAAGCATGGATGAGACATGAGGCCCACATACACTGAAGGTTACTATAGTAAACATATAAGAGTTACCAGGAAAAAAAAAAAAAAAAAAAAAAAATGGTCCAAATTTTGACCAAGATTCTCTTTTTTTTCCCGTTTATAGCATCTAAGCAGCTCCTCAAGGGCAAGCCAGCAGTTTGGCATAAAGCCGCAATAATAATTTGCAGATAGGGAATTTTGTAGAGGTCAAAACCTGAACTCCTACCTCTAAGAAAGGTGCTGTGCTGCCAGCTGGTGAAGATGAACAGAAGTGACTGATTTATCATTTTATTTTTATTCTAAAGATATCAAGCGAGTGTTTTGCCTGTTTTACAGAGCTTAATCCACTACCACCTACGCCTCACTGCACATTGCTATTTTTAGCCTGTTTAACTGTATTAAATGGAAGGCATTTCTGGTTTAGGAGGAAAAAATGAGGTATTTCACTCATGTAAACATAACTGTAAGGAAAAAGTAGAAAATCCTGATAGCCTTCTAAGACAACAAGCATCAAATGACTGGCTGCTTACAGCTCCAGCTTCCTTTCTAACAATGCTGAGCTTAAAAGCATTTTTTCCTAATTTGTTTTCAGGGCCACATTACTAGCAATTGTCTGGGCTATACCACTTCTTTTATAGAGTCTTGGCTATCTATCCTCCTGAATCTCTTTTTTTGCTTCTTTTCCAGGTGCACACTGATTTTCACAAAATGTTGCCATAAGGAGAGGAATGTTTCTGGGACTGCAAGAGCCATCTCATCCTGTGAAACAGTTTCTCAGTCTCTCTGACCACAACACTTCAGTTCACTGAAATTTCAGGAGACTCCTAACAATATGTTTAATCAGGTGAGAAGCAAAAGGGAGTGGAAACAATTCAAAGAAAACAGCTGAAGGAGAACAACAGCAATCTCCCCCTTACAAGTCTCTGCAAAGCTTGAGATGTCACATTAAAAATTGATGACGGTTTTCTTCTAAAAAACCCCTAAGTCCTGAAACTCATACACCATGATATAACAGCTGATGCTATACTGCTGCTCAATCTTTTATTGAAGAGTGCAG
The DNA here is from genome assembly GCF_965140915.1 of Aythya marila. NCBI lineage: Eukaryota > Metazoa > Chordata > Aves > Anseriformes > Anatidae > Aythya > Aythya marila. The sequence goes on along the minus strand of NC_139080.1, from coordinate 19,573,744 downwards.
GAAACAGTTATGTAAGGCTGTTTAACTACTCAGAGTGTAGTCTGAAGGTCTTCAGCTTTTAGAAACAGGACTCTTTTCTACCAGCTCTTTTTGAAATGTGCTCCCATCTAGCAAAAGCCCTCAGCTGCTTACAGGTCCAGTTCACCGGGCTTTTGGGGGACACACAACCCCCAGAAGCTGCACAGCAGCTCCTCAGGAGGTGCCTCACTCAGCAAGTGCCTCCAGCCATCGCAGGACCAACCCACACCAATATAGCTTGGAGGAGTGCTGCTGACCTCTAAAGATAAATTCATAACATTCATTCTAAGCTCCTCATTTTATCAAGGACTGGCTTCTTTTTCTTCCCTTTTGAAACAGACTAAAATTCATGTAAAGCTATTAAATGGTGTAAAGTATTGTTTTATCAAAGTAAAACTGTAATGTACTTGGTAGAAAAAAAAAAAAAACATAGCTATTAGTATCTGTTTTCTGGAGTTAGAGGTATGACTGATGTATTACAGGTAATGGAATTAAGAGGAATGGTAAATTATCATCAAAATATGTATCAAAATTATCACCAATCACAAATCACTAAAGGAAGATGGGACAGTCCATATTTTCCATGCAGAAATATTAGGGAACTCAGAGGGGAAGTAGCATTCTACATGTTGATATTTAAGTCCCACAAGTGCTGGTATCAGAGGCTTGTAAGAAGTTTCTGTGCTTGGACCTTTTGTCATGGCCTCTCAGGCCACCCAGACACAGTCCCCTGATGCTGCCAAAGCCAGCACTTCCTCTAGCTAGGCTCCAAGGTCACTCCAGTGACCAACTATGCCTGTAAGCAGCACTTCCATAGCAATGTGCCTTGTTGCTTTCCTGGACATCACCTGTGACACATTCATAACTGCTGACACAGCTGAAGCAGAGCACCTTTGTAGCAGAGGCAGAGCAAGCTCCAGCCAAGCCAGGACTGCAGATGTACATGCAACACCACTCTCCTCCCACACGAGATTTTACATCCAAAAACATTTTTCGCACATTAGTGGGCAGTTTCTAGCAAGGCAATCTGATTATCTGTGAAGGAATTGGGTGCCTCCCTAATTTTTTCTCATAGTCATGACACCTTCCAAATAAACAAACAAACAAGCAAAAAGGTACAGAAAGTGTTTCACAGGCAATGTCCAAGCATGGGAAAAACTATCAAATGTTTCATGAGAGCTGAGGAAATAGTACGAACATGCTTCTGTCAGTGCCCAGAGGTGAGACATACTGCAAGGAATGCTCCATGATGCTTATTTTCCAGTTTCTGATCTTGAACTCTCCGGACATTGCTTAACACTCCAATCTCATCTATCACATTCATGGAAAAACAATTGACTAAGATGAGCAGGCAGAACTACCACTAGAATGTTATGTCCAGGAAATATAAGCTTGCAAGTGTTCTCGTGTTCAAGGGAAAACTTATTAACAAAGTGAGGGAAGTCAAAAAATAATTTAAAATAAGTTTGGAAAATTAACATTGTCTTCAAGTCTCTCCTGAAGGAATCAAAACACACTGCTTCTCGCTGATATAGAGGCTGAGTTGTGTCTTTCTCAGTAGCTTTCATCCAGTAGTTGCAAAGGAGCGAGATCAGAACAAGATCATTTGTCTTTGCAATTTCAGGTCCCATGAACATGTAAGATCATTAATAACTACCTAATGAAAAATAACTATGCACAGCTTAATGTAAACAAGTGCCTGCTTGGTCAAGCTATTCCCTTGTGTTCTCACAATTACTGCCGTCAGGAAGACTCCTAGGAGCAAAATTCAATTATAGAAAGGTATAAGAAAGTCTAAGAGGAAAGCACAAGGAAAACAACTAACCACTGAGGTGCTGGAAAGAACAGCGTGTGGAACTGGAAAAAAGGCTGAAAACTGGAAAGGTTAAGGACAACAGCTTAATTTATGCAACTAAACTGCTCCACAGGCTGTCATCTCAGCTGTTCATCAGGCAGTGCTTCTGGAGAGGGACTGCATCTATCCACCATAACATTGTGGTTTCCTGGACTCACCATCTGGCCTGAGTCACAGAACTGTTAAGAAACAGCCCATTGTTCTTGGGCTTTACTGAAGCACTCACAGGTCAGGACATGGAGCCTGGTACTGCCATACCATTTTCATACAAGCTCTTACAATGTCTGTGCACGTGATTTTGAAGGACATAAATTGATATACAAATATAGGATGAACAAAACCACAGTGGTGTTCATGATTGGTATTAAATGAACAACTCAATTATCTTTTTTTTTTTTTTTTTAACCAGCACATCATAAATAAAATTCACATAGAGTCCTCCATGACAGAGAAATCAAGCTTTCCTACAAGTTGCAGCATTAAGGTGTATTTGTAGCACAGGGTTCATCACTCCACGACACTAACAAAGCCTGCAAACATATGAAGTCTAAAGATGACCCCACAGGACCCCTCAGAGCAGTACTCCAAAGTGAGAGAACAGAGGGATGGTTTTCCGCAGAGTGAGCCCCTGGGAACCCCAACTTGCTGGACAGGGCAGGAAGGCACCACTTCCTGGTACTGGGGCTTCTACTTGGGTATCTGCTCTGATGATGTGCTGGATCTGACTAGGTCTTGCTGTCTCTGCTGCTCCCTCAAACACATAACAGTCCATTATACTCAAGCGCTTGAATATCTGGAAGGTTGTTTTCATGGTATCATTTGAAAATTAAATTTAATCTTTTCCATAATCCCTAGGAAATCCTCTCTGTTATAATCTTTACATCTTATTTTCCTCTGACCTGGTCCTCCCTCTCTTTCTTTCAACTCTCTGTATTCATCTCTCTTTACAAGTCTCTTATCTAGGCACTTTTAAAAGACCTTTCCTGAAATTTCCTAGTTAAAGTTCAGTCAAACCAACAATAGCAGCCAGAAATGGGTTATAGTGGATATCTGAATGTGAGTTCTCCATTTTCACAGCCCCAAAACAGCCTTGCACAATGGCATTCCTAAAGCCTAAAAACAGTGACAGCACTGCAAAAATTGCCAGACGTACTGAGAAACCAGCACAGATTTATCTGAAGGGATGCTATGGTGAGGATATTGACAGCTGGTTGAGCAGACTGGAAACTTATGTGAAATATGTGTTAATGTTATATGGATAGTAATTCTCCTTCTCAGTTTCTTTTCTTCAAATATCTCTCCAAAACTGAGAAATCACTATAAAAAGAACAAAACTCTTCTCCTGAGGCCAAAACACTTACCATTGCTAAAATAATACCAGGATTTAGGACAAGTAGCAAAGACATGTCTTGCTGCAAAATATTCCAGCAAGAATTCAAAGTCCTACTGAAGCCAGGCCAGCACAGGTCTCGGGGACTCCTTGTAACAGGTGGGATCTGCGTCAGCCCTGTTCTCTGCTCTGCCCTAAAGATTTTGAAAGATGCATCCAACAGCACAGAGGCAAGATTAATATTTCACTGTCTCTTATGAAGTCAAAATCTAGTCTGGCTTATAAATTTTATATTGAAAAAAAAAACATGTTTTTTATGGTAGCAGCAAAAGATCCAGCATTTGGCACTTATCCTGAAATGGCTTGATCTGTGAACCCCAAAAAGCTGCTCAATGCCACCCTGGTGGCATTGGGATCCCAGTTGGTAGCACAGCTCCAAACAATTCTGGAAACTCAGGAAAAGCTCAACATTTGGAGAGAATCTAGGGTGGAATGGAGATCTGCTGTCATCATTACTGCTCATTCATAGGAGGAAGGAAAGCTGCCCATATTTCTATTTGTTTTGTATAGTGTGACCACCTGTGGCAGCTATTGAGAGATACCATAACTTTAAAAAGGAACTGTCAGTGAAAACAGGCAGATAAAAAATCAGAGAGAAAGCAGACTGCCAAAGCAGGAACAAAATAAAAATAAAAATCCATGGGTCTCAAATATCCTCAGAATAATAAAGGTATGTCATTGCAATGGCCTCTAAAATCAGCAATAATCTGGTTGTTAACAGAATATGAAAACAAGATCCCAAGAACTAACCAAAAACAGTAAGCCACTTAGGAAAAACAGTTTGTTTTCTTAGAGACTTTATGGAGAAAGTCTATTACATGACCCTAGCCAACAGTAGCCTCCTTGCAGCATTTAACAGCAGATGATCGGATGTTCAATGGAAGGACAGAGTCACAGACTTGGCAAGCCAGAGTGCTATTTTAAGTCTGCCTTGAAGGATTCACAACTACAAACAGGGAAGAAAAATACAGCTCACATATTGGTAGCACCCTCGAGGAAAATATCAGAAATAAATAAATAAATAAATAAATTATGAATACCAGTTTGCCAAGGTTAGAGGTTCTCAAGAAACAGCAAACAGTGGTGCAACCAATAAATGCCTGGCTTAGCTGAACAGCCAGATATCACATCTGTTATTTCCACTACAGATTGCAAAATAAAATAAAGAAAGAAACTCATGAAATAATTCAATCCAGAAAAGACCTTGGGATGTCATTTAGTTAAAGCAGGGCTGACATTTTCACAGAATCACAGAATAGCTGAGGTTGGAAGAGACCTCCGAAGATCATCCAGAACACATTGTGCAGGATGGCATCCAGCTGGGTTTTGAACATGTCCAGAGAAGGAGACTCCACAACCTCTCTGGGCAACCTGTCCCAGTGCTCTGTCACCCTCACAGTAAAGAAGTGCCCCCTCATATTCAGCTGGAACCTCCTGTGGTTCAGTTTGTGCCCATTGCCTCTCATCCTGTCTCTGGGCATAACTGAAAAGAGACCAGCCCCATTCTCTTGACACCCTCCCTTCAGATATTTGTACATAAGATCCCCTCTCAGTTTTCTCTTTTCCAAGCTAAACAGGCCCTGCCCCCTCATCCTCTCCTTGTATGAGAGATGCTCCAGTCCCCTCATGATCTTCATAGCCCTCCACTGGACTCGCTCAAGAAGCTCCATGTCCTTTTTCCTCTTAACACTAAGTTGGCAAATGCACAGTGATAAATTTTCATTTCAGAGTTATTGCCACTACTATTGCCACTACTCACATTTGCTGAGATGAACAGAAAAGTAACAAGGCAGTATTCAGATCAACCACCTATTTTTCTGACAGAAGTCTACAAACTGACAAACGGAACTGTCCCATAAAAGCAAAGTCCTGGCTATCCAAATCAGTTACTCCCAAGTCACTTGCACACCTGTCACAGAAAGAATCATCACTTCCTTCGTAAACAGGAGGAAGTTTCTATCTCAGACATCCTACACCAGCCTAAGGCCAAGGCATTTCTTTTCCAAAACAATCCTTGTCTTCCATCTTAACACACTGTTGCCAGACGTTTTCCACAGAACAGTGGCCTTTGCTTAGTTTTCATTTGTATCCAGGACCTGGTCTTCTGCAGAAACACCTCAAAATCAAGAAAGAAAAACACCTTGAAACTACCTTCTACCTTACCGAAATGTGTACTTCTTACCCTGGAATTACTACAGAATAGGATTTTTACCAATTCATTTATACAATTTCACAGTGAAAGTATCATTTTTATTTTTCTTTTTAAAGCCATGAATAAGCTTGAGAATAATCCAATATACATTGGATTGAGAATAATCCAATATAGCCTGTAAATTGGACACTTTTCAAATATCAGCATTTTATTATTTTAATGTCAATATACTTAAGATTTATATCACATTTGGCAATTAAAGTTTGCTCTTCTAAAAATTAAGTAATAAGTAATCATATCAAAATTTCTGTAACATAAAAATTACTAGGAGCAAAATCTCCAAAAACTTATCTCATGCAACTATGTTTCTAATAATTATGCGTTTCCATAATTCTTCACTAATCTGCAATGCTGATATACCTGGAATAGAAGATACAAAAAAAAAAAAAAAAAAAAAAAAGTCTACAATGTACTTATTATGGTTTACATTACTAGGGAAAACAGCTCCAGTGGGACAGAGGGTATGTTATTATGAGAACTGAAGTGTCCAACTGATTTCAACTAGTATAGAAATTCGGTTTAGTTGTATGTTGCATCTTCCTTTGATGAATGCTCAAACCATAAGGATTTCTTTAACATTTCAAAATTAATAATAGTAATAATAATAATAATAATAATAAACCTTACAATCTGTATAAATGGTATCTAGTAGTCCAGCTCACACAGATTAGATCCAACAGACTAACACTGTTCTTTAAAAAAGGCCATCATATAACCATACAAACTCTCCCTTAGTCTCTTATTATCTTCTTCTGAGACCCATCACTCATGGCAGATCCATCACCTCTTCATCTTTTCGCTATTAAATGTCATTTGGGGGTCTTCATTCCCATACTCTTCCTTTCCTTTATGTTCTGAGGTATGTCACCAGAAGCTGCCTTATCCAACCATCCAAGAACTGTAGTCTATACCTCAGCTATCTTTTATGGGGGAAAGACTAGCCCTCATCCTTCTTACTCCCTAAAGACTAGACAGCAAAAGGGGTGAAAAAAAAAAGTGAAAGACAATACTGTTTTAACAGTAATACTGGAATCCCATGTATTGACAGGAATCCCATGCCCAGCATAGGACATCCCAGAAAAGAGTTGAAGGTGCAAGGAAAATCTGTTTCATTCAAAATAAAGCCAGTGTCTAGCACAAGCCAGATCTGTGTGACTGAGGCTGCTGGGTACTGCTTGAGGTAAATAAAGTGTAGAGTAGCAGGAGGAAGAAAAGCTACATGAACATGCAGCTTAGTATCCAAAGGAATGAGTACATAGCCTTCACTGAAAACGCTTTTAAGTACTTTGGGGTCCCCAAAATGAATACAGACATACTGTGACAGGCAGAAGTTGAGGACATTTCATGGGAAATGGCACAGTAGTACCTCCAGGGAGATGCATCACATCTGGTGTTACTGCTGGAGCTGCTGATACAAGAACAGGGAATAAGGAACAGATTTATGCACACTTCAGTTGCATAAATCTTAGCCTTTTCCTTTTGGTAACTTCAGCTTCAGAACAGGCTTGATCAGAAATACGCCTGCACGGTTATCTCAGCACAGCCCACTTCATAAATTACAGATCATTGGAGAGTTATAAAAACAAAGTCCTACGGAATTATATAATGGCAATGCTGCAGGCCAGTGCAGACACTTTCTCAAGATGAGTAGCAGTGGCATGGAGCAGCAGAAACACAACCCAGGATGGGTGAGCTGTCCAGGCTCTGCTGGAAGGTCTCCCCCTCCCTTGCAGGCAAGAACAAGTAACCAAAGCGTGACAGGCGACAGAACCTCTTTTGCAAGCACAAAAAATCTGCCCAGCACACGAAAAATATCATAGAGTCATAGAATATCCTGAGTTGGAAGGGACCCACAAGGGTCATTAGGTCCAACTTCTGACTCCAAAGAACCACCCAGACATCAGACCAGATGTCTGAGAGCATTGTCCAAATGCTTCTTGAACTTCAGTAGCTCAGTGCCATGACCAGAGCCCCGAGGAGCCTGTCCCAGCGCTCAACCACCCTCTGGGTGCAGAACCTTTCCCTAACCCCCAGCCTGACCCTCCCCTGTCCCAGCTCCATGCTGTTCCCTCGGGTCCTGTCACTGTCCCCAGAGAGCAGAGCTCAGCACCTGCCCCTCCGCTCCCCTCGTGAGGGAGCTGCAGGCCGCCATGAGGCCTCCCCTCAGCCTGCTCTGCTCGGGGCTGAACAAACCAGGGGACCTCAGCCGCTCCTCAGACATCTTGCATTTTTCTTTCACCATCTTTGTAGCCTTCCTTTGGACACTCTTTAACAATTTTATGTCTTTCTTATAATGTGGTGCCCAGAACTGCACACAGAGCTGGAGCTGAGGCCACACCAGCACAGAGAAGAACAGGACAATCCCTTCCCTCAACCAGCTAGCAATGCTGAGCCTGATGCACCCCAGGGTATGGTTGGCCCTTTTGGCTGCCAGGGCACGCTGCTGGCTCATGTTCAACTTGCCATTGACCATAAATCCCAGATCCCTTTCCGGGAGGGCTGCTTTCCAGCCCCTCATCCCCCAGTCTGTATGTATAGCCAGGGTTGCCCCATCCCAGGTGCCAAATCCAACACTTGCTCTTGTGAAACTTCATGTTGTTGGTGGATCTCTCTGCAAGGCCTCTACCAGCTCCTCAACTGTGGAGTCAGCAGCTCCTCACACTTTAGTTTTGTCCACATGCTTACTTAGTATACCTTAGTATGCCTTCAAGTCCTTCATTCAAGTCACTTTTGGGAAATTTAAATTGAACACGCTATAAAATGTAGCCCTGCTCTACCCCACTTGTGACTGGACACCAGCCTGATGTAACCCCATTTACTACAAGCCTTTGAGCCCAGCCTCTCAGTCAATTGTTCACCTATCACCCTATGTATTTTTCTAGCTGTATGATGGACATTTTGTCCAGAAGGATACAGCAAGAAACAGTATCAAAACCTTTGCAGAAGTCCAAAAAAATTACATCATCTGTCTTCCCTTAGTCAACTAGACAGGTGTCCTTGTCAGAAAAGGAAATTAAGTTCATTCAGTAGGATTTTCCTCTTGTGAACGTGTGTTGGCTATGACCAAAGATGGTATTGTCTTTCAGACATTTTTCAATAACTCCCAGAATAATGTTCTCCATAATTTTGTCAGGCACTGAAGTGAGGCCAACAGGCCTGTGATTACTAGGGTCTTCTTTGTTGCCCTTCTTGAAAATGGGGACATTTGCCTGCTTCCAGTTGACAGGGATCTCTCCAGATTCCCAAGACCATTGAAAAAATAAATGAGGAAGGCCTCATGATATCAGCAATCAGGACCCTAGGATGAATCCCATTTGACCCCATAGACTTATGTGCATTCAGCTGATGCAGCAAATCCTGCACAAGTTTGGAGTTGACTGTGAGTTTATCATTCCCACAGTCATGGTCTTCCAACAAAGAGCTGAAAATGATCTTTGTGGTGTTAAACTTTTTTGCTGGTGTGCTGTGGGGTTTTTGTTTGTTTGTTTTTTGCTTTTGTTTGGTTGTTGTTATTGGAGGGAGTGGGGGAAGGAGGAGGAGGAGAGTGGGAGAGTGCTTAAAGACAGCACTGTTTTAGCTGGTGATAATAGCTCCCTGCTAATAAAAGCTATGTGTGGCATACTGAGCAGATGGCAAAAAGCAACAATAATCTGTTTCCCCTTATGTCTCCATTATAGCAGCTTAGAAAACTGGAGCTTCTTGTACAGGTGAGATCTCTCTCTAACTTTCTTTCCTGTTCTTTTCTCTCCGTCCCTCTTCTCAACACACTCAACAATTAATTCCCTCCTTCTGGTGAGCTACAACAAATTTCTGACCAATATGAATGAAATTACAAGCTGAAGAAAGAACATAAAAGAGAAATCAAGCTATCATAGAGAACAGAAAGAGAGAGGTGGGAAAATTATACATTTTGACAAAAGCAAATTGAATTTGCCTACTGTTTCTGGGCTACAAAGTGGGACAGGAGCACAATGAGCAATTTATTCTGTAAGTCTTGTTGTCTCCCCATTTGTCACCCCAGAGTTATTCACAGCCATACTGGTAAGTGCAGATACCTTGTGTAAATACATCGCAACCCACTGACTACCTGAAATTCATTCATCCCCAACGGCAACAAAAAATATGATGCATGATCACCCATGCTAACATCTCTCTAGCAGAAATCCATGGAACACACTTCATTCATTTGCAAGATCACAAGGATCTATCCAATAAACCTTCCTCAGAAATGCACATACACAAGAAAGAAAATAAAATACAGGGATTTAAGCATAAGAAATAATTCAAAACTGGAAACATAATTCTTGTTTAGCTGTCTGGAAAACAACAACAGTAACAAAAACATGGGAGGAGATCACCATAAAAAAAAGAGCCCTTGGACTTCTGTAAGGCTAAGACTTCCTTCAAATTTCGAAAAATAAATAATAAAATAAAATAAAATAAAATAAAATAAAATAAAATAAAATAAAATAAAATAAAATAAAATAAAATAAAATAAAATAAAATAAAATAAAATAAAATAAAATAAAAATCCAAGCATGGGTAGAGAATTAGCACTGTAAATCAGGTGTTATTCCTCCCTTTCTAGATTTGAATGGCCTCACTTTTATCAGCAGAAGGAGGCATGACCAGGTTACAAAAACTGTGATTCGATTTGCAGACTGAAGGACAAAGCTTTTAAGTCAACTGCTTGGCCTGCTTTCTAATATCCTACCACTTCTATCTGCTGAAAAGATACTGAAGAGAATTTGTAAGTATTTGAAATATGTCCGGATAGCTATCTGAAAACATTTATATATGTTATCATTTAACTATGCTCTTTATAAAGTGAAGCAGAGCAACAGAATCCTTTAAAGGAATAGCAGAAAAAAAGCTGCCCTGGATTTTCCAGAGAAATGCCCAGATCCCAGGTTTGGTCTGTTAGTACACACACACTGACAAACAGAAAATGTTAAGAAACAGTGCCAGGAAAGAAATAGTTTAAAAGCTTTTTCGTCTCATAACAAACTTACTCAGGTTCTTGCCGTCAGCAAAACTTAGTTTTGCCACCATCCTGCTCATGAGACAAAGGCTTGTCTTCTCTAGCCTTCTCTAAGAGAAGGGTCGGGGACAGGAGCAATGGGGTGGGAGAGCAATGCAACCAGGACTGCTGCCTGTAACTGCCTGCTTCACCTTTGCTTAGGGATGGGTGTCACTCTGGTTACACACAGTACCAGTAATCTGGTTTACACAAGGATGAACATCATGTATCCAACTGCATTCTGGCTGCAACCTTAGCTATGAAGGTTTTCTCATAGTGGAGCAATAGCAACAGTGATATCAAACAGCATAAATATTGCAGTGAAATGCAACCTTTGGAAACACCTCAGTGTTCCCAGTCCAATTATACTGGGTAACAGTGACATGCAGAGTGGGATTCATCTTTCTGCAATTTAGATATCTACAACACTACTCATTCTTTACTGCTTTTAGACTAGACTAGACAGAACAGTCCAAGATGGAGGGGAACTACAGAGATCATCAAGTCCAATTGTTAGATCACATCAGAGCTGAGTGAAACTTAAAACATATCATTAAGAGTGTTATCCAAATATGACAGCAAATGGAAAAAAAAAAATTACTCTCTGCTAGACATTGGTTTTAGGGTGTCATCATTCCCTCTGAGCTTGTTTTCCTCTACTGATAGTAACGGGAGTGCAGAGTGACCTTCTCAGATACAGAGAGTCACACAAGGATATGTACATCTTGTCAGGCAGATATTGTCCACACATCCAAATTTGCAGCACCATCATTTGGCTGGGCTAATGTTATGTGCCCAGCAATCCTCATCCAAAACCATACATGTTATGGTTAAGTACAGCTAATGCATTTCTCAGAGATATTATCTTTCTCAAATAAAGATAGGACAAATCTAGTATAACTGAAGGAAATGCATGAGTTTTGAACAGGTGGGAGTGCTGTCCTTTCAGACACACATTTTTCAGGGTACGTCATTATTCGCTGAAAAGACATGTATTTCAAAGATTGTCCACAGTAGGTGTCTTTGCACAAAATACAATTCTGTCTGCAATGGAAAATTTAATGACTCACATTGTGTTTATCATTGAGGGAGGAAAAAAATACACAATTCATCTTGGTAGACAGCAAATAAAGGTCATTGGTGGCACACATGTTTTCCTTCCAATTTCAGATAGTTGAGTCATTTCTGGTTTTTAATGCACTTATCTGCTATTTGTTTTTAGGACCTTTGGAGGAGGGCAGAAGATGTAAGAAGAACAGCTTGTAGTATGAAAAGTCCATCTGCCAAGATTATTTGAGACTGAAGGGAGAATGAAATGGAGAGAATCACATTTGCACATTAAAATACCTTTCAAAAAGTAAATAGTTTGTCTTCGAGACTTAATTTTTAAAGAATTATAAAAATCATGTGTTAGGTAGAGTACCTACCTCAATGGGTGGGGTAAAATTCTATCTGCTACTTGCTTGCTAAATTCAGTAGGAATTCCTTAAGAAATATCCTGTTGATACACATTTCAAAAGGTGAATTGCAAGATAAGACATTGCCTATTTTACTGCTTGATACACTCAGAAGAGCAAGGTGTGCAGAGAAAGATGCTTGGTATTTTCTACATTCATTGCCATGGGGAGAGGGAGGTGTGGAGAGCAGTGAAGGCAACATTTCTCAGCAGTAACAGTTGAAAAATGTGGATGAAGCCTAACCATGGTGGGTGAGCAACTAGAGATGTGGTTTGTGGTGGAAAGACACCCCACAAACTAACTATGTTATTGATGTGGACAAGCAGAGATCAGATGTTGAAAATCATGTGCACGCTGTGGAAAAAAAAAAAAAAAAAAAAAAAAAAGTCATCATCCTTCATTCTTCACAGCTCATTAATCTGAAAACAAAAATATTGGTTAGGTTATTAAAAACAGAAAATAAAATCCTACACATAGAAAGGAAGGAGATGGCAGAAGATAAAAAACTCTGTTTAGAACTTCATACCTCAGTGAACTCTCCATTTTTCAACAGAAACCTATAAAGAAAAGACATCCAGGAAAGCTCTAAACCAAGTTTCAGCCACATTATTTATTAATCCAAACATATCTGAACATACTTTTAATTTTTTTTTATAAATCTTCCAGTCAAATGTTTTGTACCCCTGAGTGAATGATCCTTCTAAATGATTTATCTTTGTCTTTACTACATAGTCGACCTAGTCTGCTTATCTGCTTTGAAGCTTCCTTAGGACTAATCAGCTGTCTCACTTCAATGTCTCAAGAGCCCATGTTTTTGTCTTCCTTTCAGGATCGTCTACATGAGTAGAAAAAGCACAAAAGCCAGGAAGACAGATAAGACATTAGAAGGCTATAAAAGCACTGAAAGTCATTAAACCTGTTAATCAACAAGTTACATACACATGGGGGAAATTATTTTTGATAATATAGTGGTAATTTTTCCACAGAAGTAGAAAAAGTGGAAGACACATATCCCCATCAACAGATATAATCTTTGTAATTAGGATCTGGTCCTATAACATTTACTTCTGAGCCAGATACTGAGGGACTGAGCTGTTGTTCATGTGCAACCTAGCTACCTGCCACAGGGTTAATGCCATAAATCAGATGTAGATAAAAGTGCAACTGAGCCCATTTCACTCATTGAACTCATTTAACTCATTTATTCAAAACTGAAGAGCACATTAGAATTGCAGACAGGTTTATGAGTCATGTCTAAGAGTCTGCTTTTATGGATCAAGATCACCAACTTGTACATTGAGCACTCCCTGGAAAATTAGCAGTTTAACAACCACATTGATAAGCATACTTCCTGCTAGATGAGGAAAAACAGACTTCATCTAAGTTATTACACAGTCTTCCAGAGACATTTCAGAGTCTCTGCTGGCTTAGAAAAAAATGAAGTACTGCACATTTCTTGTGAAGTGCTCAATATAAAAGTTACTAGTTTCAGCTTGTAAAAAGGAATTAATGCTTCTAACCTAGAAGACTTTCCTGAGTTTAGTTTTTCCATGAAGCAGGATGAAAGTTCTTGTCACTGCAAAGTTTTCCAAAGGAAAGCTGTTTCCACATAAACGCTCTCTTTTCCTGGCAAGTAAAAAACTGGTTTCCAATTAGGTGTTAAATTATTTCAATCTAGATGAGACATGGAATGGGGTCTCATCTCCTGATATTGCCACTGAATATTCTACAGCAGGCATTGTCCACTCCTAATTTTTATACAAATAAGAAAACATGCATCTTGCACGTTTTTTCACTTTTTTAAGGGGAGCTATAGGTTTCTAAAATCTTTCATTATATTTTTGTAATTTAGTAACTTGATTATCAAAATTATCATGTGTGGATCATTATCTCTTATTTTACATATGAAGTCATTACCAATAAGTTTATGGAAATATGGATGTCAATGGGCAAGAGTGTTTCATTCAAGTGCCCTCTAATATTCTAAATATAAAGGAAAGCAAGAATTGAGAATTTTAATATGATCTTCATGGTAAGCAGGATGCATGTTCCATAATTAAAAAGTAGAGCTTGATGACTGCCTCAGATGGCCCCAGCACACACTGTGCTACATGTTTACTAAGATATTTAGTCTGCCCCAAAACTAGGGCCACAGTTTTCATCATTTCCTCAAAGATATAAGATCATGGATTTGTCTAACAAAAACAAAAATCAGAGAAAAGCAATGGGTCACATTTCTGCACTCTGTAAAGCCCTCTGGAAAAGAAAACAACCTTAGTATTGATGATATATTATTCAGCTTTATATTGGCTTTCCCTCTCAATTCATGTTCCTTTCTTCAAAAATCTTCACATAAAAATGCACAAAATCCAGACCTGATAGTTCAGTTCATCTGTAACATTTTGTCCTCAAGAGTAACAAATTACTTCCCCTTTCCACCCCAATTTATCTCAGAGTGTTCATGCCAAAGTGTGGGTGTTCTGCAAAAAGCAGAACCATTACCATGCATTTAGCCCTTTAAACTCACAGTTCTGGTACATAAACAGAAAAGGGTAATTGTTTGCCTTGCTGTGTATGTGCCACAGCAGCCACCTCTTTGACAGAGCCCATATTGAGTGGCTGTGACTCAAGCTTGGACGGGTGGGCCTTGGTTCGTGCTTATATCTGTGTGTGTGTTGGATTACAATAAAGACACTTAACAGCCAGAAGGGTTTTCAGCAACTGCAAGACCGGAAGAGGCATGCCTGTTTCTTTTGTGCTCTTTCCCTTTTCATGACCTGATAATTATGCAAACATCTTCTGGAATAATAACTGCTCAGTATTAGTTTGCAAATACTGCTACAAATATTGACTACAGTACTATTACTTGTAACAGATGAAACTATTTTTTTTTCCCCAGTCAAGGCCATTATTAGGAAAACAGACATAAAATAAAATAAAATAAAATAAAATAAAATAAAATAAAATAAAATAAAATAAAATAAAATAAAATAAAATAAAATAAAATAAAATAAAATAAATAATAAACAACCAAACAAGCAAAAAGAAATAACACCAGTTAAGATCTTTTTAACCCCAAAATTCATATTCATCATCACATGACCCCAAATCAAACACAGATCTCTCATTTCAGATACTGTGTCTTTCCCAGCTCGAGGTTGCTCAAACAGAGTACACAAAATCCTTTTCTCCCAGGAATAAGTAGCTCAGGAGACAAGAACAGGTCACAGACCTGATGCAGACAGCCATTGAACCAGGACTGAGCTCCAGTCCAGAAAGTCCCAAAAGGCAGTGACTACCAGGTGAGATACAGCTAGGATAGGTGGTGAGGCAGCCTAAGGACAGAGCAATGGTACTTGAGAGGGAAATTCAGCAAAAGGGGGAAAATATTCCATTTGAAGGTTTTGTATGTACACATTTGTACATATACACACATATATGGGCCAAGGTTTTCAGTAATAAGCTGTGACTGAAAATGCCCATCCTGAGACTTCTGAAGGGAAGCTTGCTTTTTGCACGCTTGACAAGTACCAAGAAAGGTGCAGCTATTGAATAATCTAGTTCCTGGCTTTCACTCAACATTACATGCTGCTTTGCCACCAATTAAAGAAGAATTAGAAGTTAGACGATACTCCAAGGTGATAGAAGGGGAAGACGATGACCACCTGACACAAAGCAATCAGTACGCACCTGTGTCAGAACTCACTTGTTTGTTTTCATATGTGCAGTTTATTCCAACTGTAAAAAAAAAAAAAAAAAAAAAAAAAAAAAAAAAAAAAAAAAAAAAAAGTTTAGTTTCATAAAGCACAAGTGTCTTGCCAAAGTACATTATATGGTATACCATTTCACACTTACCCAGGCCTAGAAAATCACTTGAAGCAGAGTTGCCATTTAATGTGCAGTTTGCTTTTTCTCACACAGATGAAATCCTGAATCACTTTTACAACTGCACTACACTGACTGTGAAACACTAACCTGTCTCCTTTTGGCAGACAAAGCACGGAAATGGCCCAGCACAAGATATTTTAGATACTGGCCGCTAGCACAAGCTCCTTAGTGCAGAACAGTTCATCATTGCTCTGTGTTTTTGCAGTAATGACTTTAGTTTGTTCTTTCTGTCCTGTTTGTCCTGAAATCACCATAAGGACTTAGTATTTTTTTTATGCATTGCTCCTATTTTTTTTTTCTTACTTTTTAAAATTAATTTACATCTTAAATGTTGTCCTACTCACAGGCAATATATATATACATATGTTGCAGGGTCCTTGATTACAGAAACTTGCTGCAGGTTCTGATGCTACTGTAGAAATATTGTAATAGTGGTCTAGCCAATAGAAACTCTCAGTATCTCCAGTTTAGGAGAGACCTTTTGTTTCCTCTCTTCCCATGTACCCCAACAGGAAGAGAAAACATTTTCACACATATCTTTTTTTTTTTTTTTCTGCTAGTCACTAAGCAAGAATTCAGCCCAATTACTTTCAGTTTTAATGAAGCTTCTGAGAGACTATCTAGCATCACCTATGTGATGAAGTAAGCTGAAATCAGTGTTTGACAAGGACTACCACCTGAAGTTGGTGACTGATGATATCCCTTCAGATTGCAGAGATCACTACAAAGGTGGTACATCCAAAAGCCAGCCTACTGTTTTTTTAAATTTGTTCACAAAGACATAGACTCAATGATACAAAGCTGTTGAATAACATACTTTTCATCTATGGAAAAATATCATGCCTATTAGAGGTATGGATACCCTGGATTTAGGAGAGCAAACTTTACCCCCTTCAGGGCTCTGCTTGGCTGAGTACTATGGGACAAAACCGTGGAAGAAAGAGAGACCCAAGAAAACTGGATAATATTCAAGGATCACCTTCTCCTGGCTCAGGAGCTATGCATCCCAACAAAAACAAAGTTCGGCAAAAATGCCAAGAGACCTGCATGGATGAACAAGTAGCTCCTGACCACGCTTAAACAGAAAAAGAAGGCATACAGACAGTGGAAGCAAGGACAGATAACCTGGAAGGGATAGAGACACACTACCCAAGCAGCCAGGATTATGTTAGAAAAGCCAAAGCTCATTTAGAATTAAATTTGGCCAGAGCCACTTGGTGTGGGCCCCAGAAGGCAAAGTCAGGGACTGGAAGAATGATGAACTGCCCTGTAGAGAAGAAGATTAGATTCAAGACCATCTAAGGAACCTGAAGGTGCACAAGTCCATGGGACCTGATGAGACAGAATCACAGAATCACAGAATTTCTAGGTTGGAAGAGACCTCAAGATCATCGAGTCCAACCTCTGACCTAACGCTAACAGTCCCCACTAAACCATATCGCTAAGCTCTACATCTAAATGTCTTTTAAAGACCTCCAGGGATGGTGACTCCACCACTTCCCTGGGCAGCCTGTTCCAATGTCTAACAACCCTTTCGGTAAAGAAGTTCTTCCTAACATTCAGCCTAAAACTCCCCTGGCGCAACTTTAGCCCATTCCCCCTCATCCTGTCACCAGGCACGTGGGAGAACAGACCAACCCCCACCTCACTACAGCCTCCTTTAAGGTACCTGTAGAGAGCAATAAGGTTGCCCCTGAGCCTCCTTTTCTCCAGGCTGAACAAACTCAGCTCCCTCAGCCGCTCCTCGTAGGACTTGTTCTCCAGACCCCTCACCAGCTTTGTCGCCCTTCTCTGGACATAACAAGTCCTGAGGGAACCAGTAGAGGTAGTTGTTAAGCCACTGTCCATCATATTTGAGAAGCCCTGGCAGACTGGTGAAGTTCCTGCTGACTGAAAGAGGGGAAATATAACCCCATTTTTAAAATGGGAAAGGCACAGGGAAGAAGGAAGACTTAGGGAACTACAGGCCAGTCAGTCTCAACTCTGTACCTGGCAAGATCATGGAGCAGATCCTCCTGCAAATTAGGCTAAGGCACATAGAAAATAAGGAAGTGACTTGTGACAGCCAACATGGCTTCATTAAGGGCAGATCATGCCTGAAAATCCTGGTGACCTTCTACTATGGGATTACAGAATTCATGGATAGAGGAAGAGCAACTGAAATCATCTACTTGGACTTGTGCAAAACATTTGACATTGTCTGTCATGATATCCTTGTCTCTAAATTGGAGAGAAATGATTTTGACAGACGGACCACGGTGAGTAAGGATTTGGCTGGATGGTTGCACTCAAAGAGTTGTGGTCAATGGCTCCATGTCCAGGAAGAGATCAGTAGCAAGCGATGCTCCTCAGGGGTCTGTACTGGGACTGGTGCCGTTTAACATCTTTGTCAGTGACATGGGCAGTGGGATCAAGTGCTTCCTCAACAAGTTTGCCATTGATACCAAGCTGTGTGGCAACAAGCTGGAGGGAAGGGATGTGGGCCTGTGCAAACCTCATGGGGTTCAACAAGGCCAAGTGTAAGGTCCTCCATCTGGGTTGGGGCTATCCCAAATATAGTATCCCAAGTATATAAGGCTGCTGAAGAATGGATTGAGGAGAAGGACCTGGCAGTGCTGGTTGACAAGGAGTCAACATGAGCCAGCAATGTATACTTGCAGCCCAGAAAGTCAACTGTATCATGGGCTGCATCAAAAGAAATGTGGCCATCAGGCCCTGTGAGGTGATTCTCTCCCTATGTGCAGCTCTCATGAGAACTCACTTGGAGTCCTAAATTCAGCTCTGGGATCCCCAGCACAAGAAGGGCATAGAAGTATTAGAACAAGTCCAGAGGAGGGCCACAAAGATGATCAGAGGGCTGGAGCACCTCTCCTATGAAGACAGGCTGAGGGACCTGAGGTTGTTCAGCCTGGAGAAGAGAAGGCTCTGGGGAGACCTTATAGCAGCCTTACGGTACCAGAAGGGGGCCTAAAGGAAAGCCGGGAGGGATTCTTTGTCAGAAAGTGGCATGATGAGACAAGGGGGAATGGCTTTAAACTAAAAGAGGGCAGCTTTAGATTAGACATTAGAAAGAAGTTCTTTACTTCTTGGTGAGGCACAAGAACCTGTTGTTCAGAGAAGCTGTGGATGCTCCGTCCCTGGGAGTGTTCAGGGCCAGGTTGGATGGGGCTTTGAGCAACATAATCTAGTGGAGTTGAGAAGAGGGTTGAAACTAAATGGTCTTTAAGTTCCCCTCCAACTCAAACCATTCTTTTAAAAGGAGGTCTGCAAGTCAAGTTGTACTTTTAAGGCTGCAAGAAGAAATCCAGGCATGGGACATTTGAAGCCTTAATCCCATCTTCCAGGGACACCAGATACAGCTGGACATGTTCCCAGGTCCTGTGCATGCTGCTCTAGCCCAACTGCAAGGCTACCCCATGGGAGTTATCACAGAATCGTAAAAGAGTTCAGATTGGCAGGAACCTCTGGGTCCATCTGGTCCAACCCCTACTCAAGCAGGGACACCGAAAGAAGGTTGCCCAAGGCCATGTCCAGGTGGTTTTTGAACATCTCCAGAAGAGACACTCCACAGCTTCTCTGGGCAACCCGTGCGAGGGCTCCATCACCCACACAGTAAAGAAGTGCTGCCCGATGTTCGGATGGAACCTCTTGTATTCTAGTTTGTGCCCATTTCTCCTTGTCCTGGCACTGGGCACCACTGGAAAAAGCCTAGATCTAACTTCTTTGCACCCTTTCTTTGGGTATTTATTTTGATGAGATCTTCCCTGAATATCCTCTTTTCCAGGTTGAACAGTGACAGCTCTCTCAGATTCTCCTCATAGGAAAAGTAAGTAGGTACCTTCAAGGATGAAAACTGCCTGGTCCCAATTAGTGAATTTTTATGTGCAATTAGATTTCAAATACAGAGGATCAGCTAGGATTTGAAATACAAAAATGAACTGCTATGTTGCTGTCAAGATGGACTCCATTAGTACAAGCTGAGAGACACAGATTAGTATACAGTAAATTGGTGTTATGAGTTATTTAGCAAGGTTTACCTATTGAACTTCAAAAGGCCGCAGTGGAGGTAACAGCTACCTCCTGTTTGAACTCTCTTATAAGCATGACAAGTAAAACATATTTGCAAACAGATTTTAAGTCTTCAATTTAAGAAATAGAAGAAATGGAAGAAGAAATGGAATACAAAGAAGACAGGAGAAGGAGAAGGAGAAGGAGAAGGAGAAGGAGAAAGAGAAGGAGAAAGAGAAGGAGAAGGAGAAGGAGAAGGAGAAGGAGAAGGAGAAGGAGAAGGAGAAGGAGAAGGAGAGGGAGAGGGAGAGGGAGAGGGAGAGGGAGAGGGAGAGGGAGAAGGAGAAGGAGAAGGAGAAGGAGAAGGAGAAGGAGAAGGAGAAGGAGAAGGAGAAGGAGAAGGAGAAGGAGAAGGAGAAGGAGAAGGAGAAGGAGAAGGAGAAGGAGAAGGAGAAGGAGAAGGAGAAGGAGAAGGAGAAGGAGAAGGAGAAGGAGAAGGGGATTGTCAGAAGGTAAATAGAAGATCAGTCCAGGCAGATAACGTGGTAGTAAAATCTCAGTAAATCTCAGGGGTAAACCTTGTTTAATTTTACAGTCACTTACCATGTGATGGCAATGGTTCTGCTAGATGCAGTGACTACAGATCCATAACAGTGGTGGCTTTCCAGATGTAGGAAAATACCTCACAACAATCAAAGCAAAGATTTTCATATTTACTTTTTTTTTTACCATCGTGGTGTTGGCTTGTTAATATCTTCTCTGCATGTGCAAACACAGAACTAGTAATAGATGGGATGAAACTAGATAATGTCTACTACTTGGTGGTCAAGAAAAGTGCTATCGCTTAGAGAAAACAAATAACCAATGCTGTTTTAACAAAGCCAGGGGAAACCTCACTGGATAAAGCCCATACATTTACAATTACAGCTAAAAAATTAATGCCATCAGCATCAAGCAACATCAAACAATTCTATTTTAAAACTGCAATAGATGTTGGCATAGGGCTTTTGTTTCACTATATGTATATTCAGCAAACTTTATCCAAATCTAAACCAAATGTACATTCCCTTCTTGAATTCTGTGTGCAGTATTAGCAAAATTTAGGAGGGGAAACATGTTTCAGTACCATATTCAGGACTTCTTCAAGAAAAACTAATAATCTTTTGTACATGAAACATATTCATTTACTTGAAAAGGAATAATATATAAATATTTGATATAAAAGAGAAAATACATCAAGGAGAACTAATCTAGCCTTTTACCAAGATTAGTTGGTGAATTTGTTTATACTTGTACTGTGATACAAAGTACTTGCAAGCCCTCTTTCACTCAGAACCAAAAGGTCTTGCTAAAGCAAGGGGCCTTCTAGCCACCCTTCCTGAATCCACTTAGTGGTAGATAAATTAAATTCCTTTGTGCAATAGGATAGCTGGAAAAAAAATAATAAAAATCTACTGGCCAAAGCATGGCCACTTGAGACCTGAGCAAGAAATGGTTCCTGAGAACAACAACAACAAGATTTAGGTCCTTTTCTGAGAACTAGCTCAAACCTGAGGTTTTTAGAAAGGGCTGAACAACAGGTGTATGCATCTGTGCACTGCTAAGAGAGACAGGGGAAAGTAAAGAAAGCCAGAAAGAAATTTAAAAGTTTCAAAACCACAATCAGGCTATCCCAACAGGCAGAGACCTGGTTGAAAACGTAAAATTGATAAGTATACAAAGAAATGGCCCTGTGAACAGAGGGCCGTGTGTGGCAGAATGGTACCAAGAAGAAATTCCTTTGGCACCTCCTGCTGCTCAGGCCTTTCTCATAACTTAGTTTTCCTGTGCAGTAAATTATCACCTATTGTGAAAATGTTGTTTAAACTGGTTCTCATTATATAGCTCTGGAAATGTAATGTTTTCCCTGCAGGAAGTAGGACCAACCAGCCCCTGTTCTTGCATGATGCATCTCAGCCTTAAGAAACTGTCTTGCCTCTACAAACAACCAAAATAACCAAGAGAGATTTTCACCATTAACTGTATCTGTTGGTAACACCCTGATGGCAATGCAGAGTCCAGAGTAGCACCATCATACATTTCCTTCTGCAGACCACAAAAATCCCTTATGCCCACTCAGACTTGGTGAATATACAAATCCACTGCAAGAAAATAAACTGACATTTACTTGTGGTTGTTGCTTATGTTTTGTTTGCTTGGATCAAAAGTGAGCATGTCAACTACTAATTCTCCTTAAATAAGAAAATTTATATTAATCAATATGTAATTTCACACCAAAACTCACGGGCATCTAGAGTCCTTGGGAGGAGCAGGAGAGAAGGTAAAACTCTATTCACCAAGGAAGGAGATAAGATTTTACAGGCTTTGGCTCTTTCAGCATATCAGTTTGCCACCTAGGAAACCAAGTGAAAGAGAGAGCAATGTTAAAAGCCAGATATGATAACACCTTTCTGGATGGCCAAGTTGACAGGAAGCCTCCTGAGAAACTATAATCTACTGGTTTTGGTTGTGGGTTTTTTGATGTTTGTGTTTCTTTTGCTTTGTTTTGCATGTGTGTGTGTGACAATCTTCTGAAGAAAAGAGAACAGAAAAAAAAAAAAAATTAGGCTTACAGGAATTAAAACACTTCGTATTTATAGGAAGTGTGTACACAGCTAATACACTCAGCAGGAGCTGGATGAGTATAGACAGCAGCCACGGATCAAGCAACACTACACAGACTTCCTTGATGTCATAAATGTCAGCCAAAAAGTAATTTTCAGGTTATCTAGTGGTTTACAAACTAAAACAGGTGCATCAAGACAGCTGTGAAAAATGACTTCGTAGTCAGTGTCTTTCACGGGGATTGTTTGAGTGAATTATTTATGTTGCATAACTGTATCTAACTATCAGCCTCTGAATAGCTCAGAGAAGTAGTTTTCTATTGTTAGGGTGGCTATGAGTTGTTTTCTTGGATTCAGTCTTTGACATAATAATGCATGAAAGCCAAGCAATAGCAAATTGCAGAATCTTAAAACACACATGGATCAGCAAGCTGTCTTTTTTGTACACAAATAACTTCAGTTTATTTGCCTGAAAATATAAATATTTTGAAAAGGTCATTCCTTCCCATTACCTTCATAGGGACGGCAATAACAAAACCACATGCACAAACATGGAGGAGTTGAAACTAAAGCTCTGCAGAGAGCTGAAGAGCACATACATCTCGCCAGACCCACCCCCACTGAGCATCTATTCACCAGTGCAGATTTTTGGCAGTCCTGTCTACCAGAAGTGTTTAAAACAACAGCAAGTGGGGCATAATAAGATGCTTCTTCCTCCTATTCCTCCTCTCCCACCCCACTGGTGCTGGACGTCCCGTAAGTACAGGATTTTGACTCAGTCTCAAAGACCACCTTTCTGGCTAGTTGTGTGGAGGATGTTCCTTGTGCTGCATTTCTCCCATTGCAGGGTGCTCAGGGGGTTCCACAAGCTTTAAGGAACCCTCTGAGGTAATCTGTGGCTGCAGGATGGGACACACAGATCCTGCACAGGGTGATGGATGTCCCAGCCCCACAGGGAGAAAGAGCTGGTTTTGAGTTGCTCCTGCACTCCCCACCACCACAACATGCAGCATTCCCTCCTATCCTGCATTCACCCCTCCCAGGATGACAAAATGATAGGCTTGGAGGGATCACAAAAGGTCATCTTGTTTCTCTGCTTGCCCAGGGCAAGACGCTGATGACACTCCTGGCAGCTGCTTGTCCAACCAGTTCCCAAAAACCTCCACCACATCTCCAGGCATTTAGTCCTACTGCATCTCCGGCCCAGTACATGAGTCCCTGCTGCCAGTTAAGCCCATTACTTCTTGCTCTACCTTCAGCAAGCACAGAAAACAGATTTTTTCTTTTCCTCTTGGTGTTTGAATGAAGAAATATGTTCCCCACCTCATCAGTAACTCCTGAATATTCTTGAGGTATTTCATCTTTCTAAAGATTTTCCCCCATAACCATTGCTTTCACCTCCAAATGGCCATGGATTTTGTTCCTGAAAAAAAAAAAAAAAAAAGAAAAAAAGAAAAAAGTCTTCTGAAGACTTTATTTCTATTTCTATTTTAGAGAAAATGTCTTCACTTTTTTTTTTTTTTTTTTTTTTTTTTGCAGTTGAGAACTGGTCTGGGGAGCTTCAGAGTCTTCCCCAAGCTCCTGCAGAAGACCATGGCAACATTTCTACCATGGCAACATTTCTAACAGAATACAGACTTTAGGGACAAAGTTTAAGCTACTTTCAGAGGACACAGTTCTCATACTTCCACACTACAGCAGTCACAAGACACTACAGAGTTAGAACCACCACCCTCTTCCTCCTCCTCCTTTTCCCTGGCAGCCCCTTGGGATGAGGCTGGACCAGCACAGAAACAAAACTGGGCTCTTGCAGTTTACCACTTTACTCTTCACAAGATATGACCATACTTCTTTCTATCTGCAGTAGTGAAGACAGCAGCTCCACAGGCACAACTAATGTCATAAAGGCTAATTGAGTGTTGAAGAAAATATCGAGTATTCTTGATAATGACTGCAAAGGAACTTAATAAATAAACAACCAAATAAATAAATCAGTGCTGTAAACAGCAAGATTCAGAAGGGAATCTGGTTTGAGGCAGTTAAAATGAAAGACTTGGGGTCACAGTATCTTAATTCCTTAATTCTTTGTAGGAAATAAATTTATGATAATGTTTTCCTGAAGACAATTCATTATTTTGGGCTTACTAAAAATCAGCAGTCATCAGGTGGACTCCACTGCTATGCTGCCTCCTATATACTAATCAAATCCTTTAGTTCACTCGGACAGAATAATTAGAAACTTCAGCACCTTGTTATAGCTTTATCCTGTGTCTTGCAGCTCTCAAGGTGCAATATTCTCATTTCTAGCCACCGCTATAAGTCAGACAAATCTCCAGAGCACACTATTGTTTCCCCTGACACAATTATAGTCTTATATGGGTACTTTGGTTAAAAGCCAGGTTTTTAAAAGTACATTCTTCTAAAATCAAAGCTTTGGTCACCCTGAGATAAGAAAAAAATAAAATAAAATAAAATAAAATCTGAGTCCTACTGAAATATGAAATTATGTCCTAGAAACATCAACTCAGAGCTCAAGTGTTTGATTCTTGCAGAAGTATTACATGGAGAACAACAGCTGATTATACCATGGCCATCTGATTCTGTTAGCATAAAATGGTCTGTGTACTAAACGAAATCTTGCAGTTTCACTTTCTCTAGTATGAGTAAATAGTTTTTTCTCCCTGCCCTGATTCAATCTGCCTGCCCTGATTCAACCACACAAACAGGACATTAAAAAATACAGTGCAGTTTTTTATCTTGGTTTCTTATATATTTAACAAACATTGGCCAGTCTACTCATAAGCTTCTGCAGAGGTGCGTCAAAGCCGAATTATTTAAACAGAAAATTAATAGATTGAAGTAACTTCATATTCCAGCATTCACCCCAAATTGCAGTAGCCATAGAATGACAACAGTCTGAAGATTATAAGGATGAGCTAAGGCTTAATTTACTCACCACATGTCTGGGAGCAAATTACTAATAATACTTGTAGTCTCTATCCTTATGGTGGCTGCACAGAGATATCATTCCAGATTTTTTTTGCCCTTTCTTTTTATATATGCAGCCAAGAGTATAATGAAATAAATTACCACCCGTGGATTCTTCAAATGCCAACAACTTACAATAATTCCTCTCCTTTAAAAATATTCCTTTATTTTCTTTTTAAATTCTGAAAAATCTTAAATAGTTACCTATGTGCAACTGTAAGACTATTATCCCACTTCCTGCATTCTTTAGCTAGAAACCTATACTGAAACTTATACATAATCATATTTAAAAGAGCAAGGCGAAGTACAGGGGGAAAAAAATAATTGTCTTAAATATTAAAAAAAAAAAAGTTATTAGAATTTTGACCTATTATCCTTTCACCAACAAGACACATTCCTGATTAATATCTAAACCTGGTTAACTCTATTGGAGATTTTCTTCAGTTTGAGTCCCAATTAACCTTGTTAATATTGTGCTAACAGCACAATATTCTCTGATTCTCTTTTCCCTTCTTTTCCACCACAACATTTGTTCCACTACATCTACTAGTTTCAGTTTCAAAGGCAAGGCAATTTTAAAACTTTATTCTCAGTGAAGTCAAACACATACTTTGGAAGCAATCATGGTTTTTCTTCTTTCCAGATAAGAGTATAAACAAACCTAGTCTTAGAAATGTAACTCCAGCTGCTGCAATGTTCCAATAATACACTATCGCCTGAAGAAATGTTGAAAAGCAAGTTTTAGTAAACATGTTGAGTCAGGAAAGAAGCCACCAATCCACTTCCTGCAAGCAAAGATGACACTATAGCAATGGAAATCGTTCCATTGTCACAATCAGGAGAAACTACTCTGAGGATGCCTCTTTCTTGTATTGCATGAAGGCTGCTTCAGTAGTGGATCTGGCTTTCTTGGTCTCAGTGTTTCACTTACATAATTGCAATATCTGTCAGCCATCTAAAGGGAAAAGGCCCCATATGAGCATGTCTTATAAGTCAAAAGAGAATAACAGCACCACTAGTAATAACACACCCAATCTACATTGCTATCCCATTTATTTTATCCAGCATGTTCTCCACACAAGACACCCCAGCCTCAGAAAAGTGGTGTTTTTTGTTTGTTTGTTTTGTTTTTGTTTGTTTGTTTGTTGTTTGTTTGGTTTTTGTCATTTTGTTTTGTTTTGTTTTGTTTTTCCTTTCCTTTCTTTCAATCATTTTCCAGCTTTCCCTGCTTGGCACTTCAGTAGCAATTACAGCAATTAAGAGTTAGCTGGAGGCATACATCCATCTGACTTCCCTCCCAGGAAACAAACGCACAGAAAGAGGAGAGGGGGGGAAAGCTGCAGACAGAAATAATAGAAAATGTAAAGGCAGGACTAGACAACCCTTTGATCATCACACACAGCTTTTCTCCCAGCAAGCTGAGACCACCCAGTCACAAAACCATACACTCCTATATCAGTCCTCCAAATCCCACTTTTTTTCTCCTCCTGTCTAGACTGTGCTTAAAGAGGTGTCCAGGCAATTCTTAAAGTCATAAGTAACAGCAACTGTCTCCAAGGGCTCTTGCTATGAAAGACGTATATTATTCCCCCTTTTAATTTGTCTCTGTTCATGATAGCACTCAGAGACAGAGCAGACAGCCCAACTCCAGTCCCCCCGCACCTGAGGTCAAGTTAAGGTGATGTACATCACCTCTGTCGCAGAGGTGCTGACTTGCATACTTTGCCTGGAAAAAAAATGCTCTGATGTTGGTAACAGGAGGTGTCATGGTGTTTGTTTGATCTGCTCTGAAATCTGTCATTATTTTATCATTTAGTAAATCTGCACCCTTAATATTGGTCTGCTTCTTTTAAGTGGTTCAAGGGTCCTACTGCAACCACAAAGAATGCAGAACCAGAGACAAGCAATTAACGGTAAAGCATTAAAATCAATAGCAGAGGGAAGAGTTAAAGCAAATACACAACCAAAAGGCTTCCATCTCTGCTTAACAACACAAAGCCAAAAGCAGCAACCTTGAATGAGTTTAGAATATCAAGTACAAACTTGTCCAATTTAACTTAAAAATTGTACATGGTAATAAGAATTCGTAAGTGACAGTGACTTAAGAAACAGTAGGCTTTCCACAAAGTAGTTGAATGTGTGTTACTCAGCATCCACTTATACATGGGTGTTTTTTTACTGCCTGCGTTCGGCACAATGCTTTAACCCATGGTAGATTAAATAGTCCTATTGAAGGGTATACACATATTTTTCAGCATTTCTTTGCTACCTGCATGTTGGTATTTGGTGCACACCTTTGCTCATTTGCAAGTTGGAACCTCCTATACTCTTCAGATGTAAGCAGGTGAGAATGGGGACCAAAATCTGATTTTGTCTCTCTGGTGATGGTGACTGGACCCAAGAGAATGGTATGAAGCTATGACAGGGGAGATTCAGCCTGGGAGTTAGGAAAAGGTTCTGTACCCAGAGGGTGGACGGGCACTGGAACAGGCTCCCTAGGGCTGTGGTCACAGCACTGAGCCTGCTGGAGTTCAAGAAGCACTTTGACAACACTCTCAGACACATGGTCTGATTTTGGGTGGTCCTGGGTAGAGCCAGGAGTTGGACTAGATGATCCTTTGTGGGTCCCTTCCAGCTCAGCACATTCTATGATATTATGATTTGATATGTGTCCATGCCTTAAGCAACAGCCAACATCACCAGCCCACCGATATTATCATACTACCACATCAATTAAAAGCAGAGGAGTCAAAGTCTTTGCTCTCCATGCCGACAACATTCAAGTGCAAGACTGGCATAAGCAGGACTGGGAAAGCAAGGTAACATAATCATGGAAAGAGACTCCCTTCCAGAGAGCATTGGCTGTAAGCTGGAGACCTGTTGGTAGCTTGCCAGCTCCACAGAGAGGAGTACTTAAAGGATAGCACAAGGCACCACTGACAGCCCCCAGCTGGCAGGATGCAGTGACTTGGCTTTTCTATGCCTTCAGAGAGAAAAAGTGAAAAGACTCTTTTTCAGAAAACCACACCAGAGGACAATGAGCTGTTTGAGCAAATCCTGCTGAAGATATGCCCTTTGTCTGACATCTTTTGGAGTGATACATTCTCCTCCATGTAGAAAGAGCAAACAGGTTGCTCAGCACCTCATTCATCACTTCTGAGCTGAAGCTGGCCACCCACCCAGCACAGCACTGTTCTCCATTTAGAAGGAGCTGGCTTCACCCCACAGGCTGACCATAGAGAAGAAACAACTTGCACAGCTTGCCTTTAAACCTCAAGTCTAATAACGAACCAAGGCTTCCTTTCTGTACCTGTTCTCCCTGCCAGCTTTCCTCTGGGTGAAACTGGAAAGCCAAATGCCAAGTGCAGTCTGGCCATGGCCATGAAAAAAAAAAAAAAAAAAGTGTTGGGTGACTTTCATACTGACATGAGAGCAATAAGCAGACACCAACACCACAGCAATCCATCATTGCTGCTGCCCTTTGATCCTCTAAGGACACAAAGATGATGAAGGGACTTGAGCTTGTCTTGTATAAGGAAAGGCTGAGAGCTGGGACTGTTCAGCTTGGAGAAGAGGAAGCTCAGGAGGGTTCTCATCAATGTCTGTAAATATCTGAAGGGCGGGGGAGGGGCGGGGGGGGGGAGGGTGCAAAAAGGAAGGAGCCAGGCTCTTTTTGGTGTTGTCCAGTGCCAGGACAAAAGACAGTGGGCACAAACTGGAACACAGGAGTTTCCATTTGAACATCAGGTAGCACTTCTCCACTGTGCGGGTGAGGGAGCCCTGACACAGGTTGCCCAGAGAGGTTGTGGAGTCTCCTGCTTGGAGATCTTCAAAAGCCACTTGGACGTGGTCTTGGGCAACCTGCTCTGGGTGTTTCTGCTTGAGCAGATGGACCCAGAGGTCCCATTCAAACTATTCTGGGATATAAGACTTATCACAGTGCTGCATCAACAATTGGTGATGTTGCCAGTCCTGCCAGAAGCTGTGTGTCCAGACTAGAATCTGCTCTATAAACTTGGTCCCTCCTCTACAGTGGTCAGAGAAGACTATCATGGCAATTTAAAACTGCAAAGGTACAATACTATTCTGTCTTCCAGTAAGTGACCACCGATAACTGAAGGAATTATCATTTAACTCTGTAGATTATAAAACTATAGAAAGTTTCTACTCAGTAAGCGGCACCTCCTTATGGAGTGCCACTCTTTACCACAGATCACAACAAACTGTGACTTCAGATTTAGACCCTGTGGGGTCTGTTTCAGGACCTAAACCATCATTGTAAAAGATTCTGCTGCAGCCACAATTTGTTAAGAGAATAAAAATACGTTGTTTATTAAACTGGGGTGCAGTTTTCTCAGGCACAGCAAAAAGCAGACAAAATACACAAGCTTTATAGGTATGTGAATTAAACAGGTAAAACTGTTCCCTCCAGTAACAAGAGAGGAAACGAAACTACAAGAGCTGGAGCTTTTAAGTAAAGTGTGAAACAACAGAACTGACTTCTTGCAGTCCTTTGGCTGTCTTATCTTCCAGAGAGTAGAGGTAGCCCTATCCCAGCAACACTCCCCCTGGTTTTCCTATCAGACTTTTTTTCCCTGTCATCTCAGTTTAAATTTATCCTTCATCACCACTCAGAATATATTGGCCCATGAGTTTTCCATATCAAAAGTCTCCAAGAGCTAGTGCCTATTCAGATTTCTCGATACCCTTAAATCACACCTGAGAATACAACAGAAGCTTACAAATGTGAAATTGAAAGAAAGCAACACTCCTCCACTACCTTCACACTTCAGTTAAGTGTGTGAAATGAACTTTTCAGAGGTGGCTGCATTTTCGTGGGAAGGGAAATCAGTCACAAGTTGTGAACTGCAGCTTTGTTGCTTGCTCAGCTCTCAGAAACTGAGAAAAGCAACAGAGGAGACATGGGTTTATGGTTGAATATGAACACTGGGCAGCCAGGCTCAGAGAATCCATTTAGCAGCTCGATACTGAGGCAGAAGCTTCAGAACTGCCTGAGAAGGTTTCTCCAAGGACATGGAACAGTTGCACTCACCATTGGACTCAGGTCTTTACCCATTGAAGAACATCCGTTCAGCACACTGACTTCCACCACTGGTCCACACAACACCTCACCCTACAACTTTAAAAACGTAAATCCATATTTTAATATATCCATGAAGTTTAATAAGAGCAGTTTGTCAAGAGCCTTACTTGGTTTGTTTAGTGGCTCCTGCTGCTGCAGATAGCTAATGTGACAGATGATGCCCTCTCAGCCCTCCTGGAGCTGCACTCCTGAGATCCTGGGGAAGGGCAGTTATGAAACAGCAATAAAAAAGAGCTTTGTGGATTCTTTGCAACCAAAACCAGAAACATGGCTCTTAGCAGAGCTGCTTGCCAGTCCATGCACCTTTTGTACAGAAGAAAGCATTACTCCAGCTTCGCTTTCTCAGGAAGTCTTGTGTTAGTGTAGTGTGGAATACAATGTAATTTCACTTACAGACTTGCACAGGACATGGAAAGGGCAGTGAGCAGAGGAACTGGCTCTACAGCTGGGTGACCTCATGGCTAGCCTGCTCCAAAGGCAGATTTTATCTTAACCTGAAAGAAGAATGAAGCTTCATGTGGGATTTTTTACTTTTTTTATTTTGCAGAGCAAGGCTTACAGGGAAAGGGCACTGTCCCGCTCTGTCAAAGCCTTAAGGCATGTCTATCTATTCCAACAAGCTTAGGCAGATTTAATTTCTCCATGCTGCTTGTTGAAAACACCAGCATAACTCAGAACCAGCCTGGAAGCCAACACTGCACAGCACAGTGCATCAGGGGACAGCCCCATAGACCAGAGCCAAACCAGTGCTGGCATAACTCTCAGCTGTCTGTGCAAATGCAATCTCAGACACCTCCACAAAGCGTATCCTGTAGGTTGAACCCATTCCTAGTGATATTTTAGGTAATTACATTAATCAGAAACCACAGGCTGGACTAGGGGCCCCAGTGGAGACCTGGGCTCCCTTTGTGGCCAAGGGGTTGTCACCTTTGCTGTTCTTCTCACGGGCCAGACATGGTACATACTAGGGGAAGATACATATGGGAAGGAATGAAAAACTATCTTCTCTGTCACTCTTTTATTTGTTCCTTTTGATTAAATACATCTACATGCACACAAAAAGCTATCTTCTCACCTATTCCACATTTCACTCTTCAGTCCCCAGAAAACCCACTAAGAACCTGCAAACCACAGCATGGCAGCAAGTAGCAAGTCATATATCAGACCAAAGTCACTTCAGTTGCGATGGATTTTTCTAAAAACAAACAAAAAGTGCTTTCAAGGATTGTAATGATCTTTCCAACTGTCAATGTAGGCATACCAAGCACTGAACACAAGACCTGAAAGAGCTGCAACCCTGACATTTCAAGCTGCCAAGAGAGTTAAGTGGTTTTCAGAGGGTTGTGTTTGACTCATTTCCTTCAGTTTTGATGCACATTAGTCAAAGGAAGATCTTACTTTAGCTGTGACAAGAAAGAAGAGAGAAAAAGGCACAGCCACAGTGGAATTCAGACAAATGCAGCTCTCAGTAAAACACTATAGTAGTGGTAGTATCTGTTACTTGCCTAAGCTGTACAGCTCAAAGAGAAGACAAGCACTCTGTAATATCTGAAATAGATGTAGAATACTGCAACCGTGAGTACAACTGGAGAGCAATCTGTCACAGTTTTAGTAGGTAGGTATTGATCTGATCACCTTTGAAAGTAAAGGTAGCTTTTGTATGTGGAGCAGAGAGGAGACAGGTGTACAGCCAACTCTCAGTGTCACAAGCTTACAAAAAGGGACTCAACACTGGGGTAAAATTTCAGCTTTCTCCATCAAATAATGCAGTAGATATTACATTATCTCACCAAATCATTAATTCATTGACTGTCACCCTCCATCAAAGAGAAGCAGCAGTGTCTCCTGACTGCATTTGTGTGTTGGAAGTCGGTGCCATGCAAAGACAG
Source organism: Aythya marila (assembly GCF_965140915.1). NCBI lineage: Eukaryota > Metazoa > Chordata > Aves > Anseriformes > Anatidae > Aythya > Aythya marila. The sequence goes on along the minus strand of NC_139080.1, from coordinate 19,541,312 downwards.
CTGGCCTGCAGCTCTCCCTCCTAGGCAATACCCTTCTATTCTAGACACAAAGATGTGGACACAGTCAAACAGATATGAGCTAATAATATTAGACCCTTAGGAAGGCCAAAGCAGAGTTTCTAGAAGCACCGAGCAACTGAGGAGTCCCCTTCTGTCCAGTGTAAAACTTGTCAAGTTGAGATTTCATTACTCTTCCAGCAAAGATGTATTACCGAGGAAAGGCAGCAGTGCTATTCTATGGGCAGCACAAGACTCTCTGAGGTGATGCTGCCTTCTGCCCTCAGGCCTTGATTCTTTGTTGGCTGAGATGAACAAAGGGCAAAGATGAGTCTTCAGCTTAGTCCCAGAAGCTCTCCTGTCAGTACTGGGGTGTAAGGCTTTTCAGCTGATCTTAGTTGTAATTCAGTCTAATGTAATCACAAAACTTTATCTTTGAAAGCTAGGTGCAGCACAGGGTTACTTTTTCCAGCATTTTGAATTTCACACATGTACACACACCCTACTCACTGTTCCAAATTAGCTCATAGTGGACATAGTTCCACCCCAGTGACAGTCTTCCTTATCTCAACACCCCTACGAAGAGCTGAACAGTGACCCTCCATGTTCACAAAGCATTTTCTGTGCAGGACAAGCAGGTTGCCACAGGGGCATACTTGGGTGTGCAGACAGCACCAGACCCTGCTTCCCAAGACAGGTGGAGATGGCCACAAGTTCTTGCAAACAAAGGGGGAAAAAAGGCCAACAGGTAGCTTCTTGTGCTGTCAGAACACATATGTGTTACATATGGCATGCACCTCATGGTTTTACCTGAGGTTCATGCTGTAGAGCTGATACCCACAAGGTCATCCAAAGGATGACAGCACCTGCTGCCCTCATGCCAGGTGGACCCATATCAAACACAAAGCTGAAGCATACTTAAATTTCCAGGTTTGGTTCAAATTCTTCTCCTTTTCACTGTCATAGTCCTGCAGGGAGAAGCATTTCTTGTTGTTCTTCAGTGAAATCACCTTGCATCTACCAGAGCAAAGTCTACTCAGCAGAAAGCATCCCTGGGCAAAAATATCCAGGCAAGCTCTGATAGAGCTCTGGCATTGAAAGAAAGTTAAATTAGCTTCAAAGCATCATGCTGATATATTTGACTGTCTTCAGCCAGCTAACTGGCCCATTCAAAATCAGCTCTCCTCTCTGTAAAACAGCATATTGTAGCAGGGCCATGTAACCTCCATGAAAGGAGAGCACGTGAAGGGAGAAAGCACAGGCAGCCAGCACATCAAGGAGGTGAGGACACACACATATGATGGCTGAGGACTACACACATGCACATACACACATGCACACAGACACTGCCAAGGTCAGCTGAACACGTTTCCCCCTGAGCAGAGAGGAGGCGCCTGAAGCAGCAGTCTTTAGAGCTGCAGGGGACTGACTGCTTACATACAAAACCTCATTTTTCGCTAAAAGACAGGAATCCTATGTGAATCCTATGTGAAAGCTGTGCCCTGGATCACTCCCCTCCCCCCAACATACACAGAGCCCTGGCTCAGAGCAGAGAGGCTCCCAAAGCAGCCCAAGGCTCCCTCAGATGCTCTGCCCACCCAGGAGGTGAGAGGCCATCTCAACACAGAGGGGCTGGAATATTTTCTGAAAGGAGGGGTAAATCCACACATGTTGGAAAGCGCCTCTGAACCAGTTCAGCTTGCAGCCTAGTGTCTGTTGGGAGTGAAAGAAATACAGCTGACAGCTCCTCAAGCAAAATGGACTAATAATTGCCCAAGGTCATGCAGGCAGACTTGGCTTCCCATAGATTTTTCTCTTTTTTAAAAAAAAAGAAGATTGTACTTTATTGATGATTTGTTGTCTGTTGGTGATCTGCTTGAGGGTTTTTTCTTTTCCTTTTTTATTGATATTTTCAGGGCTATAGGTCAAAACCAAGAAGGATAATCAAGCATGAATGAACTCAGACAACATAAAATTAAAAAAAAAAAAAAAAAAAAGATAAATGAAGGGCTTTGACCCACATACAGTAATGATCAACAGAGAGCACCGTGTCCTGGATTGTTCACTGTCCTTACTTTCATGGCCACAATGATCAGCACTATACAACCAAGGTGGTCCTCCTTTAATAAATGACAGAGCACATTGAAAAGCACTGGCAAGGTACATGCCTTATAAAGATGAAACAAAAAAAGTAAACAAACAAACAAAAAAACAGGAACCATGTTTTTTTTAAGCAATTTTCAGCATGTTTCTTGGAGGAAAAGCTTCAGTTTGCACCTGATCCAGGTTTCTTATGAAAATAGATATCCACTTGCACTGATTTTCACTGAGCATGCAAATACCATCCGACAAAGTGTGATCCAATTTACTTCAGTAATTCCCCAAGGCTCATTAAAAGAATTACAGAACTCAGAAATAAGGAACAATAAATATCAACTTTTTCTAAGAGATGGCAATGACTAGTATAATGACATTACCTAGAATGATTCTCACTGCAGTCATCAACTCAAGGAAACAGGCATGTTGTGATATATTCTCAGCTGTTGTAAGTGTTCATTCATTTATTTAGCAAAGCTTAGTCCAATGGGAGTGGAATCAGGCACACAGGCTTGTTAACAAGTATGCTACAGAACAGAATCTTTCTGTCCATAAAATTTCTGACTTGGAGATCCTTTATTTAAAGTAAAGAATAGGGCACAAGCCAAGGCCCTTCTGACTGATTCAGAGATCTGAGAAGCTCAAGTCCTACATAACTACAGCTGTACAGCATTGTGTGCATTGCCATAATGCAGTCAAGAGGCTGTTTTTCAGATAAATGATTGTACGGTTTTGCATGGTCCAGTAGTTACTTCAAGTTGTCATCTGACTCATGCTGTCTCTTAACATGAGATCATAGAATCATAGAATCATAGAATATCCTGAGTTGGAAGGGACCCTTAGGGATCATCAAGTCCAACTCTTGACACCGCACAGGTCTACCCAAAAGTTCAGACCATGTGACTAAGTGCACAGTCCAATCTCTTCTTAAATTCAGACAGGCTCGGTGCAGTGACCACTTCCCTGGGGAGCCTGTTCCAGTGTGCAACCACCCTCTCTGTGAAGAACCCCCTCCTGATGTCAAGCCTAAATTTCCCCTGCCTCAGCTTAACCCCGTTCCCGCGGGTCCTGTCACTGGTGTTAATGGAGAAAAGGTCTCCTGCCTCTCGACATTCCCTTACGCGGAAGTTGTAGACTGTGATGAGGTCTCCCCTCAGCCTCCTCTTCTCCAGGCTGAACAGGCCCAGTGACCTCAGCCGTTCTTCGTACGTCTTCCCCTCCAGGCCTTTCACCATCTTCGTAGCCCTCCTCTGGACACTCTCCAACAGTTTCATGTCCTTTTTAGACTGTGGTGCCCAGAACTGCACACAGTACTCGAGGTGAGGCCGCACCAGCGCAGAGTAGAGCGGGACAATCACCTCCCTTGACCTACTAGCGATGCCGTGCTTGATGCACCCCAGGACACGGTTGGCCCTCCTGGCTGCCAGGGCACACTGCTGGCTCATATTCAACTTGCTGTCTACCACGACCCCCAGATCCCTCTCTTCTAGGCTGTTCTCCAGCGTCTCATCGCCCAGTCTGTACATGCAGCCAGGGTTTCCCCATCCCAGGTGCAGAACCCGGCACTTGCTCTTATTGAACTACATGCGGTTGGTGATCGCCCAGCTCTCCAACCTATCCACATCCCTCTGCAAGGCCTTTACACCCTCATTTGAGTCCACAACTCCTCCAAGTTTGGTGTCATCAGCAAACTTGCTCAAAATACCTTCTATTCCTACATCCAGATCGTTTATAAAAATATTGAAAAGTACCAGCCCTAAAATGGAGCCTTGAGGGACCCCACTGGTGACCGCCCGCCAGCCTGACGCAGCCCCATTTACCACAACCCTTTGGGCCCTGCCCGTTAGCCAATTGCTCACCCATCGTATGATGTTTTTGTTTAGCTGTATGGTGGACATTTTGTCCAGTAGGATCCTATGGGAAACCATGTCAAAAGCCTTGCTGAAGTCCAAAAAAATCACATCAGCTGGTTTCCCTTGGTCCACCATACGGGTGATTAACCCCAGTGTGTTTCATGATGAAAGAAACTGATTTTGAGAACATGACTAAGGTTTGGACAATAAAGAAGCCTAGTTCCAACAAGAGAACGAATTATGTCTGAGTTTGACAGAAACCTTCCATGTTTGATTGATTTTGCTTTAAAAAATAAATAAATAAACAAATCTTTTAAGGCATTCTAAGGCATTCTGGAGTTGTTTATCCAAAGACTGCTATAGGGAAATTGTATGATTCATGTAATGCAATCAATAACAAAGCTTCAGCAGCTAGCTGAATGGGTTTTATTAACAAAATTCAATACATTTAACAAGTCAAAATGCACAGCTATTAAGAGACAACCTCTAAAGTGTTGTAATACCAAGATACTGAATCCATTAACTTACTAGGATGCTTGGTTCTAACGAATACACCTAATAATTATTCTGTCCAAAAGGCAGATGGATTTGATGAGAGCTGGCATCACATGACTAAAACTACCAGCAAAAACCAATACAATTCCCTCCACATTGTCTCTTCTGCTGAATACATTTAATTCCACTAATATGTTTAAGCAGTTGTTGAAAACAACAACACTGCCTCTTTCAATGTGTGTAACACAAATCTAAGACCAGGTAAATCAAAGTTAACTTGAGATAAAATACTAGTTGCACAGAACGTAACCAGTTTCCTAGTGCTATAATTAATTATTTTGTCTAACTTGAAAGCTGGCAAAAGCTTTCTTTCTGACCAGAGCTGTAACAAATGGTTGGAATGGGCAACTATATTTAGTGCTGAGAGATGATGTGCCTGGGAAATTAATTCCTTTGCTTATCCATAGGTTAGGCAAGGTAAGTGCAGCTCTGCCCGCTCTTCCCCCAGCCCTGAGAAGGCAGAGGGGCTCCTAGGCACTCCATGAGATGGACAACACAGCAGCCAGTCAATACCAGCCATGGTGATTCTTTTTCCTCACGGTGTTACTAATGAACAAACTACACTGAAACAAGAAGTGTGGATGGAGAGAGCATTTTATGCAGACTACTGAACATGAATGAGGGGGTCTTGTGTCAACCTCTGATAGCCCTTGCTAGATTTCAAACTAGTATAAAAACAAAAGGTTCCCATTAGTATTCCTTTTTCCTTTGGACTTGGAGATTTTGGCTTCCACCAAAAAAAACAGCCTTGGTGAGGGGTAGCTTTTAGGAACATTACCACAATGGTTAAAAATATTGTTTGTATTATGTAAATTCCTTCTTTCCAGAAGAGAAGTGTAACTGTTGTAATCTATTTCTATTCACCAAACACAACAGTCCTTTGCAGAACCTTTATTTTTCTATAATGAGGAAGACCAAAGGCAAAACTTGCTGGCTCTCACTGACTGCCATCACCGTCTTATTTTGCTTTCAGGTTTGTTTCTGCAGTAAGTCTTCAAAAACATGTAGTGAGTACTCCAAGGCACACAGTCTCCCCAGGGGATTGCAGGATGACATAGCAGGAAAATTGATTGCCAAAGTTCTCACCTGCTTCTAAAATTCTTCCCCTCACTGACCAAGACTCCCTTCCTAAAACAGGCACAGACTCAGCACCCTAAGGTGCTGCCACAGAGCTTGGAAAATTGCCTCTCAGTAGATGCAATCAGCTTCATATGCAGAGTAGTGAACGAGGCTGGAAAGAGAGGTTCCCTCCAACACTGTTCCTGCCAGATCAGAGAAGAAAGCTGAACAGGTCAAGAGAGACCATCTGCCACTTAAAATTCTCCAGAAGTTCCAGCTTGCTCTAAGAACATCATGGACCATGGTTCACCTCGAGTGCTACTGCTGCCTCTCCACAGCAGCCTCACAGGATTTCCAATGCCAGAGGAAATCCACTAGATCACTGGCCAAATTATTAGTTGTTGTTGTTTGATGTTGTTGCTTTGCTTTGTTTCCTTTTAAGAAAGAAGCTCCTTCTTTACCCCTATGTTTTTTAATCAAAAATATTGTTAGTCTTCCTGAATTTTGAAAACAGTTACACTACTGTTATGGTCAGAGGCTTTCACTGTTCCTTAGATGTGAGACCATTTGCTTTTTCCATGCTGCACCATAGATCACAGAGGGAAACACATGTTTCTTAATCAGACATCTAGGAAGGTTACGTTAAATAATAATAATAATAGTAATAATAATAATAATAATAATAATAATAATAATAAACTTCAGTTTATATTTTACGTCCTACCAAAACAAGACTGACACATTCTACTTTAATCTACAAACAGATGGACTAGATCCATAAAAGTTCCTCTGACTGGTAGCATATTGTTAATCAATATTAAAACCAAGAAAAAAGCTTACATCCAGCCATAGAAGTTATATTCTATGTTCTATTAGAACAGTGAAGACTGACCATAGGTTTCCTGTTTTTATTTTTTTCAACAAAATTGACAGACAACTTCTAGAGGAAAGCTGCACTGCAGATTTTCTCCTTCCACACATCTATCTACTATGGGTATATGAGGTTTAAAATTCATTTCCTCTACATCATCTCCAGTTCAATATGGTTTTCCTCTCTGTGTAACACCAAACTTACATATTTTAGTAATGGACTGGGACTTTAGGGAGGGTCACTACCTTCCAAAAGCAGTTCAAATGAAAAATGTCTCCTTCAACGAGGGTAAATACACTGATGTCAAAGGAAAAGAGAAATTCAAAAATTTGTCCTTGTGTGCTTTGAGAGGGGTCATCAATTACACATCCTCTATGGATCTGTTTTGCAACCGGTAAGGCTCATTATTTGTTGTGAAATGGCGTGCAGCCTGCCTCCAGCCCAGGAAACCATAAAAACTTACTCCATTAGAGTCATCTAGGAAGACAGCCTTAAAGGAAATAAATAAATAATAAAATAATAAATAAATAAATAAATAAATAATAAAACAAACAAGCTTGCAGGAGAGACCACAAAGGAAAAGTGGATTGCACTAGTACAGTGTTTTCTTGCAACATTTTATGAACTGTTGCTGTAAAAGTGACTTGAGTGCCCTGAGGATAAACTGGCAAAAGAGGTCCCTCAAAAAAACTGATACTTTCCAGTTCTAGTAAAAAGAAATACTAGGGGTAAATCTACTCACTATGTTTCTTTGTCTTAGGTAAGCTATGGAAAGCATCTCCTCTCTTATTTGAGAATTTCCCCTAGTTCTCAACAAAACCACCTATTTTCCCCCAAAAGATAAACCTATGCTATTTCCTCATAGCATCCAGCTCTTCTTTCAACCCAAGAAAAACGTTCAAATAGACTAAGCCTAGTTTAAAGACTTTTGAGATCCTTACAATTGCCCCTGCTTAAAGAATTTCTTATTCCTCTTTCCTCCCCTCTGCCCCAGCCTTCTTCCCACCCCTCCACTGCCCCCCCACCCCAAAAAAAAAAAAAAAAAAAAAAAAAAAAAAAAAAAGGTTAATGAATATGTTGAAATCAAAGGGAAACTATACAGTTTGCCCCAGTCTATCTTCTTATTACAGAATTATTGCAGCACTGTACAATTCATGCAGCTTTTCTTTTTTTATCTAGTGGTATTTCAGAGAGGCCAGTACCAACAATTTTGAAGGACTTCAGACATGTTTCCAATTGTAACCATATGTGGGAAACAAACTTTTAGTTCAGAAAAACTCTTCTGTCTTCTTTTAGGAAAAAGGCACCAACATCCAAGAAGCCTGAAACTGCAAAACTGGCATCATCTTAGCCTATAATTAGATGCATTTGTCATGTGTTTGTTTTACTAACGTAGGTATTTTCTTACATGAATATCTGTGATCAAGTTAACCTGCTTTATCCTTGCTTTTGAAGATGAAGTGGGAAACCTTCTCCCTGAACTGACCATTAAAGCACTCTAAAATACCTGTTTGAGATATTTTGCCAGAGTCTGCAGCTGATGCTGTTGATAGGAGCATTAAAAGAGGGCATCAGTCCCTGGAGGCCCCACAGAATAATTGATTTCATTGAGATTAGTGTACATCACGAAAATGCAGGAAACAATGCCAGTCTCAGCAAACAGGTCAACAAATCTAATGCCTCATATGAGCTAAGGTATGGACAATTTGCAGCACTTCCGAAAAGAGCACACAAGGCACAAAGAGACCATGACCTGCCCTAGGTTATTCAAGAAACAATGGGGTGACCCAGGATTGATACCAGGTCCCTAATGTCTTGTCTGAGTGTGCAGGCTATTGGAGACACCTAACTACTGCTCCACCAAGACCAATGTGGCCTACACACATGCAAAAACAGTTTTCTAGAATTCTTGTAAGTAATATGATTTTATTTACAATTCTGGCACTATTCCCTGTGCCAGGGTAGATTAACATTGATGCTGGATGATCAAACCTGCTAAAGAACAGTGCTGCAAGATGCAGCCAGTCTGAGAGCCATACTGCATAGGTATCAAAACTGCATTTCCTTGTATCCACAGCACCAACTCACCAGTCACCTACCACCTCATTCACAGGAGGACATGGACAGTCATTCCACTGATGGGAGTGGAACAGCCACAGATGGGTGACCAGACCAGACCAGCCTGCTGAGCAAGGTGCATTTGAGCTGTCCTGGAAGAGCTTACAGATGCCTCCTGTGGAAGGCAGAGCAGGAACAGCCCTGAAGATGGGAGAGGAAGAAATAGAAATCATTAGTGAATACGGGAATAATGAGTAGTTCTAGACAGTTTAATTCTCCTCATTGCATTAGCTGTTACTATGTGGGGTATTACAATGCAAAGAAAAGACAATTTTGTGGTTAATATCTAATATAGTTACCATTTAAGAGGATATGGTATTTCCCAGAGAGCATTTAGCATCAGTTAAGAGCAAAACACATGGAATGTTTGTGTGTAAAGTTCATTTTTGTTTCCTTTCTCTTGATTGCTTCTCCTCTTAGGTGGGAAAGTGTATATTTACTCCCAAGCAAGGAATTAACAAGCCCACCACTGAAGAAACACTTGGAACATTCATTCTAACTCTAAAATTTTATTCATGAGTAATAATCCAATTACACTTTTTCATAATCTTTGATGGCTGTTCATCATCTTTATCTTTGGTAAAACAAGTCAACATAAGATGTTTAGAGATATAGGGCTAAAGAACTCTCCACAGCTATTCTGTATGTCTCTGGGAAGAAAAAGCAGAGAAGTCAGAAAAAGCAAAATTCCCCTGACTTTCTTCCTTGTTCCTTGTCTTCTGCAGAAAGCTCATCTTGCTTTTGCTTGTTATAATTTGCAGCTATGTGTCATCATCCATTGTTTAGTGAACTGTTTTATCTATGTTCATCTGAAAGGTGCCTCTTTTAAAATTTTTATTTTTTTTTTTACATTTTTCATACAGCAGTAACTAGTTGACTGGTTCCCTTATTTCATAAAAAGATTTGTAAGTTAAATCCAATGCATCTTGCATCTCACAACCATGCTGTCTTGAATTATCAGGAATACCTTATCATACACACCAGCATAAACATTCATATTACTACCACTGTCATCTTGCAGTTCTTAGTGTGAAGGACTAGTATAATCTTGAATTTGCACCTGAAGATCTGAAACCCCAAAGTTCCAGTGGGACCATCTTTCACAAATAATAGTCCAATAAACGTCATCAGACCACACTGCAGTATTAGTTATCTGAAATAACAAGCAAACAAACCTACTCACTGTTCAAACATCTTTTTAATTAAAATTCCTTTGTGAAATTTACCACAGCTATAAACCAGAATAGTAATTAGGAATGTGGCATAGACAGTTAGGATTTGGATCATAATTAAAATAAGTACCGCTTGTTAATAAATAAATTGTCAACTAGCCAGGCCTTTGATGCAATAACAGCTTAATTTTGACTGTTTGTTTGTTTCTTGTTCAAAACAAAGAATAAATAACTGAAAGTAACATGGGCAAGAATACAAAGAAAAAAGGGTTGTTGCTGGGTTTTCCCCTTACAATGAGACTGAAGAAAAATAATGAAAACCAAAATATACAGTCATTTTTCTGCCTTTCTCTCTATCTCTTTATCTGTCTCTCAGACCTCTTTGAGGCAAATGAATTGCCCCAGGAAAAGTCATTGTGTGGCTCTCCAATGTTTTGTGTGACGGTACCAGGCTGCATTTGCAGAGACCCCTACACATAGACTCATTTAGAAGAAGAAAAAAAAAAAAAAAAAAAAAAAGATGTGAAGATGTAATGTATTTCAAAAGAAGTAAAATCTTCCAAAGAAGGAAAAATTACTTGTTTTACTTAAAGTGAAAAAAACTCCATCTGAGAATAACATGGTTCCTCCTCTGCAATGATCTCGGAAGATTCCTTAGCAAGGAATCCCACATTAATTTCTTCTTCCAGTTTTGTGTATCTGTCTATGCTTCCTAGCTAAGACCACCTTATGTGATGCATTGACAGCTATAATACACATCCTAGGCTGCTCTGCCTGCTCCCCATGCACAATTCTGATAACAAGTCTGTAGGGAAAGGCAAGTATTTCCTATTCCTTGATGCCATTCAACCCAAATACTAACCCTTCTTTAAATCTAACAGAGGTTCTGTGTCTGTGGAAAGCTCCGAACACAGAGCTGTCAAACCTGAGAGTATTGAGACAGCGTGTGTTTTTCCATTCGAACAACTCACACTGGTAACGGGATAATACAAAAGGCAGCTGGAGTTTAGGTGAAAAGCCTGGAGGCACATACACAAATTGACAAAAAAACTAACAGTCTGATCCTAAAAGTCCCAGCACTTAATGAAAGCAATTTTTATAAAGGAGCAAGCCACTCGATCACATTCAGTCACATCCACAGTGTCTTTGCAGTTGACACAACAGAAGGAAGGGATGCCATCCAAACAGACCTGGACAGGCTGGAGGCCCACATGAACCTAATAAGGTTCAACAAGTCCAAGTGCAAGGTGCTGCACCTGGGTTGAGGCAATCCCAGACATAAGCACAGACTGGGAGAAGAACTCACTGAGAGCAGCCCTGTGGAGAAGGACCTCAGGGTTCTGGTGGACAAAAAGCTCGACATGAGCCAGAAGTGTGCTCTTGCAGCCCAGAAGGCCAATTGTGTCCTGGGCTGCACTGACAGAGCTGCTCTGCCATTTTAAGGCCTTAATTGGAGTGCTGCGTCCAGGTCTGGAGTGCCCAGCACAAGAAAGATGTCAATCTGTTTTTTATTTTCAGCATTGTCTCACTAAATAATTTCAGAAATCTAGTCTTAGAAATTTGTTGGTTGTGGTTGGTTGGTTTATTTTTGAATGATTTTTGAATGATTCCTCCCCTTTGATTTCTTTCAAGATATCGCTCAGCCTGGCATTGGAAGGACAATGATGATTCACAATTCACCACAATGAAATCCAGGTGGCCACAGCTCAAGGCTTTGGGAAAAGCACTTTTGGCAAACCTTACGGACGTCATATCGGTAACACAGTGACATCAGTCCCATATTTCACTTGGGTGCGACAACGATACAGCCTGTTGGGCATTCATGCACCACATATGGGGTTTCTTTAGAAACTGCAGTTTTAAATTTCAGAAATTTCAATGAGGCACTAATATTGGTAATGAAGAGCAAGAGTCCAAGGAGAGGTACACAGAAAATTGCAGTAATTAGAGTTTAAAGGGGATGAGGTGGCTTGAAAGAAAACGGGTAGTAGTAGGTGAAAACCTAAAACTGAAGAGTAAAAGAGTCACCTCAGGATGCTTTAGAAAAACAGAAAATAATGAAGGAAATTAAAAAAATTAGCAATAAATATAAGAGTAATTGTTCACATTAGAATCTTAAAAAAATCATGTTAATGCAGTAACATGGTAAAAGTGACAGTCATCTTTTTTCTTCAAAAAACTTGCATCTGTCCTATTTTCCTTATGAAAACAGTGACATAAAATGACAGTTGTTAGTTTGGGATGCTCATACATTTTACATAAGGAAACTGCATACAATATTGTTTTGCTATGATAGAGACAAAATATTTCATTCTGTCAGGCAAGTAAAAGAAAAAAAATAAAAATAAAAAAAATAAAAATAAAAAAGTGAAAAGAACATTTAAAACACAGAGACTTTTAAAAGTAGATTTGGTAATGTTGCACGTATCATCTATGGTAAGATTGCCAGTCACAGAGTTGACCAATGACTCCTTAGTATTACTTTGCTACTTTTGGCTACTATACCCTAACATTAAGAGCAGGTAATAAATAAAGCTAAGTATAGTGAGAAAATGCAATTAATTTTCAGTGAAATTTACAATTTTTTAAGCCCAATATTAAGTATCCTTAAAACAGCTTAAATGCACATTTTTGCTTACAACATTTTTCATAACGATACAGGACTACATAAAAAGGGAGTCACAGTCACAAAAAGTAGGGAGTTGTACTGTAGTGCTTCCAAAATTTGCAATTAAACTGAATGAGAAGTTCATTTCCCATCATCTTTAACCCATCAACAGCATGTGTACTCTAAATGTTGAGGTTATCCTAGCACATGGCCCTCTCTTTGTAAAATATTGTACTAGAAAGAGTTACTGATGTGGCATAAAAGGAAAGCACAGTTTGTTTTTTTCCTTTAATTGGAACCTTTATTGAGGCTCCAAGTGCTACTTACCAAAAGGAAGACACCAGCAAGGCTTCCTGCTCCACAAACCTCTTGACTCTAGTAAAAAACTGGATTTGACTGAAAAAAAAAAATGAATATTACTGCCAGAGAACAATTTTACCAACAGTAAAAGGCAATAACTTTGTTTTGCTCTATTATTCTGCATATGTAGAACAGCCTGAAGTGGTTCAAAAATCAAACTCACACATAAAATAGGCAACAGATGGCATCAGATGGAGATGGAAGAGGAAAACACGTTAAAGAAACAACTGACTCCAGCAAATATTACCAAAAAAAGGTCGCTTTTATGTCCACATACATATATTTTGATTTATCTAATTAGTTGTATCATGTATACTCGTTTTGGAAATCTACCCTGGGCACTTAGCTTAAATTTCTTGCCCTAAATTTTACCAGTGGAGTAACTCAATGTGAATAAAAAAGGGTCCAGTTGCTGCAGTATTTCACAGACCATGCAAACAGGTCTTCATTCATTATATCTTATTTCCATATTCATGTGCTTTGAACAGAAATCTGGATTGTGTTCTCCATCAGCTCACTCATGACTGCGACCATTGCTGTGCCCCTGGCTCACCTCCTCCTAGTCCTTCCAGAGGAAAGCACAGCAAATTGTGTTCCACAGGGAAGAGTTGATCACTTAGACGTTTCCTTTTCCATTTACATTAAACTTCAAGAAAATAAAGCAGGGAGGGCTGGTGTTTCCTTTCACAGAAGGGGACGAATGCCTTTAGCAATAGGGAGCATTGATGTAAACATGTTTCTGCTGAAAGCCTCTCTCATTCATAGAATAATGTCTCTCATTTGCCACAAAACTTTACCTGTCAACTGCTTTCCTATTTAAGTAAATTATCCCATAGTTTGTCGCACAAATACACCAAGCATGAAACTTTTACTCAAAAACGATGACAGTTTTAACAAATTGCTTAGCTTGAAAACATAGGAATGAAGGCTGTTATAGAAAATAGTAATAGTAAAGGGTTAGTCAAGTCACTACTTGGGTAGAGCAAGGTACATTTTAGAGCAAGAGAGGAGGGGCAGGCACTGAGCTCTGCTCCCTAGGGACAGTGACTGGACCCAAGGGAATGACATGGAGCTGACATGGAGGGTCAGGCTGGGTGTTAGGAAAAGGGTCTTCACACAGAGGGTGGTTGAGCACTGGGAAAGGCTCCCCAGGGCAGTGTTTATGGTATAGAGCCTGCTGGAGTTCCACAAGTGTTTGGACAATGCTCTCAGATATAGGGTCTAATTTTTGGGTGGTTCTGTGTGGAGCCAAGAGTTGGACCTAATGATCCATGTGAACTCCTTCCAACTCAGGATATTCTGTGATTCTGTGATGTACATCTGGGCTCAGAAATGTTTCTATATGCATGATCTTTGACACCCACAAGAACTTTAGATTTCTCATTTACTTTTTCTTCCTGTCTGTGTACTAGAAATTTAGTATTGGACAAATATATCCAGAATAATAATTATAAAAACAGTGAAAAAAAAAAAATGCTGTGTTAGAAAGGAGGAACAGATGGTTCAGAATATACAGACCATTGTTTTTTCTTACTTGGCTATCATGCTTAATTTCCAAAAAGACAAAAACAGGAGTGGGATGAACAAAGTGAAGTTCAACCCTGAAGACACAGAAAAAAAAGTAAAATACAGACAATATTTTAAATCAAGGGATCAGTCTCTTCTTACTAGAGGTACAAATCCAAATATAAATATTGTATATAATTTAAGAGTAATTTTGTACTTCTTGCAACACCATGCATTTGCAAGTAATGCCTGTTTGCCTGATGAAGTGAGCCTGTTCCCTACTGGCAAATCACAGGCAAGCATTTGTACCTCTAAGCCCCTCTCAAAAACAGCAATGTCATATACCCAGTGCATGAAAACATTAGAGACAAAACACATTTTCTCACCCCAGTGTTCCCATAGCATCACTGGCCATCAGTAGCACATCAAGCCCATCCTCTGCTCTCTTCCATGACGTCAGAGAGCTGTGTATCAGATTCAAAAGTCTCAACTATCAAGATGCAAATAGTGTAGGCAAGGACATTGAAAAGCCTATAGCTGGCAGTTTTGCTTCTGATAATCTCTCATGGCAGGGGGGCTGGACTTGATGATCTTTAAGGGTCCCTTCCAACCCAAGCTATTCTGTGATTCTATTAGCCTGAGCTCCTGTCTACTGTATAAAACCATGTACATAATTGTGGGAAAGGAATTTGCAGGTGGCTTCATGTTGTTTCACACATCCCTGAATCAGAAATGATGAGGAAACAAGTGGTAGAAACAAAAAATTGAGCAAGGTTGAGATAAAGTAAATTGGCTACCGTGCTAAAGATGAGCTTTGGGCAGTGGCCAATTGCTGGCTGGCTCCAGGCACGTGTCGGAGGGTCTCTAACCAATTGTATGACAGATTCGGGTGTGTGGACAGCATGTGGGGCTACAGGGAAAGTCTATGTAATAGTGAAAAAGGGCAATAAACATCTCCTGTTAAAGAGCCATCAGGAATCTGTGTCTTGCATACCTTCACATAATAAATCCACTATACTTCACTTAAGAAATAAGGATAACCTATGTATTACTGTTAACAGACAAAGACCCTGATCAGACTAAGGCAATGCTTATTCCCCAGCTGGAGACACAACTGCAGCACTTACACTTAAGCTATCATCAGTGGAGTAAGAAGCACAGACACACTCCTACATACATTTCAATACTGTGTAATCTGTCAGGTTCCCTGGAGGATGTCTATAGCTCAGAGTACAATTTTGTAGCTATTAATATCCAGGTTAGTTAAATTAAAGCAAGCTCACGTACAACTGCACATGCTGCAATCACACTTTCAATTACAGGACAAAAAATATCACAAAGCTGAAAAGCAGATTTAGCTACAAACCCCAGGATTTTTCTGGGAACACCTGCCTACACAGGCAAGCACAACTGGCTTCAGTGGTGATCTGGAGGACAGCCAAGACGTGGCCACACACCATGTGGGGACAAGGAAGCTGTACCCTAGCAAAGTTATCTCTCAGATCTCACCAATGGAGCCCTATAGGCAGAGAAGAAGCTCATGTCCACCAGCACAAACATAGACCCTGATTCCCTATTCTTCCAGCATATACTTTTTTTTTTTTTTTTTTTTTTCCCCCGGACAGGACAGCTTCCTCTGATTGCTTGAAGTACCCATGGTTTCCCAGGGCGTTACAGGGAAAAGGCATCCTGACATCCCACATTTCCCATGCATTGCTGAAGAAGGTCCTGGTACAGGAACAGAGCCCTTGCCCACAGGAGAAGTTGCTGCTTACTTGAGAAACCTTTGTTACAGCACTGGTTTGTTCAGGTGAATGTGAAATTTGTCTCAGTTTCCCCATCTGTAGAATTCACGTATTGACCTGACAGAAGGACAGTGTAAAACCTACACAGCACTTAGCAGAAAAAAGGCTCTAGACAGGTTCTTATTAAATATGTAAGAACAGGTAGAAGTGCACAGAGCAATCCCATTCATCATCACAAGTCTCATCATCATCACAACTAAGCATTATTTCTGTGTGTATTCTGTGGATTCATCTTTTGTCTTTTTAAAACAGGCACATAGAATTATGCAATCATGCAATCATTTAGGTTGGAAAAGACCTCTAAGATCATCAGGTCCAATCATTAAAATATACCTTGGTTTCAGCAGTTGCATAGAGACACGTAACAGCTTTAAAGAGTAGGGATTTATCCGAATTAATCAGCAACTCTAGGGCTGGGCATGAACCTGTCTGCTAGTTTTGTAATTTACTTTTTTTTTCTTTTGTCATTGATGAGATCCTTATCTGTGTCTGTGCTGCCAAA
This sequence comes from Aythya marila, assembly GCF_965140915.1. Taxonomy (NCBI): domain Eukaryota; kingdom Metazoa; phylum Chordata; class Aves; order Anseriformes; family Anatidae; genus Aythya; species Aythya marila. The sequence goes on along the minus strand of NC_139080.1, from coordinate 19,524,809 downwards.
TAACTACTGGTTTCAGTCTTCTTGGCTTTTTCTCCTGCTAACACTGGGCAGGTGGGACACAGGCACCCATGCCACTGGCAAGCTCAACTGCTCCTTAGAGTGCTGGTCCACAAGTGGCTGGAGCTGAAAGCAGCAGAAAATGACTGAAAAGGAGATTCATGTTTCTTTTCCCTATTCTGTCCAAGCAAAGGCCATCCAGCCTGGTTGCACATTAACCCCCACAGGCACCTTGAACCAGGCTACCCATTTGGGTAGCAAGTACATTGCCCCACATCTGCACCCAAACACAGGGCCATGGTCCTATGGGTACCATGGTCCCATGGTACCATGGTCCCAGCTGTGCTGTGAGCATGCTGTCAAGAGCAGGTGGCATTGTGCTGCCACTGTGATAGATGTAGAGAGATGCAAGTATGTTCGAATGGTATCAAGCACCAATATCTTCATGAAGGCCCCAGTATGGAAGAAGTGAGCAACTGAGCTCTGTATTGGGTTTGCAAGGCAAGGTTTTCTAGTGGGGGGGCTGCAGTCGTGGCCTCTGTGAGCAGAGCCCAGCAACTGCCCCGTGTCAGATCAGAGCCAGCTCCAGCTGCTCAAAAAGGGACCCACCACTGGCCAGAGATGAGCCAGGGAACGAGGCTGGTTGGGCCACTGGGAGAGCAGACTGAAGAAAAGGAAAAAAAAAAAAAAAAAAGCTGCTGTGCTCCAGCAGCTGGGAGAGAGTGGTGAGAAGCAGCCCTGCAGCCCCCAGGTGAGTGCAGGAGGAGGGCAGGAGGTGCTGCAGGCAGGCAGCAGCAGTACCCCTGTGGCCTGTGCAGGGAGAGGCCCCTGGTGGAGCAGGCTGTCCCCCTGCAGCCCATGGGTCCCACATGGAGCAGATCTCCACGCTGCAGCCCCCCCATGGGTGGAGGAGCCCCCGGTGGAGCAGGTGGATGTGGCCTGGAGGAGGCTGCGGCCCATGGAGAGCCCCCGCAGGAGCAGGCCCCAGGCAGGAGCTGCAGCCCGTGGAGAGGAGCCCACGCAGGAGCATGTCATTAAAATGTATTTAATATGCAGGTCTTGTCAGTGAATAAAAGTTCACGAGCTATTGGACTGACATGCCTTATGAAGGCCATTGTTCAGTGCCAGGACAAGAGGCAATGGACACAAACTGGAACACAAAACCATTTGTCTGAAGAAAGCATTTCTCTACTGAGTGTGTGATGGAGCATCCTCAGAAGCTGTCTGGACATGGTTTAAGTGTCCCTGCTTGGGCAGGGGTTTGGAACAGGTGGCTGCCAGATGTCTCTGCCAACTTTAACCATTCCCATGAGTCTGTGATTCTGTTAACAGGACCAGAACAGCTCTTCCCCAGAAACACCTTTCAGATTGTGGTGTTACAGAAGTTTTCAAGAATAACACACCTTCTAGAAACAACATCCTGCTGCCCAAAGCTGCTTGTGGGACATGTCAAACAGCATCTTTGTCTTCTCTCCACACCTTGTGAAGTTAAAGGCCTCCAAATACAAGTTTAGCTACATGAAATGAGACTCCAAAACATCACAAGAGCTGGTTAAATCTGGTGTGAAGTTATATGAACAGTACAAGGGATTGCAGTGAACTATCACTGATTTGCTTTATATTACCATACCTATTTTGAAATATATTCTCCTGATTTGCTGTTGGGTTTGACATAAATAAGATGTCTTTTCTGAAAGTAGTGTTAACATTTCAGCTAAAACAGACAAAATTCTCAAGAGAAGTCACATAAAGATAGCCAGACTCACTGTCAGATCTCAAACATTTTCATTTCAGCCACCCTCATGTTTGAAAAACTTGTATCAACTCATTGATCTTGTCAAAAATCAACAGTTTTAAAAGCAAACCTAATCTGTCATGTTACCAGGATGTTTCTGTTTTCTAGAAAGCCACCAAGACTTTGAATTCATACTTAAAACCAATGTAATTTATCTTTTGTTTGGATTATAGGGGATCTGTCTTTCCATTTTATTTGAACATGAATAGTAATTCCCAGTTATTTTATATGCTAGCTACATTATTTTGAATGCTAAGTTCACACGGTACTTTTCTATTTCACATGCATTTGCAAATACAACATTCACATTAAAATATCCATAACCTGAATAGCTGAGCTTCATGACAGGAGAGGCACAGATACACAGATGCAAGAACTGAAGTAGGTAGCACTCCAAGTTGTCATCTGTTAATATTTACTGGTGAGGGAGGAATTATGTAAATCCTAGGTGACATCAAAGTCCTTCATTCCATTTTGTCTTATCAGGAGAAGGAAAACAAAAATCCCTTCAAACACAAGCTTTTTCCAGGTTCCTGTGCTAACAACAACAACAACAAATCCTCCAGCTAGCAGAAAGTAATATTTGAACAATTATCTGCTCTAGGATTTATGTTTTACAGAAACACACAGCAAACAACATTTCATGAATATTGCATCTGCTTAAGAAACCCATTCCCAGTATTTCAAACCTACTCACCAAACAGGACAACATGTCACAATAGCGTTCAGCAAGAAGTGGCATGGTCTCCTTTGCAAAGCACTGAGCCACAGCTATAAATTAATGAATCTCATTCCAGCTTGCCACTTAATTTCTTCATGGCCTTCAGCAAGTCATTTTACATCTTTTATTTCTGCTCACATACTTCTTTAAATTCATCTACTCTAGAGGTGGAAGGGTAGGCAGGTAAAGGGTTTGAAACATAATAGTAACTAATTTTTCTACTAGGAATAATGATTTACTTCTCCTTAGAAATAAAAACTGTCAAAGTGTAGCTATAGTACAAGTGTTGTAAAGTGCTTCAACATTAACACACACCAGCAGCATGCTTTGCAGCTTTATGGTGATGGTAAGGTGTTTATTCACAGTACTCTTCTTTCCCTCAAATTCAGTAAGAACCAGATCTAGGGTTTTTACTGTTGCCCATCTTGGATACACAATTTTAACATAAACTGAGGATAATAAGCTTGTTCTTGTTAAGATAAATTGTCCTGAAAACAGAAGCAGCACAAGAACTGTGTAAAATAAAAAAAAATAAATAAATAAAAATAAAAATAAACTAACTCCTACCAGATTTCAAAGCTTCTTCTCTGAAACACGGAAACCTTAAAAATGCTTCAAAATAAAAATTGCCATACTGTCAAGGACAGCTTTTCATACTTTGAAATAGCTTATTTTCATTTCAAAACTGTCCATTTGACAATCCCTGGCAAAAAAATAATAATAAAAAAAAAAAAAGCAAACAGACAGTGTGTTTCAGCACATAGAGTTAAATATCATGCAGTAATGAACATTGCTAGTAAAGTGGCCTGAAAGACCCTGAAAAATAGATGTGCTGTCATCCACACTATAACACAAGCATTGGTGTTCACGGGAAAAAAAAAAAATCCCTAGCACAAAACAGATTTTAATATTTTTAGCGCCTAGATTAGAATTTATCTGAAAACTTTTTAAGGCACATTTTATTTGATAAGGAAGCAAAGAAACAGTCTATCTATTTATCTTGTATTTTATTCACAGTTGTATACCGAAGCCAACAGCAGAAAAGCCAACTGTAAAACTGTTAATTAGTTGGGCATGTGTTTTTCACTTGATCTTGAATTTAGAGAAGAATGCATCATTTTCTTTTCTTATGTGAGGGTACATTTTGTCCATATTGTTGTGGTGCCAAACACATTCTTAAGTATCACTTAAGAGGGAAATTATGTGCCACTTTAATTTTCTTATATCTCTCAAAACCACAACTAAAGCAAAACAGAAAACACCACAGACACCTGGGAAATAAAAAACCCTACATGCAAATGCAGATTCAAGCTGAAATCACAGAACGTCCGTGTACAGAAATATCAACATAATTTTTCATCAGACAGTAGTAAATAAATGTCTAAAAAAATGTCTAAAAATGTCTAATCTTCCTGCAATCTTCTATTTTCTAGGTCAACACAGCCAAAACAGTCTCTGTATCTCAGCTTCACACTTTTTCAATTGGTCAGGCTTTCAAGGGAGAGTATAAAACATTTTAAGTGACAAAAGGTCAGGAACTGCAGGGCTACCTGCCTCCTGTCATTAGGTAATCACCACACACAGCTTGGGGCAATAAACTGTGTTCAGGAAAGGAGAGAAATTGGTTGTTGTAGGAGTTTGGTTGCCCTTGCTGGTTTCTATCAGAGATGCTCTAAATAGCCTGTTGAATTTAGTGGTCAAGGTCCACTTTGCCTCTAAGTATGTGATATTTGGATGTACTTACTCTCTCTAGAGCTGCAGAGTCGCTTGCTTACTTCCTCGTCTTTATTTATTTATTGCAGATCGGTACTTCTGTCTCTTTTCTGAGCCCTCTCCAAAGCTTCTGTATGTCCCACTGGAAGTATCTGTAATTCTGGGGAGCAGATTAAATCATCCTGCTGGGGCCAATACTTCTGTCATTACTGCATAGCTGACAGTGGAACAGCAGCATAGGCAAGGAGACTACTTATAGGACAAAAAAGCAAAGGTGTGGTTTCACAAGAAAGTCACTTGTGGAACAAGCACACATTGGAAGCTCATGTTATTTTTCAGTGTCTGAAGTTCATCAAGATGGTGTTCTTGTTTCTTTCAGCACCAGTATTCTGGGGATCTTGTAAATGCAGGACCCACCCCCTTGGTGCTTTTCCTCTGCTCTGGAGCACAACAGGCACCATTTTGTCAAAACAGATAAACTGAGACAAGATTTAAAAGTTGAAGTGTCCTGAGTCTGAAGTATCTCTTTGGACATAATAAGCACCTTGGAGTGTGATGGGCTCTGGTGATAGGGTCAGTTTCACGGTCCTTTAGGTTTCCCCATGTTTTTCTTTCATTATCTTGTGAAAATGCTGGTTGAAAATTGTTACAGTTCTGCCCCAGCACATGAGGTAGAGACTAGTATGTGATACCATAAACTGCTATGTTGTGCTAGATCCAATCAAGAAAAAGCCACTTCTGCCATTGCCAACATCCAGCAGTACAGGGTTCCTCACAGAAATGAACAGAGTCTGCAGCCCAGAGGCTTGCTCTCACCATTGAGCCCTGTAGCAGCCACGAGACCAACCATGATTTCACCATAATGTGCAGCACAAGCACCTGCAGGTACTCACCTGTGAGCAAAGTGCTGTCTATCTGGGAGCAGTACCAATTCCACCAGGCCTGTAGACTTCACAGATTCTGCCTCTGACAACAATTGTCAAAAGAATCCAAGTAATTTTCCTGCCTTGGCACAAATATTTGATCTAGATTGGCATCTTCATTCTAGCATCTCTTCTGCTTTCCTCCAGACTGGATTAGCAAATTACAGTATGTATGATAAACCTGGCTCCTCTGTTGCCCATGAAAATAAACAAATAATAATAGTAGTAATAAAATCTGAAAGGACTTTCATTTTAATTACTCTATTATTAAAGTACCCAGCATATCAAACTACATTTAGCTTCTCAAGAACAATGTTTATCCTGATAGAAAAGTGATAATTACTTTGATAAGACTCACTTTCTTTGCTTTTCCTCCTCATGCAATGTCCTGACCAGTGGTATGCAAAATCTCTTCCTGCAAATCTAAGGCCTGTGACCTGTATATTTGGTTTACAAACAACTTCAAATTACTGCCTTCTCCAGGCAAACTTCAAAATATATCTGATGACAAGATATAACTTCTAAAATTCAGCAAACATCTTCTGAGAGACTGGTTCTGGGACTCTAGAATGTCTGCCAGATGCAAGTACAAACTGGAAGACAAGAGGCTGGGGAGCAGCTCGGCAGAAAGGGACCTGAGGATGCTGGTCAACAGCAGGCTCCATGTGAGCCAGCAGCATGCCCTGACAGACAAACTGCGTTTTGGGGTGCATTAACCACAGTATAACCAGCCAGTCAGAAGAGATGATTCTCCCAGTTTATTTGGTGCTGGTGCAGCCTCACCTTGAATATTCTGTGCAGCTCTGGGCTCCACAATACAAAAAGGATGTTAAGGTCCTTGAAAGCATCCAGAGGAAGGTAACAAAGGTGGTAGCAGGGCTGGAAGGCATGTCCTGTGAGGAGAGGCTGAGGACTCTGGGGAATATCTGGGAAAATCAAGGGAGAAATGCTAGTGTAAGTTCATCCCCATGAAACTCCACTCACTAGCAGCATGAATAGACCAGGTTTGACAAGTGTCAGTATCCCTTTTAGCTGCTTGTCTATTTTGGAAACTTCATCTGTTAATGTTGCAAGGGTATTTTGGTCCTGAAAAGTAGTAACTTATTGTAAATTAGCCATTTACAGTGAGTTTGGGTTCATGTTTTCAATAAAGTAAAAAAGACACAGTCAATTAAATCATTCTGTTCTAATGCTAGTATCCCTTATCGTGTAGTACTCATTAAACACTCACTGCATAAATGTGTAGCTGTAAGCTTAAGATAACAGATTAAAATAGCTTTCAAATTTATTTAAGAATACCAGGCAGCCCTCCTGTCATAAAGTTTTGATCTACTTAAGGACTAGCATGTTCTTTCTTATACAAGTAACATTCTTCTAAATCAGAGCTCCTTTTAAAGCAATCAAAGAGCTCAAATTTAATCAGAGTTCCTCTTCTGCAGGGTTGGTGGAAAACAGTCCATCAGAGCCCTGCTTTATTGGAACATAAAACAGCCTGGGCTAGCTTTGCGCTATATGAAACCCCATTTGGGCTGAAATGAAACTCTGCAAAAAAAGTAGAAAACATTCCACTACCATTAAATGTAGTTCCTATGCTATCCATACCAGACAGTACTCAAACTTTCTGTATTTCACATCCAGAAAGAGCACTTTTCTACATGCAGATTTGGTGCAGCACATCTGAAGCAAGCTTTCTTCTGCAGTATATAGGAATACACTTCAAGAAGCTCTTGAAAGTCTGAAAGGCAGGTGACTGTGATGACTTCAACTGCAATTAGCTATTTACATAATTAGCCTTACTGATCCTAATTCACTTATGCAAAGATGTAGTGTCCTAAACATCACAGTTGTTCCAGGGACAGTCTATGTGGTCACTAAATAGTTGAGCATACATTTCTGCTTCCAGGAAAAGACTAAACTGAGGACTAGTCTTCAGGGTGATGTTCACATCTTAACCTCAAAAATAACTTCAGGTCTGTTCACCCACCAGTCTGATGTGATTAGTGCTCTTCTATCTGCAGCATTGCATGGGGTTCTGGCATATCATTTGTGACACTGTTACTGTGCAAGGTGACTGCCTCCTCCAGCTTCATGGCCTGAAGACACCAGCCTAGATAAAGCACCAGCTGCCCGTCACAATAACTCATATTTTTTGTCTGCTTCCTAGCTACTCCACTAACTTTAGGTATTTGCATGGACCACATTGTTTATAGAAGGCCATGTTTCACTCAGGACAGCTGACACAGGCCTGATAAGCCAAATAAAAATGTCCTAATGAGATCAAACCCCACTGGGATCTAGTGGGATGAAAGTTCATGAGTCAATGACCAGCACCCTCCACAATGGGCCAGAGAGCATGACTTGGCTCCCATTATCTCTTTGCTAAGTAAGGCCCACGATCCATGTCCATCTTCCCAAATTTACCAGTCTCTCTCACACCAGTGGTGGTGAGGAAGGAAATGATGTCTCCGGCATGGAGTGAGGCCCCTCTCCCTTTCCCCCTGGCCAGGAGGAGCACAGAGGACAGCCCACCTCCAGCTGCCCTTCACCCTCATTTGGAGGCAGCACAGAAATCCACTCAGACACCAAATGCAGGAGTTTTGCTCAGTGCCATACCAACTGGAGATTTGGAGTGAGGTGATGTTTCCCCAGGCCACCTGGGAGGGAGCATAAAGAGGATGAGTAGCATGGTGTGGCTAAGATATTGCACCACGTTTTGCCCTAGAGGGAAGACATACATAATACCTGTGGTATACTAGGCTGCCCTGGTTCTGCACCAGGCTCACCCTACAGTATCCCGAGGAATGAAATACCTTATTCCCACTGCAGTCTTCTGTTTTGGAACAGGGCACATGGACAAAAGTTCACAGGGTGCACAGGGCAAGGAGTTGCTCTTACAGTTCCTTACAGTGCTCACATTGATGGCAATCCCTTGACTCTTCAGATGCCATGAGTCATTTTAGCATTAAGTCACCAAAGACAACAAATAAGGGAGGGCAGAGTTTCTGGGGCTTGTTTGGGTTGGTATTCTCACAGCAAACAGTTGAAGAGAAGAGGAGTAGCTTGATTCAGGAATTAGTTACATTCTTAATAATCAGAAACAACCCTTTTACCGGGCTGTTTTTCCACTTTCTGTATGATTTTAACCCTGATATCCCTTGCATTAATGGCCAACATTGACTCATGAGCAAACCTATCAGCTCCAAGAGAAGAGAACAACACCACATTATCTATCTTAGGAAAGCACCAGTCTCTTATATTTGCTTGAATAGAGGCAAATACTTCTCTTTATTTAACATAGATCTCATCTTACAGCCCAATTGAGAATGCCTTCCTGTGGAACACTACATGCTATTTAGGAGAACAGAGCTGCTTAAAAGTTTAACAAAAAGCTTTTTCATGGATTTTTTCTTTGATTGAAAACTCCCTGCTGGGGGGCATAAGTGTCTGAGGGGTGGGTAAGACACTCAATGCAAAAAAAAAAATGTTAAACATGTAAGAGCAAGGGATAGATACATTTCCAATTTGTCTCACAAAATTTTCAAAATGTCACCCATTTAACCTCCAAAATGCTTGCATAGATTTGCCTTTTCACAGTCCCCATGCTTTTCTACAGCTCTTTTTGTGTTGGCACTGATTTAACTTGTGAATTTAAATACTGAGCTCCTCCCTGCATGCACAAACAGTTCACAAAGGAGTAAAGCAATACATTTCTTCTGGGGTGAAACAAAACACAGTGTGAAGAACTGACCTAACACAACTAACCAGACATACTGCTGCAATTTCCTCCAGTTTGAGGTCTTGCTACACCTCTCAATAGCACAACTAAACTTAATACTTTCGCAGAAATCTAATCTACCCAAAACAGTCACAATTTTTTCACTCGGTGAATTGATGCCTGGGAGGACGTTCGGGGAGAGCTAGCTCTGTACGGTTTACGTCAAGGCTTGGAGGGACAAGGGAAGGAAGATTCTCCACCCTTTCTAGGGCAAAGCAGTTAGGCTGCCTGTCTGGTAGAACTGCACTGTCCCCGTGTGGATACAGATGTAAGCAGCTTTGTGTCATACACTGCAGTTACTTATCTCTTGTTGTTTTTCCCATATTATCTGTGTCCATAAGAACGTGTCTGCCAGCATCACATACCTCCATAACACTATAAGTGAATCTACATAAGATACTGGACAGAAAATCAGTATAACACATTATCCACGCTCTTATAATTATGATAATATAGTCTGTGTGAGTACAAGCCCTCACTTGCTGGGATTAGCAAATTGCAAAGAGAAAGTTATTGTTATAATTGCACAATCATTCCTATATGTGTCGCTGAAAATGAGATCCAACATTCCTTTGTGGAGTGCTTTGAGGCCTTCTGAAAGGCTTTGGACACTTATTACCTGGTACATTCAGCTCTGCAAAAGCTAAACTGCAAGAGTGTAAGAACAATAGTGAAACAGCTAAGGAAAATATGCACACATGTTGCTGTTAGGAGGAATGACTCACTGTGCACATCCTTGCCTGCCCTTCTGGTGAGGATGCTGCCCCCTCCCTCTTTCTAACTGTTTATTGTTTCCTCTCTTTTGCTCAAAAGCTAACATACTTTGGTTATATGCTCGGAGATACAAGTACTCACAATTGAATTTTAGCCAAATATGTTTGTCCAGTGAGCCCAAAGACAAGCATTTTGATCCTGAAAAGGTCAAAACCTATTACAGTTTTGTTTTTTTTTGTTTTTTTATGTTGCATTTAGAAGAGTATCCATCTCTGCTCTGCACAACGCCCATAGAGTGGTTGTGCTCAGCAGAGGTGATGACAAGCCAAACAGCTCTGCTCTGATTCAACACAATCTGCCATGATGTGTTTTTTTTCATTTCCATATCTAGAATATTAAAGAGGAAGGAGAGGGAAATGTGTGTTTCTTGTGGCTTTGTTACTTCAAATACCCCACACTATGTCATCTCAAGTTATGCTTGTTTCTAACATGCTGACATTTCACAACCTACAGTGAACAGGAAATAACTAAGAATTATTTTGTTTACTTTTAGATGCAGAACATTCATTGCTCATAATTGAATGTGGGTATCATAAAAAACATGTGGTAGCTACAAAGTGAGACTGCACTGTATGAAAATCATCCCTGACTTTTTAAATCTGGGCTTATGTGCTACCACCTGCATGTAACTAGTCTGATTTTCTGCTCCCAGCATTTAGGCAGGATGAATTACTAAATGAATGGGGTCAGGAGGAGGAGAGTGGAGAGAATCATATCTCCTGACATGTCCAAGGTAGTATTGTTATCCATGTCTCCTGAGATAAAATACAGCTCAAAAGTGGTGGATTTTGAGGTGCAGAATGAAAGTGGAGAAATGAAGCACAAAAGTGAAAATTAACATAGAGTATGTATATGATTAAATGACTGGCTCTTGCATTGCAAAGTCTCTGTTACCTCTGTTACTAAATGGATGGCTGTTAGTCATAAAACTGTTATTAGTCAGTATTATAACGGTCTATTTCCTCTGCTCTTCTAACTGAAGCACAGCTGAAGAAGAAACAACACAAAACACTGTCTTTGTATTGGGGAGGATGTGGCTGCTTTGTATCTTTCCTCATTGTGCAGAAGAAATCCACATCTGAGAAGTAATTCTGGAGGTTTGTAATTGCATACAGATTATCACTAGCTGGAGCCTGATCTTTCCTGTCTCCATATTACACAGTACTTCAGTCATTCCCTATGATTAAAGTTCTGACGTTTGCAGTCAAAGCCTAAGCATCTACAAACTGTATTAAAACTGAACTCAGGAGTAGATCTGCAAAAGTATGAATTTCACATAGAGCAACAAGCACCAAAATCCCAAATTTGGTTCCTAACTATCTTTAATCTCTACTTAGATTTTTCAGCCATAAGCCTGGAGCTGTAACACATAACACTGCTCACCCTGGTTTTCTACCCAAGTTGGTGGGCCCTACTGAATAAAACACTAGGTCCAAGTTCCTACTTCAAATGAAGTGGAACAAGGATTTGATTGCAAGGTGTGTTCAGTTTGAGAGCATCGCCTGTTCAAAGACTAATATATCTTCACCTTTTTCCTTGGCTGCAATGATCTCAGATATACAGATGCTACCTGGGAGCAGATCCATGGTGTCACAGTAATGGGGATTGTCTCTAAAACCTAGTGCCACTGTTTTGCAATTCACTCTGTGCTTAGGCTTACCAAAGGTATACAAATTGGCCAGATCTATGCTCAAGAATATGGATAGGTATTAAAAAAAATGAACTTTGTGTCAGGATTTCAAACCAACCAACTTTACTTCTGAGCAAAATCGTCACTTTACTTTCCAAATTAAACAAGCAAAATGGAAATGCCACCACATCTATAATGAAATATTCTGTTCCTATGGCTGTATGGCTCTATAATTATGTTAAAAGGCATAACCTCAACTAAGATAAATGAACCTACAAGATTCATGGTCTCTCTGAGGAAGTTGTACTCTTTCCTTCTGAGTTTGGACAGGGTAATTGATATCTGGTACATGCTAACCATAAATGACGACACAGTTTGTAAATGAAAAAGTGGAACTATAAATACATAGAACAATTTTTAGTCAAATTTAAAACAAGATATTCCTGAATTGTAGTCCTACTAGATATTTAATCACACAACCTTTGCAGGGGACTTTGTGATTTCAGTCTGAGATCATTCAGGAAGCCAAGATCTTGGCTGTGTGCTGCCAGATACACAGAAGTTGAAGGTGAAGAGGGTGAAGAAAAGCCTGTGAGCTGGCACTGCCAAATCCAGCCCACAGTCTCAGTCTGCAGGGCATCCTGCTTCAGGTGCTGCACTGGCCTTGCTAAGTCAACATTGTGCTAAAGAGCCCCTCCACTTGTACAAAAGAAAGGTTGTATTCCTTTAAAAACTACTTAAAAGACATCTAATACACCATGGCTTGTTTTTCTTACTTGCAGTGCATTAACTTCAATTGAATGACAGCAAAATACTCACTAAGGGTAAGACTGGCTGCTGCTGATTCAGATAATAAATTAGGACCACTAGTGTGTTAATTTACCATATTTTACTAGTGGCTTTTGGTGTGATCACAGGTGACTTCCTTAAGCCTTCCTTTCCTGCATTTTGATAAACTCGTGTGATGACATTTACATGTATATACTATGAGTACTCGCTTTCCATCCTTCCCTAAGAACACATAAACTGGTAAATGAGCGCTCAAATACTACCATAGTGGTGGCTGTTGAAGAACTCACTTAAAAGTTAGATAAACTTGATGTAAACAAGAAGAAAGAGAAGGTTCCTTCTGTCCTTGACAAAATTCTTGTCAGACCCTACCTGGAGTCCTGCACTCAGCTCTGGGGACCCCAGCACAAGAAAGACATGGAAATACTAGAGCAAGTCCAGAAGAGAGTCACAAAGATGGTCAGAGGGCTGGAGCACCTCATCTACAAAGACAGGGTGAGGGAATTGGGGTTGTTCAGCCTGGTGAAGAGAAGGTTCTGGGGAGACCTTATAGAGGTCTTCCAGTACCTAAAAGGGGCCTATAGAACAGCAGGGGAGAGAGTCTTCATCAGGGAGTGTGGTGACAGAACAGGGGGAAAAAGCTTTAAACTAAAAGAGGGCAGATTTAGGTTAGATATAAAGAGGAAATTCTTCACTCAGAGGCTGGTGAGGCACTGGCACAGGTTACCCAGAGCAGCTATGGATGCCCCATCCCTGGAGGTGTTCAAGACCAGGCTGGATGGGGCTTTGGGCAACCTGGTCTGGTGGGAGGTGTCCCTGCCCATGGCAAGGGGTTGGAACTGGGTGGTCCTTAAGGTCCCTTCTAAACCAAACCATTCTGCGATACTATTATTCTATGATTCCATGATTCTATGATTCTATGATAATGGACATCCCTGCAGTATGGAAAGCACTGTCAGAAAAGGTATTATTATTTTGCCTTCAGTTGTATAATTAATTTAAATATGAGCAACCTGAAGATAATTTGCTGGTGAGGGAATTATTTTTCATTGGCACAATGGTTGCAATATTAGAGTATTAATCTAGGCTCTGGACTAATATTGTTTGTGTACATAATGGGAAGATGTACCTCACACAAATCTGAAATATTAGACTGCTGGCATGCACAGCTGTTTCACTATTGAGGTGTTTATGAAGTGCAAACTAATAACAAGTCACTAAAACAATGTGTTTAGTTCAAAAGGAAAAGAAAAACACACACACAATATTTTGCAGCACAGAAAAAAAATGCTTCTATATAGGACAGCTGGTTCATTGCATTCCCTGGGAACTTAAGCCTCATGGCTGAAGAGTTTCAAGAGAAACAGGTGTGGGAGTAATTAAAGAAAAATATTTTTTAAATACTTCCAAAGAAGTTTGATTCCAAAAATTGAACTGGAACATGTCCAAAATCAATCACCTACAACTGCAGAGTAAAGTAAACAAGAGAGGGTAGCAGGGGATTAGGTTACATACCCAAATCTGAAGTGGCACAGTCTCTGCTATGCATTTAAATGTGCTGCCTCTCCCTGCCTTTTCATTGCATCCCTTTCTCTTTTTTGGTCATATGTAAAATGTTAAGAAGAAATATGTAACATCAATGGAGTGATGAGTCTGTCCCTCTACATTTCTCCTGTAAGGTCACAATGGAAATGTCTTCCTGGAGAGAAACTGAGTATGTGGTAGTTTTCTTCTCCTCTTCACAACTGACTATGACTGAAGATTTAAGTTAAAGGGAAAGGAAAAAAAAATGCTACACCCTGCTGATGTGAGCAGAGGAAATAAAAATAAGAACAAAAAAGGCAAGAGACCTTTTTGGTTATACAAGCATACATGCTGAAGCACAGCCAGGAAAATAAATGAGCAGACAGGACTCAGACTGAGAAGGCAAGGTCAAAGTGAAATAATGAAACTACATGAGACAGTCATTCAAGAATTCTGGAGCATGTTTAGAAAGGAAAGAGAAGGAGAAGGAGAAAGGAGAAGGAGAAGGAGAAGGAGAAGGAGAAGGAGAAGGAGAAGGAGAAGGAGAAGGAGAAGGAGAAGGAGAAGGAGAAGGAGAAGGAGAAGGAGAAGGAGAAGGAGAAGGAGAAGGAGAAGGAGAAGGAGAAGGAGAAGGAGAAGGAGAAGGAGAAGGAGAAGGAGAAGGAGAAGGAGAAGGAGAAGGAGAAGGAGAAGGAGAAGGAGAAGAAAGAAGAGGAAGAAAGCTCCTTTCAAGGAGCTATTAATTTCTTTCTAAGAGGCTTTGTGTTGAAATGTCACCCTCTTCTTTGCCATTAATTTCAGCCTTTACACTGTTTCTGCAGCATCCAATGAAAACTGAGAAAACATATGTGACAGAAGAACATGGGTGGAAAAAGGAGAGCAAATTTTGAATGCAACCTTTTTAACCCTGCTCAGAAGTTGTTCAGTAACCTTCAATATCATCTCAACCCAACCTGCTATTGTTGCATCAGTACGAGGGAGAAATCACTGTGTTTATTTCATCTCTAAGTCTGAATCACTGTAAAAGAATTTTAAATGGTTTTCCTTTTGAAGCATGTATTAACACTTTGGGAAATAGCAAATCCCCTACATTGTCTCAGTAAAACATCTAATTTGTCAAGTAGACAGTCTCAAAAATGCTGTTCAATTTTTTGGCATTATTTGGGGCTTAGGAGCCCCAATAACAAATGAGCATGAAACTGTGCTACTGCTATAGTAACACCAATACAAAGCCAAAAAAACAGCATCTTTTCATTAAAACTTAGCTACAGGGATTGCAGGCATTGGGCAATATGCCTGCAATATGGCTGTTTCTTTCTATTTTTCCAATAATCTGGAAGAAAATTTTAATTAAGCTCTCAGGCCCTGCCATTTTGCAATGCATACTCTCCAGAGCAGAGGGCTGTAGCTGTCCAGAGCATCCAGCATACCAGATCTTTGTCTCTCAGCCAAAAAGTATGGTGCTATTTTGAGCTCCTCTGTATTATTTTCATGTGGCACAGGACAATTCATCTAGTGTGCAGCAATATGCAATTCATGTGACAATTCATCTACCTGATCCTAAGCCATTGGACATGCCAGTCCACTGCGGGTCGAAGTTTACTTTTTGCATGGGGAGGCAGTGAGAACAGCTAGCTATTGTGGTCTGCAAGATGGCCTGTTCTCTCACAAATATCTTTCCCTGTTTCAACGTAGTTTATCTTCTCTGTTCCTCTCTTCTTCTGTAGAGCAACCATGGATCAGTATATTCTCCACATGTTGCTGAAGACATAGAGCATTCAGTTTTCTTGTCTCTGCACTTCTGTTTTAGTTGCTACCAGAAGTAGAAAGGCCAAAATGCCATGAGAAAAATTACTCTCAAAACATTTCAAGCATTGCTGAAACAAAAATGTATTCATGTTTTGGAAAATGCTTGTCCTCATAACAGCTCTAGTCCAATTTTGGGGCCAAAGTTGTGTGAATCAGGGATATTTTTGTCCATTCTCTTCTAATATTGGCATAGAACACAACTTTCTTTTGCTGTGTACCGAGTTTATCTTGTCAATATGAGTGTGAAATGGGGCAAAACTGAATGAGACTGACTACATTTTCTACAGCTTTCAAAAAGGTCTTAAAGCAAGACAGCCACCAAAAGACAGTGCAAAGTCAGATACATGGGAATCTGTTCCTACCTGCTCATTCCTACTGTTGCATGTCCTGGTTTACCTTGAAGGTCCAAATAAAATATAAAAGTTAGATACATAAGCTTACAATTGCTTTTGTAAAATACTTGTACAAACAGGCTTTAATACTTGCAAATACAATATAAAAGGCAAAGGAAGTGAGGGAGACTGTCACAGGGAAAGAAAAAACAAGAGTTCTGGTCACAGTTCTGCTTCCAACTCACTACAAATCTGACCCCATCACTATATAATTTGCTTAAGGCACTATCAAAGAGCAATATGTTATTCATTATCAACCCCATGATCTCCTGTCATGTCCTCTGGAACCCCCTTTAACAAGAAAGCTTTCAGTAAATGAGCAATTTAATTTTCTAAAGCTGTTTATTTCTGTTACACTCCCTAAAATGAAGCATGTTGTTTTAGGCACATTGGTGAAAAGTCTGAATCTGCTTATTAGACTGAAATGAAACATTTCAAGTCTCCACAAATACAACTATTTCAAGATTTGGCAATGAATATAAGTGAATAGGAAGGGGTTTTCTAACCACAAAAAATGTCCAAGCAGTTACTTTAATCTTCAATAAAGTCAGAAGCAGTTGGTGTGTTGTAAGAAAAGCCACTGCTGGCAGATGAACAATTGTTTAGTTTCCTCATCTGTAGAGTAACCAGCATGATTCAAACATAATGTGACCATGTCTGAAAGCCCAAAATGTAATAACTGACAATCTTTCCAAAAGCTCACGTTTGCTCAGTTTTGAAGCCTGCAAGTTTCTGTGAGAGAATAATCCTTGAAAGCACATAGGTAGGGTAGGTGTCACCTGTGCCAAGAAGGTGACACCTGTGGGCTTCCCAGGGATGCAGCAACCTCAGCAACCATGAGCCATACCAGATGCCTCATCTGGGCAGGAAGGAGCAGCTGAGTGTGCGTGGAGACTTCTTGGGAGTAAACTGGAACCAGACGAGTGGCACAGAAGAGACTAGGAAGCCCTTTGAACCAATAAGATAATGGCAGAGATAATGGCCACATAGACAGGCCACCCACTCCTCCTTGGGTGCTAAAGAATGGAGGAGCTGGAGGAGGTTTTTCTCCATCCCCAGTGAATGGTGTCCAGGACTGCACTGAAGGCAGAAATGGGGACACTGCATTTGGGCAAGTCAGGACTCTGGCTGCAGGTGCTGGGATACCTCTAAGACATCTTTGTGGAGAGGATGAGAAAGCGGGCAGATATTTAATGTTAAGGCTTAGATAAAATTTTTAGTTCGCATTTTATTTTACCTGATTTCAGTCCTATACCTAAGTCTGACTTTGAATCTCACTGAAGAAAATTTTCCTTTTTTGACTTTCAGGAAATGTCTTGGTGCTGCAGGGAGATCCAGATAAAGCAGTCTGTGGGTTGCCTTCTCCTAAGGGAGCTACGTGCAGGAGATGTGTTGTGGGAGGCTTAGGACATTACCTACCAGCCTGCCACGGACCACTGTGCTGCATTCTACACACTGCAAGAGGCTGAATCTAGAAACAAGCAATGCCTGGCCAGCAGCAGGGACAGGTTTTTTTCTGTAAGGAGTAAAGAGAGAGATCCTAAGGCCCTCAGGGAGCCCCAGCACCAGAGGCACTCTCATTTTCTCTCGTTAAAGAGAAGTACAGCCCCATGGATTTAGCTCAGAATATGCATTACAGAAAGCTGTGGCTGTGCATTTATCCCCTTCATGTTTTTCCTGACCCATTGCCTACAGGACTGG
Organism: Aythya marila; assembly: GCF_965140915.1. NCBI lineage: Eukaryota > Metazoa > Chordata > Aves > Anseriformes > Anatidae > Aythya > Aythya marila. Next base: position 19,507,266 of record NC_139080.1, on the reverse strand, counting down.
GTTTTGATGAGGCTAAAGCTTTTAGCTGGTCATTGGGATGGAAAACATAGGAAGACCTACAGGAACTCGGGGTGGTTTTCATTTCCACCAAACCTACAGGATGCCGTAAAAGATGGGGAGCAGGCTTGAATTTGGAGAGAGAAATCCCAGCACCATGAGCCCTTTCTGAATTGTACATGTATGTGAAGAGCTGCTTACTCCATGTAAATACAGCACCTCTCTCTGCGGGTCCCAAACGAAAGGAAAGAGAATTACTTCTGTTGCATGCCTGTTCCCCTCAGGTGTAAGCCCTAAACCTCTCCGAGCACTGCGCAAAGGCAAATAAATAAATAGGCACATAGATAGACAAATATTTTATTAAATAAATAAATAAATAAATCAGACTGTAAAGCCTGTTGAGGTTCTGTTTTACAGAAAAACTCTTTCTCTAAACGTGAGGCTTGGACAACATCAGAGTTGTACTTCCAGGCTAAGCAAAAAATACCAAGAATTCAGTGTGAAAAAGGCTTTCATTTAGGGTACATTCAAATACATACAGGTTCAAAAATGGTGATTTAATTGTTCTGGATTATCTTTCTTCTTTACACATTATTCTGTCCCCTTCTCAATCTTCCTGAATTGTAGTATGGATAAGCACAAGTATGGGTAAGCAAAATTTGTCCATTGCTGATTTGAGACCTATAAAGTCTATGTGCTTTTCCCCAAACATTTTGGAACAGCAAAGTCTTCCCACTTACTAACTATTAAACTGCATTTCTGTATTTTGCATTAACACCTTTGCTCAGCAAGAAACACTGAAAATAAATAAACAAATAAATAACTAAATTAAAAATCTTCCAACATAAAACAAAAAACTTCTGTTACTTCTCTGTTCTCCACTCCTCCCACCCCTTCTCAAACCCCCTCTCCTTCAGCAAAAATTTCTAGCCATGTTCCACTGACTTGATTTGCCTGCTGAGTAAAGTGGTTTTCACTAATCTCCTACTTAGTAGGTAATTGTAAAAACAATTTGTCCAAATTCATCAGTGGTGTAACATCATTGATTTCATTTGGAGCCGCACCAGGAATTAATGTGGGCTATTAATTTCACAGAAAGCCTTCCATATGCAAGTAGGTTTGTTGCATAATTGCCAGGAGTGTTGATGACTGATCCAGCTCCTGGGGGGCAGATATCAGTTGATGTAGGGAGCTCTGCACTGTCTTGTCATAAGAAGATTGAGTTCCCTCCAGGTGAAAGCTTTTGGAAAGCTGTTGGAAAGCTGTTTTTATAGAACAAAGATGCCAGTACATAGTGCAAAACACTCCTAAAAAATACACGCTACCACTGCTGACCCAATATTCAGGAAAAGGATGCATCAAGCTTGCATATATACTGAACCTAAGTTCTCTTTAATAACAGATCGTTAAACCCTTTTTAATAAGGGACTGCTATACCATGCATGAAGGCTGATCTAAGACCTGGAGCAACCAGCTTTCCTTGCAGCATCTTTTCTCACAAACTTTGGTGACCTCATATAAGAGAAAATTTGGTCATTTATTTTAAATAAATTATATGAATGACTCACTGAAGTTATGCTCATTAGTCTTCATTATTTTAAGGGGCTGGAAGATTTTTGATGGTAAATCATGAATACTGCTGCTGTAGAAATCATGAAGGACTGGGGAGGAGAGGAAGACTAGCAGACAGCAGATATTTCAAGTTTCTGTCATCTGGCAAGTGTAACAGCCATGGAGGGACTACAGAGTGTTCATACTAGGTGGATATTTTGGTGGAGAGAACTATTAGTTTTAATCAAATACATGGCACCTCTGTTAGTACTAGGTTTTAATTAAAATACATTATTTATATGCATGATCACACCTCCTGTAGCTGTTGTTTTAGAGCTGTATTGTGTATTGATAGGTCATGTTGTTTTCACAACCCAAAAGGCCAGATGGTTTGAAAATCTGAACAACTCTGAGGCTAAGAAGTGACCATGAAACAGTAGAATAATTACATTATTGGAGGATGTGCAAATACCTGAAGATTTAACAAAAGCCTCTCAAATTCCCTGGACTCTGCATGCATCTATCACACCAGCCCAACCAGGAACAAGGAATTTAGGAATGAGTAACTGCAATTTGTAATTTTTCCTTTTGGAACACAAGCTTTTAAGGAAGGACTTTTGAATGACCATATGCATATGCAAAAAAGAAGTACATCTTTCATCCCAGCATGCCCTAGCTTTATACATTTAAGAGTATCCCTTTATTTAAGAGTCCGAGGGATAGAGATGTTAAGAAATCTAGTTCTATAAATAACCCAAGGGCAAGCTTTCTCAGCAAAGTGTGGTTGACCTGACTATGAAGACTATCCTTTGCTATATATAGATAAAGAATGAGTATTTTTTAAAGATTGGAGAAAGAATAAAAATATTCAAAGTATATACAAGCATATTTTTGTAGTGCAGGTTTGAAATGCAGCACTAAATGGATCTATGGACAATAATCCAGCTACTTGAGTCTCTAAAAATCCCCCTGAGTCTTTCCAAAAACCCTGGGCTTTGTGGAGACTATCTAAGGTTAGGAGCAAGTCTCCAGGGAGCCAGCCGCAGGCAACAGTGGACAAGGCGTCTGCTAAGGGCAGCAGATTGTATGGTCAGCAAGAAGCCATGACTGAGCATTCGCTTTGTTGTCAGCATCATCTGTGCCAGGTGAGATGAGGACAGTGTAACTTGAAAGGGCAACTGAGGTCCTCCAACTCCTTCGCAGGACCAGCAGCTGAGTACGGACATACTGCATCCCTGGAAGCAGGTCTACAAATGAAAGGGTAATCCAAGCCCATCAGCAAGACTGGGATTCTGTTTCTTACCCAGCGACTTGAGTGAGTCCCAGTGCAGTAGCTGTAGGTGAGGTCTTACCTTCATAAGTCTCTTGGAGGCAGGTCACAAAAGCTGCTCAGGGAAAGCCCATCGGTGTTCCCAGTAGAGGCACGGGAAGGGACTTGTGGCACCCTCAGGTGTTGGGACATGCTGGCATGACTGTCAACAGCACCACCTCATACTAACACCACACGCATAAAACATGCCTGAGTACACTGGGGGAGAAAACAGAGTAGAAAAGGAGGAGGGAAAAGGAAAAATATCAACAAATCCAATGCAGTTGATAACAAGAATGCAGAACAGTGGAACTAAAAAGGATATTTAGAAAGATTAAAAACAAAACAACAACAACAAAAAAAAACAATCATGGGAAAAAATAAATACTTTGTCAGATCTCTCTAGAATGAGGTGTATCTTAGACTTTTGGATTTATTAAAGACTGCTTTCTAAGCAACATCCAGAGGGCTCTGTAGTATGTGTCTGAAATAACAATCAGACACAAAACAGGAACACACAAATAAAACCTGGCCAGACCTCCAGGGAGATTAGCAAGTTCCCAAGAGTGCTTTCAAGTGAAGGATTGTCGTGCTTGCTTTGAATACACCAATTAACCTCGCACCAAGAAAGCGCTGAGGGAGCAAAGTCAATCTAATGTAAAACCAGTGTCAGAACAAAACTAGGGGAGATAAATGATTTTTTCATTTCTCTTGCAGGTTATACAAGTGAGAAGCCCAGCCCCTTGGACAAAGTAACCCCACATTCTGGAGCATTCTGGAGCTGTACCAGGGGACAGAAAAGCAAAACAGTTTTATTTCAGCAATAGGTGATGGCTGAGGCTTTGGGGTAGGGAGGAACAGTGCATAATTTCATGTCACCAATCGGGGGTCTTTACAGACTGTCAACTGGGAGCTCAGCAGTGGGAAATGGGTGGGAGAAGGGTACGGAGGAGAAGGAAGGAGAGCTGCCAACCAAAGGAAAGGGGCTGTGATGTTCACCTGCTGCCGTGTTATGTACACAGGCTGAGAAGTGTGAGCCAGACATCAAGCAGTCGATCAGACTAATCAGTTATTTCAGTTGGGCACCACCTGGCTCCTGTTTCAGCATGCTCTGTTTTTCACATTCTGCCTTTTATGCTTACCATGGCAGACCACAGGCTCTGTACTCAAAACCTCAAACCTGTTGTCTGTCACAGTGAGAGTTAGGGCTATATCATCACCTCTGGACTCTGAAAGCCCAGTTAGTCCCCTAAAAATCAACACAGTAGCATCAACCAACACTATTTTTTCCTAATAACAACAACATGAGAATCCAGCGGTGTCCCATGGGGATGACACTGCACAGGACAGGTGGACTGACCTGGCTGTGAGTTAGGTGGAGGGTCGCACAACCATGACTGCCAGGCTCAACAAGGCTGTGAGGAACAGGGATGGATGAGTAAAAGAGCTGGAGCCAGGCTAGAGTTAGGCAGAGCACAGAGATTTTAACCTGTGTAGCTGCAGCCATGGGGAGCTTGCTCAGCAGCATATGGTTGTGTTTTCCTCTTCAGCCACTTGATCAGCTGAAAATCCTTTCTGTTCCAAGGGAAGGTCTTGAAATCACGTACAGCTCAAAGCACAGAGCTCAGCAACAGGAGGGAGGGTGGGAACCAGCCACATTCAGAGCCCTGTGTCCCACAGAGGGACAGGGCACTGGGATGGAGGAGCTCAGCCATCATGTGTGGGATGGATAGCCTGAAGACATGGGAGCAGCAGAGAAGCTGGAGAAGAGGCAGCTGCAGGCAGAGCCATCAGCAGAGGCTAATTTTACAAATTGAAGCAACAATACTAATGGTATAGGCGTTGCAAGCCATGTCGCAGCTGTTTTGGGATTCAGCCGGCTTGATGTTGTTTTGATTAGCCTGACATTCAGCTGGCAGGATGCTTGCATGGGCACACGTGTGGGTGGGAGGGTAAACACAGCTGAGCAAATCTGGTCCCAGGTCTTGCTTCTCCACAAGCAAATGGGGAAGCTTATTCTTAGCTCAGATAAGAGCTGTCCTCCCTCCCACACCAAAAAGGTACAAATGTGTTTAATAACATGTATCACAGGAGTTTTTGCTGTAGTTTTGCTGATGTGTACTGCTTTAGACAACATGCAAATGCTTTTAATGCCAAGTGAAGCTGGTGAAAATCAGGCAGCTGTGAAGGAGAAAAATATGGTTGGGGAGAGAAAAAAGGAAAAGGAGCAACATCCTGAAGGATAACACATGACAATTTAAGTAGGATTCTTCCTTGTTAATACACTTCTCTAAAAAGCTCACTTTCAACCAGTTCTTTGCTGCAGAAGCTAAACAGAACTTGTTCAAAACCCTTATTTTCTTTCCTACGGTATGATAATGGCAACTGGTTGTAAACACACAAACTGCTTCTGAGCTGGCACTGAAGGACTGGGAAGGGGAGAAATTGAAAATATAAAGCCAATAGAAGGTGGAAAGCAATTGTATAAATGGAGTGAGAAACTAAAAACATCATCAGCCTACCATCTTTTGAGGTTCTCAGGGCTCTGCAGATAAACTCTGTATCTGGTATCCCCTACCCCTGTTTCAAATAGATGGCTTGGGTTTCTTCAGTTCCACAACCCTTAAAGAAGATGACATATCTTACCAATAACTAAAAGAATAACAGAAAATGATCTTAAACTGACACCAGTATAATCTATGTTTTCCACATTCCTCTATAACATCTGAAAATTGGTATTTTTTCATGAGTAATAGTAAAATAAATTCTAGCAGCCACAAGCCTCTCAGGGGTTAATAAACAAGCAATGCCCACACAGATGGCTGGAAAACAGAGCCAAGACTTTGTGCTTCACAGCAGATCTGAGGCTGTAAGCTCAGGCATACAGCTTGTCCGCCGACAGAACCTCAGTGCCCTGTGAAATCTTCATTATCCAGGAACATGAAGAAATTCCTCTTCATAGCACCTAACTATTTCAAAATAATGCACTTGGATAAAACAAACACTCAGAAGTCTAAATGTCAGGATTTAGGATACAAAACAAGCTCCAGATGCAGAAATGTGGACGCTAGAGAATATAGGTGTACAACCACCACCAGAAAAAAAGGACAAGGCTGGAGATTCCCATTGCTCAGTGAATGTGAGAAAGCAGCAGAGGCCCAGAGGCAGCAATTCCCATGGCCCCATCAGCCATAACCAGAAGACACAAACTGAGGCCCTGTTTAGTCCTAGAGGCTGTTCTAAAGGACATGGAGTGCTTGTGTGGGGGGATGCTTCCACATCAGCATTTTTCTTTGTTTCCTAGAGTATTCCTGCAGACAACCTCCAGACTGTCCCCACATAAGAGCCAAGGAGGGATGGTAACCACCAGATTAACACTACAGCACGTGCCAGATTTCCTTCTCTTTTCCTACTTCTGCCATTTAAAGTGTGTGTGTAAATACTCCCTAACTCATTTTGTATCAACCAAGGGACATCAAGGTGCATAAGCTACCTAAAATGATTGGATGGACAGGTAACAACTCCATGAGGAGAGAAATAGCAAGCCTTTCAACAGCACAACAGTTTGATAAATATTTATCTATTTACACCCATTAACAGTTTGATGCCTCTGCAAAAGACTACTGCTCCAGTTCAGCTATCTGTCCTACTGCCAGTGACATCCCCATTAATTAGAGTGCAATGAGGATAACACTCTCAAGCATTTGCAAAGCAGGAGGTGGAAAGCTGAGATTCTTTATGACCATCTGTAAGCAGAAAGGGAACCAAGGGATTTCAAAAAGTAAGCATAAAAGAAACCAAGGGATACAGATGTTCAAAAGGGTGAAGAAAATAGTTTGCCTCATACTGTTTGCCTCAAACTTGCCTGAATAAGAAAAATCCCCCATATTCATGTGAGTGGGAGGTGAGTCAAGACTATTGATATGAATTTACTTAAGCAAAGGGTGCAATATGTCCAGTATAATTTATCTTGGCTTTTTGACTCTCTTATGCTGTATAAGCAGTGTGTTACAGACTGCCACTCAGGTGATGGATTTTTTCATCTATTGGACATTTTGTAGAAGGAAATAATGAAAAAATATATATATTCCTTGTGTATTGCTCAGACATTTTGAAATGAGCTTAATAATAATAATTATTATTATTATTATTATTTTAAAAAACACTTTAGTAAAATAAACCAAAACTCTTTGGAGAAGACAGCTTGTAATTCAACCAGCCCAAAATGCTTGATCCATCAGCAACATAGTTTGAAACTTGTATCTTTGCAGAGAAGTAACATTTAAAAATTTTTTGTATGGATACAAAGACTGTTAGAATTTTTACAATTCTAACATGCCTCAGTCTTAATCCTGGTATTCCAGCAATGGAGAGCCTTTTCCTTGTCATATGAGGAGCTTTTTCTGCATGGAGGGTGATATTCTCTGTCTAACATCAGTATATCACTCTAAGGCACAGGAAGTATCAAAATCTGAGTGTGGTTCTGTGTGGGTCAGGCCAGCACAATGTGCAACCCAGAATGTGTTTAAATCCTGTCCTTTATCATTTCAAAACCCACTTTTGCATTGCCATCAAGACAATTGCAAAATCAATGGCAATCTAAGGTTTGGCACTATTGTCTTCCACATGGGAGGATGGTCCAGAAGTGGCCACAACAGTGGGCTTCTCTGCCAAATCAACAGAGGCTGGCTAGCTGTCCTTGGGTTGAATTCAACCAAGTCTGAGTGCATTACTGATGAAATACATCTAATTTTACCATGACTTCAGGAAGTTTAAAACAGCAATTCTCTTTGTCTTTTCCCTTGTCCAGGAATTTCACACAAGGAAGGAATTTCAGTTTTTCACCATGTTATGATGTACAGCAGTAAGAGCAACCATGCTTCAATGAATGTTATACCTCAGCACCACTGACTGTGTAGTTCTGCTGACAAGCTACAGCTGTATACAAGCTGGTTGCCCAGTTCATCCAGAAACTATCTGATCAGAGATAAAAGAAATTGGTTATTTCCATATAAAACAGGTTCAGTTAATCTATCACCTTTAACCAAATACACTTCTTCCTTGAATATACACATATATACATACATCAAAAAGCAATTACCACATTTTCAGGATTTTCCAGGACACAAAGAACAAAACACAGAGGCACTACAGTAAAGGCAGAAACTTGCTGACATGGGAAAGGCAAACCAAAGGTTAAGTGAAGAAATTTAGTATAAAAAAGTGTAATATATATTCTACTCTTCTATCTGTTGATTTATTCTACTGTTTACAAATGCACTGATCTGTGCAAGACTTTGCCTCAAGAATTCAATATCTGTGGGACACAAGTAAAGTTTTATAAATATAAAGTTGGTGTAAGGAAAACTGAATTTGATCTCCTCTTCAATCCATTCCTGATTATAGGGTGGGCCCCTGTGCTTTCTTTTCACTGTATCTTGGAGCATTTATCTGAGGGTTTGCAAGCCAAACCCAATAGTTGGTGATCTAAAGTTAGGAAGCAGAGCAACTAAATGCTTATAAGAGCTAGTTTAGTATGTATCTATACCATAATAAAGAAATCATGCCAGATATGATCTTATAGCACTATTGGCAGTGGGTGAACAAAGCAGGCAATACCTAAGACAGAAAATTGCCAGGCTGAAGGAAGTGAGCATTTTTCCCATGCCAGAATGGTGGCCACCCCAGCCATGATCTCGAGGTCAAGTTAGGAGGAAACATGGTCCCATGTGAGGAGCAACATCTCTTGCATCCCCACCCCAGCACCCCAACCCCAGGAGCACAACATGGGTAAGCAGAGCTTCTCCTTTCCTTGCTGTATAGAGTTGGCCACTCTGCATACATTGGGACAGCAAAATCTAACTTTTCCTGATTTGCTCTGTGTTTAAGAAAGGGGAAATAGAAATGAATTGGAGATTTCAAGTGTCCCCAGAGAAACATAAGAGCAGTGACAGAGCACAACCACCACAAAATGGTGTGGTGATAGCTATGACAACAGGTAGAGCTTTATTCTTGCTCTCCATGCCAAAGACAAGTCAGACGTATTGAGCCAGACCATCTTTGATACAGCAATTTCATTTTTCCAATAACAATTATTGTTTGTATCCTGCCATTTTAAACAAAGTTTTAAAGGATCTCTGATTTTAATTTTCTTTGTAATATTTCATTTTCAGATGTATTGCCAAAACCACCAGCACAAAACCAAAATAATATAAATAATGAATGTATGTGTTCTATCTCTGAATTAAGAGTATACTTTTTCCATCTGTATTTGGAAACGAGTTGTTTTATATGTTATATTTATTTGAGAAAGTATGTAAAACCTCTTGTCGTTGCTAAACTAAAATAATCATAATAATCATAATAATCATAATTTATGTTTAATCATAATAATCATAATTTATGCTTAACATAAAAATCCTTGCTTCTGGACTGAACAGGCAAACCTTAATTCTATCAAGCTGCTATCTCAAGCTATTCCATAAGTGACTATCTTGACTGAATTATAGCTTTTCAGTTACTTTCCATTATTTATTTCAACAAAGATACCTCTAAAAAGAAAATCTTGTTTTAATCCCAATATCAGTCTGGCTGAAAACAACTCCATAGTTCCCTTCTACTTCACTAAAAAATAATAATAAAAAAAAAAATATATATATATATAAAAAACAAAATGGAAGCAGCTGCCCAACACAATAACGACTAAACAAAGCACAATATTTTTTATCATTACGGTTTTTATTACCACCTCACCAAAGTCCTTCAGAGATTTGGATTCTGAGATCAGGACAGAGTGCAACACATACATGTACAATAGATGCAATACTTTGCAAAAGTATTCTTTTTTTATCTAGAAAAAGAACTTTCTGGGTGAAAGGTATTACAGAAAAATTAGTAATTATAGAAAATCTTCACAATCTATATTTTCATAAATGCTTGAAGAATTGGCTTGGCAGTCCTCAGTAGGTCTAAATCTAGAGGCCAAATTTGACTATCATTTGCATGAGAGAAGTCTGGATTTATTCTACCAGTCCCAACCAGCAGTCTTCAGGATGACATCTGTGCTGGGGACACAAGCCAAGCAAGTGCACCTTAGTGCTGCAGCAAGGGACCACCCATGGTGTGAAAGCCAATCACTGCTGAAGCTTCTTTGATTCATGGACTCACTGAACCATCAATACAGGTTCAGACACCAATCCTCAAATAAAGTCATTGCACATCACTGATTCTTTTATTTCCATCCTGTAAGCAGAACCAAAATCTGACCTTGTTTCTATTTTGTTTTAAAGTGCTTCACAGACCATGAAACATCACAAGTATGTGATTTCTGTCACAGGTAGTCCTTCTGAAACCTGGCAGGTAAGTAGGAGCCCTGTGCCTTCCAAAAGAAATCAACATGGCAGGAATCAAGGCCTAAATATGAGGAAGCTGGCTCATATAAATCAGTTTGTCAAATTTTCAGCATGGGAAGAGATATAAAATTCCAACATAACAAAATAGTGAGGGTATCAGTATGAGAAAGCTGTTATGTAGCTTCACTGTCTCTTTATTGGTGAGCTACTGCCAGTTGTTGAAGGAGGAGATGGGTTGGCCAATCTCCACAACATAGTAGCATTACTCCCCTCTGCTCCCCAGGAAGAGACATGTTCTCCAGCATCCTAAACTACCTCTTGGGATGCAGAACACAGTCAGTCGCAGTCAGCAGTTATACAGTTTTATTATTGTAATAAATTACTATTTATTTTCATATGCCTTTGATTTGGGACTTTCAAGACAGTGCTTAGAGAAAACCACTTAACAGAGTCATTCAAACCTAACCAGAAATTATTGGAAACATTAATTTATTCTTGCAATATTGTCTAAGCTAATTTTGTAGCCCTAAGAAGTTCAGAGTAGATTTGGACTAACCCAAAATGTTGACCGCTTCTCCAAAACAAATAAGAGAACAAAGTACTGCTTTTGCTAGGCACTAGTTACAACTACATGGGAAGAGATCATGCAATCCAAATGTTACATTGCTCATTCATCCCATATCAGAATGATCTTTTAGAATATCAAGAGGCCACAAAGCTTTTTGCAGTCTGGAAGAGTTGGGGGAGGATCTCAAATCTGAGCATGAAAATGTTAATCCACCCTTGGGAGATATATCAAGCTTGGCCAAAGGGATCAAAGCAATATTGGTGGTTTTTTAGGCTGGCAACTTCTATGCCAAGTTTCAATATGATATTGTTTCAAACAGCTGAGATGATAACATACAGATCTTTGCAAACCAACCGGTTTAGTAGAAAGTACAGTAAAAATTACAGTGTAAAAGTAGGTCCTACAGATCCAAAGCAGATGTATCACATATGAAATAGGTAGTGAGGTATGAATGAGACAGCTTTGCTTTGTTGCATGAAGATGTAAGATGTGGATGTGTCTTTTATGCTGCCTCCTCACTTGTGCTAAAGAAAAGCCAAATACTCAGCTAGCATAAGTGCAACCTCACTGCTTAAGTAAGAACTGTACGGGCTTCTGGCAGCTGCAGCTAAAAGCTGCAAGCAAAGGGGAGATAAAATAACCTCTACAAATGCATGTAAAAGAACAGCAAAGCACCACATTCTCAAATAGACAAAGACGGCAACAACAAAAAATGTTCATGGCAACTAAGTGCAATTTAAATGTTAGGACCTCTGCCTTCAGAAGATGAGGATTACAAGTTTCTGTAACACTGATAGAGCAGTAGCATCTACACTCTCCACACTGCTCCACAATGATAATTGTTTAGCACAGGCATCAGTATGGTACAACCATAATATTCACATCATACTCATCCTAATGAGATAAAGTTATTTTTTTGCTATGTAGCACTGCCTATGAAGTCAGACTGGGAAATCTGACACATGACTCAGGACTGGAGGACCTACTCCAGAAAGCTCACAGAAGCTTTTAAGCTTCACCACTTCTTTGACGTCCAGGGACAGCTGCTTGGCTGGTCAAACTGATCAACACAGAGTTGTGTTTACTGCTTTCCAGGGTGAGACAGTGACATTTTTAGCAATGACAGTGTTCCAGGTTCCTGTAGGGCAGAGGAGCTCCTTTCTGCAGCATCAGGCTGGCATCTGCAGACAAGGTAGCAGGCCACCATACAACATATACAAATTATGCTTGGTCATTGCAGCTCCATTTCTCATCACATTAATCTGAAGTGAACATCTACAAAGCTATGGGTGAAGGTTTGAGCCCAGGCCACCAGGAAAACTCACCCACCCAATCCACATCACCTCTTTCCAAAAAAACCCAAAGCCCTGCCCCCAGAACATCAGCTAACATATGCACTGTAATAAGGGTACATTTCCAACCCCATGACAGGCAGGAGAGCTCTGGGACTGGAAGCCACAGCCATAGCCCCTCATGTAGCCCACTGTGTGTCATCAACAGGGGCAACAAGACAGTCAAGAGAGGCAGCATAGAAATAGGGTTGGATCTTGCTGCTCTACACTTCACAGGGAATCACTGGATAAACAGTAAACAGAAAAATCAGTGTTTTACTCTTCTGCAAGTGTTTTCAGACTCAAAGCTTTTGCAAGACTGATTTGAATTAAACCGATTGACCCATGTCCCCCTCATCAAATCCAGATGTCATAACAACGTCTTGTATTTATTCCCAATGCTGCAGTATACCAAGTTCATGACCAGGATCTGCGAAGTCTAGCAAGAGGGCACAACTAACATAAGCACACAATTAGCTATCATAAATAAACTAATGCTAGCAGATCTCATCATCATGCATCTTCCACTGCATCTGAGAGGAAGCTATTGTGACATCTTTCAGTACTCAGCTAATAACCATAATCATGAACAGAAAGGGGGAAGAAACAATTGTTGAATGTCTCCATCTTTAGGTTTTCAGCCACACTCAGTAACAGCATGTATTGCATAAGTTCTACTCTGAAAAGAAACTGAACTACTTTCATTCCCAAATCTTCACTTCAAGCCATTAAATTGCTTAGAGCTAGGAAGCAGAAGTACTATTCAAGTATGTTCATTGCATGGGCTTAGGCATCTTCCACCACCTAAAATCAGCAAAGAAAAACCTTTCTCATTACTGAAGCATAGCTAGTGCATCCCAATTTTGGTGGTAATAATGAATAGCAATTAGATGGTTACTGGTGTGTGGGGGAGTTACAACAAAAGCATTCCAAATGATGCTTAGTAAAGCCTCGTACTGCTCATTGCTACATCAATTTAAAATCTAATTAATGGCCCATATAATAATCAAATTAACTTGCTATGGATTGTCATTATGTCCTATCCTCAGGAAATGCCTTAAATAAACACTTGGAGCTGAAGGAAGTATTCATTGCTAACCCTGTTAGCTCATGAGTAATAATAACATGCCAAGTTATAAATCATGGTTGATTCAGAAACAGCAATATCCTTGAGATTTGCTGTATAGGGGGACCTAATAAAAAAGCATTTCCATGACTGATGGGAAAACAAGTAGATAGGAAATGTGAGCAGTGTAGCTATCTTTCAGCAACCAGCAAGCTCCTAAGGAAAAAGAGTTTTGATGTGAATTAGTGTGTTAGTGTCCTATGAATGAATGAAGCTCCCAGCAGCAGTTCATGGAGAGAGATGGCATACTCTAATGAAAGTCTGGGGCACTGCAGTGGTAGCAGCATTACCACAGGTGAATGAAAGCAAAGGAACCAGCAGCTCCACTGTGAAACAAAGAAAATGAATGTTCACATTTTAAGGGATATGGACTTGTTTCCAGAAAACTGCAAGTGCACATAAACAGACTTTGAGTAGTAAGTGAAGTTTAGCTTTGAGAAGCGATTAGATATTAATAAAACCTACCCATTCAACTGACTTTCTGCATGTACACACATTAAGTCCTGATTACATTATTGTCTAAAAATCATTGCTAACAATTTTTATTTGGAATAGCATTATGAAATCAAATGCCTGGCAGAAACTATTGAAAATGGTGAGGTCAGTAAAGACCTAATTCTGTGGTTCAAGTATACATTAAGTGTTTCTGAGTTCTTTCAATGACTTCCAAGTATTGATGAGAGAAGATAGAATAAACTTTGCTGTTCACATTTTTGTCTTACAGATGGCAAAACGAGGTCAAGGAGCTGAAATATGTTGCTGTCAGCTGCAAAGAAAACTTGGTAATAGAGCCTAGAAGACAACTCAAATTTCTCACCATCATCCCCTGCATTTATTCGTGCCACATTACTTCAATTTTCTTTCCCAACTGCTTAACAATTCCCATAGTATAGTAGTTTCAAAACTCCTCTCAGGTCTATGACTTGAGGCTCATGCAGCAAAACAAGGAAAAATTGTTTAACTACCACCAAACAGAGCCAACATGAACAAAACCCAGCACTGATGCAAAATTTGTCTTTGTGATCAGGAACCATTAAAGGCTGGTGAAACTCAATCTGGAAACCCATATGTAGGAATAAAAAAGCAGTCCAAATTGGTGCAACACATAAAGAGAGAGGGGAAGCCAACACATTCTTTTTTCAATAAATGATAAAAAATCTATGAGCATTCATTTCTCCTTGGACTGTGAAAGCGACAGCAGCCACAACACCAGAAGAGCAGGCAGACCTCAGACCTCAGTCACTGAAAAAAAATTTATAAACAAATCTGAATTTGCTTTTCAAAGGCTGCTAAGCTTTTGCCAAACCAGACAAATGTACATTGGTTTGTGAAAAACTATATATATATAACAATAATAACCTACTGTTATAGTGCAGCGGCTAAAATACAAACAAAAGAGGCCTGCTAGATGTGGCATGACATTAGGACAATGGCCACCACAAGCACCCTAGTGCAACTGCTACCAAGAGAAGTAAGAATGTGGTTTTCACTCAACTAAAAGCACTGAAAGGCTAGGAGGTGGAGATGGAGTTGATGGCTAGCAAGAAAAGAGGAGCTGTAATCTAATTTCATTCACTTGCAGTCTGAGGGTTTATAAAGTAAGGTTTCCTCCAAAAACAGAATTGAGAGTAGACAAGCTAACCCAAGCAAGGCATGGTTCCTGAGCTTATTGATGTCAGTTGAGTTGGAAAACGACCCTTTTCTCCCTGAGGCCACTCTCCAGAACAAAGACCCAGAAGCTCTCCTTTGTGCTGTTTTAATATAGAAGTATCTCATGAAGCTTAATATGTGGTGGAACTGTACAGAAATGTAGCGGATACTACCGGCTCCTCCTTTTACCTCAGCATATACATAGTGTACAAAGATGATGAATTACCTTTCCAGTACTTCATTTTGGCATGTGAAGGAGGAATTTAGTGCCTGTAAAGATGCTGGTTGTCCTCAAGAGCAACATGGATTCAGCCATGCTCAAGACCACCACTGTGTAAACATGACTATCTGTTCCCAAGGCCAGCTGAGTGCAGGAAGCAGACAAGGTCCCTTGGTGGAAATACAAGCCATGATCCTCACATCTTGTGGTACTCTGCAAGCCCAACTTTTACTCCATTTCCATCACCAGAGATGCAGAGGAGTGCAGTGCACACAGCAGCCTTTCAACATGGCTTATTAGTTATTAAGCAGGGCTGGTGCCTCCATGCTTCATCAGCTCCAGAACCACACTGTGCTCTCCTGGCATCCCCCATCCCATGGCACAAACAGTGCTGCATGAATGCTCAGCATCACTCAGGTCCAGCACCACAGAGCACTGCACAGAGACTGAGCATGGCTCACATTTGACCTGGTGAGTTTATCCATTCCAGATGAGCTTGTCCAGGACTGTCATGTTCTGGTGTTGGGGGGGCGGGGGAGACACGACAATGACAACAGTACTTAAACTACTTTTTCTTTTTTTATTTTCTTGTAAAATGTCTCAACTAGCTTATTACAAGATCATCTCATCATCTCATCGTGAGAAAGGTTAAGCTAAAGTCAGCTAGAAAGCAGCTAGTGTAAATGCAAGGTTGCGCCCAGTTTCTGAGGTTTTCAGTTTGAAGTCTCTGTGAAACACTGTGAAGCTCCTAAGGGGAAACATTCTGCATTCACAAGACATGAAATAAGGCTTTCTATGGGAGCTGTTTATAGAATTAGCTGTCACTTACTATAAAGCTCCCAGAACCTTTCCAGGGTTTGAAAATAGCCACAGAAGTAAAATACTGAGCTGTATGTGTGGTAGGTTTGTTTGTTTTCTGTTCAGGGTGACAGCAGTCCTGGGGAGGAACACCTTGTGGGGCATGTCTGCTTTTTTGCTCCATGTGCCCATAAGGAACCACTCACAGGTGTACAGGCAAAGCAGAGATGTGTGAAAAAAGCTGGGCCAGCCTCTTCTGCATCCACAGAGCTTACTGGTGTGTTCCCATGCAGAGGTCCAAGTGCCTGGGTAGGGGAAGGTCTTGGTACTGGCTGGGTAACTCCAACACCACTGGTACCCAAAACTGAGGCAAGGAGAGGCAGTGGAAACATTGTAATCCCTCTTAGAGCCAGAACAGTGACCAGAGTGCATTTGCTGTAACAGCATGCTCTTTTTCCCATGTTTTCCCTGAAGGCATCAATGGATATTGTTGTATTGTATTAACGATAACAGAGGAAAACATTGGCTTAACAGAGGTACCTGACATAGCTTTGCCCCTGTGATACCATTAACTTGGAAAAGCAGCTCCTGAACACCAGCAATGTTTTAAAACCCATGCTGACATACCAAACTTAGTTCCAATTTTTTACAAATTGCAGCCACACATCACAGTTTGAATCAGACAATCCCATGCTGCATGCCTGAGGACAGCAGTGAAGAATGGGACTTCTCCCTCCAGCAGTACCAGCATTTATCTAGCAAATGTACCTCTAATACACAGTAAAGACTGCTCTGTAACATTCATGTCTTGGAAGTATTTCAACACGTGTCATTAGAAGGCAGTGTATTGTTCCTGGGGCAATTTTAGCCCTACTAAAGTAAGGAAGAGTTGTCAGGGCATCGCACCAGTTTAAATCCTGAACCTGGAAAAAAAAAAAAAAAAAAAAAATGAGGAGCAATCACCAGAGCCAAGTCTCACTGCAGTGGGAATTTATTCCCCAAAATAATGATGCTCTTTTGAAGCCAGAGCAGAGAGCTTGTAAATCCCAGAACAGCAACCACCCTACTACTACAAAAGACTTCCAGATTGCTGGTGCTCTGCACATAGACACACCAAGGGGTGCATACCTGCCCCTGGGGCTGTCTGAGGTGCGTGTCCATGGTAGCATGGGGTAAGTAAAGGACTCAGCAAGATCCTACATCCTTTTTCTCTCTTTTTTTTTTTTATTTCATTATGTTTTTAAAACAATCATATATAGGCATATAGGAGAAGCATTTATATTCAAGACTAAATAAAAAACTGCTGTGTTTATTCTACGCTTTCAAAGAAATGCACATAATATTTTTCTAGACATGAAAGTTTAACAATGCTTTTATTGAAGCCAGCTGACTGCTGAACATGTGATTGTTTATACTGAATTAACAACACATGATAATTTGTTTCTCCAAAAGTTCATCACTTTGAACATGCAAATGAACTGGATGTTTTCTGTTCATTCAATGAATTAAATGCTTTAAAAATTTTAAAACCTGGGTGACTTAAATCAAAACAAATGGTACCCATTTTAAGTTAGCTGGGTTCAATCCTACCTTCCCACATAAAAACAGGCTCCCTTTCCCTTGATCTGAAACAGAATTGTAGCTGATGACAGCAAATCTGAATATGAAAAATATGGATGTGCTACTGACTCCAGGGGAAAGAGTCTCTAATAGTTTATTGGATTTCCTGTGGCAGCTCTTTGATCAGGAAAAAAAATAATTAAGTGATTTTAAAAAATCTGTCATCAAGTGAATGGTGCTGTTGTGATATATTGTATTAAAATACAAATTTAAAAGGGCTTGATAAAAGGAAGAAATGAAAACAGAAATACAGGAAACTACTCTGCAGCTTTTTATCATGTGGGAGTTAAGTAGTAAGCAAAAATGAATCTAAGCTGTGCTATCTGAACATAACTGCTATCTTTCTGAATGTCTGGGGGTGTTATATCTTTGGGGGTGGTCTGTATTCACCACCTTGTGCTAAAGCTGATTTCAGTGTTACATTTCCGTTCTCTTTTGTTTGACAGATGAACAGGCTGACTCCTCTCCAACAGAAGACAAAAGAAGGAAATGTACACGCACTTTTTGGGTAGTTCAGGGTATAAGAGGGGTTTATTCCCTTCTTAACAGGGAGAAATTTCTGTCCTTCAGCAACCACCTTTTGTATTGTTCACTACATATGTCTTGGTTACTCTGAGAAATATACTGAAAATGTAAATGCCCAGATGTTTGGTGTTTATTTGTTGGTGTGTTGGTTTTTTTCAATAGTAAGTAATAGTAAGCCAGTCTATTCCCACATATTTTATTTCCATGCTATACATTCTCCCAGCTGCGCTTTAATGTACAGAATCGCCTTATGAAAAGTGGAGTTACAGGACCCACCCCAGAAGAAGGGTTGACCCATAACATACTCCATGTCACAGCCACCTCATTCTGCACTGAAAAACTGCAGTAGCCTAATATGGTCAGTGAAAGCATGAAGTTTTAGCCATACAACTAATAGGTAGACAAGCCCTGCTGTGGACACTGTAGTATCAGCAAAGGCCAGGAGCCCAAACTATTCCCTGCTGTCAAAGAGCTGTACCACCACAGCCGCTTTAGGGTTAGACAAGTTGTAACTTCCTTACAATTGACATGTGTTATGCAAGACCAGGTCTGCTCTACAGATTTATGCTGGCAGTTACACCTAGAGGGGAAAAGAAAAGTTGCATCTCGTATTGAAATGACTGTACTGCCATGCAGATGATACAAAGCCACAAAAGGTCTTCCCATACAGGAAATGTCTAACCACCTCCAGCAAAACACCACCATAGGCAATATAAACTATCTGCTCTCAGCAACATTAATGTCCTCTGAAATAAGGACCAAAGGCCGGATACCTTGAAGTTCCTCTTTCAGTCCGCTGTCTTGCATGGAAGCTGAAGCTTTTCAGCTCAAGCCTAGGCACGTGGCTGACCTCCAACAATGGGTGATGGGAATCCTACCTTTGGATAAATTGTATTTCAGGAGAAAAAAAAGATCTTTGCTCAAGAGGGTGCCCAACAACGCACATGTGTCAAGAAGAGAATTTTAACTACTGTTATGGCCATTAGGAAAAAAAAAAAAAAAAGAGAGAGAGAGATGGTATGTGTAATATGTGCCCTCCTTATAAACAGCACATCAGCAGTATATGTGCATTTACACAGCTTCAGCATATATGCATACTTGTTATCAGTACAACATTTTCAGATCTCAGACATTAATTATAGGAAAGCCAGCCCTATTTGATGATAAAAGAAGCTGTTCTTATTCCCACTGTGACACAGTGACAAAATTCCTAATGAATTCAAAAGGAAGCAAGAATAAGTTAAGCAAGCAGGTGACCTTTCCCCGACCCCCTTACAGTTTTAGCTTCTTAGATCTAATATTTATGCATGAAGACCAGCATCATGAAATAATAATACCTTCAGCTTCTGACTAACCATGAGTTTGAAGAAGTGAACGGAAAATAAAACACAAAGAATCCTTATCATAAGTTTGGAGCAGTGAGAAGTGGCATAGCACAAAACTCCTGTGCTGGAGGTCAGATTGGAGGCAAGCCTCCTGCTCCAGTACTGGGCTGAAACCAAAGGGATGTGCCTGCAGATGCACACGTGGGAGCCTGGCATCTGAAGAAACCAAATAAAATTATTGCTTATGCAAGCCTGATTATCCAGTCTTAATAAAGAAACTGTGTTCCCCATGTATTTCAGGATCCTTTTGTTCCTTTAAGTTTGTCTTTTTTTTAATGTTTTAGGATGATAAGTTTGGCTTAGATTATGGGAAAAAGAAATGATGAAAAATATCGTAAGAATTTCTGTCAAGCTGTCCAGAGAAAATGCAATTTTTAATAGTTCTGTGCCTATTTTTTTTTTCACAGAGATGAGCCTAATGTTGGGGGAGGGGGCAGGGCAGAACAGGAAGGGAGCTCAGTAAAATTAAATCAAAGCCAAAGCAGTCAACACTGCATGCTTTCCTTTCAACACCACTGAAGACAGTGGCTCTGGTCTTGTGGGAAGCCTAAGATCCTTAAAATGCACTATAAATGCAACCTGAGAAGTGGTGCTAGCAGGTTTTTAGGATGTGTGATAAACACCACGAGCCCTGAGGCAGTTGCAGATGGCTTTGGAGCCAGGCAGTGGCAGCATTGCAAGCACTGCCTGGGGTGCGTGCACAAAGCGCAGCCTTGCAGCAGGAGGTGAGTGCATCCCCCACCCACCCTTCTGAAGGCACCATGCTGTCCCCACCGTGCTGTCCCCACCAGAGTCTCTGTGGGAGCAGCTCCTCACTCAGCACAGAGAGTTTCTTTACGACTGGTGGAAAGAACACACTCAGGAAAAGCACAGCTATTAGTTTATAGACACAGGAAGTCTTACCAGCAAAGGAAAGAGAACAAGACCCTGGGTGTCTGGGATTGGGTTGCAGAGACCTCCAGCTCTTTGCGTGCAAGAAAGCAAAGACAAGACATGACCATCCCCAAATCACAAAGAGTAGGTGTAGACTGAAGAACATGCACTTTGCAAGTACAGATTTCTAATGAGTTATATCCTGCAAAGGACCACAGAGAGACAAAGGGAAAATACAATGTGCAGTGTGGTATTTCCTCCTCTGAGATCTCAAAGGATCAACACCTCTTATATGTACTGTATGCACATATATGTAATCTGTTTCCTCTTTAGTTCACAAATATGTTGGTGGTACCTTCCACTACTCTGCAATTACGTCTAGAGACCAGCCCAACTCCCTGGCAGTTAAACTCACATTAAAGAAGTAAAGAATACTACCTTAGAAGTAGTCCAAATGCAGGCATCCATTTTCTTCTTATTATTATTTATTTTAGAAATCATAGTTTGAAAACTGCCTCAAGTATCACTTCTCTTGCATCTTTATGCCAGAGACAAGCTTAGTGAAACCCCACTGACATCAAACGAATTGCATCAGGAACAAACATAGCCCATTAAAATGCTACTATTCCCATTCTTCCTTTTTAAGAAGGAAAAACCTGCCCTTAGGCTAAAATGTTTATATAGCAGAAGTTAGTCCCAGACTTCAAATAGCTGAATGGGGATCTGCTGCAAGAAGGGATTATAATGGAAACAGCCTCAGAGCTCTTAATGTTGCAGGCTGGAGAGGAAAGGCTTCAAAGCCATATGCCGAACTTCTGTGCTCAAAACTACTATTAAACAAAACCCAGTTCTGAAAATATGATATTCTGTACAACCACACTTAAGAAAACAGTATTTTAACAAATGTTTCCCCTAACCACTGTGTGGCCTATTGGGACACGATTTCCCAAAGAGCCACATAAATGGCACAGACCAACCTTTACTCTTGGATTTGATATTCACAGCTGCTGGCATAAGTCAGTTCCTAACCCACTATTACTCCTCGCATCCTTCAGGACCTTTCCTCATATATTATTTGAGATATCACCCACACAAAGTTTGTAACCCCACTGAGTTTACTACTCTTGAGTAGGGGCAGGGAGAGAGATGCCATCAGACTGATCAGACTACCCCTGCCCCAGGTTACAACCATGCTTGAATTTTGCATCAGCTGCCGGCTGAAGCAGAGGAACATACACATCCCTGCAACAGCATCTTGTGGTGGGGCAGGGAAGACAGCTGAGGACAATATGCTTTTAAGCCACTTCAACAGCAGACGCCTACGTGCAGGCCACAGGGTGTTTTCTGAATGCTCTAAGGGGATTGCTTTTGATGGGCCACCAGTGGAAACAGGATGCATGACTTCCAAAACCATGCAAAAATTCTTTTCTGATCACATTTGATGCCTGGCTCTGACCCAGCACTTGTACCTTCTTGTACATCCATATGTTTGCCATAATCAACTCTCTCACGTCAGCTAGGAGCAGAATGTCACAGCATAAAAGTTAATGCTGATGGGACATTATCTCCTACTGCAGTTGCCTTGGGCGACAGGGGAAAAAAAAAAAAAATATATGAGCTAGCAATGTGCTTCTGCCTCTAATACCTATGAGTCCAACCAGAAAGGATAAACAGTCAGAATTTTCCACTAAAATAAACAGTACTGACATTTAAATATCATTGTTAAAGTTAGAGATGACTAACTAAAAGAGCAGAAAGATATTGGCTGTAAGTTTTTCAGTAGTACTCTAAACAAAATGTGCTCTAAGCCTCCTGGTCAGTAAGGAGAAATAACACCCAGATTGGGCAAAATGCTGCAAACTGTGAGCAAGAACAGCGGGTCTTTTAAAATGAAATAAAATTAAATGCTATTGATTGAATGCCATATTAAAAAGTTTTTTTTTTTTCTTAATGTATTTACTGCCCAAACACCAAGTAGCTGATACATTTATTCAGGAAATCAGCTCTCTGTTCACCTCAGGATGAATACCTGGCAACAGAAAGTCAGGGGCGAGGTAGCAGAGCTTCACCCCTGGGCCCTAGAGATGCGACGCACAGTGCATCGGCTCTCAGCATAACACAATCCTTGCACAACTGTGCAGGCAAAACAGCCAAACCACTGCTAGAAAGAGAAGTTATTTTAAAAGAAGGTTACTTTCCTGATTCATGTTTCCAAGCAAAAGGTAGATCAAGCAGAACCACCTCAAAAACAGCAGCCCTTTTCATTATGATTTTGCTAAATCAACATCAAAGTGCTAAGCTCATTTCTGGTATGAGGGGCAAAGTCCTCCACTACAAAGACCAGCACCTAAGGAGGGCAGTGGTCCCTTTTCAGGCATATTTGGGAAAGCTTCCTGCTGACTTCAGGGGCAAAAGGATCAATAAAGCTTTTAACCACAAAAGCCAGATCATTCACCTGAAAATCTCAGGCATGTTGGCTTGTGGGCTGTCAGCTCTTATTCTCACTGTCAGCAATTTGGCTTACAGCCGCCTTCAAAATTCTAGTTTGAATATTTCATGTAGACTAACAACAAAATATCTGATAGTGTGGGAGCAGAATACAGGATTTTAATGAACCAAGTATGACATCTGAGACGGCACAGTGGAAATGATAGAAACTGAGTCACTGAGCATATGGTGCGTCATATTCCAAACAACGAACACCTCAGGATGAATCAATTTCTCTGTAAATAATAACACAACCTCCTGATTACGGGATCAGAGCTGTGGGCAACTCATCACCTCTGAATTTTGTCTGTTATCTCCAGGCTTATTACACTGCTGAGCAGAGATGGTGCAATAAGTTCCCAAGAAACTATATTATATTAGGAATAACCATATGGTAAGAGCTAACTGCAAGTGAGCAGGCTGCTTGCCAGCTTGAAGTCCAGTGCTTTCAGCCTACTGGCTCTTCCTTGTCTTAATGGAAAATAATTTCTAAATATTTATTTTCACATTCCTTGTTGGAGCACACATAAGCCTGTCCTAGACCTTTGTTCCAAAATCTCAACTGCCTTATGGTCATGGCCACACTGTGAGAGTTTTGTGCTTCTTCAGGCTGGTGCCTTCACTCTGCTTGTCCCACACAGCTCCTGGACAGACAGGTTGAGACAGACTCTGTACAAATGGCCACAGTGGCAAGAAAGGGAGACCTCACAAACCTTTCCAAAGTTTAACCATCACTGCCAGAAGCCTCTGTGGTGGACAGGCCATCCCACAGCCTGCAAGCTGTGCTGGGGAGCAAGTTACAGCTGGCTGGGTGTCTCAGAAAAGTGCCATTATTTCCTGACCCCATGGCACTGTGTTCCCACAGTCCGCTGCTCAGGATGGTTAAAACCCTACTCTGTCCCCAGCTATGTCTTTCCATTTCTGACTTTCCATCCTTCTCCTCACTCCTTGCTCAACTTCTCAACTCACTCTTGAAGTCCCCTCCAGCATCTTCCCATTTGCACTCCTGCCTTCCACTTGGCTTGCATGAGCATCCTGAAGCCCCTCTTTGCACCCTGCTTTCACACTGAACCAAATCCTTACGCTGCCACCATGATCCTCCTTCAGTCAAACCTTTCTGCCCATTGCCCCCTGGCTGGAAGAACCTCATCTGTGGTTCTTGAGCTTTCAGAGCTGACTCCAAAGCTTTATCCAAAGCATTACCATAACAACCCAGACCCAACTACCTGTCAATTAGTTTTGTGAAGACAAATTCTTTCATCAAAGATCTTTACAGACTGTCATCATTCTTGTTTCTTCATTACAGGGATGAGAGAAAGAAAATGAGAAATTCAAACTATGTTCAGCCCTATTTTTTGGTATCTCAGATAAAACTGAAACTTCACCATCTCTGTTTATATTACTCTTATTTTTTATAAAACCCAGCTTTCTGGTTCAATCCTTAAAATTGTATGTATCTTTGCCTTTACCCTGACTTTTTTTTTTAATGATGGGTTATAGGCCAGATCAGATATTCATACCTTTATGACACATGGTAAATAAAAAACACAGTTTCTTTTCCCACCAGATTTTTGCCAGAAATAAAGAATCACACAGATACTTTGTGGGGAAAACATACACAAACACACACACACACACACACACACACACACACACACAAAGCAAACAAAACAAAACAACAACAACAACAAACACCTGTTTAGCTGAAGCTCCACTAATGTATGATGTTAATGCACAACTAATCCTGGTTTTGACTTTTTAAACAGTAGAAATGAAAAATATTGTGTAGGCTCATTTTCAGGACTTATTTTGTAAATAATAACTTGACAGTTTTCAAATGTTTCCTATAACGTAGTTGACATGACCTCCTTATCATCAGCACCAAAACTCTTATAAAATGATACACAGCAGCCATCATTACACAATTGTTGCAAAGCAGTATACAACAGACTCATTACAAATTAAATCTTGGAAACAAGTGAATGGTTTCTAATGGCTCTTTATTCATCAGAGATTCCCTCATGTCTGAAAGAAGCATGTTTAATTCATGAATTCCCTATTTATCCCCAAAAAGGAGAAATACAAAGTCAGCCTTGACCGACTGGACAAAAATCTACCTTCTCAACCAAAAATCTCTAAATGGAAATATTTAATCTAGACAGAATTACAAAATCTCATGTACAGCCCAGTTTTCTGGTATCTCTAGAAGTCTGGGTCCTCCATCTCTACCCAACATTTAATTTGCAATGCACTTGCATTGCCCTAACAAGTATTGTTTGCATGGCAAAGAAAGATCATAGACTTGAACCATTTTGGAGGAAAATGCTGCTCCAACAGGAGAAGCTGCAGCCTATCATTAGCCAAAATTGCTCAATACTAGGAGGAAACACAAGGCCATTGGGAAAAACAAATGAATAAATAATTAAATAAATAAATAAAATAAAAACATAGAACATTCAGTAGATGTTTCACTCATTTAATTAAACCTTTACCAACACAAACTTGACCACGATCAAAAGCATTGCACTCCTCTACCTAGTAGATTACTTGTCCTCTGAATTCTCAAAGACAGGTAAGAAATATTAACCTGAAGAGAAAATCAAGACTTAGATACAAAATGCACATGCTCAGAACTTCTAAGACTTATAAAAAAATCATAAAAATATTTTTTTTTTTGCTTACAGTATTCTTTGCAACAGAAGAAATATTCTTTGGAAGAGAGAGAAGTGTTTATGAAGCATAAACAATTACTGTCTACTAGCATGGAGTTCAAGAAGAACTACATCAGCTAGAAAGAAGAGAAAAGAAAAAGTAAGTGTGGATTCTTATCTTAAGATTTTTCAGCCATCTTTTGAGGTCCTGCTCATCTAAACTGTGAGGTAAGCTCGCCTGCAGGGTACATGGAAAAGAAAGGATGATACCAGCTTTAGAGAATTGTGTCCAGAAGACTTAGGATCCATTTCTGATACCTCTCCTGACATTCTTTATAGCCTTGGGCAAGTTACATAATTTTTCAGTGTAATTTCTGATGAAGCATATAACGTGGATTAGCTACGTGTTTCACACACCTATTTCAATAACATCAGTATCCACGGAGAGATAATTTCCTCATTTGTTTGGATGGCAACATCGTTAATCTTTATTTATTGCCTATGAAACATAGTTTTCCATGGCCCTAAGCATTTGCAACTCCTCCTGATCCCAGCCCAGCACTTCTAAAACAAACCTTACACACAGTTAGAAAAGTCTGACATCACACAAAAAGTTCAAAAGCAATGCGAAAGGCTAATTAGTTCTTCAGAAGTCACTTCAAAGCTTGTGTGTCATAGAAAGCCAGGACAACAAAGGGCTGGGTTTCACCAAATTAAGCTAAGGATTAGAAGCAAAACAGAATTGGCATAGCCAGAAAGGAAGAACTCAAATCCTGCTTTCATGGCCCAATCCTGCTTTCATTGTGCTGTGTAGTACCGAGCTGCAGCAAAAGTTAGTGGGAACAGAGCAACACTAGGTCAAACTAAAAATCCATCTATTTTAGTAACTTACTTTGAGCAATGTTAGTGATATACGTCTAAAAAACAGGACAAATAGTGATCTCTCTTGCTCTGGTCTAGCCTGAGATCTCTAAGCATGAGGAGATCTCTCTCAGGGTTCCTAACTTCTTGAACCACTTTTGCAACCCTGAATTCGATTCATGAAAAACTGAACTGATTCTGAAAATCCTAGTGTCTTTTGGCAGTCTTTGCAGAATACATTTTCTAGATACTGTTAATGGGGGTACAAAAATGAGAAGCAAAGACATGTCAGTATTGTAAAAGCTGACACAGCTGGAGAACAGGCCTGAAGAGTAACTAAGGCTTCTGAAAAGGCATGAGGGTGAGTTCCTAAAAAAATCATTAGACATACTGACAATTTTTCTGAGCTTTTTATATAAAACACTAGTGGGTTCTATTTCTTCCAAAACAAAGTATTCTCTTTCTCTCTCGCTTCCTCCATTTCTCTTTTGTCTGATGCTTAAAAATCCTCTCATTTTCCAAAATAAGACTTTTTTCCTCACAGCAGTAAGTGATAGATGGGGAAAATTGCATGTAATTAAATCTTATTACAAAGATAAAAACCTTTTCTCTTTAAAGGAAAATACAAGGTATATCAACTGAATTCAGTAAGGAAGAAAAAAAAAAGAAAAAAAAACAGCATTACAAAAATTATCCTTTTTTCAAAAATCTCATGGAAAACTTGATATTTACAATACAATAGTAATTGTAAAATTTACAATACCAAAAAAAAGATAGTGAAGAGTGAAGAGATATGAAAATGGCTATCAGACAGTGTTCTCCAACACTGCCTGTGTTCTCATATGAAGGTACCTTTTAATAAGCACTTTGTATTTTTGATTTGCATGCAGAAAGCTCAAAAATATTTTATGATTGTATGGATCACTTTTGAATAGAGTACAAGAGTCATAAGTTTATTTCTAAAGACAGCATGTCTGGGTACACTGGGTTCCACCCTGAGCTCTTGTATGCTGATTAAATTACTACATAATAATGTACAATTTTCTTCTTATCTGCATTCAGCAGCCAAAATGTTGTCCTTGTTTATACTTGTGTTTATGTTAAGCTTACAGCTATGTCACTTCCAGCATCACTTTGTTATATGTATACTACTTGTCCTCTAAGTCCAGTATCTTCCATTCTCTAAATACACAGCCTTTCTGATTAGAAGAATAAGCATTTTTAAATTCCAAAACTGTATTTTTTAAAATATAAAAAATATAGGGAAAAACTATAAATACCTTTTTTTTTTTTTTCTTTCTCTGAGATTTATTCACAACAGTTTGATAACTACATGTTCGTGTTGTTATTTACACAAACTCAGCTGGCACCGAGGCACTGGAGGTTCTCCAGAGGCCAACACAGGGAAGGCTGCAACTTCTGTTATTCTGGAATAATCCATGTGTTCGAGGACAGACACACCACATGACACAATACTCATTAAGATAATCAAAATCTCTGGTTTTCTTCTAGTCCTTTGTGAGAAAGCCGGTCAGTTCCCTGAAGGGTGATTTAGGGGAAGAACATGAGAGGACAAAGCAGGCAATGTTACCTTCATCCCCTGGAAAATAGGTACATTCCAGTCTGGACACAGACCAGGATTTGGCTTCATCCAATTACTTCTGACAAAGAAAACTGCAGATTTGCTTCACATGGAGTCTGTACGTGGAGACTTTTATCAAAACTACCACTTAGACAGCCTGAGAGTGAGCAACTGTTGAAAATATCTGTGCCTATGAAATAAGATCTTTTGTTCAAAGCACACTATTTCCACTTCTTGCGGATTAAAGTATCTCAAAATCTGCCACAAACCTTCTTGACCCTTTGCTTCTCACAGATGACGAAATACTATACAATTTAAGTGAGCACGTACCGATAATCTGCTTTGGAAATATGTGCTCTTACCCTGGGAATTCTGAGAGACATCTAGTTCATTTAGTTCCTAAAATATTTAGGATAGATCACAAATTTTATTTCCTGGTAGTCAGATGAAATACATCAGCCATCATTCTGATTTCTTGAAATAGAAAACAGATGAAATCTCCCACGTTCAAAATTGTATATTAAATCAATTTATCTGAAAACTACATATCTTACTGTGCAAAAGCATAAAAGGGAAAATGTGGAACAGTCCTAATTATCATAAATCAAATGGGACTGTCTTTTTATCTTTGCTGTAGTCTAAATACCGAAGAGATAGATAATTATAGCTGTAGAGCACTCTACATTATCATATCTATAGATATTATGTAAATAGGAAAAAATGAATTTCAACTATTATTTTCCATATATTATAAGAGATATAATAGGAGGCAATGTAGAAATGTAAGATATAAAGATTACTGTACATGAAACGTACTCCTCTCCTCTACAGAAAGCACAAAATAATAGGTACAAGTTAGTGTGTGTTTTTCAGCGATATGCAAAGAGCAGAATCATTCGTCCTTCAAGTCATGCTCAGCTGAGCAACACACAGTGATCAGTCATTATCAGGGAGAGCTATGGACCAACGATGTTTTAGGTGGCATTCATTTCACCCAAATTTGGTCATCTAGAAAAGCAGGTGTTCTGTCAAACAGGGTTACCTAGGTTACCTCCATAGTTATTGAAGAGTGATATGGACCCCCAAAGGACAGTTCAGTCTGTGTATCTTAAGAGGAACAAATTAACATTTAGAATTGGTTTTATCTGTGCACTGGCAACAAAGGGAACCGAAGGTGATCTACATATGCTAAAATCCTAACTTTCAGTTGATCCCTGTTCGTTTTGCCTTCATCTTTGTGAATCCCTTGCCACTTGGCTTCCTCCACAATCATGGGACACACACATCCTTCTGGCACACCCTAAAGCCCACCAGGCATCAGTTTATGCTTTGTTACTATTTTCATGCATGCTGTGCAGACAAGAATGCTACATAAAGATCTCCCAGCTCTAATATACATGTAGAATGACCTTCAGATTCTTTGGACCCTATGCAACCCCCGCTCCTGCAACAATGGAGAGACTCCCATTGGCACCATCTGGTGCAGAATGAGCCCAGATAAGAAGGAAAGCCTGAAAGTTATCCTACCCCCTAACCAAGAGGAATATCTGGTTTACAAAATTAAACATTTCATTTTTAAACCTATTTTGTCAAGTTTGCTTAAAGGTATTAACATTATAAGAACACTTTAGAGAAAACAAAAATAAATAATCACCTGAAAAAAATTACAATCCTTCTGAGTATAATTACATCACATTCCAGGGACTGGAGACATATGTAGGAGTTGGGGATAGTTGAAAGGTTGAAAAACACCCTTAACAGCATCCTTTTCTTTTGCAGAAAAGCACTACAGAATGAAACAATAATGTGAGCCACCAGTGGTTTAAAAACTAAGTTCTGCTTTTGGAAGTTCAAAATGAGAAAGTGATTATTCAGACATCATCTTTAAATGAGAACTTAATGTATCCCAAAACAGATGGTTCACAGTTAATGTTTCTTGTATCTAAAATAATTTATTCAGTATCACAAAACAACAACTTTCAACAGCTGCTGAAAACAAACACTAATTATAGCAGGGGCATATAACCATTCATTGTGCCCCAAAATCATTAATAAATCAACATGCACATTCAGAGATGACAGCAACAGTCACAATAAATGGTACCCTGTTTTGTGTATGTGTGTTTTTAAACTAAACAGACTTCACCATCTGTGGTTAATTATTCTGGGATCATTGCCATTATTTTATTCAAGATTTGTTATCTGGTTTTAATAAATTAATAAGGTGTTAGAAGAATCCTTATTCAAATGGAAAGAATGCATCACTACTGTTTATACACCGATCCTGATATTCTATCAGCTTCCATTCTTCCTTTCAGAAGACATCAGACATGACTCTTAACATGCCATGTGCTTAATTACCTTACTAACATTTGTCTAGAAAAGCATTTATGCTACTGCAACTAAACCCTTACACTTCCTATTTCAGCTTCCTCTGACAGACTTCTCTGGTTGAAGTCCTATTCAAGAAAGAAGCCAAGAAGACAGAAGAACACAGAAGTCACTTAAAATCTGGGAATCCTTCTTAGAACACATCTAGGATCAGAGACAAATATGAGACGGGCTAAAGGAAGGGAAGCTCACCTTTAGTCATCTAAAAAGCCTTTGCAATTCCTGTAAAAATCTGTCAAACTAGGGTAATTTGCCTATCAGGGGCTTGCTGCATAAGCTTAAGCTGCTCACAGCTCCAGCTGGTGCCCCAGTTGCACATGTTCCAGATGCAGCTGAGATCCTCTGCAGCCTTCAGCATCATGTCTTTGTCTGGGCTGGTCCATGAATTGGGCTCTTGGCTTTAGCAGGAACAGCAGGAGGCAGGCACTGAGAGCCACGTGGGAGTCACCAATGGTCTATGACCACCCTGTTGATCTTTGTGTGGCATGGAAGTAGGGTTTGTGCTGGCCAGTAGGAAGGGTAAGAGCCTCAACTGTAAACAGCAAAGAGACAGCAAAAAGAACTGACTGGGACAGGTACTCTGCTCTGCTTCACAAGAACTCTTCCCTGGCTTGCTTCCTATGCACCTCCAAATAGCACATAAATAAAGCTATTCTTATCAATAATAATAATAACAACAGATTAAGAGAAAAAAGAAAAGAAAAAAAAAAAAAAAAGCATCACCTGCTCTGCTCTTCAGCTTCAGAAGTCAAGCTGCTCAAAACATCTTTCTGGCATTCCTTAAGTTACATGTTCTTAACCTTGCAACCCTAATATTTCCTAGTACTTCATTTTTACATAGTTGTTTTTTTGTGTGAGTGCACTATCATATATAAATAAATCAGAAAAATAGTCAATGCATTAATATTTAAGTAGTAATGGATCGGGTCAGGGGCACTCCCTGGAGAATTAATAATGGGGAAGGAGAGATGGGGCCCAAGAAGCTGAGGACTATTAGCAGAGCATTAATTACCTGAGAAATGTCATGGGATGAGGTTGTCATTTGTCTAGCAGGGATGACTGTGTACATTAACTCTGGGGGGTTAAAATCTGTAAAGCATGCATAGAGGAGAATGTGTTCTGCTCCTAAGCTTGGCAGTACAAGAGTACAGGCACCTTCACTGCTACACAAAAGCAGAAGGGATTAGACCTTCCTGTCTGAAAGTAAGCAGATTGCCCCCGAGCAAAACTGAGCATCCCCTGCACTGAACTGAAGCAGCAGTTTGAAAACATTGACTCTGGCTGATTTAATTTGGTATAATCCCCTGAATCTATTAAATTAATACCAGCTGTCAGACGTTTTTCTCTGTGTTCTGTTCTCTGCTTGCACTTTTTATGCCTGAGTCTGAACATTGTACCAGTTTGGCTATTGCTTACATCAGATAATTTTGTCTTGTATCTTAAATTAGCCTGGGGCAAGAGATCTCAAATCAGTATCTTCTCTGATGTCATGCACAGATTTATATAATCCAATGGGGGAAATAAAAATAATTATTTTATTTTATTTTATTTTATTTTATTTTATTTTATTTTATTTTATTTTATTTTATTTTTTAGTTTGTGACAGAGAGAAATTAACTCAAATTCTTGGACTTTCTTAATGATTCTATTTTAATACTAATAAATGCAACATATGTGTTGGATCTAGAAGGAAATACAGTATTGTATACAATGCTCAAAATGATCCCATCTGGAGCAATGTGCCACAACAACACTTCTGAGAATACGAGGAGTAGATATTTATTTATACTCACACATACACATACACACCATTTTTCATACATTGCTTGCCGAGTGAACAGAAGTTATGCTAACATTTTTAGATTTCAAGAAGATCTATACGCAGTCATGATTTAGAATAACATTCAATTAAGCAAACATCAAGAAAATCTTAAAAGGAAAGGCTTGGGAGGGTAGGAGGAAAGGGTATGCAATCCCCAGTGACCTTTGCGATGTAATCTTTGGGGTGAAGCCTGGATGCTGCTGATGTCAACAGGAGCTTTACCTTTTGCATTTTGGTGGGCTCCAGGTACCACTGGAGAGAGGTGGAGGTGACACACATCACTGTAGGTACTTAGCCCTAACCTATGCTCTGGCATGAACATAAAGCCCAAATTACTGGGGAAAAAAATAACAATAAAAATAATAATAATAATAAGTAAAAATAATAAAAAATAATAAATAAGTAAAAAGCACCACACATAGTTAAGCAGATCTATTCTGTGTTTAAAACCAATAATAATATCTCTTAAGTCTTGAATAAGTGAAAGTACAGCAATCTTTTCTCAATCCGTGGCAGTACTTATCTCAGAGACTGCCATGCAATGTTATGACACCTGTGTAGCTCTGAGACCAAGGCTTTCTGCAGCAGACATCAACAGTGCTTTGCTTGTGTACAGCTGCAAGGAAGGGTTGCAACCTTGCCTGGCTCCTATCATCACAGAGAAGATAACACTGCTCAAAATTAAAACTTTACTTGAGCCCCCACACTCACAGCAGGCAGCATGCTGAGTCTCTGAGCTGCTTTTGTTTTATCCAAGCAGCAGAAAGAGCATTCCCATAGCAAACTGTTGCTCTCTCCGCGTGTTAATCAGCAGCAAAAACAGAAAGGAAGCTCAGTGAGGAGTTGTTTTCTGCTACTGAAGCACCAGGTAACACTGCCAGCCAAGTGTATACAGACATTCCTGTAAGCCTGCTCATATCAGATGAAAAGAACAAGGAGAAATTTTATCTTGGTTCCTTTAAGACCTATGCAAAATCTAAGTCATCGTAGAGGAAAGTGCAAAAACACGTCTTCTGTGTAATTTCATCATCTTCCAGAACTACTTATAGAGTTACACTGAAGGTAAATATTTACGTACTCCAAAGTCTGAGTAAATTACTCAGATTACTCAAGGCTGAACATCTATAAATTAGCCAGATGCATGACCAAATACAAAATTATTACTGGACCAAATTAACGCATATTAGATTACTGAATGGGAGTCAGCATATGTCCAAACAGCCACTTGCCTGTACAAAATAATGAGATATGTATCCATAATTCCAGTCAAAGAAGCTGGCAAGAAAGAGAAATGAAGACTGAAGAGGAAGCAATAAGCACAGCAATGATGTGAAAACTTTGGAGATTAAGATGAGTGTGACTCTGTAACAAAAATTAAACAATTGGCAACGTGCAGCTACATAAATCAGAATGGTTCTAGTACCTCAAGGATAGATAGACAAGAACTAAAACTAATTGAAATCACAAGTATTCATTAAAGAAGATGTTAATACAGGAGACAATGAGAGGTTGGCAGCAAGGGTATAAAAAATAAAAACTATCTCAAATAAAGTGGAAGAAACACTGCAAAATTTCATGCATGTTTGATTAAAGCAGCCAGGCAAACTCCATCTCAAAATTTCTAAGGTTCTCCTCTAAGAAATCTCAGCTTTGGTAACAAACATTTTCCATAAACCTCTCTAATTAATGGAAGCACAATATGAGTGAATAATAAGAAATTAATATCCATATTCAAAGAACAGAGAGATAAAGTGAAATAGACAAGATGATATACGTTAGCCAAACCTCAGTGGCTTTTAAGGTTTTAGAGTGAATTAAAAAAGGCAGCCTAATGAAAGACAGAATGAAACAGAAACTGGAGGAGAACACAATACAAGCATATCAAAGGCAAAGCCAGGCCAAATCTATTATCATTCCTTAGGAGAAAAGCTAGCTTCCTAAAAAACAAGCAAAGGAAACAAACATTGATGAACAGACACAGTACAACCAGTTAACATCTTGTGGAAGATTATTTGTTTAATCAGAGAAAGGACTGCTGTTAAGGCCTTCTTATTGCTGTTAAGAAGGCCTGCAAGAAGCTACAGGAGAGTTGACCACAAGCTGTGCTGTAAGGAGATGTGTCACTGCAGGGAGAGTTCCCTCACATTTGTCTTAGAGCATCCATGTTATTTAATATTCTCATTAATGATCTTGGGATATAGGAGTCCACTGAGTAAATCTATCAGTGCAGACCTGAGGAGCAGGAAGGGAAAAGCTGCAGAATGCTCTTCATGAAGCAGGAGGCCTCAGAATCTGATTAACGAAAGCACTGAGCCCTCCAGGTCAGTGTTTCCTTATCCCCACAGTGATAGGCACACCTTCCTCTTTTGTGAATCAGGAAAATATCACAAAGAAGGATCCCATGCCCCTTGGCAGAAAGCATTAGGACACCAGTATTGTTGCTGGCTTTACAGAAACACAGATGCATGGGAAGACTCCACATTCTGGGTTAGAGCGGGACTGTGCCTTATACCTTGACCCTGAGCAACTCAGATGACAGAAGCAGTCAGAACAGAGCATCAAGTTCAGTAGTTCAAAGTATAAGGCAGTGTGCTCTTGTGCTGGAAGCCAAAGAGCTGGAATCAAGAGGAATGTGGGTACACTAGCTGAACATGGGAAGAGAGGCCTCCTAGGAGAGTGTCAGCACAGTTTTGTGAAGGAAGGCAAGTCTTCCTCTGCAAACCTGCTTCGGTTCTCTGGATGGATCAGTAAGCGTGTGAATGAGGGTGTCTGGCTGATATATAGTCTGTCTGGATTTCTAGTGCTTTAAGCAAGGTTTTAAAACAAGCACTTCTAAGGAAACTTAGTGACCACAACATCAGAGGCAAATGCTCAGGTTATGCTGGAAAGAGGTGACAAGCAGTGTTCAGCACAGGTCTGCCCTGGGACTTGGGCTGTTCAACCAATTCAAAGTGACCTGGAAAAAGCAATGCAGTGACAAAGTTTGCTGATACTTATTTATTCAGAGTAGTTGAAAAGGCCAATCCTCAACAATCTCAGGAGGACCTCATGAAACTGAATGACTGGATAATAAAACACAGACTAAATCCAGGGCAAACAAACATAAAGTCAGCCCCACAGAAAATAATAATAATAATAATAATAAAAATAAAATCCTAATTTCAGATGTCAGTTGATGGTTTCCAGGCTGACCATTACCATTCAAGAGCAAATTTTTGAGGTTATGATAAATTGTTACATAAATATATCAGCTTAGTGCTTGATAGCAGGATAGCAGACAAAAGAGCAACATATTAAGATTTATTGGAAAAGGAACAGAGAATGAAACCAAGAGCATCATTATGCCTCTGTACGAATCCAGGGTTTATCCACAAATTGAATACTGTGTACAGTTACACTACTCTCATCTTCAAAAGAACATAATAAAATTTGGAAGGGTTCAAAGAACAGACAACAATGATGCTCAAAGTTATGGATTGTTTCCCACTAGGAAATAAAAAAGTCAAAATTCCTCAGTCTGAAAAAGAGACAGCCAGAGAAGGGTACGGTATTGGTCTAAAAATTCATGAGTGCCAAGAAAAAGCAAGCAGGCACATATTATTCACTGCTTCTTCCAACTCAAAAATTAGAGATGTCAAATGAAACATAAAGTTATGGCCAGAGCAAAGGGAGTTGTTTCATCCTGCACTGTGGTTGACTGTGAGAAAGCTTTGCCAGGTATGTTGCAGCTATCAGAAGTCCACTGTCTTCAAGGGGAAAACGGATACATTAATGGAAAATAAATTTGCTGATGACTATCAAGCACATAGAAAAGTCATTTAGAAGTCTCTGAGATGCAAACAGCTGAAAAGATAAAGCATTAAGCGTCAAGCATTAAGCATAAAGCATTAAGCATTAAAGCATCAGCTTGTCCTTATAGCCATTTCTGGACACATCTTTAACTATCAAGAAACACACTGTGGTCAAAAAGATATTTCTCCTGGCTAAATCTTATTGCCCAGGTATGCCAAACCACACATTTAGCCACAGCTGGAGACAAGGCATCATCCATTTCAAACTGTGAGCTACCTACACAATGTAGCTGTGAAAAGCCAAATGCAGGTTTAAGATGCATTAGAATTATTTCCAGCAGTTACTGAAATAATTGTCATCATATACAGAAGAGAGAATTCTAAGTTTTAAATATAGGTTTTTTCAAGGCTTCATGTGGTGGCATTTTATCTCCCAAGTGGTAGCGCAAAGCTTTTCAGTGTGTATAAAGCTCAAACACAGACTGGCTTCTAGGATGAAGAAGACAATGGAGAACGTATCCTACACTAAAGGAATTCTGTTTCATATGGGAAGCACAGATAGAGATGGTATGTTGATCCCTATGAGGATATGTTTTCTCTGAACACATTAGGAGAGCAGATACTGTGGAGGGAAAAGAGAAGTGTAGATAACAATCATCAGTTAATACAGACTGCAGAGAGAACAAAAATTCTAATCTGCTCATGAGTAGGATTATATGACGTAATTCCTGTGACATTAGAAAACACCTATAAATCTTAACATCCTACAAGTCTTGCACCCCTAGGGTGCAGCTTACTCATCTAGCAGATTGGGTTTTCCTGTTTTTCCCTTTATTTACGCAGTGTTTACTGCAGCAAAGCTCTTCTCAACACCAATGTTCTCTGAGGCTAGAGCAATGCAAGCACGCAGCAGTGAGTGTCACTGTGGTGGTTTTATCCAGCTGGGAGGCTGAATTCCACCACAACCGCCCTCTCACTTCCCTTCTTAAAGGGGGAGAAAATCATAGAATCGTAGAATCATTAAGGTTGGAAAAGATTTCCAAGATCATCTGGTCCAACCATCCCCCTACTACCAATGTTGCCACTAAACCATATCCCTCAGCACCAGAGCCAACCTTTCCTTGAACACCCCCCAGCGACGGTGACTCCACCACCTCCCTGGACAACCCGTCCCAGTGTCTGACTGCTCTTTCTGAGAAGAAATGTCTCCTAGTTTCCAACCTGAACCTACCCTGGCACAACTTGAGGCCATTCCCTCTTGTCCTATCATTAATTATCTGCTAGTAAAATAAGATGGAAAGGGATTAACGGTTGAAATAAGGACAGGGAGATCACTCAACAGTTATTGTCATGGGCAAAACAGACTCAGCATAGCGAGATTAATTTAATTTATTCCCTATGACTAGTGAGTAGAACAGTGAGAAACTAAAAGCAAACCAAAAACACCTATCCCCAACAACTCTTTCCTACCTCCTCACCTCTAAGCAGCACAGAGGAACAGGGAATGGGGGCCACAGTCAGTCCCTAATGCTTCGTCTCTGCCGCTCCTTCCCGGTCCCTCTCTGCCCCTGCTCCCCATGGGGTCCCTCCCATGGATGCCGTCCTTCCCCAACTGAGCCTGCGGGGGCTGCCCACAGGCAGCAGCTCTCGAAGCACTGCTCCCACACGGCTCCGTCCCACAGGGTCCATCCATCCCCCAGGAGCAAACTGCTCCAGCACGGGTCCCCCACGGGTGGGTGGCAGCTCCTCCCAGACCCCCTGCTCCTGCGTGGGCTCCTCTCCACGGGCTGCAGCTCCGGCCCGGGGCCTGCTCCTGCGGGGGCTCTCCATGGGCCGCAGCCTCCTCCAGGTCACATCCACCTGCTCCACCGGGGGCTCCTCCACCCATGGGGGGGCTGCAGCGTGGAGATCTGCTCCATGTGGGACCCATGGGCTGCAGGGGGACAGCCTGCTCCACCAGGGGCCTCTCCCTGCACAGGCCACAGGGGTACTGCTGCTGCCTGCCTGCAGCACCTCCTGCCCTCCTCCTGCACTCACCTGGGGGCTGCAGGGCTGCTTCTCACTCACCTCTCCCAAATGCTGTGTAGCAGCAGTTGTTTTTTTTCCCCTTTATTCAATATGCCCTCACAGAGGCCCAACTAATGCTGCTCCCTTGCTGGTCTCTGGCCATCAGTGGGTCCCTTTTGCAGCTGGCTGGAGCTGGCTCTGATCTGACATGGGGCAGCTGCTGGGCTTTGCTCACAGAGGCCACACCAAGCATTTTGCTATCAAAAGAGAGAATTCAAAAGGAACACCCTTGTGGAACGTACCCTCAGCTTGAAATAGGAGTCAACAGCATGTACATATCTGCCCTGAACAGAGGCAATTTAACTAGCAAAATTAATCTTCCTACACACACTTTTGTAAAAACCTCAGGCAACTGCCACCATATACCTTTCTAGGATTTATCAGTCAGGAGTAGCTGGGAAGTGCTGAGCAGCCCTCCTAGGAGACCGGGCTAGGCAGCCTGCAAGGAGGGGAACAGACATGGCACCATTGAAGGCTGACTCACTGCCTCCCAGTACAAGGTCCCGTACAAGGCCCCTACACTGTTTTGTTGCCTTGGGTCTGATGGCAAGAAACATAATACCACCAACCTGTCCACAATCAGACAGTTGCCTTGGGTAGCCAGTGTAGTTCACAAAATGCTCATGATTTCCTTCAGAAATAATATGGTGTTTTCCATTCTGCATGTTGTCCTGCAGATAAGCCTTTGGTAGAAGCAGCATGGAGACCCCATGGGGCAGAAGCACACCACCTGGCAGACCACTCACAAAAGGCAGTGGCTGGGGGCTTATTGTCCAGGAAGGGCACTGCAGTATCAATCACAGGTAGTGTAATTTAGCCAACCAGGGTCTGCAGGGAGAGATAATGCCTCATTAAATCAAACAATGTAGCTGGGAAGAAGAGATGACAAAGTTCTGGACATGCCAGTACTGCTTCAGGTTATTTGGCACCTACCAGACTACATCTGGAGTGAAAATGTCTCTCTCAAGGCCTGTATTGAAATGTCATACTTTTCTAATTTCCTGATGACTTGCTTATGTTTTTGTACACAAAACACAACAGCCAGTTGTCGTACCATCCTCACAGTGTCCATAAACTGGCTGAAGCCCAGAGGATTCAGCGGAGGTAGGTAGGCTCCTAGTAACGGGAGCACCAAGAAATATGTCTCTGCCTGCATGGCATCAGTTCTTTCAGACATAATCCTATCCCATGAGCACAAGAATTTCTGGCTTTTTGGAGTGTTTAACATATGGAAGTGCAGAAAGAAAATCACTGCAGTCCCTAACAGACAAAACCGAAAATATAAATACACCTTTGTAGTGTGGTTTATTCATTTGTTTGCTCTCAAAAAAGCAAAAAAGCCCTCTACTAAAACACTTACATACCTCATGCGTACACAAAAGCTAACCGTTCCCACGAGTTCTGGGTTCTCATCCAAAAATACAGATGCAGATATATACAAGCTGCGAACACGTTTCTCCTTCTAATTGAGACTCACTTCACTTTTAGCTACGTATCATGACTTCTTCCTAAGACACAACATACATATACAGTGACTCCCCCTGCACACCCTCTCCAGGTAAGTGGACCTGGAGCCCATACCTCAACACTTTGTACTCCTGAGGCACCTACATTAACATGAACACTGGTCAGTGCAGAAAATCCTTAGTCACTTCCCATCGAGACTCAGTTTACCACTTAAAGATTAAATTTTAATAAAATAAAATAAAAATAAAAAACACTTTTGACTGAAACAGAAATCCTTGATAGTATAAAGATAACAGTATAGTTTTGTTGGTGGCAGTGGTGGTGTTTTTTGTTGTTGTTTTTTGGGGTTTTTTTTTTTGGTTCTGTTTTATGTGTGTATGTGTAAGCAAGACTTGTATATAAGTAATATTACTCACTGACTACAGCAGTGTCTGTGCATCTATTCATACCACTGTGTTACAGTCTGATAAGGAAGCAACGTAGCCTGCCTGATCTGTAAGTGCTGTAGCTCTCATCTGAACCATACACACTGATGGTATCTTCTCTGATTTACAGCCCGGCATATTCAGTTCTTATTACATACAGTCTAGAAGCACTCTGCGTTTTCCTTCCTCTGCAGTCATCCAGTGAAACAAGTGCATTTTGTCTTACCATGTCTCCCACTGTCTCTCCAGGAAAATAAATAAATGAATAAATACATCTTTAAAATAACACAATGACAGAGTATCTGTTAAATGGAAGGCTACTGGGTAAGAGTCATTTGTTCTCATGCCTGTTATTCTGTTACCAAAAATTAAATAAATTTGCCACCTGTTACCTCAAAGACCTACAGAACATGTCACTGTAGTGCTCTGTCCTTGTTGGCAGTACCAGTGATCACCGTGGAAGATTTTTTCAGACACAGCTTCAGAAAGACAAACAAATAATTAAAAAAAAAAAAAAGCTCTGATAGAATTATTGGAGTTGCCAGAATGTGCACTGGGGACACAGTCATTAAGATGTTACAGAATTAATTTCAGTCTGGAAATTATCTGTGACCTAAATGGCTTTTATAGATTACCAATTCTAATGACTTCTTTCCTAATGGCACATTAAAAGTAGTTTTCCATCATTTTTAATTAATTGTTGAAAGCAAATAAACACCCAAACATCTGATATCATAGCCTCAATTCTGTAAACCAAAGTATGTGTTTAATTTTACTCACATGAGCAACTCTTTTAACTTCATAGATACAAAAACCCCAGGAAACTAACTGCATTTGTATGTGCTTGCAAAAATCAGAGCCAAGACTCATCACCAACCTTCTCTTCTCACAAAGAAAAATATGTCCTTTCTTTTTGTTCCAGAGTGCTTGTGGTGGAGACTAGATTCATCTCTTTGTTGTTAGGTCAGGGTGGGGGAGACAGGGTTTGGAAGGAATGTGTGGAAAGAAGGCGAAAGAGTGAATTTAACATTTCACAACAATCTCCAACGAAAGCCACCACAAGACATGCCAGCACTGCCAGATGGATTGGGTAAATATGAATTTCAACAGATTTTCTCAAAGATGTGGTCCTGGTTTGAAAAGTGACTCCATAAATGTGATTGTTTATGGTTGTGGTTTATTGCTTCTCAGCAGCTTCAGCCTAGATGTGCTCTGTTTAATAGAAAAACCACAAAGCAAACAAAATCCCTTTCTTAACTAAAAATGACTTGCCAGGAGGCATTAGAATGACACAAGAAACAAATTTATCATATCCTGCCTGAGAAGTGTTTCTGAAGTTTTATTACTTTTCTTCCTTTCAGATACTTTAATTTTAGATTTAGTGTTACTTTAGGAGGTTAACTACCCGCTGTGCACAATTACAGGAATGACTACTTATCAGCAAGGTGCTGTAATTTTTATGCATATTATATACAAGTATCTGTATGGCACTACCACAAGACTTATGTGAAACCAAGCAGGTAGAGTACATCATAGTCAAGCAGAAATCAATCGTTTTACATAACTAAGTCTGCTCAGGTTTTCCTGGGATTGGGCTTGTAGCCCAGCAGATGAAAGTATATAAACCAAAGTATTATCTGAGCCAGAATAAACCATAGCAAGTTTCTGAAAGCAAATATTTACTAGATACATCTAAAGATCTGACGTATCCTTACAACCTGCAAGCCTTTATTCTGGGTTCTTACCACTAATTAAATATGTCAAAACTAGGCCCTTTCAGGAGAACAAATATAAACACAGGCTTACAAAATAAGCCACAGACCTCTTTATTGCTTTAGACCTTATTAATGAAGGGTAACAATTTGGCAGCCAGAGAAGTTATTTCTCAAAAATACCCAGCACAAGATGAACATTGGGCTGCACACAGTTACTGGCCTCTACTCAGCTGAAACTGGTCTAGTTACCAATTACTGCAGTATAGCAATGATGGCAACATTAAAGACCTCAGATAACCCTGCCTGCAGCCTTCTGCCATCTGGCTCAGGCTGCAAGGGGTCTCACGTGTCCCTCTGACCTTTCCAGTTGTTGCTTTGCAGCCAAGCAGCTGTGTGAAGTCCTTTTTATCTACCACCTGCCCAAGCAGCATTTTCCCATGCAGCATTTTCCATCTCTACTCCATATTTCCATCCTCTTTATCTCTTCTACAGACAGAGAAGATACATAGACGTTCACTGTGGGATGCTCATGGCAGCCAAGGCATGGCAAAGCACTGAAAAAAAAAACAGCAAAACACAGAGGTCTCAGCAATTACAGCACATAAATAATTACAGCCCCCAGACCTCCACATGAACACTTTGGGCTCACACTCATGCACAAACAGCAGCAAAAGAGTATTATTAAGGCTGAAAAGCCAGTATGTGCGTGGTGAAGAACACCAGGATTAGAGCTGCATTTGCAATGTAGGTGGGAATTGAATGTTTTTTTTCTAACCAAAATAAGTCCAATGTTTTGGAACTGCTTCTCAGCTTGATTTCAGGTAACAGGCTGACATTCTGAAAATTACCACTGTGTTAATAATCATCTTTGATATTTTCAGAATGTTTTGTTCTGATTTTACCTTTTTCATTTCATGAATTCTTTCACACTGTAAAAATCTTTAGAGCAAAAAAATGTTATGCAGTAAACCCTAAATGTTATGCAGTTTCTCCAAAGGAAAGGAATCAAGAGTTGACAATTTTGGACAACTTTGAAGGTAGTCTTTGAAGACTACCTGATTGGGTAATGCTATTAAACCAACCCTTTTCCTACAAATGTTTTTGCTCAAATTATTTCTGATTGTTCCTGGCTGGGGACATGTTCTCATGCTTTATGTATTGCCCACTATTCAAACTGCACTCAACATTACTATTACTCTCCCACTGAGATTTCCTGGGGCACACTTCACTGTAACCTGAGTGCAGCTGTGCATGGATG
This sequence comes from Aythya marila, assembly GCF_965140915.1. Lineage (NCBI taxonomy): Eukaryota > Metazoa > Chordata > Aves > Anseriformes > Anatidae > Aythya > Aythya marila. Next base: position 19,464,444 of record NC_139080.1, on the reverse strand, counting down.
GATGTATTTCCATGCTGCCCCTTCCCAAGCTCCCCAGCAGAGAGGGCACTGGTAACCCAGACCCTTCTGCCCAACCTAGCCCAGGTGTGACACCTTCTTCTCCACCACACTCAACATGACCTTGTCACAGCTGTGTCTTTCCCTTTTGCACCATTAAATAGCCACTACTCCACTTCTCTCCTCATCCCAAGGATAATTTTATTCTCCAGACTGGGCTAAGTGACACTCTCTGGGTTTGCTGTCCCCAGCCACTCACAACTCTTCCAACCCAATAGCCCCTGCCTGAAACCCCCAGGAAGCTGTGGGCAAAACAAAAATAAATAAAAAATATTTAAAAATAAATAAATACACAAGTCAGCTCGAGGCAGACTCCCAGTACCCCTAATTACAAGCCCATGCAATTGAAGCCTGGCAATGTAATAACAAACTAAAAGGTCTTCTGATAAGTGCTTCTGATAAGAAGCACTAAGCAGCCTTAATAAATAATGTATTTTTTGCAGCCAAAGGAGATGGGTTTCCTACAACATGAACCTGGCTACACAACTTAGAGGTCGTTTTCCTGTGTTTTACCCTTTACTGCCTCTTTCCATTCCTTTAGTCTCTCCTGTCCACATTTAGGTAAATGCTGCAGCTTATTAAAGAAGAGGCAGAAAAGGGAGTCATTGAGCCATTGCAAAAGTAAGGGTAGTTATTTGAGAAGCTGTGGCAGGTAAGTCAACAATTCTATTTGGTATTGGATTTTAAAGATGTAATTAACTTGTGCTTTACCCCAGCAATACAGAGATTTCCCTGTCACTCAAAACAAGGCCATAAAACAAATAAGAATTGTAGGGAGAGGTTAACGGTGATATTGACTGGATAGATGCACTGTTTGATGTAATGGCTGTGGCAGGTCAAAGGCTTCATGTTCCAAATCCTACCCGGAAAATTCCAGCTGCGGGAAATTGTATTGGGAACAGGACAAGCATCAGGTAGGACTGGACAGAGAGGCCATTTGCTCTCCACCAGCATCGGTATATGCTGAATTGGCTTTGAACAAGGAAAAAGAGATCAAAGGCAAAATAGATCAACCTCTTCTGGTGCATGATGCAGGCAAAAGAGTATTACTGTCTTCCCAGGGTGGCATAGTTTTTGTTTCAATGACAAGCAAAAAGGAAGGGGAAGAACATAAATAAGATTATAAATTTGCTACCAAGTCATCTAGTGCCCTGTCACTATGGTTAGGTGATTTTTAGTGTATGTTTCTAATAGAAGCATGTCAGAAGTAGCATGTGCTAGACCAAGGTGAATAAAAGCTGCTGCTCACATTGGAGGTTCCTGATTTCCCAGCTGATGCCACTGGAGCTACAGCAGTGCCAGAAGGGACTCTGAGGGTCCCCTCTGCTGAACACCAGAGGAGCAGAGACCGAGAGGGCTTCACTGACATTCTGCAGGCACAGAGTCTGGGCTGGAGAGGCAGAAAGCTGGTGAAGAGCTGTCAGACAGCAGCAGCCATGCAGCCTCACTATTACAAGCAGCTCATGGAAGCAAAAGGCAGTGCTGGCAGCACACGAGTATCAGGAGGAATCTCTGCAACCTGGCAAGGGCTAAACCACACTCATTTGTCCTCCTCTGGGAATACAGCAGCACACACCTTTCAGCACTCTGATCCAGCATTAGCTGTGAGGCAAGACTGCACCAGCAGCTTCAAAACTCACTGTTATGTTCATTAAAAGGTGTCCTTGGGGATGATAGACAAGAAAAATAACTATTCTGGGCTATTAGCTGTTATCTGATTTAATTAAAGAGCTGTGTGGTTGTATGCTGATAAATATGCAGACAATGCTGAGCACCCACAGAAGCTTCTCATTCCCACACCTCCTCCCCCTCCATCAGCAGGGTATTAGAAGTGTACTTGAACCAAACTGTTCACAGCTCCCAAGTGGAGAAAACCTACTTTGCTTCATGAACCGGGTCAATGATTGAGAAATAAAAGTGTGCCAAGGAAGAACGGGACACCAATAAATCCACCAAAATTAGAAAGAGTCTATTTTCTTTGAATTAGGCTTGAAAACAATTTTCAGTGTATAGTTGCGTAGTAAAGTTCATCTAGTAGTGGTGGAAGTTATTGTTGTGAAAGTAAGGGTTCAGATGCTGTATGTTAAGAAGAAAATGTAACTAAGACTGCAGGATTATACCATTACAAAAAAAAAAAAAAAAAAAAAAAAAAAAAAAAAAAAAAAAAAAAAGGGTAGAATTGCAGCTTCTTTACATGCATCAAAATAATTTTTAGTGCACACTGACGTAAAAACAATGCAGATTTTTTGATAGGTAGTTTGTACTCTAAATAATTAAAATGCCTAACACATGACACACTGCTTTCCTTCAAACCAAGAGATCTGGGAACTGATACCAGTGGGACAAACACTTAGTAGCATTGTCATACAGCACTATCATGTGTCTCCTAAAGGATAAAGGATGGAACAGGCAAGTAAGAGCTTCATACAGGGAAAAAGATGCCGTTTATTGTGTTGTTCTGTAAGTATGTCCCTATCTGTGTAAGTAACTATTTAAACACTATATAGTAGTGATATCTAGAAGCATTCAGAGAGTGGACAAAAAGAGAGAAGCATGACTTTTACATCTAAACACATTGGGAACAGGGGAGGGAAGGGGTGGTGACTTGTTAACAGGAATTATTTCTCAAAATGCCTAAATAAGTGGTAGCCCTGGGAACGGTTTGTTTTCAGGAACCTGAAGAAGATGTAACTTTGAAGTGATCGGTGTTACCTCCCAGCAAAATGTAAGTGGATGCCAACCCAAAACCAGCCCTGTGGCACTCAGGAGTTTGGGCTGCTCCCCATGGGATAAACTTTCCAGTGCCATGGTGGGCACTTTTAGGAAACATTGTTTTTAATGCTTCATTTTCATTACTAACCCTGAGGACCTGCAGGACAATTTTCTCCTTTATGGAAGACCAGTCTCCAGGGTATCAAGGCTCAGGTTCCCTACCCAGAGAAGAGCCTGTTGCCAGCACCAGCTCCTGAGAAGCTTCCACCATCCCACTCCCATCCCACCGAGCACAGCTCTGGGGTCAGTCCCAGGTGCTGGGAGGCTTAATCAGCAGCCAAAAGGGTTGAAACAAGCACTGGCACCCCTGAACAAGAGAATGAACTAGGCAACTGAGAAGGAAGAGAAATAAAATGAAAGGCTGAACAAAATTTAGCAAGCATGGAAGTTGTCCCAATCCATTCCCCTGGCTGAAGGCAAGCTCTTATATACATTTCCTCCCCCTTCTCAAACAACTGTTACAGTTAAGAAATTCCTCTTTGCTGTCTCCCACCTGTCCACCACATGCTTTTTTCAATCATCCTGTTTGCATGAGTTGCAAGGAACTCTAACTGTTATAGAGGAAATGCAGAGCATATTAAAAGTTAAATTGTCTTTGTTCTGTTTAATATTTCTGCACTACTTCATTGCGTAATATTAAAAAGTCTGGGTTTGAACCCATTAGTTCAAAACATCAGAAAACAAACAGGCCACGAGCTTTGTCAGGATAAGATACACACTAAGGCCATTTCTTTTCCATCAGCCACGCAGTTTTCAAACAGCACGCAATTTGTATGCACTCAGCGTGCTTCCTTTTGGATCAGCTGGTTTCAGATCACGTTGGTGATTTATGAGATGCTGCACTTACGGGTCATGCTAATGAGAATGTGTATGGAAGAATCTCAGCTGCAGATCTACACAAATAATTTCTTTTCCTAAAAAGAAGGAAAAAAAAAAAAAAAAAAGTGCAACAGGGATTGCATCCAAGCAGATTGGTTCTGCCTGAAAACGAGGGTGACATTTTACAAGGCTAGGCAAGCAAACAGCTCACAGTCACTAGAAAACAAATGTCGACTTTGTTTTCAGGAATATATATATATACATACACATATATATATTATAAATAAATAAATAAATAAAAACTTTATTTCCACACTTTTTAAAGAGCTGAGGCAGCCCCGCTGAGGGGTCAGGAAAATCTGAGCCAACTCAAGTGTGATTGCAGGATGGAAGACCACAGAACCAGCAGGCAACCAGCCAGAAGTAAAGCCATTCCTCAGTAACAATGACCTGGTAAATTGGCTCTGCCATTACTGTGAAACTTTGCTGCAGTTTGTTTCTTAAACCCAGGTTAGGAGATAAAGATGGGCAGTGGATGGATGAAAGAGAAGGAATTTTCTTCTTCCAGTCATCCTAGCTGGTCCAGGATGATGCTTGCTGACGCTTGAAGCACCAGAAGTTACCAGTCAGAAGAATCAGAGTAAAACTAAGACTCCCCAGCAAGATTTGACACAGGTAACTCCAAAGCTGATACAAAAAAGTAACAGCATACACCAACAAGTAATACACTTGCTGCCTCTCAGCAAAATATCACTTCTAAGAAAAAATTGTGAAGTAAGAAAACTAAATAGACAGTAAATTCTTGAAGGTGCTTGTGGTGTGTGTGCTTACTGGCATCAGATTGCAAATTCTTATGACCTTTGCTGTTTTCTGGTAAGAAAAAGCCTGAGGTAAAGCAACAGGTATCCCAATGGCACAAACTAGCATTGGATGTGCACCTCAGGACCTGATTGGGGAAACATTACATTATGAATACTCAAACTGATGCAACAGAAAAAAGATCACTTTGCAACTGCAATTGAATTGATATTTGTAGTTGCATAAAGTGAAACTCTCCTTCCCCAGTTCTAACAGCTGCAGAAATTTGGACTCACTGACCATGCTTTCAGAATGATGTAACATCAAACATTTCAAATCCAAAACTAGAAGATTATTCTTTTATTGCTATATGAGAGTTGACCTTAGCTTTTTGTGGTCCAGTTGTGCTTCCTAATTGAAAATTATAAGTCATTTCACGAGCCTTTTGGGGACGTTATTCTCTCACTCATGAATGACAAATGCATCACTTGCTAACAGGGTTCTACAGCATGTATATGTTCACATGAACATGTAAACTTTGAAAATTGTAATGTGGAAAGAAAAAAGCCCTAATTTGAGTGATTCAGTCTTCAGATTCTTGCTTGGCATACTGGAGATAGTAAACAAGGCTCAGAAAAAGCTCCCCACCACCATCCCAGGAAGAAAATGCCCACGTGCCTGCCCCTGCTCCCATGTTTTCTGTCTCCTGAGCAAGTGACCACTCTATGGCCAGGATTTCTTGCTGTTTACATCCATTCCAGGACAGCTTTAGAGTCCAGATAGCTTTAGTGTGTCTGCTGAAAGAACCAAACTGAGGTCCATAACTAAACAAATACACACACGATCAGGCATGAGGGAGAAGGACTCATCAGCACGTGTAACTGGCTCACATGAGCTGACCTAATGTTGTGGTCCAAACCAGAATCATTTCAGGCTCCTGTATGCAGTTCCTTCTATTCTGTTTAACTCTGTGTTTGTGTTGTAAATTATGGTCCTTTTCCACTGTAGATGTTTTTATTTCCAAGGAGGAAAGTCAAGAAACAAACTCGACCATCCAAAAGCACTATCCCCAGGATTATTCTGCTTTTATCCTGTTTTAGCTCTGGGTAGCATTGCTCCTTGGGCAGCAAAGGAGAATGGATGAAACCGTGGAGAGTGCTGCTCAGAAACTTCTTCTGGACAACTGAGAGCAGCTTTGCTGATGCTGCCTCAGATATCCCAACCCCTCCTTCACACCAGAGGAGAGAGTGAACTGGGAGCAAAAGGCACAGAGACTCACAGGAGTTACTACAGCTGAAACTGAGAATCCAGTTTTTGCAAACGTCAGTGTATCATTGCACTCTTTTACTCCTCATTCCCCAAAGCATCTCTATCCATGGACTTCTCTACCCACTCTCCTGTTTCTCTTCACCCTGTATGACAGTTTTGCTACGTATTGATGCTGGTTTTCATATCAAACAAACAATCTTAAGAACCTCAGACCTTGAAATAGTGGCAGGATGCCCAGACCATAAGACAGTGTCTTCTTTTAAAGTCCATTAATCTTAATCACAAGCACAATAAAGTTCACTGAGTACAGAAAAATGAAGTTATTGCTATGAATCCAAGCTTCACTAGATCTCCCTGTAAGAATAATTTCAAGTTGAGACTAGAGACAACACAGGAGAGACAAGACTCTCCCAAGCAGCCAGGCACAGAAGTGTGGGTACAAGAAGACTTGAAGCACAGTGATAATTCCTCAGGACATTGCTTCAGATTCCTAAATTTTGTACGTACAGAGGCAAAGGTTGTGTATTTGGTATATTTCCATTAGTTTGCCTAAGATCTTCCTGAACCATTTGGCTGAACTACAATACACTTTGCTTCAGTCCACCATCAGGTTTTCAGGTTGCTTTCCCATTGCTATCATGATTGTAGAAGACAGAGGACAAAGTTGGATTTCCATGGTTTCACCCACAACCAAGCAAGAAAAAACAGAAAGCACAGGGAAACATAGGGGAGACACAAACAACTTGCATGGCTGCGAACCAGACCAACATAGGTATATTGGCTCCCCGATTTCGTATTCTTTGAACCTTTAGGACTTACTTTGTCATCTTGCTGTCATTCTTTCATGTGGGTAAAAAATCTGGCAGGAGAAGAGAGAGACAACCACTCTCATTTTGCTGTGAGACTTGGTTGAGCTCTGTGGTTCCAGGTGAAACCTGAACAGAAGGAAGAGTCCCACATCACAGACTCTGTGCACTTCACACATTACTGCCAACTTTTATGCTAACCACTCTCAAAATAAAACTATTCAGACCTGGCAGAAGAGGTTGAAAACTCCTCCAGCTTCAGTGTGTGCTTGGAGAAAAGGGGTGGGGAAGGAGAGCAACACCCCCTCCCACAACTCTGGCCCTGGATCCCTGTGTTGCTACAAACTGCTGTTGTCACCTAATTTAATATCATTGCAGTTCAGCTGAGCACATGTTGGTAAACAAAGCTGCAATGGAAGGGCAGCATCCTGTTTACATTTCACTGCAGGATGATTCATTTATGGCTCTTCAGCAGGACAGAGGCTGTAATCATGCAAAAGGTCAGCAGTTTCTGCTAGGGCTTTTGCATTTAGCCAGATACTGTTTAGGTTAAAAAAAATCCAGTGTTGATATAATCCTGCAGAGTAGTCTTCGTCTTTCCTGGAAATCAAGAGTTTGACGTAGATGGAACGTTAATTTAAGGTATGGAAAACTTTCTTTTGAAACCTGTGATTGTCTTTGAGCACAACAAATGTTCTCCTTCTGCAAAACTCTGATGGATGCCAGGAATACATCATCTTCCACATGTCCTCAGAAGACACAGCATTGCCAGACTTGCAAGGTGAAGGAAAAATAAATCATCACAAGATTTAATGGCCTCTGTTAAATGAGCCTGGGGGAGGCTCTGCCATTGTTTGGGTAAATAAGTGCAGATGAGAAAAGTAATCTAAACCATTTTCCCTTCTACCATAAGGTGGAAGTCCTGCAGGATCAGCCATTTAACTTCAGCATTAAGATACCAACCACGACATCCAGCACAAGAGGAGCTAATCTCTTTCTGATGAGGTATGAATTCTTCACAATTACTGTTTGCCTGAAATCCCATCTTCCAAACTAAACACTGAGTTTTGCCTTTTACTTGCATTAATTACAGCTTCTTATGGTGTGGTTTCTCTGCAAGCAAAGCCCTGAGTGACACCACACATGCAGGAGGAGCTTGTTCCATGTCTCCACAGGAGCATGCTTTATGAAATTGGTGCACGTGCTTCTAGATAAGCTATCAGTTTAGGAGCTGATGCCAACACCTAAATATAGCAAACCTTCCCAAGGTGTATCCTCTTCAAACACTAAACATAGCTCACGTATACCAGGATACACATGAGGAATAGCTTTTCCCAGCTGTTGGAAGTGCTGATTTTACAGTGCTGCATGATTTATATTACAATCAAATAAACATGCCCTCTGAAAAGGTTAGAGCTACTTACTGCTTTCCAAATACTCCCTCATATACGTACTTCCAAGCCAAAGATGTCCTTAAATCAGTAACTACTTCACATGCCCTCAAGGAACTGTAGTTATTACAGCACCAGCTCCTGATTAAGGACTTGTTTTTTGTTTTTTAAAGGGTTCATTAATTTGCATGCACATCTCATTGACTGTGATGGAAGGGAGCTGGCAGAGAGTTACACAGGGCACCAGTTCCCCTACGCAGATCTCATGGCATTAGACACATTTCCACTAGAAGAACTGTAGCCCACTTGTTTTCCATCTCTTCTAGACCACAATCTTAACCCTTAAAAACCCAGATATCTCTTTTCTCACAGGCAAAATTAATACTAACAATTGCATGCAGTTCTACACAGATTGTAAAGATATTCCCCAAAAACTAAGTGATTCAGGAAATTCTGACCTTCAAAGAATGCATGACAGGAGAGGAAGGCCAGCCTAGATCAGGAAATACCTTGCTGCCTGTTATCCACTCCATTGAACAACCACATGAAATAGATCCGTTTTATAGCATCATTAAAAGTAGCATTGTACAACCATTAACATTATATTAAGGGCTGCTGAGTAAAATGTGAAAATAGCTCAATTCTGTGAGATGGTTTTTAACAAGTATAAAGAATTAATCACAATTTTACTTGCCCTCTGAAGAGGAAGTTTATAAGCTTTGCAAGCCAGGAGGATACAATGGAGTCATCACAGGGCATTTGGCCAGAGTGATGGTTAAAAACATGAGGAAGCCAGCTAAAACTGCAGCTCTACCTATGACAGAGGCTATCAGAACAGGGCTGATAGGAATAATCAACATGTTGCCGTACAGAGGCTGGCTTACCTGGCAACATTGCCCAGTACCACGAATGGAGTCACAAACCTGCAGCCAAGATGGAGCCCTGCCTGCAGAGAAGCCCAGGCACCAGCAGAAAAGCCTCTGTCTCCACCTCTGCCACCAGCTCCATCAGTTGTGGCTCAGGCTGCAGTTTCCAATGTTTGCCCACAAACCCATTTTGAAGGCCATATGGGACACCCTGAGGCTGATTAGTTTCAACAGAGCAATCTATGAAGAGAGGAAGAAATTGAAGTAGCTGTGTGGGGATGACAGGAAAATATATTTTTTCCATGCCTTGACACAGCAAAAGACCAGAGCTAGTGTCTTTGTCCTCCAGGTTACTTTCACACTTCCTCCAGTTGTTTGCAGTTCCCAATGTTTTCAGGTCACACACTTGTGCTTTGGAACAAGCAGCGCATCTTGCACACAAAATCCTTCATGTTCCTAAACACAGGGAGACAAGACCTGAACAAATGTTTGCAAGCTCTTTGAGGGCACTAGCTGTACCTTCTCCACTCTTAGAGGTATTTTATACCACCAGGTCTTTAGGTACCAGCACCACTCTAATGCAAAGATTAGGCCCGCAACATAAATGTTTCACTGTCTGCCAATTCCAGCTATTCACAAACTTTTTCCCAAACTGTGGTAATTTTGTTTTATTTGGGGGTTGGGCTTGGGGGAAAGAGGGTTGGTTTATTTTTGGATGTCCTTTTTCATCTTAGCAAAACCATCCCTGTGTCTACAGTCAAACTTTCAAGAACCTCAGAAGTAATCTAAGACATTCATCTTTTTTTCCATCATCTCAAGGTTATCACCTCCACAGCTGGTATCACCCTTTGGGATGGGGGTAAGAATTTCCTTCCAAAAATCATTTCTCAGTCCCCACCCCCCACAGGATGAGTTATCATACAGCTAACAACAGAGCGCTATTGGATATCTAAACCCTGGAGAGCAGCTTCATCTGGAAAAGGACCACCTCTGAGGGGGACAAATGCCAGGCATTCAGGCCTTTTAAACATTTTTCCTACAAACTTTTCAGAGACAAAGAAAAGCCTGTTCCTCTGCCTTTGTTTGCTTCCCCTGCTTTGTTCTGCAGCCCAGTGGTAAGCACGGAGGGGAGCTGGCAGCAGTGAACATGCAGCTCCCTGCTCTGGGTGTTTGTCCAGTACCTTGCAAGTACCAGGGGCTCAGCAGATACAAGCCAGTATTAGGGCCAAACTATTCTCTGGCTCCACTTGTGGCAGAGCAACAGCCAAAAACAGACACCCCATAACTGCCAGGGTGGCTTTTTAGGCTTTTGCATATGCAACAATAATTGGGGCACTTCAACTAAACTGCTGCAGTGAAGTCAACAGGAGTTTAAGCCTTTTGGAAAGATTTGGCTCCAGTCTTCTCTTCTGATCGCAGACGGGATGCTGTTCTTTGCCACACTCAATGTACAACAGCACAGCACAGTGATGCAGGGCCATGCATGGCTCCATCACAGCCAAGTAAATTGACTGCACCCACACCACAGTGGCACACGGCCCCAAATCCATCTCCAGCTTCAGGTGCCTGGTACCACTGCAGAAGGAAGCCATGGATCATGGACCAGAAGATGGCACTCCTGGGAATGTGGGAGCCCAGGAACACATTAACTCAGCAGGAAAAAGTCATTGTGAAAAGTTCTAATCCATTGCTCACCTTTGGAGATCTCCCTCTTTGAGGACATTCAAAAGCTGTGCGGACATGGTCCTGGGCATCCTGCTGTCCTGCTGGCCCTGCTACAGCAGGGGGCTTGGGCCAGATGGCCTCCAGTGGTCCCTGCCAACTTCATCCATTCTGGGAGTCTGTGAAATCTGAAGGTCTGGACCCAGTCAGTTCCTGTTGAAGACAATGGGATAACTTCAGTTCTGCTATACTATAAAATTCAGAAAAATTAAAATGTGACCATCTCTATCTACCCAATACCGCTGGTGAGGGGTGTAAAACCAGAATACAGTCAGAGATTTAAAACTCATAAAAAGTAAATCATCATACTCAGATTAATACTGCCAGCTGGTGTCAGGTCCAAGAAAACCTTGTCTTTGTATGTAAATATGGTTTTAGTGAGAAAATATTTCCATTCATACTAGGTTCTTGAGAAGCAGGAAAGAAAAATGTTTTAGTCAAGCTGCCTGTGCATGGCTGAAGATCAAGTATTACTCTCGTGCATGGGAACTGTGCAGTTTATGTAACCTGCCTGAAGGAATACCAGAAAGACACAGGAAGACAAATGAAAATTGCTTAGGTCAATACGAACACGAAAATGCTCAAAATCAATAAGAAGCAAAGTGACTTATTTTCATTGCTCAATAAACAGGGAACAAAATGAGGCTTTAACACCTGCATGTAATGAGTTACAGCAAAACAAGCTAAAAAATGGTCTCATCTCCCCATCCTCCCACTCCCTTTTTTTTTTTTTTTTTTTTTTTGTGTGTGTGTGTGTGTGATGGGTAGGAAAGAATACAATAATATCAACAAAAACCTAAATATGACACAAATGTTTTTGCATTCCATTTAGTAAAAATCTAATGCATGAAGGCCAAGAGCTGCTGATTGCTACTTCTGTTCATGAACATAAACCCGCGTCCACAGTAGCATCTATAAAGTCAACAAACAAACAGAATGAGTTCATTGAACTAAGCAGTCACTTTAACCCCAGAATATATTAATCTGTATGTACAAATACGGCAAGAGGAGCTCTCCGTTTCTAAATTACACAATGTGGCTTTTACACATATGGTAAATAACCTTTAGAAAGTCTGTTTCTGATTTCCCTGCGTAGTAAGCCAGCTCACTACTCAAACACAAATAGAAATCACATGCTTCAGGAAAAAGGAACTGGCTTTCTTGGGAAAAATCCTGAAAAGTGGAACTGCTTGTCATGCACTCAGTGCACGCACTGGGCAGCAGTGACTTCCAGCAGCAGCCTCATGCCCTACAATGCTTCCCAAGCTGGGGCAGAACATGGTGGTGGGACAGACAGACCCGACCCTCCTCACTTTGCAAAGAATGGCTTGACATTTTCGGAAGTTTCTGTGTAACCTGATATCCTGGGAAGAAAAAAAAAAAAAAAAAAAAAAAAAAAAAAAGATGATGGCCATCACTAGAAGCATCTCCTGAAGAGAAGTTTGTAGAAAGATCTGTAGGTGTCACTTGTGGGCTATTAAACAGGCCCCACAACTGCTCCTAATCTGCTCTTCCAGGTCCTCACTCAGACTTCTTCAGTCTTTTGTTTCACCAATACACAGTTTTAACCACTAACAAGCATGTTCATCTCTGACTAGTTGTTATGTCTCGTCTGAGGAAGCCCCAGCATGGAGGGAGGATGGGTGTTTGTATCTGGATGTTCTGCCTACATGAGATAGCACGTGCCACAGCTGGGCACTGCTCATGTTTCTTCACATCAGGTGTCTTCAGCAGAGGCTGAGGCTCTGCCAGCTGCAGCAGCCTCCATAACTTCAGATACCTGTGTCTCGGTGACTGCAATGGTGGTTATAAAAATCTGAGCAATATGTTCTTTAACAGGGAACGCAGAAGCGAATGAAGCACCCCAAGGAAAATGAGATGGTTCAAGCAATTTAAGAACCGAAACAGAACCAGGTGTTGGAGTCTTCATAGAGCTTAAAAATATGTTCACATATACACATAAATGCACACAGTTGTGCATTGGCTTTAAAGAGTTTTCCGTAGGGTTAAAAGCCAGCAAAATCACAGTGTATATTTTAAGTATTTTTAAATAGATTTCCATCTCCAACAGAAGGTTACAAAAGGTTTAACAAGAAAAAAAAACCTCAAGTCTTCAGTAGAAGAAAGGTACATTTCCTACTTCAAAACTCTCATCTGCAGAACATACTGCATCCTACACCACATCTCACAGTGACAGTTATAGCATGATTGTTAAATTCTCCTGTGTTACACCTTGCTCTATTGTCCATTTTCTCTGGAAAAGAGAGAATTGGAAGCACGCCCAGAAGAAATGCCTTCACACAACCACCCTGGCAGCCTGACCCCTCACATTTTGGTCTGCTCTTCGTATTCTGCTTTTACCTGTAAAGTGAATGAGGCTACAAAATGTTCCTTTTGGAGGAAGGGAAAAATTATTTGGGCCTGTCTTAAAGTGTCTGAAAACAATTTTGTGGGAGCAGTGCTCTAGGACTTCCTTCAGGCACTGCTGCACAGTGATTCTGCCTGGTTACAACAGTGGGATGCATGCATCATCCATCCAGTGTGGTACCCCTTGGGCAGCACCTCTGTAACAGCCAACGTGCAAAAGATGCAAGCTGCTCTGCCTCTGGCATAATCAGAAGAAATCCTTAGGTTCAAAACAGTGCATGATATCATTGCTGAAGCAAGGTGAGAACAGAAAAACCCAGTCTCTTCTTACAGGGGAAAGAAACCATTGAATAAGTGATGGAGGATGAAGGCAGAGGGCTTGTTATAAGTGACTATTCACAGGTGAGTTGTTGTGGGTTTTTTGTTTGTTTGTTTAGTGTTTAAAGAAGTGAAAGTCAATGCTCTGATTTAAGTGGTGTATTTTAGATGAGCAACATGAAGGTTTTGCTTCAGACATCTGGCAAAAACTGTTGAGTATCATCTATAACTCAAGTTAGAAGTGGGCAGATAGGGGAGTAACTCTTTCACCACAGTGGTAACAAGAATGGTACCTGGAGATTTATTTCTCCCCTCTTCCCAAGGAGCTGCAGACAGCAGCATGAAGATTTATTGCACTTGGACCTATCCCAGAACAAAACCCAGCCTCTCCTCTTTCAGTTGCAGGCTCCGCGACTCCCCAGGTCTTACCATAAAATACCTTTGTACTGTGGAAGTGTACAACTTCCTTTACACTTGTAGCCTTCAATTTTTATTTATGGTTGTGCTTACACAGCTTTCCAGCTCCACACGTCCCCACTCCCAACAGCAGGAGTGGCTCACAGCTGCAGACAAACATGAGCTGGGAATGTGAGGGCATTTAACCCAGGACAGAAACACCTGCAGCATCTCTTACCTAACTTGTGTGAAAACAGAAGTCCCATCCTCCTCCCCCCTCACCTCACATCCTGGCCACAGGCTGGCATTTTAATGTATCTTACTCCTTAGCTCCCTTATGCCTAGATAGTTAAAATAAACCACTTTGATTTAAAAGTCTAAAATGAAGTTGTGAAGTCTTGTTCTCAACAGTGCTAAGTATCTGTTACTCCTTGTGATTAGCGGGAACAGGGTAACTCTATCTTTGAAAACAGAGACAATTGTATGTCTAAATAAAGGTGCTTCATGCTAGCCACACAGATCTGAAAGTTTTGGCCAAAAGCCACAAAAGCTTGTTATAACTGTTGATGGCTCACTTCAACAAGCTTGCATTAGCATCAGAACTGCTGTGTGAGAGAGATTAAAAGAAATAAAAAGTAAAAAACAAACAAAAAAAAAACCCTTAAGTGAGCTGCAAATTGCAGTTGTTGACTGTAGAAAGCCATCTCATAATGACAAAATTTCTATCTGTAAATAGACAAATAGGAGCATGTTTCACGTACTTCTTTGCTGTCCTCTAGTGTCAGCTTTTTGTGCAGAGCAGTTAGAATAAAAATCAAAATGAAAAACAGGTTTCTTTTTTCTTTTTTATTTTTTTTAAATGAAGAAATGCCTATTCTATTGTGAACTCTGTTAGAGACAACAAAACCTCTCTGAAAAGAGGCCAAGTTTGGATCTAAAAACACCAGCCTTCCCCTAGACTCGAGTGTGAAGTTTGGAACACTGCTGCCACGACACATGAATGTTACTGGCAATTTTTAAACAGTGGATGTACTGCAGGGGGGAATCATGGCAGAATAAAGAATACACATGATTTTCTTTTCTTTTCAAAATCATGTATGTGGAGAGTTTGTGTAGCTAGCAATATAACAGAACGGTGTTTCCCTCCTTGATTTACTACCATAAAAATCTCCTATGCATCCAGAGTGTTCTGCTTACAGCCAAACTCCATAATTAAACAAAAATAAAGCAGCTCTACGAACAGTACAGTTGTCTCTACCTATTAAAGTGTTAAAAAAAAAAAAAAAAAGTCTAGTTACACTAGTTTACAAAACAACGTTAACCGAAATAGTAATAGCTGCACAAAACCCGAGAGTGGACCCGCCGCAAAGGTCGGAGCCAGCCGAAGATCTTCAGCACCCTCTTCTGGTGCCGGGAGGCCAGAGGCACGACGCCTGCCCCGTGCTCTGGGGACACCCGCAGGACCCGGCACCCAGACGCCAGAGCAGGCAGCGGCAGGGAAGTGTTGGGCACGGGACGTCCTGGTGTTGCTGCAGGTTTCCAAAAGAAATTTCAGCCATTGCAATATCGTTCTCATCAGTCTGAGCAATGCTACTGCACTAGTTTGAAGCTGTGCATCCAATCCAGGGAGATAATCTTAATATACCAGGCAATAAACACACGGACACAGGGAAGAACTGCTTTTACAGGAGAAGTAGGGATTGGAAAGCAGAGGGCATCAACGTGCAGCGGGGTCTGAGAGACAGCCAGAGATCAGAGCAGCCTGACTTGTCAAGGCTCCTCATTTTGCTTCATTTCCTTCTGGAAGGTTTGTGGAGAGGTTGTCAGATAACATCCCTAGGACAGAAGATGATGTAATTTTGTTGACCTCCAGAGAAACAGCACAGAGGAAAGCATGAGGATGCCCTTTTCAAAGCTGAGTGCACGGATGACACAATCTGACATCACTGGCCAAAGGCAGATGCTATCCTCTCAAAGCCAAGTGAAAAGTGACACAGTGGATGGGAGTGGTGACATTGCAGGGGGCTTTAAAGCATGTTTAAAATAACCAGGGGATAAATGGAAGGAGAAAGAGAGGATCAAAACCAGGACAAGAACCTGTGCAGTGTAAGAGACCCAAGGTAAGTTAACAATTAGGAATAGAGAGTGAGAAGTGAAATAGACAGAAGATGCTATTTAAAAGTAAGAAAATGGAAACCAGACCAATGGTTGGTAATGGTTGCTCTCTTGGCTAAGCAGTACCACCTCTGCAGCATGTGGAGTCATTCACTTGTCTTCCCATCACTCTGGTATTTCACATCCTTGGTGACATTTGCTATGAGGTCTGGCCTACAAAACATTGAGCAACACCTTCCTCTTGGGGACCAGATACCCCAGAAACAAGCAGCAGCAGCTCACCTCTGCTCTCTTTGACCAACCCAGGCCCTTTTCTCTCTAAAGGTCCTCCACAGCCATCACTCTGCAGAGCTAAGGTTCAGAAATGACACCATGCAGAGGTGCAGACTGAGCACCTGGTAGGAGAAGGTCACCAGCACAGCCTTCATTTGGCCAGGGACAGACTGACCCTAGGACTTTGCCAAAGTAAGCCAAAGATGAAATGAGTAGCCTATTCCTGAGTGGTCAGGCATTCTTGCACAGAATAAAATATCACCATGAGCACAACCATCAGCTCCACGCCAGTTGATACCTGATGTTGACAGCACTCAGCACATTGCTGCTGCTGGGCACTGCCAACCATGGCAGCGCTTGCTCAAGTACCCTTCTTCGGTCCACTCCTGCTCCCCACGCAGCACTCCCTGTGTGCCCAGCAAGCCAAGGGCTCCTGACTGCTGACCACCAGCTCACTGCTCAGCAAGAAATCAAAAACTATTTCACCACTTCCCCTACCTGCTTCTGCTTTGGCCCTTTGAGAGCTTTAGTGTTGTTCAAGCCCCATCAGACATAGACTCAGTTCCTGTCCTCCCCAGCTGGCAGGAGGCACACACAGCGTGGGTCTTCACTGCTCATGCCAAGTGGCTGTGCCACAAAAGCCTCCAGCTCCACCACCACTCCTCATCAGCTACTGACTCATTGCTTCTTTGCTTCTGCACCACAAAGTCTGCTGAAAATCCAAGTGTGAGACCATCCATGTACCTTTAGGAAGTTTAATAGCAGCAAAGCAGATGAAAAAATTCCAGAGAAAAAAAACGTAGATTTAACCTAAACTGCTGCTGCCCAGTTTTGCCCAAGTGAATTAGGCCAATCTGTGCATATTCAGAAACCCAGCTCTATTTTTTAATTTGTTTTCAGTCTCAGTTTTCCTCTTTACACAACAGGAAACTAATTTATCTTCAGGACCAGCCCTGTAAAGCAGAAAGAGAAAGGTATTCGGGGAAAATTAAGGTCAAACACTTGCACAGTAAGAAATACAGAACCTGACCGAAGGCCAGACTTGAACACAGGACTGTGCAGCCTCCAAGCTCTTGCAAGCATGTTACTGGCTGGACTTAATAGCAAGAGCACATACCACTCACCCTGGTAGGACATCTGCCTTACTCAGCTTTTTGCTTTTACCTACTTGACACTTCGCCCAAGCCATGCACAAAACACAAAACTACTCCCCTCCTTGGAAGCGTGTCTCTGGTACCCTTCACCGATATTAATTTATTTTCATGCCCTTGAGGTTAGGCCACAGTATTATGCATTGTTATCAAGATTAATTCTAAAATATTCAGAAACTATTCAGAAGCAATCATTTAAATCAACACCCTTCTTGCCTTTTTTTTTTTTTTTTTTTAAATACAGCATTTGTAGAACAATGTGTTCAAGGTAGTTTTCACAGTTCTGGATTACAGCTGTCAATACAGAGTTGCTCCAAAAATGTCTCACAGTCAACAGTTAAATTGATCTGATTTGAGCAGAGCAGCTGCACACGTCAATTCTCTTGCAAAGGCAAGGACAGAATCAATCCACATCTTCAGGAGAATTAAAGTGCACAGTACCTTTAATCCAAGAACTACCATCTTCACTCTCCTACAGGTTTATCTGTCTTGTTAGAATAAAAAAAAAAAGTGTTAAAATGAACATAGGTAATTTTAAAACTGACGTGTCCTGATGGACAGCAACCAGATGTTCTCTTAACATAGAGCAAAAAAGAAAGGAAAGGAAAGGAAAGGAAAGGAAAGGAAAGGAAAGGAAAGGAAAGGAAAGGAAAGGAAAGGAAAGGAAAGGAAAGGAAAGGAAAGGAAAGAAAGGAAAGGAAAGGAAAGGAAAGGAAAGGAAAGGAAAGAAAGGAAAGGAAAGGAAAGGAAAGGAAAGGAAAGGAAAGGAAAGGAAAGGAAGGAAAGGAAAGGAAAGGAAAGGAAAGGAAGGAAAGGAAAGGAAAGGAAAGGAAAGGAAAGGAAAGGAAAGGAAAGGAAAGGAAAGGAAAGGAAAGGAAAGGAAAGGAAAGGAAAAGGAAAGGAAAGGAAAGGAAAAGGAAAGGAAAGGAAAGGAAAGGAAAGGAAAGGAAAGGAAAGGAAAGGAAAGGGAAAGGAAAGGAAAGGAAAGGAAAGGAAAGGAAAAGGAAAGGAAAGGAAAGGAAAGGAAAGGAAAGGAAAGGAAAGGAAAGGAAAGGAAAGGAAAGGAAAGGAAAGGAAAGGAAAGGAAAGGAAAGGAAAGGAAAGAAAGGAAGGAAAGGAAAGGAAAGGAAAGGAAAGGAAAGGAAAGGAAAGGAAAGGAAAGGAAAGGAAAGGAAAGGAAAGGAAAGGAAAGGAAAGGAAAGGAAAGGAAGGAAAGGAAAGGAAAGGAAAGGAAAGGAATTAGAACCACACAAAGCCATTATTTGAGCCAACTGAGATTTTGGTTTTCTCACAACACAACTAGAGATTATCACATACAGCAAAAATTGGCTGTGATCTTCTAACACAATATTAGCCATTAAAAGCAGCGAGGAACACTTTACTGGCACCACCAGAAAATAAGATTCTTGCTTGCAGCTACAAAATCTGGATGGAAACTTATTGCAGACCTTTTATTTCCCTAAGTGATCAGCTTGTGCCTGCTCTTGGTTGTCCCCGTTTATTCTTGCCACAGACATTTCTTTTCCCTCTTTTGCCATTGAGCTCTTTCCAGCCCCAGCTGCCCTCACCCTGCCTGCTGGGCTCTGCCACCCTACAGCTGCGTCCCTGGTGACCTAGCCAGAGGGGAGCACTGATCCCACAAAGCTGAGTATTTCACATCTAAGTGAATGAAAACAGACCCCTGCAGTGGGAGCACCAGGTAACCATAAACACAGACGGTGTCACCAGTTCTGCCTGCAACAATGGGTTCATTTTTCATCAGTTTCCTTGAACAAAAGACTGGAAATTATACTCATTTACAGCTTAACAGGAACACAGGTATATTTCCAAGTTGTAGTTTCAGAATAACTAATTCGTTAACCTCATCTAAGCAAACGTTTTTCTTCTGTACAAAGATTACTTGTGCACATCCACCTTTTTTTCTTTTGATGGAGGGGACAAAAAAATAAATTGAAGCAAAAAAAACACTCATGAGAACTCAGTAAAACATCTGTGTGCTTTATATTCACACTCAAGCTTCTTTTTGGAATAGTTTCCAATGCAGACAGAAGTATTTCCCAGATATTTTGGTAATGAAGATTAGCATAAACAGCAGCTTGATTCAGTGGCTGCCTACAGTAAATGTCTATTCCTTGCAGTCCAGCTCATTTCAAACACTATCCATTCAAACAGTCTCTCTTGTTACCTAAAACAATGTTACAGGATAATAAGCAAACCTTGTAACTGATGCTCTTCAGTGGAGACATAAGTATTGTATATCCTGGGTGGGAAAGAAAACCAATGACACTAATACGTACAAACCATAATGATAGAAATTATTGTGAACAGTTCTAGTGTCCCTTTCTATTACACTCAAACTGCATGCGTACATGCATATTTGTGCATATTTATGCCAGAGCACTCAATGCTAGGTCATTTTTCATCTGTACATAGGGCAAGACTACAACCCAGACATCTCCAGCTGTCTCCCCAAACACAGGATCCTAAATGAATGGCTAGCTGCAGACACTGAAGAACAGGAGAAAAAAGGTGGGAGGTGAACATTCATGCAGACGACGCTTCTTAAAAAAAAAAAAAAAAAAATACACTACTGTATAGCCACAGCTAGAGAAGCAATGCAGAACCCTTCACACAAATGGCAGTTGAAGGGTTTCTCGGTCATGTGTTTGACTCTAAAAATCGCTCCAGTAGCATAGCATTTGGTGAAGGTGTAAATTAAGCTGGAGACAGTGATAGTGCAGACACTCATGCTCAGACAGGACACTCCACAGCTTGTGAAAGACAGCTCCGTTTCACCAGCCTTGCAACAGGAAGCAACATGAGATGGAAGGTGCAAAGATTAGGGTAGCATAGAGCTCCCAGATACCAAGATGTGCATTAAACTTAAGAACCAAAAGAAAGCCACTGTACCAAAGCTGCCACACCAGGATAAGCAGGATCAAAGATGCACATCATTCCTTGTTATTGGCTATGCTGAGTAACAGGCCTGAGGAAAATCATACAAGTACATCACCTCCCTTGACCCCAGCTGAAGCACACCAAAGCAATAAAGGAGGATACTGGCTGGCTTCAGAGCTGGTGTTCAGGAGGTGCCTTTTGGTACTGAAGCAAAGGGGTCTCTGTAGACTTAGACTGTAACTCATGACAGCACACCAACAGCCCAGTAATCTAGTAAAATGCAATAGCTCAGGCAACCAGGATGATCCAAGTCCATCTTTTAAGCATTTGGAACTTGTTCCATCAGTTCTCAAGTTTGCCTGCTTCCTGGCAGAGTGGACAGAGTTCAGACTTCTTTACTTCCTGGGCTGAAGCTCTGCAGTCCTTGCTGACCACCAGCCAAACCATGTACCTCCCCACACCTCCTAGGGTGCACTCCAACTCTTCCACGGAGCCAGGTTCCATCAGCCTGACATGGAGGTGCTTCTCCAGACATCAGTAGTCACACTAGTTACTGAAAAATATTCCCCTCCACTTCAAAGCTGTATCTTTGACCTGTGCAGGATAAAAGAGTTGATGCCCCGCAGGACGTGGAAGGAATGCCATTACTCCGTAACAGCCATGTCATTGCCAGGGCAGTAAGTCGCTATGCACAAAGAGGACGTCCAAGGAAGAAGCATACAGAAACAAGCAAGCATGCTCTCAGGTGTCTTTGAAGTGATTTTAGAAACACAACACTACAGGCCCTGTGAGATCTCAAATCTCCACCAAGCAATGGGAACAGACATTGGTAAGCACTGAATTAAGCAGCAGAAAAATACAATAGCAGAACAATACTGGCAAACTGTTTGAAGGTAGATGTTAGGTGTTTTTTTCCAGTCTTCGAAGGTGTTTCCTGGATGGCAACACGCTGAGAGACAGACCCCCAAAGTTGCTTTCAAATCTTTAAGAAGCACAAACTTCCTGATAGCAGAAAGCTGTCAATACCCACCAATGTTTCTCCCAGAACGTCTCACAAATTGCTGCCAGCGCCTGCCTAGCAAATACATTGCTAGCTACCTCTGGGGAAGGCCGAACAAGATCCAGGGATCAAAAACATGACTCAAGCTGCAGTACAGCTCACCAGTGACTATGCGCAATAGCATGCGGAAACTGACCAGATAGTCAGCACAGTTACCATGCCAGTGAGCCAACATTTCTTGGTGCACAACAGCCATAATCCGTAATGAGACCAAAAGTTCTGTGCTGCTGAGTAAACCACCTCAATCACTGCCTAGCAGCAAACAGGCCAGGAAAAACAGACAGCCTACACTAAACCTCCTTCCAGTTTCTAGTAGCCAGCAGTTTAAAAGTAATTGCTGAAGAACAGAGGGCATTTTTTAAGGAATCACTAAAGTCCCCATCATAAATAAGAGGCTTTTTTCCCCCAGAGGTGATTGCACAGGAGCACAAAATTTGATTTCCTTCATACCTGGTAATAATATCCAAAGACTGGGAATATAAGCAGCAAAAATCTACCCAGATTCTTGAGTGGGTCCGATACCCATCTATGAACTACTTCATTGTAATCAATGCTCTGTTCAGGAGTGGCAGCTTCTTTTACCACCTGAGAAACAGAAAGGCCCTGCACAAATAGGTGAAGAAGGCCTCCAGTCATTGCAGATGAGGTAAAGGAGCCCCAGCACCCTCCTGTAAAAGGTACCCTTCAGAGCAGCAGACACAGCAAACATCCATCACTAACAGGTCAGCAGAAGTGATTCAGTCTTCTCTCCTTTTAAAGAGGGATGGAAAGGCAGTGTCAAAAGGAAATGGTTTTCTGTCAATAAAGACAGGATTAGGAAGAGAAACAGAAGCAATTACTGCAAATCCTACAGCACTGCCCTGACTGCATGAAGTACTCAGTGATTACATCCATTGATATCAAGCTCTCCAGGACCAATACTATCAAATTATCTCCAGCAGACAGTCTTTAATACTCAAAGCTTGAGAGAATATGCTAAAGGAATGGACAAACTTAGCCCCAACAACTTTTTAAGCTGTTAGCGCAGACATCCTTGCTGGTGTTGAGCTGCTCAGGCATAAGAAACAAGCATGTATCCTGGGAATGGAACATGGTTCGGGTGCAACAGAAGAGAAGGGCTAACTACTAAAATTGCCCTGGGAAAGGAACAAAGGTGAAGAGGGAGGTTACATTGTTACACATTAGAGAATTGTATTTCATTCTGCTTTACATCCTCATGCACAAAAGGGAGGGATGCAGTGTAAACAAGTGCCTTCATGCATGTCATGAAACTAATACATGAAAAACTTTCTTTAGTTGGGAAGTGTCACTCAAAACAAAGTGCTTTTTATTAAGGGGAAAAAAAAAAAAAGAGGACTTACGTGTTACTCAGCATTGCTCTAAGTAAACATACCATAAAGCAATCCAATTCCTCAGCAGAAACATAAAACTTCCCCACTACCACCTCTTACAGCAGAGAGGGACAAACTAAGTGACAGAGCAGACTGATAACTATTTAAAATAAGAGCTATGCAGACCTTTGATACCAGCTTCTGAGCCAGCATGCAAGGTCAAAACAACTTCTTCCCCAAAGGGTTAATTATAGAGATGACACTTATCATTAAACTAAAGACAGAAACAAGTTAATGTACCGTTGAGATATCAAGGCTTACTTAGTAGTAAAATTAGTGTATTTATATGCAATTAAGTAGCTTGGATAGGCAGAAGATACTGTTGAACAGATGCAACAACCAAAAATGAAAAAATGGTACAAAGGTGTGAAATGTTAGTTTAAAAAAAAAAAAAAAGCAGAAAGGAAAGAGAAAGAAGGTGTTTAAGGCATACAAGTAGGAATGACTTCATTATTGATACAGCACTTTTCTCTTCAGAAAAAACATTTATCCTCTGAAATACAGAAAAGAAACCACCATAGTTCTTTCTAAACATTGTGCCAAAATTACCTAAAACATTTGCATCTGTTCAAAGGAAAAAATCTTGAATAGAAACCTTTATTTAAGCTAAACCAAAAAAAAAAAAAAAAAAAAGCTATGTCTTTGGCCCAAAATTTTTAGATGCCACATTATAAAAAGTCCTTTCCTAAAAAAAAAAAGATTAAACATGGACAAAACCTCATCTTCACAACTACTTACGCTTTAGAGTTTAAAATTGTGAGCTACTTACTATAAAATAGTGCAATTCAAAAATATCTTGAAAGAGGAATGTCTACACATATGCTGTGTTATAAATGTCTGTGACACCATGGAGTGCAGTTGTGCTTATGGATTAATGCTATGTAGTTTGTACAACCTTGCAGAACACATTTAAAGCACTAAGATGATCCAAATAAAACTGTATATAATACACTCTTAGCTTTAAAATGTGTAAGGAGTTTGACACAAAGCAAGCAAAACAGGTGCTTATTGCATAGTTACACTTCTCCATTGCTGTGAAAGCAGGATCTGGTGATGGAAGTATTTTTACCTCACTCTGAAACGCAGTGACCGCTGCCAGAGTACATTTAACATGAATGCAAGCAAAATTTACTAGTTTTTAAAACAATACCCTTGATGCTATGCACTGAGACAATACTCTGCAAATCAGTTTATTTTCCATGTAGTGGACAAATCCAGTCAGTGTAATTATTTTTCCGCATGTGAATGGTAAATTCAAAGTGCTTATTTTCCCACAAGTGTGGGTTCATTGTGAGAATACTGGGCCTTGCAATACTCTATAAAGCTCTCAATTTAAAGGTTAGTTGTAAAAATTTGGAACTGTAACATCGAGGTTCTTTTTCTTTTCCATTAATAACAATGACTACACTACAATGGCTAAAGAGCAATTATGTGTGGAAGAAGTAGAACAGCACAACAGCTCAATTAAGGAAAAGAGTTTTAGTGCACTTTGCTCATTTTAGCCAACATGCTACATTGCCCTTTTTGCATACAAAGTGGACTCAAGGATTTCCATTGTAAGAAAGAAATGACCTGGCAAGCAAAACACAGTGTCAAGCTGCCCTTTTTTCCCCCTTTTATATGTGGACATTTTAAGACAGAAGCTTTGCAAGACATTACACAATTCTTTTTGTTTTTATTATTAAATGAGAAAGTCTGATTTGTTACATTGTCACATTGCTAGTCAGAAATGCTGCAGTGATGAAGAAAGTCAATGCTGGGGCAACCCAAGTCCTCATTCTACAACATTCGTTAACAAAGAAATATAGTAATGTTCGACACACCCAACACAACATTCCTTGCTTTCTTCAGAGAGAAGTCCCATCACTCTTCTTCTAATCGGGTATGTTACTACATAACTTAATTTTTTTTTTTTTTTTTTTGATAATACATCCCCATATTCTCATGAGATCAAAAGAAGCTTCTACAGATGGTACAGAAATCTTCACACATCGTCATCATCTGATGTATCAGTGCTGCTCGTCTCAGAATCATCATTCTCCAGAGCAGGTTTGAAAGTGCTGTTTTTCCAGGGGCTAAATTTAAAATCACAGATGAGGCCATTTTTCAAAATGCCATTTTTCCGGAGGCCGTTTTTCTGTAACTGAAACAAGAAAACATGATGCATTTAGAGAAAAAAAAGCTAAGCACAATAATCTGCTGCATTTCAGTGTTCTCTACATCTTTGTCTATGGACTACGTTAGATCCACAGCACTACCTGTTACATACATGCACAAAGGAAAATTCACCTGAGACCCTTCGGTTTTGGACCTGAACCCAAAAGCCTGCAATCAGACCAAGCTAAGCTTCTGTACTGTGCAAGAGTTTACCCTCTTCTCATCTACCTCCTCAGATATTTTGCCCCAGTGATCCCCCACACACAGTCTCTTCTGTGATGCAGTCCCTTTTTCCAGTCTGCTACAAAAAAAAAAAAAAAAATCAAGTCTAGATTGCCCATTCAGACTACATTACTAGTAAATTTTGTGTTCCTCAATTTACAGCAAAGGTAGACAAGGAAGCCATAATGAAATATTGAAAGAAAATTCCCTTTCCTCAGGCTGAGCTGAGGAACTGGAAAGCTTGTACAATTCTGCAACCAGCAATGCTGAAACTACTCAGAAGCCCTCCCTTCCTCTTTCCTTGATATTTTCAGCATAGGCGCTCTCTAAAATAAGCACTGCTCCCCATATCTTTTTTAAGCCACTGTTCTTCTGAAAGGGCAACGGAGGAAAGAAGATAGAGGAAAGAAAAATGGCACTAAAATGGCACCAACCCTAATCATCAAAATTACTGGAGATCCTACTCAAAGGTAAGTATTTAGGGCATCCATCTATAAGTTCATCACAGAATATTAACTTAGCATTACCTGTTCACTGATGACTTGGAATTCCCTCATCTCATCCTCTGTTAGTGGAGCACACGTTTCATCATTTTCTGCATCTTCCTGCCAGCCCATCTCCTTTAACAGCCTTTAAAATAAAGAGGACAACATTAAAGAATTTCTGCACACACTCAGACATTTGAAGCTCTGCCTATACAGATATGTAAAGAAGCGTAATAAATACATTAGCTCATAAATCTTTTTTAAACAGCCTTTTAACCCACTTTCATATAAGAGTTTAAGAAGAGATATATAAAGCACAGAAGTTCAGAAGTCGTAAGGTCCTTCACAGCTGACCCTGTTCTGACACATTTGATTTTAAAAGCTGCCAAAACTAAACGGAAATACTTAAATCTACAGAACACATAAGCAAACTTTCACTCCATGGCTTGTACATATTAAGTATTACATTTCCTGCCATCATGTTTCACATACAAAATAGACCCCACCACCTCTGCCAATCCAGTGAACATACCAACACAAACGCCAAACTTTCTATTATCTTACTCCAGCATCTTTATTAATCTACTGACAGTGTTCCCAGATATGGAGGCTCTTAGGATAAGCTGCCCAATATCTGGAGTAAAGCCTTATGGAACGCAGCCTAGAAAAACCCTCACTTTCTCCTAGTCTGTCTCAATTGGATGGCTGCTGTCCAGAACTGCAGCAATAAAGCTAGCAGAAGAGAAAATAATTTGGACCATATGCAAGTTCAGCTTTTGATGCATGGAGATTCTCTTGAAAGCTTATCTGGTGTTGTCACACCACAGCCTTTCCAGCCCATTAAGCTGCATTGTCGGGTTATTTATCTAAGAAGTCATTCAAGGTAAATGAGTACAACAAAGAGACCTTGGCTACGCAGTGGCATCTGTCATATTCCTAAGGTTGAAGCTGCAAGAAAGCAGAATGCAAGTCAACTTTTTTTTTAAGGCAAGAAATCTACGTAAGATGGAAAAGTAAGAATATATTTCCTTTGCATAAGTACTTCGATGGAACCGTAGCATGCCTCCTCAAAAATGGTGTGGAGAGGCAAAGATGGATACTGAGGAAATGGGCAGGTTTTTTCCTGTATAACAGAGCAACCATGACAATGCTAGCACAGTCCCTCCACAGGAGCTAAAAGAAGAGATGTTTTTTCATCTCAAATCCACAGTATCTTCTGCATCAAGTCACAGAGACAGTGCACCTGGGAGAAGCTGCATTGCTGCTCAATAACAGGCATGATTCAGAATGCAATGGCCTCCTAGAGTTTCTACTTTCCTAACATACGCTAGTGTCAGAGATAGACAGGATACCCTGTCTCACCTGACAGATGTTGCTATTACAGCACAGACAGACCACAACAAAGAGTGAGTTTTAGGATACAGGGAGGGAAAGAAACAAACACATTCCTCTGGTGATTTAGCTTGAGATATCCAAAACTGCAATAATCAAAGTGTTTTGACTGGTGCCAGAAGTGTGACAGCAGTATCTGCACATGATGCCAGTGGTTTTAGATGTGAAGACACTGTGGTACCACGGTTATCTGATGAAGACATTGTGGTATTTAATGAAGATGGTATGTTTTCTTGCTGCAAAGTTTTTGCCAAAAGGATTAGCATCTTCCCCTGGCAAGCCATTTGCTTGTTGACCTGAAATCTTAAGGAAGTAAAAGCTATTTCACAACAAAAATATAGAGGCTCCTAAAAGTATATGCTAGAACTGGTGCAGGAAACTGACAGAGATGAAGAACACTGAATATATTAATAGTTAGTTAGCACAGAAGTAGTTAGATGAACTCAAGGTGATGAAGCCTACCTGATACTTCATTTGGCCAGATGTCAGCAAGAAATGCCATTCAATGGAACCCTCCCTTCCTAAAATTCTAGGTCCCAATACAAAAGGTTGTATTGCAACATCATCTGAAGTTAGCAGGACTGCTGTGTCTTTACAGCAGCATTAGTTTCTAGGACTGTTATGAGGGTGAACTATACTAAAAAAAAAAAATTACACTTCAAATTAGGAAACTCACCAACAGGACAAGTACATAATCACCGCACAGTGGAAACTCCCCTAGTGGAAGGAAACCCAAGAAGTATTCTGTGCAACGTGTGCCAATTCAGTTATTAGGCATCCACAAGCATCCTGTGAGTTAAGCTGGTCACTTCAAGTCCATTTTTCTACTAAACACCTACCAAAAGCACTGTATATACACTAGAGGTCAAAGCTAAAGGACTAGCATGGTAGAGACACACAATGTCTCCAGGATACCACAGAGAGAAGCTTGCCGAGAAACCCTATGAAGGCCTATCAAAGTCATTTGAGTTGACAAGTGACAGATTTGACTCCAACCTTACAGTCAAAAATCAGGGTCAGCAGCTACCAGCAGTCCAAGATTTCTGTCTCCACAGTCAATAGGGGGTGTGTAGGGGGCAGGGGAAATGGGAGAACAGGCCAGACTGCATTTCACTTCCGACACTCATATCAAAGAGATCAAGAAAGTCTCCTCTACAGGTACTACAAAAGAAGTTGTCTAGTCCAATGTATACATACTGTCTATCACTGGAAAAAGATGCTGGGTTTCTTCAGTTACCAGAAACAGTAATAATTTATCAGAACTCAAACAAGCTCACCTCCAGATGGAGTTATGATTTCTCAGCAGCACCATTCTCATCTCTACCAGCTGCTACTGCAATTACTTCTTATGAGATAACAGAATTATGTTTCGAACCTTTTTGAAGTTACTTTCTCCCTTTCCATTGAATTGTCTTGCAATATCACTATGTCACATGGTCAGTTATAAAAATAATCCATTTATTTAACAACAAGAAAAAACTCAGAGTTGTACATAAGATGCATCATTTAAAGTATTGTTAATACTCATAGCAATTACATGCATTGTTCCTCCTAGATACGCAGACCAGTTTGCTTTATTTGTTTATATGGAAATATATCAAATATTTAATAAAGCAAGTTAAAGATGCCAGTACATGACTCAAACAGAAATTCTACGTTAGTACACGTCAGTAAGTTAAACTTTCTATGGTACTAGTAAGTATTTTGTGTTCTCAGTTTTCAGATTCTGAATAAGCTGGTAAAAATATGACACATGCTCACTTACCATGAATTAGCATTTTGTATAAGAAGTACATACCTATGCTCTGCCTCAAGCGAGCTTGAAAGAACATCTGCCTGAGGTAAAGTTGAAGATCGAGTGATCTGTTGAGATGTAATTGAAGCATTGCCATTCTCTTGAGGAATTTCATTTTCAAAGTTTCGGTTTATATCTCTCTCATGATGAGGACTGTTGCTGTTACACAAGTTAAAGGAGTCATCATCCTGTCAAAATAATTACATATTACAGAGTTTACATGTAAATTCCACTCACAAGTAAAATGCTGCAATTCACTGATTGTTTAATTTAATTTTAAATGGAGATGTCCTATACTACAGAGGGTAATTCTGCTCCTTTTTTTCAAGGGTTTACAATACATTGATGTTACAGAAATCTGAAGTTATACCACTGATTGAGTAAAGTAGAAAGCAACTCCCATGCTCTGCCTGAAAATTGTAGAAAAATTTCTAAATTATCTTAAAAATTCAAGCTTATATAAGCTGTCTTTTATAATTTGTTCTTTGTAAAAATATCTGTTGAACTTACAAACAAGGTTCCTTATTAAATAAATACCCTGTGTCAGGCAAAGTTTGAAAATGTGAGAACTCTTATGCTTATTTGGTTTAAGGGGCAGGTCACAGTCACCTATCTCAACCAGCAAATTCACCTGCCACAAGTTCAGAAAAACTCCTTAAATTCAGACAACAGCTTACCCTTCACACAGGCACACACCACAGAATTTCACAAGCTGTTGTTTCAGCTATTGTAACTTACTAGCAATGATATTAGAACTAGAGAGAGACAGCTTAATTAGAAAGCAGACTTTGCAGATTCACTCAAATATTAAAAGCTCTTTTATCCTATAAACCTGAGATGTTTATTTTTATTCTACTTTTTCAGCAGCTTGCAATTCTTACTCGGTAATTAGCCAAACAGACTCAGAAGTCTTAGCAACTATAGAAATAAAGAAGACCATGATCATTATCTAGCTAGAACATTTTTTTTAAAAAACAAAACCCCTAGGTTTGGCACACAATAGTATTATCCATAGTAGAAGTCAATCACTCAATCGGCCAGTTCTGCACTTACAAGAAATCATCCATCACCACCTTTCTGCTCCCATTCAGAGTTATCAGCTTCCAGAAATTTTAGAATGTTCACCAAAAATTTCTTTAAAAAAAAGTATCCCAGTAAATCTATGTTCATCTGTTAAATCATTAACCTGGAGAAGGTATCTCAGACTATCAGAGAAGAATCATAAAAATATCAAAGGATTTTACCGTATTAGGGTAAAACAGTTTCCTCAAAGCCTGTCTCAACTGCTGATCACAATTTGCCTCATTATTTCAGAGGTGAAATCTGTCACTGGAGGCCCTCTAATTCTATCATGTTACACAACACTGTTGTGCACTTATCTACCTAATAACTCAGTTGCACAGTACATTGCCTACTGATGATCATTTAAATGAATGTTGAAAGTAGACAACTATTACAGTTACACGCCTTGTTAAACTTTAACTTCTTTTCACACCTGTTAGTTAGTGAAACAAGGTGCATGCAATCACTAATAAATATTCCAAGCTACATGTTACATACACCTGTCCAAAGATATTATGGCTTCCACATCTAAACACCTTTTTTTCCTCCCAAAATACACTGGTTCAGAAAATGAGCTGTGTACAGCGGTACAATCATATGCATCTGACATAAGCACCATGAAGACAAAGAACGCAAGACAATTTCATGAACAGGAAGTCCCATCGTGTTCATATATTTTGAGAATTCTAAGCTCATGGCAAATGTTTCCCAAGACCTTTCAACCTTAACATTTCTTAAACAACATTGCACTCAACATCCATCTCAGGGTGCTTGGCAACAGAATGCCTAAGAAAAAGGTGAAGACCTTTCCTAACTGATACGTAGTTAAATTGTACAATCCCATTACAGCAAGTTTTATTTTGCCTGAAATAGAAACAGGGTCAGAAGAGTCAGTCTTACTTTTACAATCAATGCACAGTTGCACTTTTTTTTTTTTCATCTCTCTGAATCTGCGTAATACTTCAAGACTTTTTTTTCAATACTTTTACCACTCAGATGTGTAATCACCTCATCCTAAGGTAACACAT
Organism: Aythya marila; assembly: GCF_965140915.1. Lineage (NCBI taxonomy): Eukaryota > Metazoa > Chordata > Aves > Anseriformes > Anatidae > Aythya > Aythya marila. The sequence continues at coordinate 19,433,834 of NC_139080.1, read as the reverse complement.
CACTTAACTACATGAGGTAATTATGCTTATGGCTTACTGGTGGCAGGTAGCACAAACATTAACGTTCTCAGGTGCCAGCCAGGCACTACATACACAGACTGCGAATGAAAGAAACTTGACGCATTAACAATATATACAGTGCAGCAAGTTCTCAGTTCAGAAGCAGAAACAGGTTCTTTATATACACATAAATCAAACTATTGTTCCTACAGTAAGGCCAAGAATAGAGATGTTCTTGGCATCTAAGACTCCAATTTAAATTCTGAAAACAATTTGAGAAACAGAACCAAGTTTTTCCATTAATTGTTTTGCAATGTAACTAACAGCTGAGGTGCAAAATGCTGCCCTCCAGAAAGATTACACTGACGTACAGGGATTCTTTATTCTTTTTATTGTTGCTAAAGACAAGGTATGCACGAGTTATTGATATGCAGCAACATATCCTTTAGAAATAAAAACTACATGTACTGGAGAAACAGTAGTATTTGGAGCAACTTTTAAAAATTAATCAAAAGGTAATTCCTTTCCTACATTCAAACATCCAAGACCGTGTCTTAAAAGCTGGCTACAGACAAATGTGATGTATTTTACGTTCAGTCTGAAACGTGTTACTGTGGGACCTACAACAGGTATGAAGAAAATTACCTTCTCTTGCCCAGCATGATTCCCATCTTCATGTTCTTCTTCTACTCGATCTCGTTTCAATGCTTTCAAAAATTCACTCTTCTTATCAGTTCGCATTCTTGTCAATTTTGTTAAACGAGGCTGACCAACTTTGTCAACAGGGGATGAAGAATTTGACCGATTACACTAACACAAGGGGTTAGAAAAAAAAGTAAGACTATCAGAAGCTCATTCATTTAGGAAAGTTTGAAAAAAAGACAAAGTTTCTCAGGAACTTGTAGTCTGGGGTTGTGCACATAACCCAGTCAAAAGCAGAGGGAAAAATATTTGTCTTTTAATATACACAATTCTTGCATCTAAACAAAGAGATACAGATTTATAGAGTACTGCTAACAAACAAACCTTCTGACATTTATTAGCAGTTTTAAAAGTTTAAATTTATCAAGGTTATGCACCCTAGTGCACCATTTTTACTACATATCAAACCTACAAAGCAAATTGTGCAGGACTTAATGGCTGGTGAGGTAGCTTCTGTTTCCCCCTCTCATATAAGCTTCCAAAATATAACTTTAGTTATAACTTATATAGTTATAACTTTAGATAACTTATCTAATCAAGCAAATTAAAAAATTGATCTATTAAATTAAGAATACAAACACTGCTTTACCTCTTTCACTGAATTTTGTGATACAGGAAATGCCTTGGCAGTTGATTTGAAAGGAATGAAATTGCCAATACCATATGCAGATTCATGAGGAAACGCATTTCCAACTTTATTTTCTTTTGCTTGGCTTTTCCACTGTGAAGGCTAAATAAAAATGTAAAGAATCATTAACAACATTATTTCCATCAACCTTCAGAAAAACAACTAAGCAAAATGAAATCATAACTACAACCATTTAGAGCAAACACCTGTTTTCTTGTAGGATAGAGACTGTTTATGAGCAACTCATCCTCTCACAAATACTGTTTACGCTTTCTATATAATGAGTTAAATGCAAAAACAATTATCACTCTCTTATTTTGGTTCTTAATACATCAGATTAGAGTCTTCAGCAGCTGCATGTGATGTTTTTAATGCAGCGAATTCTAGAGTTAAGAACAGCTCTGTCAGATGCTCTCAGTAGCACAGAAAAAATCTCCCCAAAAAGATTAACATAGGAAGTTGCATATGGAAAGGGACCAGAACAGTTCTAGTGGGTTGCAACATTATCTGTATCAATAGCTGGGATAAATTCTGAAGGTATTTTTATGCCAGCTGTAGTTCTCTGCTTGGTACTTTTTTTTGTTGTTGTTAAAAAATAAACACAAAAAGCATTGCTATTTCCTAAGTTCAAAACATCCTTTTAATTTGGACATTTCTCACTTTTCTCAAAAACGGGAATGCAATAAATTGAGATTCAATTACAGCTGGTTTTTGTTGTCATAGTTGGTTTTTTTAAGTGAAAAAGTGTTTCCACTTCTGAAGTATGTGGCAATTGAAGTGTTCAAGATCTGAAAGCATACTCTGGAAACAGAATTCCCAAGGGTGAAATCAGGACATTTTGAATCAGAGCACGTTTCATTTTCCCAGCACATCATTCATGCCATGAGTATCCAAAACTCACCTTTGTGGGTGGAGTGGCAGGTTTAGGGATTAATCCTTTATAAACACTTGTGCCAGTTCCATTTTTTACTGGCTGTGAATGAAGACTTCCTACTACAGGAAATCCAGATATCTGCAGTTCTTTTGTATTGCCCTTTTTAATGACCAGCATTCTGGGAGATCTAGATTTAGGGTTCAAAGGATATTCTGGAGAAAAAAAAAAAGAAAAAGCATGCATGTGTATAAAGTCTTAAGTTTCTATTTCATAAGGTACTGTATAGCCATGTGGTCTAGAACAAACAGGCATAAGGCAGGAGATCAGTCTGGTGATATTTCCACAAATACCACGCTGTACAAATCTGGCTAAACAGAAGTTCTTTTCCATTTTCTACAACCATCATTTATAAAATAATTCCAGTTGGCAATGCAGGAGTTTTATTTTCAGAAAAGATATTCTTCAAAGAAACTAGTTATACAGTTCTTGTTTGGAAATCTAAAACCAAATACTATCACTTGATACTAGAATAGTCAGTTTGAAGAGACCTCTAGTCCAATTGCTCAGGTACTTGGGGCTAACCAAATGATAAAACACTACTGAGGGCATTGTCCTAGTATCTCTTGAACACAGACAAGTGTGGGGCATGACCACCTCCCTGTGAAGCCTGTTCCAGTGTTTGACCACCCTCACAAGAAATAATTTTTTCCTAATGTCCATTCTGAACCTCCTCTGCTGCAGCTTTGCACCATTTCTGCACATCCTGTCATCAGCTCCCACGGAGCGCAGACCAGCAGGTCCCTCTCTGCTTCCTCTCCTCAGAAAAATGTAGAAAGCAATGGGTTTACCTCTGAAACTTTTCTTTCTTAAACTGGACAACCCAGGTATCCTCAGCCTATCATCACAAGACACGCCTTCCAGCCCTGTTCCCAGCTTCGTTGTCCCCCTCTGGATGCTTTCAAGGATCTTAACATCCTCTACATTGTGGAGCCCAGAGCTGCACACCATATTTAAAGTGAGGCCACACCAACACTGAACATAACAGGAGAATCACCTCTTTTGACCAGCTGTCTGTACTGTATTCAGTGCACCCCAAAATGCAACTTACCATCTTGGCTGCATCTTCAAAAGATAATATGCCTTTCATATTTCCCTTCAAGGTTACCAAAGAATTATTACTTGCATATTAACCACTCAATTTATAGCCAAATATAATTTACATTTATAGCCACACTGATGTCTTTATAACCATGAGAGAAGAGATGACTACTATTCCAGACCATCGCAATGACCATTTTATCTCCATGGCATGGTTTCTCTCCAAGCTCTCTAACAGCTGTAATCAGTCAGAAGCATTCTTTCACCAAGTCTTCAGCTAGCAATCACATCACTAGCTTAGGTGATCCACCTGCAGTATATTTCCTCTTGGGAGATAAATTCTTGACATCTTTCCAAAAAGATGCATGGTTTTTGAGGAACAAGAACCCTAGTTGTGGCTACATCTAAAGATCAACAGATTGACATCCAAACAGAAGTGTTACCTCTCTTACAAAAAAATACATCGTAATGACACTGAAATTTCCACAATTTTCCTCAATCTCTATCTGTATCCTTATATTCTAAAAGAGATACTTATGTTCCTAATAAAACAACTTAAGATCTGTGCTGTATTTTTTCTACTTAAGAAGATCAGAAATACTCACCCCACACACCTGCAGCTAATGATTTATTCTGGTTTGGTTCCCTCTCATATTCAGGATTCAAAGATGGCTGAAAGGAAATTTTATCATTAAAAAGTTTAGAAGTCTTGAATTATAGAACTAATGAAATAAAGAATCATAGCAATATCAGAAGTATAACCTCTGCTGTCCAAGATTTTTAAATGAAGACAGACTAGAAACCTCCCCCTGCAACCCAAGTATATCAATGCTTACTTGTTTCTCTTCTCCCACAAAACATCTTAAGCACCAGTCAATACCACTGCATGAACTGTCCACAGAAAGGAAAAAAAAAAAAACACACAGTAATGTATGGTTCTTGGAAGAGTAAGCTCACCCTTCCTCTTACATCCTAAAACTCTAGGTTTAAACTTGGGACCTCAGATGGCTGGTAGCAGAAAAACCACTTTGTTAGTACTTCAGATTTCCAGTAAGATAACTGTGTAGAATTTAATACATACATGTCACAGTAAACTGTGGTAAAATACTATAAACTTAACTGTAGCTGCACTTAATCATTTAAGTGACAGTAAATAAAAATACAATGATAAAAATGGAGATTAAAAGAGAAACAGGTGAGTGGAGAAATGACTAACACCCCCTTAAGGGAAGTGGAGAAATTTCTCTTAGTGGAGAAATGACTAACACCACCCTTTAGGTGAGGGTGATCCCTTATATGGTGATCTGTAACTGGTGAAATCTCATGAAGTAGCCTGTAATGGACAAAATGGCACTTGCAGAAACAATGAAACCCTGTTTATTACAATTAACTTACAAAATCCTCAGCCTCAAACTGTTTAGGTACTTCTTTGTCTTCCTTCTTCCCAGTTTCATTAACATGTACATTGTTTTCATGCAGTCCTTGGCCTTTTCCACAGTGGAAAGCGCTGGTACGAGCGCGGGAACCTCCGCCATGGTATCCCCCACGATGGTTTATATTTTCTGTACCACTTCTGCCTTGTGAACGCCAACCATTCTTCTCTTTTCTCCCAAAATGCCCTTATATTTTTAAATATTAAATAAATGTAAATTACAAGCAATATTGAAGGAACGTTCTAGTTTTGCAAAATTGTTAGAAGAGTTAAGCAAGCAGCTCTATTTTCTGGGATATAATAGCACAGTGAACATAAGTTTTCATTCACATAAGCAGCAGGGAAGAATCTCACAGAACTGTCAGAATCAGTTCCCTTTCCTGATTGCTCGTAAGTCACTGGCTAGAGAATTAACACAATATTCTTACCCTTCTTAAGAGAGAAATACACCCGGAATCACTACTCTAACCAGCCCTTACTCACCACATCCTCTCCCAGAAGATCTGACTTTCCATTACATATATTTTACAACAGAACACAACATTTAGCAAAGAACAGCTATTATGATAAGATTATTTTCCTAGTTAGAGGGCTACAGTGCAGTGATATAGATGTATTTAAAATATTTCATGAAAGGTAAGTTATACCTCCATTAGGCCGTCCAATGTTAGGATCAAATCCATCTGAAGAGTTGTGTCTTCTGCGATTTGCTTCATAACGATTCTCTGTCCATGAAAAATTTTCAGAATGTTTCTCAAAGTTCAGTGATGACTGTAAAAGAACACAAATAGTAGACCTGAGATACCTGATTAATAACAAAACTGATTTATCAGAACTGTAACACGTAGTATGGCAGACAATACAGCAATTGTCAAGTATGCATATGTTCAGAGTTATGTCAACCACCTTCATGCCAGTAGAACTGGAAGCTCTATATTCCACTCCAAGGACGCTGAAACAATGCTGAGGACCATGCTTGTGACACAGGACAAAAAAAGCCAAGTTTTTATTTTGTTCTGGCAGCAGGATGAAGACAAGTGGTATGTGTTGCAGCACAGGAAAAATAAAAAGTTAAGAAAGGACAATAAATCATAGTTTAGAAGACTGGAAGGCAAACAACACAACTTTTAACCTGGAGCCTAAGGACCTAAGAATAGATTGAGCACCTTAGAAGAGGTTTGAAAGGCTGGAGCTGAAGAGATAAAGGACACATGGAGGAGAGGAAAAATAAAAAGATAGGCTAAGCATAATCTGCAAGGCTACAAAAAAGGCAAGAGGTTCTCACCATGATAAGCAACTTCCCAAACTCCATAGATTTTATCTTTAAACAAAAATACCCTAAGTTTGTCATATGCTAAATGCCAAGTGAAACTTAGTTTTAGACACCTGATCATCTCAAAGGTAAGGCTCAGATGATAATCTACTGAAAGGTTTGAAATCTGCACAGCCCAGAACCAAGTACCATTAACATTGACACTACAAAATTTAGATTAATAGCAACTACAGCTCTTCAATTTGGGGTTTGATTCTGGCCAGTTTATCAGTCAGAATGCTTTTTGGCATTGATATGTATTCAGGTAGATACTTCGCATATATTTATTTGTTGTGTTTGTTGCTATTAACCCACAAATTTTCCCAAGCTAATGCACCATATAGAGATGGTATGTAACTTTAACTATTAATTTTTCAAACCTTGAAAACATCATTCTAATGTAAGCATGAATGATGCATGCCTGAAAATGAAAGCCCCAAGTTTAATTACAATGGTTATTATCCATTAACATCTTAACAAGCTATATTAACTTTTGATTCCAATTAGAGTGAGTACAAAAAGAAAAGGTAAGTCATGGTAAGAGACTTAACTACTTTGGAAAATACATTGAAGAAAATCAGTCTTCCACCACCAACCCCATCAATAGGCAAGCACGCAAAAAACAATCCCTAGATTCTTATGACAATCTTAATAATAATCATAATAATGCCTTCAGCAGTGCTCAAGGTGCTGTTCAAAATCCACTGCTTTTGTGTAATTCGAGTAAGCAAGAGATGCTTTTTATTTTAAACACATACTATCAAATTGTACAGAATCCAAACGACAAGGGATTTCCCTCTCAATCAGAGACCTGGGAAGAGAACTATTCCCTTGAGAACTTGGAGAGGATGGAAAAAACAGAAAGCTATAAGAAACTGTCAAAAGATTTGAGATTTAAAGATTTGAGATTTAAATATTTGAGATATCCATATAAGGAACCTCAATATCAATTCCTTACAAACAGGCTTTGATTAAGCCACCAAAAATTTAAGAACACTTCAGATTTGCTGATTATAGTTGTAATTTTAGAAGACAGCTTTGTGTGTTCATTTACATATGACAACTTTCTAATATTGCCTTTGGAGATTCATTTTTTGAGTAACTTTGAAGAACAATCATACTTTCACAAAATGGAAGTTGTACTTGATATATCTGAAGTTACTAAGTCATTTTCAAGGATCATGCAGTTTGTTCTTTCCCCACATGATGGAGGTATCAGTCTATCAAGCCTCTCACGGCAAAGATGACAGTAAGCTTTGTAATCAACAGGAAGTCTATTGGCAATTTCTAGAAGTTGAAAAGTTATCTGACTTTATTCAGCCAGCCAAGAAACAAACCAAAACAGATTTCTGAAGTATAAGAATCCTTATTGCATAACATGAAGTGACAGTAACCTTGCAAAAACTATTGACTTTAGCATTGTCTGCAATTGCTCCATATACATTTTACAGAAATCCTTTTAGAAATCATATGTCCATATCCCAAGATGGCTTCACATCTGCCCAATTACAGTACTGCACTGATGCAAATATACTAATTCCAGACCTGAACTAAGGCTGCTCAACAGCGGCTACCCAGCTAAGTGGACTTTGCTATGTAAGTAACAGGGAGATGATATAAAAGCTTGTTCTTAAACGGAAATCAGCAGCAACAGATGAGCTGGATTTCAGTCAAGGTATCATCTAGTCAAGGTATCATTAGGTATCATTAAGAAAGCTCATTCCTGTTCCATCAGGTTTTTCTAATGCTATCCTTTACTTGTGTGAGGGAAAGCCTCAGCTATCCAGCATGGAGAGGAAATCAAACTCCTGAAGATACAGTTTCTCAAAGTGCCTCCTCAGTGAAACAAGTTCAGTTTCTCCTCAGTTCTAAATGCTGTTCATAGCACAGCCTTATCCCAGCTTCATCCTGAATGAAACATGTGACTCCTTCCCTCCTTCATCCTATCCTTCCTCTTCACCTCCATCCCTCTTATCTGTTCTTCCCTTCAACTGCCTCATTCAGGTAACATGAAGCAGAAACGAACACTTATTCTAAAAACTGCAGTGGGAGGAGGGAAGGCTAGGCAGGGGGCCACAATATTTGAGATCTTTCTTGCAGACGTATGACAGAACAAGCCTTATGATGTAAGTTAAGAATTATTACCCATCAGTAGGGCCAAAAAGACTGTTCAAATGTTTAATGGGTCGTGTATCACAAAGCGCTCATCACTGAAGGAAGAGGTAATGGAAGCAAATAAGCTGCAATACAGACAACAAAGCACACAGACTATAATAGCTACAACGTTCTTGGAAGAGATAGAAGAAAGCTTATCTAAACTCCTTCAGGCAAAAACTCATGGAAGAGAACAGAATCCACAACAGATGCTTCCAATGAAACTTCCTACTATTCAGGAAGGAGGTGACAAAAAACAACCCACACCTTAAATACATTTGAATACCGCTGGAACTTACTTTTATCCTGCTGTACTGACATTTTAAGTACGCAGGCAAATCTCTTCCAGCAGATTCTTGGAATATGTGGAGCAAAATTGTTTTGTAATTCTGACACTATATTAAACTAAGCTCCGATTATTATTCCTGTTGAAAACATTAAATTGGAAAGAGCAGGTCACAAAAAAAAATGAGTATTTCAGAAATCAAGCATAATAAAATCAAACAGATCTCAGGAGCTGCCTGGAATCAGATAAGGCTGTCTCTTAACAGCAACTGACAGTTGCTGATAGACTATCCTAAACAAAGAAGCTAGCTAGTTCAGCATAAAAGAAAGATAAAAAGGTCATAAGATTAATCAGGACATTAAATGAGCTCAATAAAAAATGCATGCATGCATCTGTGTGTAGATACATAAGTAAAACAATGTAAACTACTCATACTGACTGCTGACTGTGCACTGAACAATCGCACAAGCCTATTTCCAAATTTTATAAAGGCTAAGTATTTTCCATGGACATGAAAGACAGCAAGAAGCTTAAGTACATGAAAGCAACGTCACTCTCATAGTTGTAGACAAGGACATTGCATTCAAAAATACTAGAACAAAGAAGGTAAACAGGTAAATTGGGAAATGATATGCATTTGAAATGTCCAGTGCTGCCTCTACATTTCTATATTCACATAAAGAAAGAGTAGGAGAATATGACAGAAAAAGAAACATTTATAAGATAGTCAAGTTCAAGAATCCCTAGAATCCCTAGAAATCACAATGGGTTCAACTGTCACCAGTGGTATTCCCCAGGGGTCACTGTTGAGGTCCATCCTCTTTAATATCTATATTGAGAATATGGATGAGGGAACTGAGTGCACCTTCATTAAGTCTGCATATGGCACCAAGTAGGGAAGAAGTGTCAGTCTGCTGGAGGGTAGGAAGGCCCTGCAGAGGGACCAGGACAGGATGGGTAAATAGGCAGAGGCCAGTGGGATGAGGTTCAGCATGGCAAAGTGCCGGGTCCTGCACTTTAGTCACAACAACCCCATCTAGTGCTACAGGCTTGGGGCAGAGTGTCTGGAAAGCTGTGCAGAGGAAAGGACCTGGGGGTGCTGATTGATGCTCGCCTGAATATGAGCCAGCAGCATGCCCAGGTGGCCAAGAAGGCCAGCGGCATCCTGGCTTGTGTCAGGAATAGTGCAGCCAGCAGGAGCAGGGAGGTGATCGTGCCCCTGTACTCTGCTCTGGTGAGGCCGCACCTCGAGCGCTGTGTCCAGCTTTGGGCCCCTCACTACCAGAAGCACATCGAGGCCCTGGAGTGTGTCCAGAGCAGGGCTACAAAGCTGGTGAGGGGCCTGGAGCACAGGTCCTATGGGGAGTGGCTGAGGGCACCACGGTTGTTTAGTCTGGAGAAGGGGAGGCTCGGGGAGACCTTATTGCTCTCTACAGCTACCTGAAAGGAAGGTGTGGGGAGCTGGGGGTCGGCCTCTTCTCGCAGGTAACTAGTGATAGGACCAGAGGGAAAGGCCTCAGGTTGTGCTAGGGGAAAAGTTCATGTTGGAAATGAGGAGATATTTCTTCTCAGAAAGAGCAGTCTGGCACTGGAATGGGTTGCTCAGGGATGCGGAAGAGTAACTGCCCCTGGGATGTTTAAGGAAAGTTTGGACTTGGTACTTAGGGACGTGGTTTAGTGGGTGATATTGGTGTTAGGGGGATGGTTGAACCAGATGGTCTTGAAGGTCTTTTCCAACCCTAATGATTCTATGATTCTGTGCTACTTCTTGTTCTTAAGAAAACTATTCCATTTCATAAACTGAGTATTTGCAGTCTCGATTGAACAGCCACAGAGAGGATGCACAACTATTTGAAAGCACCACACATTACCACCACCAACCAAGGAGACATTTCAGAAAGTCTATTTCACAAGCACGTTTTTTCTATCACTTGGATGATGCAGTAAGAAAAAGCATTCTCTAAAACGTATAGGACACAAAGCAAAATCAGAAGCAAGAACACCATCAAGCACACACCTCAGTCTCAGTTCCTTATTTTAAACTACCTATGAAGGAAGTTTTAATCCAACAACAGCTCTGACAATGTGTCCAGGTGCTTCCTTCCTTCAACCCAGCTTTTAAAGCAGAAATCCCTACTGAAGATATAAGCCTGAGATTCGAGGTTCAACTACTTACATTGTGACAGCAAGACTTGGTAGGTGTCTTCTTATCACCCTTCCCACATTCAAAAACATACATGTATTTTTACTGTGATTGAGGTTATGTCATTTAGACTTATCTAATAATGAAACTGACTGACCAGAAGAAAAGCAAAGAACATACCTTTGTTGACGATGGCGGAGTAGGAAAATTAAGCCAGGCTGGAGCAAAGTCATGCTGCGCCATTTAGGTCCAGTCTCTCCGAATCAATGAAACAAGGCTTCAGCACCTCATGGCAAGTCCCTGCAATTGGAAAAATGAGAAATGAGTACTTTTCAGATGTTTAACTTAAAAAAGTATTACATTTGTGGTGTTGTCATCATTACTTCCCTTCTGTTTTCTGGTACTGTCTTCTCAAACAGATCTGGTTTGAAATCTAACCAGCCTTATCTCATTACAGCATCACATTTGTCCTTTTATTACCAGTGTCACACTAATCAAGTATTTCACAAGGATCATGAAAATAAAAATGTAACATTAATTCCTCCATTTCCTTTTACAGATGGAATGAAGCATCTTGTGTAAGGTCTGATCAGAAAGCTGAGAATTACGGAGTTGAAATATTTTCTGGTACTGTTCAGAATTGACTGCAGAAACCATTTAATTAGCTTCCTAAAAATTTATTTTTCAAATTAGCCCCTCAAAGTTAACCTCAGAGGCCGTATTAGGGTTCCTCATGAAAAGACTGGATGGTTAGAGCCAGCAAAACTCCCTAATTTTCTCCAGATTGAATGTAAACAGAGCCAAAGTATCCAGAATACTGCCAAAATCCAGTAAAATTTTCTAGTTTGAAAATGGGCAAGAGAAGGTAAAGGCTTAAGGCAAAGCCCAAGAGTACTTTTTCTGCCCCTTGTTCTCCTCACAAGCAGGCAAACATCTTTCAGTAAGCAAGAGAATGCAAGATAATACAAGCTATATTACCTAAAGTTGAACTATAGCTCTAAAAGGAAAGAAACGGATGAAACACTGCACGGCCTATAAGGTTATGTGAATCATGCTCTGCAGCTAGATACTGCAAAACTCTCAGTGATTCAAATATATTTTAAGCAGGATAATACACATTATTAGAAGTTCAGCTGGCAAAAATATAAACATCCAAGTGCATGTCATAGGGAAGCAAACACAAGTATCCCACATCTCCGAACAAGAGAATGCAGATTTGTTAGTCAGTGAGCACAGATGTGGGTCTCTAATCTACAGATGCTGTAATTTGAGTAAGTTTTAGTAAGAGCTGTGGAATCTGAACTTCATAACTAATAATTATTGTTGCATTCTGGCCCGAATTGAGGTATTGCAAACTTCCAGTGAAAGAAGAGAACATTCCAACAACTAAAATGAAGCTTAGCAGATTTCTAAGTGTTAATCTGCACTACTTAATTGAGTTGCTGCTTCTTTTTTATTCCAGGAGTTCACACAAAAGGTTTTGTAGCTACATATGATACCAGAGTTAAGTTATAAGGTAAGATGCACCTAATCAGATGGAATCCAATGAAGACAACTTTAGAAGTACGTGTCACCCAACTAATTTGTTGTAAGTTAGTGTGCCAACATCATCTAATGTGCTTTTCTGAATTAACCTCAACAGAAATTCCAGAAAAAAAAAAATCTAAAGAATCCAATTATGACAGCCTAGAATATAACAAAGGAAGTTCTAGAATCATAGAACCACAACAAAAATAGATTCTCGTAAAAAAAAAAAAAAAAAAAAAAAAAAAAAGGAACCAAGTTCCTGTTAGGAACTTTTGCTGATTAATCATGCTCAGTATTGATAAACAGAAAATGGTGTTTTACCATATGAGCCACCAAGAGATGCTAAATTAAGTAACAGCAAGTTAAATGTGAACTGACTAAGAAAGAAATAATAAAAAAAAAAGATTCCCCTCCTTCTCTCAGATACAGTTCCCCACTCCACAATGGAGAATCATGAAATCTTTAGAAAGGAGCGGAGAGGTATCAATACTGGAAAATCAACACAACAACAAAATCTTCAGACCAAAGCACTTACAGTCTAAAAACCAGACAAGATTCAGTACAAACCTGATAAGAACATATGAGAGGATCCACAAAGTATTACCATTGTGCTTTAATTCACTAGCATTCCCAGCTTTTAGCTTTTGCACATCAATCGCACAGGCTTAAGTTGAGACTTGGTGTTCACCAACTACCCCAGGACTAGAAAATATTTTTAAACCACAATGGTAGTATTGGAAAACTGTGGGCAAAGCTGTTTCTTCCCACAAAAAAAATGTTCTGGAAGCAGATTCAAATCTTACCAATGTTCTCAGTTAAAGCTCTAAATAGACTTTTGTTAGTGCCACTAAGTCAGATGAGCCAGTCCCTTTCTCCCAGAGTACAGCAAAATGACAGAAAAACAAATTTACTCACAATTTTCCAATAGGCACAAATACCCTATCCATAACTAAACTGGCAAAACAAACAGCAGATCAGGAAAGGATAGATATTAATATATTTCCTTTAAACCACATTGGAGAGTGCACAGCCTGCCCATCTTTGAGTTGCCAATCCCCATGTTTAACCACACGTCATCAAATTCTTACAGTTGCTGCCTTTCTAATGTTGCCAACAAACTTGTCCTAGAATGTGTTTTAATACCAAAAAAAAAAAAAAAAAAAAAACCATCATTACAAATGTGAGCTCTGTTTTGATGATCTGGCAGATACACAACAGTTCTACAATACTTGTCATTCTCAGGAATATACTTTCGTTAAACTGAAAAGATCACAAAGGGAGAATGGAAGACTACTCTGTTTGCAGGCAGGATTAGTACACTTTAACCATTTATGCTCCATTTGATTGCTGAACATGAGTTTGATTTTTGACTGCTTTCAAATCAAGTTACACCAACAACCAAGACTACTACTTTCTTCTGCAACTTGTCCCAGTTTTAAGCTGTTCTTGGATTATTTTTGAAAGGTCAGAGTTTCTACAAGATTTGTCCTAAGGTATTTTTTTCTTTCCCCTTCTATTCAAGCCCATTACTTCTTCAGCTATCCAGTGTTCAGAGCCATTTCTCCATTCTGTATCTTCCAAAGCAATTGGAGCCTCTATTCAGTTTGTACTACCTTCAAATTTAATAGCCATATGCTCTATTTCATTATTGCCAATATTAATAAAAATACTGAAGACATCTATTTAGGAAGTCACTTGATATATCCCTCCAGCTTAACATCCAACAAGATCTGTCTCTGCAGAGACTGAACAGCCTCTAAGGCAAATAGGTAGCACGTATAATCAACTCATTTTAGAATAATACTTCTGCCTTTCAGAAATATATGACTGTCCCAGTTTCAAGTGAGAATTCACATTAAGAATCTGAAGAGAATGAAAATAAACAGTAGGCACTCATACAAGCATTAACAAGAACCTGCTCTAATTGCACCAACAGACCTTGAAGAACTCATTTGTCTGCTAGCAAGCCTTCTCTTATTACATACACATGACAACAGATCAACCACTGTTCATTAACACAGATAAAACAGCTTTGTAGTCAACATTAAGACAGCTATCAGAAGTTAAGTGTATTGAAGTAAGCTCCATGGATCTGAACACAGCGATTCCACTGCCTTCAGAAGCTCTCTTGGTAACAGGATGATTAGGCCCAAAATTTATCACAATGATGAATTCATCGTTCTGTCATAGCACAAACTCAAAACACACCTGCCATTAATAGAAGTATCATAAATGCTAACTTTGCTTGTGTTGTCTGTCACTGATACAGAGCTGTGCAGTTCTAAAAAGGCTAGAGAAAGACAATGACATACTGCTATCCTCTTACTATTACTATTCAAATGCATTTAGGTTTTTTTAATCAGACTGCTCACAATACTCAGTCTCACATCAGCAACATTTTTGATGTCTGGTTCAAGTAGTGAATAGTGACTTCAGGAAAAAAAGCCTTCCTTTGTCAGCCCATAAATTTAGATACAAGTCTTCACAAGATTTGTTTTGCTGTGTATGTGGACAGCAGAACAGATAGCAGAAAGAATTCTATTTTGCTTCTTGTGGATCCATCTGAGAAAAGTCTGTTTTAGGTAACATGCAACAATTATTCCAGTATTCAATTGCATCAAATATAATTCTATTGTGTTGTGTTGTGTTTTTTTTCAGAAGCCTGATCACCAAAGATAAGGCAGCGAATTCCAAGCAATAATGAGCAGCTAGTCCAAAGAAGGTATAGTGAATACAGTGAAGAGATTTGTCATAAAGCTAACACAGTCACCCACTTTGAGCCACGTTAGCAGATGAAATAAGAAAACTGTATCAAGTACAATCAACAAATACTCAAAAGTTGTAGTGGACTTGATTTTGTTTGTTTGTGGTTTGTTTTTGTTTATTTACAGTTGAGTTGATAGGGTCCTTTGTGACAACCTATTTTACTCCAGTTTTAAAGGAGCTAGAAAAACTCATTTTTTATACAAACTGATTTGTCCTATCTCAGGAGTATTCAGGAAAGCTTCGTATATTACCTCTGTTTTAGAAAAGAAGTTGCAGATTGAGAAAAGGGAAGCTAAAAGCAGCTGCATGAACCAGAAGTCAAGACTTCTGTGAAAAGGCTAAAAAAACCATCAACTCCCAAAATTCTGTATTAGAAAAAAATTAAAAGATGGAACTAAAAGAGATATCATTACATCAGTTTCTGCTTACTGCATTAAATGGAAGAATCAAATCTTAACCAGTATAGTCAGCCTTCTCTGTACTATCATTTTTTTCTTTTTTAAATCATCACAGGA
Organism: Aythya marila; assembly: GCF_965140915.1. NCBI lineage: Eukaryota > Metazoa > Chordata > Aves > Anseriformes > Anatidae > Aythya > Aythya marila. Next base: position 19,418,397 of record NC_139080.1, on the reverse strand, counting down.
CAAGATGCAAGTAGGACTACATTTGGAATACCATCACAGGAATTCAAAACTTTACTGAGTACAAATCACTTCAGTATTCATGGACAAGTCTCTAAGAAAACTTCTTGACTTGCCTTGCCTCACAAAATGAGGACCTAAAACTGGTCATAACACTGGGTATATATATCTGAAGAGTTAATTCCACTGAGAAAAAAAAAGGCATTTTAATCCCAAACACCATGAGAATACAAGAAGATATCAATCACGATAGACTGAAGCTGGAAAAAAAAGTTCTGAAGGTCAGAAGAACGGGGTTCTGGAACATCTTTAAGACTTCAGACAAATATTTGAACCTGCCATTTCCCATTATGCTTACAAGTCAGAAACTGCTGTATGTTAAACTGTTTAATTACACAATGTGTGTACACAAATATAACACTGTAATAATTAAGCCATTTTTTTCCTCCTTAGGTGGTAACCACATGAGACTACAGATCACCCAGAAAGAATTTTCCTCTTTCCCCTCTGAAAATTCTACTTTGAATCAATGGTGTTTAAGAAAAAATAAACTTTCTACATGTGAAAACCACAGTGGGACCAATGTATGAAAAGAATCTGCTTTTTTTTTTCCTGCAATAAAACAGAAATCATCATGGTACAAAAGGAAAAGACAGCCTGTATTCATGAACTTTCAGATTAATATACAAAGTTCTTCAAGTTTCATTCTATATTACAATTTTCATATTATATACAACCTTTAATTTATTGTTACTGGGAAAAATTACGCAATAGCCAAAACGTCTAACTTTTGTCTGCAATGCTTGTTAGTTAAAAACCTCCAGGCAATCAGCACATAAAACATGGACACAAAAGGTCTCCCTGGGAACAGCAACAGGACCCAAGGGAACGGCATGGAGCTGGGACAGGGGAGGGTCAGGCTGGGGGTTAGGGAAAGGGTCTGCACCCAGAGGGTGGTTGGGCACTGGGACAGGCTGCCCAGGGCAGCAGTCACAGCACTGGAGTTCAAGAAGTGCTTGGACAACACTCTCAGACATCTGGTCTGATTTTTGGGTGGTCCTATGTATGCCATGAGTTGGACTCAATTATCCTTGTGGGTCTTCTCCAACTCCGGATATTCTGTCATTATATGAAAACACAAAGACCAAGGAGATCAGAATGAACAAACAACCCAAAACAGTGCTACAGAATATATCTCAGGTTTAATATTGACTCCTGTTCTAAGGAAGTTTGCATAGTTTCTTGCAATTCTTAAAAAAACAATATATATCTCCTCCCCGGGCTTACCAGGAAATGGAAAAAAAAATATATTGGATGCTCACTCATTCTCAAACCCTTTGTCCTAAATTAGAGACTCCTGCTAAGAGAGCTATGCAGGTTAGAGATTTTGCCCTCCTTTACTCCTGAAGGATTTCACTAAACAAGCAGGCAGACTGGCAATACATGGCAGTTGCTTCTAACTGTGAAGCATAAGAATATTATAGGCTAAGCATGGCGCTCAGCCCTGGCAAGTATCTGTTAGTCCAGCTCCCATCTCTGCACAGCACGTCAAAAAAGGGCATACAGTGCAGACACATAGCTGACTCATTACGAAGTAACTGTAGTCACTACAGGCATAATCAGGTGAATTTACAGATAACTTAGCTGCAGGGATAAACCAGGAAGCAGTTGTGCTAACAAAAGCCATGGAGCAAAAGGGTCAGGCATGCAATCAGACCTAGTAAAGGCTAAAAGCAATTAAAAGTAACAAAACTTTAAAGTAAAAATACAAGTCTCTGAAACAAATACTCTAGTATTTGATTCCACAATTTACGATCTAGTCTGACTTCCTCCATGTATTAGAAACCCATACAAAAACATATAGCACTTCACCTGCTAATACAGTTGAGAGAAAGTTATTTTCTTTACAATCACCTCCAATCTGGCATTAAAAATATTAGGAAAACAAAGGAAAATGGAGTCTGGAGTAAATTAATGGTTATAGTTAGATAAAAATTAAAGTGATCACTCCCACTCTACAGATGATCTTTTATCCAGGATTTCTTCTAGCTTCACTTCCATCATCAGCTCTTTGTAGCAACAGAAATGTTTCTTCCCTGTCTGTCTACTTATAACACACCCCAAACAGCATCTCTGAAGGCTTTGGAAAAGTGACTCCCGTGAAAACTCCTCTCAGGTGTTTTGTACTGGCTGCTTATGTGGACGTGAGAGCTTGCAAACAGTGAGGCATGAGGACTGAGGGAGAAATGATCCTCTGGGACACTGCAGGCGTGAAGAGCAGGGCAAGCAGTTGTAATCGAAGCATTCTTCAACTGCTTCAACTTACAAAGATACCATGCTTCTATCTTTTTTTCTACGAACAGGCCAAAACAGAAAAAATAAGCATGATTTTTAAACTACAAAATTCTGAAAAGCCAGTAGAAAATAACATAGTATCTACTCACTTCGCTGCTACTAGTTTTTGAAGCTATTTTCATTTTTTTAAATGGTTTAAGTAGCTCATAAGAGAGCAAGACAAACTACATAGTATCTCATTTTAAATGTATGAAGCCATAACAGTTTTGTGACTCACTGGAACAAAGCTTTAAAACATGTAATGCTACCTTTTGTTTTCCCAGGTCCACACCCCTTATGCACTAGAGGTGTTCTAGCAATGAAAAGCAACTCTTCAGTTTATCAGACACAGGTACAAATTTCAAGCACCATCCTGTAATGAAACAGTGCTAAACAACCTTTTGAGTGTATGCTGTCTTAACACCTGTCTCAGCAGTCTCCAGTCTTTTCAGTAGCATTAACAAAGATAAAGTTTTCCTCCTTGTTTGCATCCTCACAAATTTTACATGGAAGAACAAGAGTTTGATGGCTTACTAGTTGTGAATCCGGGAAGTATCTTCTGAAAAAGATAAATCATCATTCAGAGTTCTGAAGGACTGATCAAGTTGTATTTCCTTAGAATATCAAAATATTTTATCCTGCAACTTCAGTTTACACACATCATCAAAAACAGAACCACGTCCAGTCAGGTTTTGAATATATCCACAGACTGGGTCTATGCTACCTCTCTGTACAACCTGTTCCAGTGTTTGACCACCCTCAAAGCTTTTTCTTCTGTTCAGACTGAATTCCAATAAGTGTTTTACTTCTTTTTGCCTCTTTTTCTGTCATAGTACAGCTGAGATGAACCTGGCTCCCCTTTCTTCATCTGCTCCCATCAGTTGTTACACACATGGATAAGATCCCCCCCGGAGCCTCTCTCCTCCAGGCCGAACTGTCCCAGCTCTGTCAGCATCTCCCCATATGGAAGACGCTGCAGTCCCTTCATCATCCTTGTGGCACTTTTCTAGATTCCCTCCAGTCAGTGCATGTCCTTCTTGTACCAGGGAGCCATAAAGTGGACACAGTGCTCCACATGTGGCCTCACCAGCTAGCACAGTGTCAAGGGAAACGATCACCTCCCTTGACTTGCTGGCAGTGCTCCTCCTAAAACAGCCCTGCACGCTGTTGGCCTTTGCTGTTGCAAGGACCCACTGATGGGTCAGCTTGCTGTGCACCACTGTCCACACATCCTTCTCTACAAAACTTACCAACTCCCCAGCACATACCAGCGTGCATGGTTACTCCTCCCCACATGCAGCACTTCGCATTTTCCATTTGCTGAACTTCACCAGGATCCTCTCTGTCCCTCTCCAGTTCTCCAGCTTGCCCGAACACCTAGTGTAACAGCCACTCCTCCCAGTTTTATATCATCTGCAAATTTGCTGAGGATAAACTCTACCTCATCACCCACATCATTAGTAATGTTAAGTATTACTGGCTCCCTGGATCCTCTTTCTGATGAGAGAAATTAACATTCGATCTCTTCCAGGATCTCTCATGATCACAATGACTTTTCAAAGATGATCGCTGAAGGGCCTTGTAATGACATCTGCCAGCTCTCTCAGCACTTGTGGGTGCACCTGGTCAGGCCCCAAGCATTTCAGTGAATCTTGTTAAAATGTTCCCTAAACCAATCCTCCTCTACTGAAGGCAGAGAAAAAAGCACAGCAGAACTTTAAAATGACAACGACATGAGATCAGAGGCTGTCCCCACCCATGCCCCATAAGAGCATGTTGTTTAACTTGTCTAACCAGTACTTAGCAGGCAGAGGAAAGACAGTCCCACTGGTGCTGCGGAGGTCCAGCTTGAGGGAGGTCTTTCCAGTCAATATGTGAAACATTTGCGCCCATAACAACACTGTCTCAACTACCAGAACCAATAAAACCAACTTTGCTTTTTCATCATGTCCTAGCAGGAATCACACACAGAATTTTCTAGGTTGGAAGAGACCTCAAGGTCATCGAGTCCAACCTCCAACCTAACGCTAACAGCCCTCCACTAAACCATATCCCTAAGCTCTACATCTAAACGTCTTTTGAAGACTTCCAGGGATGGTGACTCCACCACTTCCCTGGGCAGCCTGTTCCAGTGCCTCACAACCCTTTCAGTGAAGAAGTTCTTCCTAACATCTAACCTAAAACTCCCCTGGCTCAAAAAAAGGAAGAGACAGATAAAACCAGTGGTGTCACTAAAGTAAGAAAAAAGCTGTTCAGAATGACAGCAAAATTGCTCAAACCCCAGAACCTAAAAATTTGACTTACTGAAAGATTTTAATACAATAAATCCTTGGTGGTTAACAGCATAAATACGGCCTACTAAAACAGAGCCATCTAAAACTTTATAGGAAAAGAATTTGTTACAATAATGCTAAAAACTAGGAAAAAAACTGACAGATGAAACCATCTCACCAGAAACTAGATGCAAGGAGAAAATAGTTAAGTATTCTAGCTTCTATACTTCTCATGCTACAAGGATAGCAAAAATTACTTTACCTAAAACAGTTTCTATGACACAGCGTATTGCAGAGATTGCTAGAAGATTATAACAAAATGAAATTATAAACTCAAATAAGTAAAAATGGTTCAAGCTTGTGAGAGGAATAATAAAGCGAGTAACAACAACAAAAAAAATTCAGCCATGAATTCCCAAAGTTAGATTATAAAGAAAGAAACAAGTTCAAGTTTCTTGATGCTCCCTGAAGACCAGTTTAGAATTTCAGTCTGCTGATTTGCATAGAGAAATCCACAAATAGAATAAATGTTAAGTGTGTGTATATATACACATAGTTTTCAGAAAAATTTAAATTAACATGTACACATATCTAAGTAGCACGTGCCCTATGATCTTTTACCTACTGCCTCACAAATTATTATTACCTTAAGTAGAGCACACCACAAACCATGTGTGGGAACGTTAACTCCACCCCTCTGCTATAAATTTGTTTTATAATCCACTCTCATCTTGTCATAGTAATTTTAATATATTTATAAATGGGGTAAAAGAAGGTTGTAAGCCACCAGCACTAAAGTGTACTACAGTGTCATTATGACAGTGTAAAAAAAAAAAAAATTTTATTCACTGCCTCAGCTTTGTCGCTACTGCTGCCTTGCTTCCTTGGTAATGACCTACAGCATGTATATTAAATCTTTCTTACTAAGTGAAGAAGGCAAAATCAAGTGTATATGAGGTTCACAGGGGCTTAATAAGCAAGTCTGCATGACATCTTAGAAGAGACTGATCATCAACAGGAGGAGGGCAGAGGGAGGCACACTATTTTCGGTGATGGAATTAAAGTAACGTTTGTACTATCTGCTGTGGCTTAACCCAGCCAGCAGCACAACTATTTGAACAAAACATTATTTATTTTCCCCCATTTTCTCTCCATGCAGATGTATAGACACAGACAAAACAGGGTAAGCAAGGTTTGCTGCATTGGGAATAGGATGAAATCCTCTGTCAGACTTAAACACCTCCAGAAGTCTCAGGACACACCAGGGTATTAGAATTGTATGGCGTCAAACTGTATCTGACAATTTTTTTCATCATGTAAGCTAACACATTTTCTAGTAAAAATACAGCCCCCTAAGACCTAACATGACAGTGACTTAGCAAAAACAAATAAAACAAGAAAAACGTTTCTTCATGTCGACTTAGGGCTCAAGTTCCTTATGTGAGAATGACTCAAGTGAAGAGTGCTTACTGCTCTTGTTTGGCATAAGGACCTAGAATGTTAGTAGACAACAACTAGCAGATGTTCTGAAAATCCCAACTACTGCTCTGTATTGTCTTCTTTCTCTACATAGATATGGTTTATGAGTAACAGGGCTTAGGCCACTCCTGCGAATGAAGTATTAGCGTCCCAGGATTCAAAATATCTTTTAGGAGATATTTTAGAAAGAGACAAAGTTCAGAAGAAGGTTTAGAAGAAAAGGTTAGAAGAAAGGTTAGAATGTCTTGATCACTACTTCTAATTAAAAAAAAAAAAAAAAAAAAAAAAAAAGGCTTTTCCTTCTCAGACTGAACCAAAACCTAAATCTAAAAACAAACAAAAAAAATAATAAATTGTTTTGAAGCATAGAATAACTGCTTATTTGAAGGTAAACTACAAGGTTCTTTCTGCTCGAAATCCTACACCTGCAGTATCATTTAGTGGAACTCTAGATAGACATTGACCTTCTTGCCCTCTGCAAGGTTCAAAGTCCAAAAGCTGAAGTGTCACTGCAGTACCATTGCCCTTCAGTTCAGAATACACTATAACAAAATCACTGGGAATGTTTTCACACTTCGGAGTCTTCATGAGCAATCTGAAGAAAAAGCTGTTATAAAAGATGGCAGTTTTGAAATATCCCTAGCATATAAAGCAGAAAAAAGAAATCTATGTATTTCAGCTCTTTCGCAGAGTATGCTTACCTCAAAAAAAAAAAAAAAAAAAAAGTGATCAGGGAGGAGTTGGTAGCACAACACACAGCATTGTCTTCAGTCACTGTGTATCACTTCTGCTCAAAAACAGTTACAAAAACCAAAACAGAAAGTGTGCCAAGTCTCATTCAAGTTTGTCTTTAATCAGTTCTGCATGTAGCTCCCCTTGCAGAAGAAATTTTACTCCTAGTACTAAAAGAAATATGAGCAACTTCCCCAGAAGTCCTCGATGAAGTATCACTGTCAAACGGCATTATCCACACATTTTAAACAGAGGAAACGCACTAGAAGGGAGGCAAAAAGGAACCTAAAGTACACTACCTTGTGAAGTACTAAGAAAGCTAAGTATCTGCACAATTTCCCTATATTATTTTACATATTTAACTCCACTTCAGCGTTGCTGCAAGTTTCAACTCTGCTTACACTGAAAAGCTTCCACTAGTAGGTTTTTGGGTTATTTTTTGTTTTCCCACACAGAGCAACCTACTCCATCCACAACCATTTTTTAACACAAACTACCCATTTTAGGATTCCACCAGAAGAAATTTAACCATGGAAGAGCCATTCTGCTGACAGTTATTCCAGTACAAAAACTATGTTTACATCAAGGCTTAACGTATAAGCTCTCTGGGGCAAGGACCTTATCTTCATACTTGTCTGCAAACCACTTACCAGACTGTCAGCACTATAGAAATAAAAGCCCAAAGAAGGTATACATGTGGACCAACACACTACGCATTTTATTCTCAGTGTGCCTCACCCAGCTATCAATTCTGCTCAGGATACAAGGGCATAGCCATAAAGCGCACACACAAATCTACACCAAATACATATGCACACAAATCAGACAGGCAACTGCACTTACCAAGTGCAAACGTTTTGAAAAGGAAAAAAAAAATCCTAACAGCAGCAAGAAAAATGTAAGAAAGAGCTAATTTAATAAAGCTGGAAGGAAAATTTTTTTTAAAACATCCAGAAGAGGGAGTAGAGATAAAGATGTGATTCCAAGAGTAGGTGGGGGGATGCAGCTCCTCAATTTCAGTGAGAGCTCCCCAACAAGAGGTAAGTTTCTCACTGAAAGTAAACAGCTTGAAAAATAACATAAGCATCTCTTTTTCTATTACTTATGAAAAAGTACTTGTATTACTACATTTGTGGGCACGTAACAGACAAAATCTAATGAAATGGCCACTTATGCATGAATTCTTTCCATTCACCAAACGGTTTTCAAGCAAAATACAGACTACTCGACCTAAAAGAATGAAGATAACTCTTTTGTGTTGCTCTGGTTCCTTTAGATGTGGTTCAGTTCATTCACTCAATCCCCAGCCACACTAAGCAGAAAAGCCCCAAGCCACAGCCACAGGAGATTACAGAAAGACTCCTATTCATCAGCTACAGTTTCCATGTTTTCGTAACAGCAAAACTGAAATAGAAGTTAAAATAACAAAACAGCAAGGCCATTCACAGACAGCAAAATACTGGAGCTAGACCAACCTTTAGATAACTGACAACACACAGAGTAGAACTATTTCAGTGATCATGAGAAGTCCTGTAAAAAATACTTATTTAGATGACAGTCTTCCATTTGTAACTTTCAATAGAAAAGTTACAAATAGTTCAATAGAAAGTTACAGGGGAAAAAATGCACTGTAGCAATTCTGAGATAGTTTCCCAAAGCTCAAAATTACTTTTTACCAGGCTTTTTCCCAAATATCTTGGCAATGCTGTTATAGAGATCAGTTTTCCTTATCAGCTCCGTGTTACTAACATTTCAATATTGCAGAAGCTTTGAAAAAATTTTGAAAAGGTGGTGGCCATGGTAAATGTATCCTCCTTACCAGACACTCTGTTTATAATCTGCCCAATAATGTTTTAATTATTTAAAGCTTTATGAGTAACCCAAGGGAGGGGAGAGGATTGCATTTAGTAAAATTACCACTGACTTTTGAATTAAGTTGTTCTGTCCATCTTGATTTTCTTTGAGGCAGTAGCAATTCAGCTGAAAGTACACCTGCAAAGAAAATATTGTAAATGTATATTAATTACCAGATTTAAATTTTATCTGCATTGAGAAACATTTACCTACTACAAGGGAAGAAGGCAGCAATACATCCAAAAATGACATGTAAAATCGGTTAGCTGGCCAACATATTTTGGATTTGAACTTTTCCCTAGCACATTTCTTATTGCAATATGGTTTCAAACCAGTCTCATTCCCACTATAGAACATGTAATTACTCTGAACACAGCTTTAAAATATCGATGCATTAAAACACCAGTTTGTAAATTGACTTTTAGTAGTAAATAACTGACTTCCTTACATGACAAAGAAAGTGGAAAGAAACAAAAGAGCAAGGCTACACTCTCAGAACCCTCATGCTGCAAACACGCCTAACAAAAATGGAAAGACAAACCATCCAGCAGTCTTGTTCAAGAAGCATAACAGCTCATTGTTGAGTTTACAACATTAACACAAGGGGTAAGTTACTTAGGGATTCAGTCTACAGATACGTTGGGTGTTTTTTGTTTTTTTTTTTTTTTTTGGGGGGGGGGGGGGGGAGGGGAGAAGAGGGTTGTTTTTTTTTAAGTCTCCCAGAAAAACCACACTCCTGCTTAGAAATTGCTCTTTGTAGAACTGCATGCATTCTTCAAATCATTGCAGATATACTATTTATTATTTAAAGCAACAAATTAGTTGTTTTTAATTTAACAAAAAAAGTTAGATTCTGCAAGCTCATTTCAACACTAAAAAAAAAAAAACTAATTTAAACATTCTAATGACAAAATGTTCAGGTGTAAATTGACTTACGAACACACTTCGATACTTACCTAATCCAAGAGGACTGCACAAGGCGTTAGCACTGCGTGATTTGTATTTTTCCAGTTTGTCTTCCTTGAGATAATATCCCAAGTTCTTGTTGATACTACATTCGTAGCTGTTTGACATAGATTTGACCTCACAGGAATCAGCTACCCATCCTTCTTGCTTACAGATTCTGCAAGGCTATTTCCAAAATTTTCCAAGTCTCTGACTTAAAAGTCTTGTTTTTTCTCTGAAAGATTCTTCTCTTGTCTATTCCATGTACATATCGCTATTGAAATCATCAGCTCCAGGTGAAATAAATACACTGTTTATGCCACCAACTGTAAAGCTGAAAATCCGAATTTCACATCTGAGCTGAGGAACATTTCCTAGCTTCAGGTAGCAGAGGCATTTGTAAACAACAGCTATCTGGATACCGCCATATTGCTTATTGGCAACAACATTTTCCAACAAAAATATTAAATAAAATATAAAAGAAAAAATGATAAACAAACTTCTGTTAGACTCTTCATTTAGAAAATATGTCTCAATGTAAAATGACAAAAGGCTACGTCAGAAAACCTAAAAAATAAAATAAGGGTAAAAATATATGCCATGAAACTTTTCAGTAACGTCTACACAGTGACTCAGGCTACATTTAACCTGGAGCCAGTCCACAAAACCAGTTACACCTGTGACTCAGACAGAACGTTGCTCGGAAGAAAAAAAGGTAACTAAAAACCTAAAAGCACTTTATTTGACAGCTGAAGCATTCCAAACTCGACGAATTCAGCTGTGTATCCATGCCGTGAGGACAAAAGCGTCCGAGGGCGAGGTGCTGTGCACTTCTAGAAAGCTCACGACTTCGGATTTCCAATTCACTTTCCCGGCTGCCTACTGATGGCTTCAGAAGCCCGTGCAGGAGGAAGCACTTGGACAAATAATCCCCGAGCGGCGTCCGGTATTTCTCCGCTTTCACGGAAAGGTCGCCGTCCACCGTTCTTCCTCCCTACCAGCAGAAGGGCTGCGAAGATCCCGGGCTCTCGCTGCGATCCAGGTTGCCTAGGGGGGAAAAAAAAAAAAAAAAAAAAAAAAAGTCAGAGCCGGCGTGAGGCGGAGAGCTTGAAGCTGAGCGCTGTGAAGCGAGCACGCCTGCAGCCAGCCGGGGCAGCGCTGACAGCGAGGGCTGCCGAGCCCCGCGGGATGAGAGGCCGGACAGAGACCGCCTGCTCTCACCGGGGGGTGAAGGAGCCAAAACAAACCCGCTCCAAGGCGCCTTTGCAGGCCGTGAGGCGGCGTTGGCGGGCCCGGGGCCTGTCCCCCGCGGGGCGCCCCCCTCACAGCGGCGCCGCCCCGGCCCCGGCCCCCGCCCCGGCCCCGCCGCGCCGCCTCCTCCTCATCTTCCTCCTCCTCCTCCTCCTCCTCCGGACCCCCCCTGCCCTCCGCCCCCGAGCCGCGGGGGCCCGGCCGCCACCGCGGGGGCGCGCACTCCCCCCCCCCCCCGTGCACACGCACACACTCACTCCCTCCCTCCCTCACTCCCTCGCTCAGGCGCGTGCACGTGCACGCGCACTCACACTCGGGCGCGCACACACGCGCACCGCCCGCCTCGCTCCCAAAATGGCGCCGCTCCCAGCCGCGACAGCGCCGCGCGCGCAAGGTCTCGCGAGAGCTCCGCCGCGCTCGGGAGGGGAGGGGAGGGGAGGGGCGGGGCGGGGCGGGGCTTCCCGCCGGTGAGGGGGGGGGGAAGGGGGGAAGAGGGGGAGGGAAGGCCCCGCCCCGCCGCCCAGAGGGAGCCCCCCTGCCGTGACGTCACGGGAACGATCCCGAAGGTTCCGCGCGCGGGGCGGTGGGGGGAATCCCCGGCGCGCGGCGCGGCGCGACACGCCCCCTCCCTCAAACCACGCCCCCTCCCTTAAACCTCGCCCCTCCCTTAAACCACGCCCCCTTAAGCCACGGGCCCCTCCCTTAAACCACGCCCCCATCTCTTAAACCGCGCCCCTCCCCCTTGAACGACGCCCCCTCTCTTAAACCACGCCCCTCTCTCTTAAACCACGCCCCCCTCTCCCTTAAACCACGCCCCATCTCCCTTAAACCACGCCCCCTCCCTTAAACCACGGCCCCCTCCCACCGATACGGACGGTCACTTACAGGAAAGGAAATACATAAAATAAAGCAAACGAAGCCATTTATATTTTGGCTTTCCCAGCTTTTTTTTTTTTTTTTCCTATTTTTTATGTGAAAGTATAAATCAGGATTCCAGATCCTATTTCATCACACTGGTAGCATTTTTGGCTACTTGGTTGCTCAGACTACACGTGAAGTCTGGATTTCTGAGGGCTAACCACTTATACGTGAAAAATGTTCACCGTAAAGTTAAAACTGTTCGATTTTAACTGCATTTACTGAGATAAAGATGACATAGGTCTTAGGGACTCATATAAAACATAAGAATTTGCGAATGCTTGAACATACTGGGAGATAAAATAAATCTGATGCCATCAGTACACAAACGTAACAGTATGCCATGCTAACAAACAGCTTGCCTCAAGCAATAAAGTTTTAATATCAGACACTAAAAGTTAAAGCATTAAAGTGGCCTAATTTTAACACAAGCAGCTTCTGAAAGGAGGTAAGCTGAGCAGAACAATTTTGACATGGAGAACTGAATATATGGTACTTTCATATGAACATTTCTCTTTGGTTAGGCAAACTTGGAAAGGTAGGCCTAGATTTTTGCCACAGATTCTCACCCATGTTTTTAACAGGCCTTCCGCTGAGCCATGATAAAAGCAATGAGTAACTTGTGGAATTTGGACAACAACTAATGTTTAAGAACTAAGCTAAGAATTACTGCTTTTGGAAGTACTGAGGTACTTCCTGTAATTTGAGGAAGACGGGGAAAAAACAACTAGAACTTTAATCCAAACTTATTCTTCAGTATGTACTTTAAAGTTCAGTTTAGTGTAGATCAGACTACATACTCTCAGATAAGTGAAGAGAGATACAGTATAGGTGAAGCCATATTTAGGGATTGTCTATCAGTATATGAGAGCATTCAATAAATACAATGAAACAAAAATCTGCTGGAAATGCTGAGGTATAAGAAACAAAACCAGAAACATTTTAACTCCCACAAAATCTTAGATATCCCTACCTAAATTCAAACCTTAGAGCTCATTTTAACATGAAAAAAATATATATATGTAATTAATTTCAAATTAAATCTTCTGCTCATAAAATTTGATGGTGGGATGAAGTACTAAACCTAAAGTTTAAAATGTTTTTTGGCAGGCACTGGAAATATCTTTGACTTCAATTTGTTCTAGAATAGAATACAAGGTACATATATAAGTATATTATAAGTATATTATAACTCAAAAAGTTAATACTGTAAATATTAAGGAAAAAAAAATATGAAGAAGAATTTTAACTTCTTCCTATTACACATTTATTGACACTCCAAAATGTACAGAATACTTAACCTTGTACTAAAAACCCAGTGTGCCAAATACAAAATCAATCTGAACCAAAGAAGAATCAAGCCAAAGGATAAAATCAAAATATTCACTTAGAAGCTTTAGAACCTTGTTAATACAGATTTGATCCAGAAAGCTTCTGATGCCTTAAGACCAAAATTTAAAAAGATAAAGAAAATGGCCACCTAATTTGAACAGTAAAAACCAAGTTCTAATGTATGTTTTTCTCAACAGAGGAGTATTTGTACAATTAGATTCCAAATAGAGCAAGAATTCATCATGATGAACACAGATCATGAACAGTCCTTGTTTCCAAGTTTTAAATATCTTTCAGCTGCACGGTCACAGTATAAAAAATTTTAAGGAATATAAACCAAGAAAAGTAAGTATTATACAAATGTACACAGCAACATCCAGATATTATCATTTGCAGTAACACAATGACCACTAGTATAAAGAATTTATGCTTCTCTGTTCATATTTATTATCCCTTCTAGGAAAGGAAAGATGACTTTTCTAATTGTTTCAGGATTTTGAGGGGCACACTTACACAAATAAGAGAATAGGATTTAACTATATTAAATGAACTTTATTACTTGCATCATAACATGTATAGCCTTTAATTATTTGATTTTTTTTTTATTTGATTTGATATCTCAGTGTCCAGTGCACTTCAGTACACTTTGCAAATGCTAAACGTGTCTGAAAATTAGAACACAGGGTCTTGCCAAATCGTTCTTTTCTCAATTATTTTAATATATATAAAAAAAAAAAAAAAAAAAAAAAAAAAAAAGATTGATTTTGATAATAGATTGAATTTAGATTGAATTTTGATTGATTTTGATGAATAGATTGAATGTTGATAAGAACAACATTCAATCTGTGCAGACTTCAGTAAAGCTTCAGTAAAGACTGAATTCATATTTTGAGGTAATACTGAGGTATCACCAATGACACAAAAGTAAAAAATTTGTTCTATATTATTGATATCAATTGATCATTTCGTCTTTCTAAAGGTAATGACTGTTTCGACTTGGAAGAATCAGTATTTTTATGACACTAGTAAAAAGCCAGGATAAGAAGTTTTTTTGTTTTGTTTTGTTTTGTTTTGTTTTGTTTTTAACTAATTGAAAGGTAAAATCTTTATTAAGAATCAAGCTTTTAGAAGAATAGTCTCTCCATCTGAGTTCTTCACCCATGTTGTAATCAAAAGCAGCCTAGCCATTAACTTTTTCCCTTTTACCAGTAAAAGCATTCATCTGTAACACTGTTTCAAAAACACTAGGAAATACTATACCAAGGGTTACATGAAACTGTTTTTTTTCTTGTTGTTGTTGTTTTCTACATTAAGCAGCAATGCTTCCTTGTACATTGTCCTGTAATGAATTGAAGTTAAAAGAGTACATCTAGTTCTTTAAATATGTTCTGAGTGAATACTACTACATGGTATTTGTTTCTGTCTAAGGATAAAGTCATGCTATAAACCTTCTCTAAGATAATAAGGAAGCAAATCATAAACATACTCAAATTATATGCTGCTTCTCCCAGGAAACTGAAATGACAGCAAATTAATACCCACTGTTCTAAATCTCACAAAGAACTCAAAATAGTAACTATTAATTGCCAGGGGCAATTTAGATGAAAAGAGAAGGAATTATAAACAACATACAATAGTAAATCACTAATTTTTCATAAGCTACTTATCTTTTCCCTACCCTTTTCTCTACAAAATTAAATTCCTATGTTTTCCCTAAAACACACCTAGCTAACTTATGAATTTACAGCATGTTGATTTTGAAATAAAAAGACCACATGGCAAGTATGGTGACAAGATCTGGCACATATTTGAATTAAATCAGATCTCATATTTTCATGCAGATTCATTTCACTGCAAAATCTATTTGCTTTATCCTTTTTTTTTTTTTTTCCTAAAATCTGTTCTAAAATTGACAACTTAACATATTATTTCCTTCCTTTTTTAATGACTAAATTCATTTAGGAAATTTTCACTTATGAGTAAAGTGAACAAAACAGGTTTGGAAGGGTTTTTTTTGCAAGTTTTGCCCACCATTAACAAACAAATTTTCAAAATTTTTAAAAGTATGTATAGTTACTACTGTTTCCTTTAGGAGACTGGCCCAACACACCTATTATTTCTATACACAGATAACCTGATGAAGAAATCACATGTACAAAAGTCTGTCACTGTCTTCTCAGCTATACTAACTGAGATTAATTTAATATTGATTTAATATTAGTTATAAAATTATCGTTATAAAACTATAACTAATATTAAATCTCCTACACTTTCCCCTCCCCCCCAAAAAATAAATAAATACATACAAAAGACACAGCTGTACTGCTTTTGGATCTGTTTGCTTGAAACCTAGATATTTTCTTATATAGCAAACACTGTGGGAGATAACTCACACTTCAAAGATCTTCAGTGTTTTTTAATGTGATCCCCAAGACAAATGACTGCCAAGGCCGGTACAGTAGGTTCTGCTTCTGCAATTCCTTAACTTTACTACCAAATAGCCTTAGAAAGAAAGAAAAATAAATAAATTAATGTATCACATATGACCCACCTAAGACTCACCTACAAGTATTTTCAAGAGAGACCAAAAACATTTCCCTGACTAGTGGAAAATTCCTTCCATGCTTAAACCAGGCTGCAATGCCACAGGGTGTTCCAATATTCTAATGCTAAATGCAAAAGGTTAAAAAGAGTGAAATCTACCTTTTGTCTCAGATGCTCTTCTTTTTCTGTTTTTCCTTTCATGGGCAAAAACAGGCAGCAGAAGTTTCTCCTATCTCTTGCATGGTTCTCTCACCTTAAATGATGAAAAAAAAAATACAAGGAGTTGATGGAGTAAAATGCTGAGAACAGAGTCAACCACAACTGAAATATTTTCTAAGACTTCTCTTCCTGGAGATATCTAATGTTCTTTTCCACATTCCACTGGCCCTCTTTCATTCCTTCAGAACTGATAACTAAGAGATATGGTTCCTTCTCACTGGACACCCACCCACCCACCCAACATAAGCGATACTCATACTCTTATACAGTGTCATTTTTGCATGTTGCTAGTAGATACTCTTGCTATTTGTAAATAAGTGGAAAATTAGTCAAAATGTGAAATCACTGAAATGCTAGCTTCAGTCTAAAAAGATGATGCAACTGCTTGAAATCAGCATTGTCTTGTTTTGATTTTCACTTCTGCCAGAGATCCCGCATTAGGCTTTGGCTGAGTTTTTCAACTTTTCTGTGCTTTAATTTCCACATCTGCATAATATAATTGCTTATCTATCTTTGTGAACTTTTTTAAAGATAGTGATGATACTTTTTATAATCTTGCTAACTATTATTACTTGGCTTAGAGGAAATGGGCAAAACACCCTCAACACACAAATACTGGGCTTCCTGTTTAGGAAACATTCCTCCTCATTCCTTCCAAAACAACAATATCATATTGCATTATACTAACTTTGCCAGAATGGCTAGTAGCATTACTTTACTAATAAAAGCAAGTTTCCTGCAAATATTGTTTAAATTATGATGGCTATTATGTCAATGTTTAAAATATTCTGGGAGACACTGGAAAACACGATGTTTGTTTCCTTCCTGTAAATTGACACATCTGCTGATGCTATGGAAAATAAATTGGCAAGTTGCAATACTATTCTTACCAGATGATTTTTGTCATGCTCTTAATTGTTTACAGTTTAATCACACACCTACCCTTTCATTAGAAAACTCCTACACTCCTCCTTGCCCAACAGCAAGGCATACAGAGGAAGCAGTCATGCTTTTCTACGTGCAGTTGGCTAACAGTTGTTTTCAGTTAGATTGCAAGAGAAGTTACATCCCAGCACATAGACATTTTGTGCTGACCAGAAAATCAGAAAGCTGCTTTCTCGAAGCAAGTTGCCTTTCCTGGGGAAAGCTGGGCCATTAAGGGTGCATGGGGCTCATCCCCTGCACTCATACCCTGCTACAGACTTGCCACCCAGGAAGTGAGGAGCCACATCACAGATGCCTGGAAAAAGATGGGGAACACTCTAGAGTCTAAAAAGAGGGAGAAATACAATATAGGAGCTCTGTAGGCAACATGTGAAGGGCAAAATGAACAAGATATTGGCTAGCTACAAACCCCATGGCTGAAACTGAAAGACAATTAAAAATAAATAAAAAATAGCACAAACTTTTCCAACAGAGAATAAAATGCTCACTGAAAGCTGCTGCTTCTGGTAGAAGAGAGATGAGAGAGTGAACTGACCAGGAGAGCCAGGCTGCACAAGTTCCTGCTATTGCCACTACCCTTTTGTTTCCAACCTTTCATGATTATATAAAAAATAAATCATTTCAATTCAGTAAAGAAACCATAAAATGTTCTCTAAACAAAAATATTAATTATGCACATATTACACCATCTCTTACATACACCATCTCTGTACATACATGGGCTGTATCTGTCAGTCTGGGTAAAACATATCCTTGCTGTAAATCTGCTGCCTGGTGGTGAACCTTACCAAAACAAACAAACAAACAAACAAACAAAAATCTGCTTTGCCTATAACTAAAATTAAACTAAAATATTATTACTACCATAAAAAACAAATATGTTAAAAGTGTTTCTCCATGTTCTTAAGGGAGGAATTAAACTTTCTTTTTTATAAAAATGGCAGAACACTTACTGGCTTGAGGAGGAGGTAAGGGAAACTATTTTCTTTGAAAATTTGGCATGGGAGTAAGTCAGCAATTCTTAATGAAAAAGTCTAACTTCCTTACATTATATGCAAGTCTATTTGGTACTGTAAAATATTGTATTACTTGGACTTAGGAAAATTAAAGCATAGGGAGATAGACACATCTAAGGGATTTAAAAATTCCTTTGTGTATCTATTCTTTATTGCAAATATTATCCTCAAAACCATGTGTTGTGGTTTAACCCAGAAAGCAGCTCAATACCACACAGCCATTTGCTCCCTTCACCCCCCTCCCCACGCCTCCTCAGTGGGATGGGAGAGAGAATCAGGAGGGGAAAAATGTAAAATGTGTGCCTTGAGATAAAGACAGTTTAATAGGACAGAAAAGGAAGGAGAAGTAATGATAATAGTTATGATAAAGGAATATACAAAGCAAGTGATGTACAATGCAGCTGCTCACCACTCACTGACAGATGTCCAACCAGTCCCTGAGCAGTGGCCTGCCAACTTCCTCCTTTCCCCCTGCAGCCAAATCCCCCAGTTTCTTGTTCAGCACAGCACCACACGGTGTGGGACACCCCTTTGGCCAGCTTGGGCCAGCTGTCCTGGCTGTGTCCCCTCCCAGCTCCTGGTGCACCCCAGCCTCTTGGAGGGCAGTGTGAGAAGCTAAAATGTCCTTTACTTAGTGTAAGCAGTGCTCTGCAACAACTAAAACATCAGGATGCTATCAGAGTTATTCTCATCCTGAAACTAAAACACAGCCCTATATCAGCTACTAGGGGAAAAATTAACTCTATCCCAGCCAAATCCAGGACAATGTCCACCCTTTATTTCATACCATCTATGTCCATCTATGTCATGCTCAGGTGTCACACTCTCTCATACATCCCAATTAATAAACACCACCTTTGCTGTCTTTTACTATACATACACACACAGATATAATTCCCTTGGTCCGTGGGCCATTCCTCTAAAATTTAGTCCACAAAGTCCATTTAGTCCACACTTTCAGGCCTAATCTGTCATACCAGTCCTTCAGGGCTGGAGAGGTGGTGTGTGGTGTTGGATTCTTGCATGCTGAAGCCAGTGCTGGTTCCATCACCGCTGCGCTTGTCTGTTTCTATCACTGCTGCACTTTGCTTGGTTCCATCAAAGTTCATTCATCATTAATCTACGTGATCCTTACTGCAATACTGTGGATGTGATATAGAGCAAACACAATGATAACATACAGTATTGTACAGCAATTAGTGTCATACAATTTAAATCATGGGCTGTTCTCACCCAGCATCAAATCCCTTCGAGGTGCACATCTGACTTCATTATTCTTCTGCATTACTCACCAAGTGCACCCAAGTCCATGAGCAAAAGCAACCCCATAGATAGGTTTGCCTTTGCCTGAGGGAGGAATAATACAGACTGTCCTCCCAAACACGTTTTTATGTGCACTTCCAGGGAATTTATCCCCCTCTACCATACATACATTTTTTTATTGGGCAGGGACAGCTCAATTGGCAGATTCTCTAGTGATGACTAACACTAGGCCTTTGCTAGCTAGCTAGCTTTGGTAGCTAGCAAAGCATGGCCTTTGCTAGAAGTGTATCCCAATGTTGGAATGTCCCAGCACCTATTGCTCTCGGTGTAGTCCTCAACAGCTCATTGCACTGTTCGATTTTCCCAGAAGTTGGTGTATGACAGTGGATGTGATACACCCACTCGATGCCATGCCCTTTGGCCCAGGTGTCTATGAGGTTGTTTTGGAAGTGAGTCTCATTCTCTGAATCAATTCTTTCAGAGGTGCCATGTCAGCATAAGACTTGATTTTCATAGCTGAGAATAGCATTCTGGGCAGTGGCATGGGGCGCAGGATGTGTTTCCAGCCACCCAGTGGTTGGTGCCACCATTGTAGCACACAGCACGTGCCCTGGTTGGGTTTGTGGGGGTGAGAAACAATCAATCCACCAGGCCTCCCCATATATGCATTTCAGCTGTCATCCTCAGTACCAGAGAGGCCTTAACTCTTTGGCTTGTTTAACTGCAGCAGCATGTTTCACATTTATGGATAACCTGTGCAATAGTGTTCACTGTCAGGTCCACCCCTCGATCACAAGCCCATCTAAATGTTGTGTCTCCACCTTGATGGCCTGAGGTGACATGGGGCCAATGCCCTTAATAAATAATTCAGCCTTATGTTTCCAGTCCAGATCCACCTGAGCCACTTCAGTCTTAGCAGCCTGATCCATCTGCTGGTTGTTTTGATGTTCTTCAGTGGATGGACTCTTGCATGCATGAGCATCTACATTTCACACTTTTACAAGCAGGTTCTCTATCTGAGCTGCAATATCTTGCCACAGTGCATCAGCCCAGATGAGTTTGCCTCTGTGTTGCCAGCTGCTCTACTTCCATTGCTTTATCCAACCCCACAGGGCATTAACCAGCATGGCTAATTCCCTCAGGTACTGGATAGCTCTCTCCCTTGTGGTCCTCTTGCCTGGGTGACATATAAAATCTTCCTTGAAGGCATATCCTTCCTTCACACCTGATAGGAGTCTCCTCCAGAGACTGAGGGCTTGTGCCTGTTTTCCAATCACTTTGTCAATGCCCCCTTCATAAAGAAGGATCCCAGCTGCCTGGCTTCCCTGTCCTCTCATTCCATGCCACTGGCCCTGCATCAGAGCAGCCAGGTGGCAATGTGCTCACCTGTATGACAGCTGAAAACTTTTCATATATCTCACAGCTCTCTCAGGGACAGGGATTGGGTTGTGACTGCCACATTTATGAGATATGCCTCTTCCTTCATCTGTTCTTGTGATGGCCATGCTTCAGACTAGCCTGCCTTGTCCTCTTCTTCCTCCTTCCTCTTCATGGTAGGAGTTTCTTCCCTTACTAAATGACCTTTCACACCCATTGTTTCATCTTGTATGTAGCGGTGACTGATTCCATCGTGGGTTGGTTCTCTGGCCCAGCTGCAGGGCCTGTCTCAGGGGCTGGAGTAGTCACTTTACTTGTCAGAGGGCTTGGAGAAGCTGCAGGGCCTGTCTCAGGGGTTGTAGTAGCCACATTGTTTGTCACAGGGGTTGGAGTGGCTGCAGGGCCTGTCTCAGGGGTTGTAGTAATGTTGATTGTGACTTGGTGGGCATGGGCCAGGCCCCAGCACATTGCAGTCATCTGTGTCTGTTTGGAATTGCCAGGGTGATGGCATGCCTTTTTCATTTTACCAGTTTTTCAGGATTCTGCATTCGTTCAGGGGTGAAGTTCCAAAATACCAGAGGTGTCCATTGTCCTAGGTGCCTGCCCATATCTACCCTCCCACACTCAATGGGTAGTGTTCTTGAATAGTTGTTTAACATTAAAGAAAGCCTGAAACACATTCAGGAGACATAACATTAGGAACACGCTGGTTTGAACATCTGAAGAATATTCAAAATTCTCAAGGGTCATTGTGGCTAGCTTGGAGGAGAAGGGGAAGAGGAAATGAGAAAGGGAAGGTGAAGGAGCAGGGGGAAAGCCACCCCCCTTGCCCGGTGCCCAGCCAGACCCTGATTAGCACCCCCAACTCCACCCTGACCAAATCCCCCAGTTTATTGTTCAGCACAACACCACATGGTGTGGGACACCCCTTCAGCCAGCCTGGGCCAGCTGTCCTGGCTGTGTCCCCCCACAGATGCTGGTGCACCCCCAGCCTCCTCACCAGCAGGGAAGCACAAGGAGCTGAAACATCCTTGGCTTTCTGTAAGCACTGCTCTGCAATGACCAAAACATCAGCACGTTATCAGAGTTATTCTCATCCTAAATCCAAAACACTGTCACATACCAGCTATTAGGGGGAAAATTAAGTCTATCCTAGCCAAAACCAGGACACCATGGTATCTGAACACTGAGCAATGTGTCTAGCAGTCATAAGTGATGTCAGTGATGCCTATATGGGGTTCCTTCCTTCTTTCTTTCTCTAAGCTGAAAAATGTAGAGTTGCAGAAGATGGTGACTTGTATTTTCACAACATCCTCTCTGCTATTTTTCCAGTAAATTAAACAACACTGGCACATAATCATCCATATCATCAACCTATTAGTGTAATCCCCGCATACTTTGTGCACTGCTGACACCAACCTGCATCTTCAGGAACTTTCAGGAGTAGCGTCCAATGGTCCATCTGCAACAAGTGGTCTGTGAAGGAAACGGAGGTTTTGCTAGCAGAGATGTGTGCAGTTCTGGTGGTTTTAAAGTTTAGGAAGCAGTCCTTAGCATATTTAACTTTCTAGCAGAGATAAAGCTTAAGAGTCTAAGATCAGCTACCTTTCCTGAACAAGTAGGCTTCATCTTTGTTGTTGTTGTTGTTATGAGGAGTCCTGTTTTGCCTACAGAAAATGGCTACTTGAGGCCATTAATCTAGGACTTTCAGCAATGGATTTGCTGGAGGAATGTGTACAGACGTGAAAAAGTATCACAACATTCACAGCACCCAAAAACAGTTCAAGATTTCAACCGTGGTTATGGCATTCTCTAAACACCATACATCTGACAAATGTATCCATGCTAGTGGATATATACACTCTTATACCTAAGAGTGCAGAGAGGAGAAAAGTTTCTGCAAAATAACAGGCATTTGTGGCATACTTAGTTTTTTCATTCTGTAAGAGTAAAGGATAAAAGATGCTGCAGATCCCAAGTGTTTTTCTTCTAGAGCTTATGTACTTTTTATCTTACCACTCCTCATCTATAACTGTTTGGTTTAATTGATTTTTTTTTTTTTATTTTTATTTATTTTTTTGCTACTTCTTTATTTTTAAAGAATAGATTCCTTTGTGTTAATTCATGTCAGTTCTTTCAGTTTTTCTTAGGCATATTTCTTCTCCCATCCTCTTAATTCTACCTGAAGAGAAAAGATGCCTCACAATACAGAACTCCATGCATTCTTGTGTGCCCAACAGCTATGGAAAACTGCATTGATGTAACTATTTGACTCACTGTACATATGCATATTTTGTTCAGTGATCTTTAATTTGGAGTCCCTGTAAAATGCAAGGAACAATCTCACACTGCCCTACTGCTCCAGGAAGCCAGGTGACTCCTTCTTGTTCATCCCTTTTTCTGGACAAAAATGCTAACTGAGAAAGCGGTGGTACAATTGCATCCTTTTTCATTTCCACCTTCCTCAAACAAGCTCACACCAGAAATTTCACTCTCCTCACTCTTAACCTTGATTTGCTCCCAGTGAAAACCACTGAGAGACAAAACATGCTGTAACAACATAGAACATAATTACACTATAGGTGATGGTAGCAAAATTCAGCCCCCGCTTGGATACGGAATCATTTTCAAATGTTCAGAATTCAGATATTCATCAGATTTTAATTTTTTTTAGATGCTGGTATCTGCAAATATTTGTGAGTTTCTCCCTCTTTCTCTCTCTCTCTTTCTCTCTCTCTCTTTCTCTCTCTCTGTCTCTCTCTCTTTTTTCTTTTTTTTCTTTTCTTTTTTTTTTTTTTTTTAATAGATGTAATTTCTGATTGCAAAACTTGATACAATCTCAGGAAAAGACCAGAATATACAAAGTTATTTTTTCTCTTAGATGCACTTTAGAAGAATGTAAGCATTGCATTTTTTTCCTGTTTTGTAGACTCCTATCCACTACAGTTCTGTGCATTTTCCAGAATCCTTTCTGCCTTCTATGACAGCTCTGGAAAACACCTAATAACTTGCTGTGGTAGAGCTATGAGTTCATAATAGTTTATCAAATTGTTCCAAATTATAATTTAAAAAATCTTCACTTTGATCTACATCTAATAAAATATTTTAACTGGCAAATTAGCAGAAGATTTGGTACAGGACTTTGCTTTTGACTGTGGTAACATTTTTAGGAAATTGTTGTCAATTTCTGTGTTTCTGCAAAGTGTTGGGATTTTTATTTTGTTAACATCATACCAGCAGGTACATAAAAGGTAGGTATTTCTACATCTTAAGATGCTGTGTAGTTTGGAGGTACAAAAATAGTTTATATATTGGAATTAGAGTGAAATCAGCAGTGCAGAAAGCATTTGACAATTTACTCTGTTTATCAGAGCAACAGGTGCAGTGGAATAAAATAAACAGTACAGGGCTTGACTGCGTAAGTACCTAATCTAGCTGGGGATCACTACACCATCTGCAAACAGAACTCAGGCACATTTTACTGGGTTTACATGGCAAAGTTTTGGTAGCAGGGGGGCTGCAGGGGTGGCCTCTGTGAGCAGATCCCAGCAGCTGCCCCATGTCAGAGCAGAGCCAGCTCCAGACAGCTGCAAAAGGGACCAATGATGGCCAGAGACCAGCCAGGGAGCAGCATTAGTTGGGCCTCTGGGAGGGAAGATTGAAGAAAGGGGGAAAAAAAAAAACAACTGCTGCGCAACAGCAGCTGGGAGAGAGAAGAGTGATAAGCAGCCCTGCAGAGACCAAGGTCATTGCAGGAGGAGGGCAGGAGGTGCTGCAGGCAGGCAGCAGCAGTTCCCCTGCGGGCTGTGCAGGGAGAGGCCCCTGGTGGAGCAGGCTGTCCCCCTGCAGCCCATGGGTCCCACATGGAGCAGATCTCCACGCTGCAGCCCCCCCATGGGTGGAAGAGCCCCCAGTGGAGCAGGTGGATGTGGCCTGGAGGAGGCTGCGGCCCATGGAGAGCCCCCGCAGGAGCAGGCCCCGGGCCGGAGCTGCAGCCCGTGGAGAGGAGCCCACGCAGGAGCAGGGGGTCTGGGGGGAGCTGCCCCCACCCGTGGGGGACCCGTGCTGGAGCAGTTTGCTCCTGGGGGATGGATGGACCCCGTGGGACGGAGCCGTGTGGGAGCAGTGCTTGAAGAGCTGCTGCCTGTGGGCAGCCCCCGCAGGTTCAGCTGGGGAAGGACGGCATCCATGGGAGGGACCCCACGGGGAGCAGGGGCAGAGAGGGACCGGGAAGGAGCGGCGGAGACTGAGACGAAGCGTCAGGGACCGACCAGAGCCCCCTGTTCTCCTGCATGGCTCGGGGCAAGGAGGTAGGAGAGGGTGGATGAGCGTAAGGTGTTTTTGGTATGTTTCTCGTTTCTCACTATTCTATTCCAGTGGTCATAGGGAATAAATTACATTAACCTCCCTATGCTGAGTCTGTTTTGCCCACGACAGTAACTGTTGAGTGATCTCCCTGTCTTCACCTCAGCCCTTGAGCCTTTTCCGTGGTATTTTCTCTCCCATTATCCTTTGAGGAGGAGGGGGAGTGAGAGCGTTTGTGGGGTGAAACCACCACAAAACGGGATTATTACTTCGCGCATACAACGCACCCGCTTTTAAGCAGCAAAAACGCGCCGGGCAGTGAATCCCCCTTTCTCTGTTCAAGCCACGCCGCACAACCACGAGCAGCACGGCGCCTGGCGTTAGCTTTCCTGCCCCGGCACTGCGGGCAGCTGCAGAAGCGCTGCCGGCGACAGCACCGGGGACCGGGACCAAACTCGGGGCTAGGGCGCAGGTGAGCGACAAGCACCGCTCCGCGGCGGGCTGCCCTGGGGACGGGGGGGCTCCAACTCTGGGGACGGGGCTGCGGGGAGCGCCCCTCCCTCAGCGCCGGCTGCTCGGCGGCGGCCCCGCGGGCTGTGTGCAGGCGGCGGAGGCGGGGTCCCGGTGCCGGCTCCTCCGCCCCATCCCGGTGCCGCCGTCCCCTCGGCGCCCTCCCCGGCCGGCTCCGGCTGGGGCTCGGCGGCTGCCATTGGCTCAGCGGCGCCATCCGGGCACTCGGCGCAGCGCCGCCGCTCGGCCCCGATCGTCCCCAATATGGCGGAGGTGAGCGGGGAAAGCGGGCCGGGGCGCCGGGGTTCGCCCGCCTCCCCGCCGCCCCCCGCCGCCGCCGCGCCCCCCGCGCCCGCCCGGCCGGCGCCGTGAGGAGCGCTGCGGGGCGGCCCGGCGGGGCGGCGGGGCCGGAGGGGCGGCGGGGAGGCCGGGCGAGCCGCCGGGGCAGCGGGAGCCTGCGCGAGTAGGCCGCGCGGCGGGGGCCGGTGCGCAGCCCGCGGGACGGGGCCCGGTGTGGCGGCAGGGCCGGGGGCGGCGGGAGGCGGCGGCCGGTGCCGGGGGGCTCCCGGGGGGCTCCCGGCTCCCCTGTCACGGCCCGCGCAGGCCGGGGTGGGAGGGAGGGAGCGGGAGCGGCGGGCCCGGTGCGGGGCCTGCGGCGGGGCGGGTGGGTGGAGGGGAGGTGGGGGAGGCCACCTGCGGCGGGACTCACCGCGCTGTCTGCTCTCCCCTCAGGCATCGTTTGGGAGTTCGAGCCCAGGTTCGTCCTCGCCAGCTTCTGCTGCCCAGCAGCCTGCCTGCCCGCCGTGCTCTCCCTCCGGGTCCTCCCCGCGGCTCTCCTCTCTTGCCTCGTAGCTTTCCTAGCGCAGCGCCTTCACGTAACTCATAGTCGCCTGCGTGAATTTCCAAAGGAAGGGATGCGCGCTTGAGGGCTCGTCCCCGGCTCCCGGCGCAGTTAGTGATCGGCTGCTGGGAGCCCCTGACCAACACAAAGTTTTACGGTGCTTTTAAGTCAGCATTTCAGGAAAGTCATGTAGTCAGGGTAGAGAGAGAGAGACAGTTCCTCTTCTTGCTGATAACTACAGGCCCGTGTGAATTTCTGACTTCTTGATATTACCAGAAAGCACTTAAAAGCATAATTATATGCAGTCGTTAAGGCCTGAACCACTGTAAAGGTTCTTTGGAATACCTTCCCTTTACACCAGCAAGCGTATGTAACATCATCAGGGCTACTCGTGAATAAGTATGTTGGGGAGTGCCTTTGCTTCCGTCCTATTCTGCATTAGCTACTTTTCTTCATTTTAACTGCTCTTACTGAATTTAGCAAGCTTGTGTTACTTGAGTATGGGTTGGATATTGAGTGTTCAGAGACACTGAGGGGGGCTTTTTTTTGCCTAAAATATACGAGTTGTGTACACCTTCCAATTCAGTTATTCAAATATAAGATTAGTTATAGCAGTGATTTGAAACAATAGTCTTGAGCATATGGGCATATATGCCTGTGTATATATGTAGACATCTGTATATATGCTAAATCAAGATGGTTCTCAGTTCTTGAAAAGCTATGGGATCGGGATGTAATAGCTAACAGTGGAAAAATTCAACACATAATGTAATTATCGTAATTGGGGTAGTAGTATCAGCTATGCTGGGAGATCCATGAGACCACAATATGAACAGCATGTGAATAAAAAGCATTTTTGGCTTGAATGATTCCTTCTGGTATGGCATTTTGAACTTGCACAGTATTGTCTTAAGCACGCTAAACGGACAAAGTTTACTTTAATTACCTGCATGTAAGGAACAAACACTTAGTGTAATTGCTGAAAATTAATTGGATGCTCTAAGACTCAGCAGTGTTAGTATATACAAGTGTCTCTTTGAAGGCTAGAAGCAGTGCAGTGAGGAATACTGCTTTATTTTATTTTTTTTTTTTTGAAGAAGAGGATTGAAAATTTGTAGATATTTTCTTGATGTTCAAAAGAAGTTCTTCTGAGGACATAGTTCCTAATAAACCTTTTCTTTGCTTCTCATCAGCCAAGGATTGCATATAGCACTAGTATGTAAAAACTGGAAGGGGAAATCAGAAGCGAAAGAAATATCCCAATCTGCTTACTTTTCCCATCCTGAAAGCCATAAGCAAGTCCACATTAAAGTATAAAACAACCCTGTATTTCTGTAGTTTTCTTTGACTTTGCAGTGCAAAATTATTTACATCTGTATGACTTGTCAAATATAATGATAAGGTTTCTTAGAGTTGACAAAATGCACATAAAATAATAACAGTACTTTTGGATGACTTACCTCCTCGAGTAATGAAAAACTCTCTGTCAGACCACCACAGAGCTGTCACAATGGCTGGGTAACTAAATGCTGTCCATTAGAAGCATTTTGTAATTTCCCATATATTTTCCTCTATTTCTTGAGACTCTGCAGATTTTGTTATTTCTTTCTAGATCAAGTGCTAAGACCTCAGCTAAACTAAGCTGAAGTGAGTCTCACTGTGTATTTTGCTGTTAGTAGAAAGTTGGTTCTTAAGCTAAAGGTAGCCATTTACCAGTGAAAAGCTAGACTAGTTACCATATAAATCATTATAAACAGAATCAGAGACTATAAATCACAGCCTCTGGATTTGCAAGGTACAACTGGCTTGCCTGCAGCACCTGATTTCTTGTGATATACATGCTTTATACTTCAACGGTGTTTTCAAGGATGGTTTGAATAGTCTTTTATCCATCAGAATACTCATTTGGGATTGTACTTTCTGCAACTGTTTCAGTAGTTCAGAAAGTTCTTCCAAGTTCTGCAAGAGAGAAAAGTATACCTATTACTTAGAAGTATGAAAAGGGAAGGCCAGCTAAAACAGCTGAATTTGTCAGGTAGCTAGGTGTTTGTTCCAGTTATTCCATTTAAAGTTTTGACCCTATATGTGAAAGAATACATGCAACTTTTTTTGTGTGTGTGTGACTTCATGTGTTGATGTAGAAAAAATAACTCAGATTAGGGTTTTTTTGATAGTTGGCTCTTTATCATCTGAGGATCATGACTTTGACCCTTCTGCTGAAATGCTGGTGCATGATTATGACGATGAACGCACTCTTGAAGAAGAGGAAATGATGGAAGAAAGCAAAAATTTCAGCTCTGAAATTGAAGATTTAGAAAAGGTAAGAGTGACTAACCCTCTTCTAAATGTCCATATGTGTTGTGCCCTTTTTACTGTAAAGAATGCTCAACCTGTTCTTTAGTTTGCATTGTATAATGCAGTTTCCTAAAAAATGCTTTTGCAGCTTGTTTAAAAAGAGGAAAAGAAAATCAAGTTTAGTTAGGAGACAGCACTGTGTTCTCGCAAAAAGGCTGAATTTGGCTTTTCAAAGGAATTAGAGATAGGTTAAAGTCAGACTCTTCTTCATTTAAGAGTGCTTTCACTTTGGAGGAGAAACCACTGAAGCTGACTTTAAAAGTCCTCTTATCAAATATCACTTCTTATTACTCAGATCAGTTTTAGAAGTTGGAAATAGGTAGAAATTATACATTGTGCGTGCTTTTAAGTGACAACTAGCTGTATTTCATTCTGTTGGTCATTTCTCGTTTTTCCAATCTGGAAACAAACATTTATGTTTTAGACGTGATGGATCGCATTCATTCGCTATGTAAATGCTAGTTTTCTGTCTCGGTTTTATCAGTTTGGCAGTTGGTGGGTGTACAGAATGACCAACGTGCTCCTTGGCTTTTCGTATTGTGTATTTTACACTGTTTAATTACATGCTTTTCCTGTTTACGCCTCTTGTTCATCCATGTCAGTGCATCACCCATTTCAGATGTCTGTTGAATGCTGAACACCCACAAATTGACGCCACTTGAATTACCATTCAGTGACCCACTTACATTGCTCAACATAACTGCAGATTTTGGTTGAGTTTCAGGAAAGCGTAGTTTCTGGCATCAAATATGAAGCTGTATCTGTGTAGCCCATATAAAAAAGTTAAATGCTGAATTGACAGTGAATTCAATGAACTCCTGATTTTTTGTCCTTCTACATGTACAATTACATTTTTGCTGATTATGAACTTGTAGTTACAATAACAAAGGAGCTTGCCAAGTCTAGTGGTTAAAATGGAGTTATTACTCCACAAAATGATCTTATTGCCTCTATAATAGAAGGAAATAGAACTGAGAGCCACTCATCTTAAACACTTTATTACTTTAGGTCCCGATCCTGGAAAGACTTGGACATGTGTTTACGTTTACCCATTGTGAAAAGTCTTTGCAGGACTAACACCTTAGCTGACTAAAGAAAACAAGTAATTTAATCAGTGTATGAGTTCAACAAGAAATTTTTAAAGGTAATAAAACTTTTAAAGGTATAAATATTGGAAAATATTTCTTATTCTTTGATGGCTTGAATCAGGTAAATTAATCTCCATGGTTTGTTGTTTCATTAATTGTCTTAGGTTGCAAATACGGTATTTAGTAGAATCATTTGATCAAAAACTGTCGGAAAAAATTATAAATCCAGCCTCTCTCTCGATTATTTTTTTGCATTCTAAATCGTTAGCTGTCTTTCTCAGCTGCTCAGCAGTCACTACCAAATATGTTGTGCGGAAAATGGATATGAGGAATAAAGAGTTGCTATTTTGGTTTACTTTTGTGGGGTTTTGAATTTACACATGCAGCTGTAACTATGTAGGACTAAAATCAAGTTTTTCTGCAGTTCTCTCTTGTAGGGGGGTTGTATTCCTAGTGTATCTTCTCTTGAAGAAATACAGGCAAATCATCAGATAAGGATCAATGTTTAATAGTCAATTACTATTTAGTTTCATCTAGTAAAGATTTTTCTTGAATTGTATGATTGGACTTCACTATATGACAATAGAGGTGGTGATGAATTATTTCAATCCTGTGCCTGAAAATATTTAAAATCTTGATTCAAGTTTTCTGCTTTCAATTAAGTATTTCTTTGTTTGTTCTTACTTTTGTTTTTCAAAATACGTCCTATCCTTTTAGGCCTGAACTGTTCACAAGTATTTGGCAATATGTTAAAGTGTTTGTAAATCCTCTTGTATTAGGAAGGAAACATGCCATTGGAAGATTTACTGGCATTCTATGGCTATGAACCCACAATTCCAGTTATAGCAGGTTCCAGTGCGGATAGCTCTCCAAGTGAACTTGCAGATGAACTTCCAGATATGACTCTAGATAAAGTAAGTTGGAGAGCCATCTTTACCGGTATTACAATTTAAAAGCAGAAATCCAAATGACCTCAAATTATGTTTGACTACCTCTTGATGTTACACAATGTGTATCTTTGTCAATTTCAATATGCAATTGATAATTACTGTATTATTTTGAATTTATTAATTTTCAAGGACAATGAAGATCTGGTTCTAGTTACACTTATTGCACTTACAAATGCATGGCAGCTTCAATGGCAATTTATAACAACAAATGAGAAACGAATAAGTTCAGTTATTCTAAAACACATCCAAAGAACTGTAGGATTTTGTTTGTTTTTAAAGAGAAGTGGGATTTTTCCCCAAAGTTCTATATTTTATTTTAATGTATGCAACATCCGGAAATAATAATTCTGGATTCCAGCGTATGTGTTATGTATCAAAATTTATGTGGATGACTTGAAAATGCTCTCCTGGATGTTTGGAATGTTCCTTTCAGATATGTATCATTTGGGAAGGTCTCAACTTCAGGGAGAGAGAGAGAGAGAGACTGTATTTACCTACAGTGACTATATGCGTTGCATTACTGATGTAAAAAACATGAGCTTACATGATTTGCAGGCTAACATTGAATTCTGAGATTTTAAGCTCATTTTTGTTTGTAAGGAGTATTCAGACAGTAATTTGGATTATAAAATCTATAGGTAGTAA
This sequence comes from Aythya marila, assembly GCF_965140915.1. Lineage (NCBI taxonomy): Eukaryota > Metazoa > Chordata > Aves > Anseriformes > Anatidae > Aythya > Aythya marila. The sequence goes on along the minus strand of NC_139080.1, from coordinate 19,387,224 downwards.
GTATATGCTTTTTAAAAATACTTTCTGAAAGTATGATGTAATGGTAAACGCCACAGAAAGTAGAGTATAATGATGGCTCTGCACATCTGATTCTCATTAGGATTCACGATTCTGTTGAGGCTACAAATATGTAGTCAGCTTGTTGTCTAATACCATTCTTTCCCTCCCTAACCTCCATTCAGAGGGGTTCAGACATGTCTGCTAGTGGAGGAAGTGAGCTTTTTCTTTCTTTTTTTCTTTCTTTCCATCTTCTTCCTTTTCTCTTGTTTAACCTATGAAAAATTCATTTTTTTGTGTGTATTTTGGTAAGATACCAGGTTGTTCCTGGCAATTTTTTTTTTCTTTCCCAGAGTTTAAAGGGTAGCAGGTTCTTAAAGTTTCAATGTGTCTGTGATGGAAAGAATGGAAGTTGCCTCAGAACTTTAGAATTTTGTCATTAGTGTTTTTCACTGGAAGCAGTTAGACAAATGTCTGAGATTGATGGTTGCAGAGTTTTTTCTTGTACCTTTACTTTATTAAAGGACAAAAGAGAAATGAACCCCTGTGTCAACTCTGAAATAAAGTTATATTTGTTCTTGGATTTAGGAAGAGCAAAGTAGCTTTTTAATGAATGGAGTACAATCTACTAAAATGATTTCTTTCTGAATATGGGAGGACACTTCTTTACTGTGAGGGTGACAGAGCACTGTAACAGGTTGCTCAGAGAGGCTGTGGAGTTCCCTCTGGAGATACGGAAAACCTGCCTGGACGTGATCCTGTGCAGTGTGTGCTAGGTGATCCTGCTTGAACAGGGGCTTGGACGAGATGATCCCCAGAGGTCCCTTCCAGCCTCAGCTGTCCTGTGATTCTGTGATACTTAGGGTAAAATAATTCATTTTAATTAAATTATCAAAATGTGATGAATCTGACTCCTTACTGGTCTATACTTAGTAGACATTTTGAGGGTTTTTTTTTAGTTGTTGTTACTGTTTTTTATTATTATTTTGTTATTATTTTAATGATACAGGAGGAAATAGCTAAAGACCTCTTGTCGGGTGATGATGAAGAAACACAGTCCTCTGCTGATGACTTGACACCATCGGTTACTTCACATGAGGCTACAGACTTCTTTCCTCGGCCATTAAGATGTAGGAAAACTAATTTTGTAACAGTATTCTAAAAAGTCCTGGCATTATATACAGCTTCCTAGCTTAAACTGTCACATTTGCAGACTGCTAACTTTACCGGGAGATAAGAAATAATGCTTTGGGGGGTGTTGGACATGAATGTTCTTTGGTCATTATTACTAATTACCTAGAAGACCTATACTTGGTGCCATGCTCAAAGAAATAAAATAAAATTGATTAATTTTGCTACAAATACAGTAACTTTTTGTAATCACTATTTAGTGTGGTGTCGAGGAACACTTTTATGGTTTTCAGTATTTTAGTGAATGACATGAATCTGTAGCATATTCTTTTAAGTTAGTGTTTTTCTACTAAAACTTTGCTGCCATTTTTAAGCTAGTGACTCCTCCATTCAGCCTGAGGATATGAACATGGCTGTGATTTCTTTGTGATTTTTTCTTTCATACATACAGCACTTTTCTATGGGACTTCATAGGGTGAGCCGAAGGATTTTATCATGGTTTCAATTTGGCAAGTGTCTTAAGCTATTTCTTGGGGGAGTTCAGCCTTCGAGAGGTGAAGGATGATAAAGGTGCTGCCTCAGTCACCTGCAGTTGTAGTTCTTCACATGTTGCTAAGGTGTAGTCTAAGAAATTCATATTGAAAGAGATACTCTAAACCTTAAATCCTTAAACCATATTCTTATATATTCTTATATCCTAAAACCCTATTCTAAAACCTTAAAAATTGCAGTGCACTTTTTAAATTAAGGAAACACCAAATTCGGTGGCACTTAAACGTTGCTCATGAACTGGTAACAAATACGACACTGAAAATGAGGCAGCTTTATGGAAAAAACCCTCATCTTACTTAGGATTAAGGAACAGTCATCTTTGCTTTCAGCTACCATGTTTTTCTGTTAGCATGTTACTCTTTCTCTATTAGAACTTCTGGTTGGTCATTTTAAATCAAATATTTACTAATTATTGACACCATTTTACTGTGTCTGTCCTGTTGGCAGTCTTATCTTTTTTTGTGTTCCCTTTTCATTTCTCTAATACTAAGGCAAAGTTAAGTTAAACATTGGATTAATTGGAAATAAATAATTGCATGTGATTATCCAGGCATAACGTTATTTCATAAATTCATGTTAGCTTCTTGTCTGCTTCTTCTAACAGCAAAAAGAGAGAGACTAGTGATTCTAATAATGACAGAAGAGGAGCCTCTGTCAATATATTTTTGGATTTTGTCTACGATGTTGAAAGTTCTAGTTAGGTGTGACGAAGTTAAAAATGCAACCCCATTTTTGAGCATACTGTAGTTTGAGAATAAAAAATAGCTTTAATCTTATTATAATGGTAGATTCCGTTCTACCAGGGATTATACATCTATAAAAATAGAATTACTTCAGAATACAGTAGCAGACTGTTCCAGATTCTAAAATATGTGTTATTCTGTGAAGTACTGTATTTGAATTACGTAGAGCGCTCTGCTGTCTGCCTTCCCAAGGAGAGAAAGAGAAAAAAAAAAAAAACGTAGAAAAGAGTAATGAATGAGCTGTCTTTTGCTTATTCTGTTTTGCATATTGCTGCTGTATCTTTGCTTCATCTTGAAGCAGCCTTGTTTAAAATAATGTCTTGAATACCCATTAAAACTTCTGATTAAAGTCTTTGCTAGGTAAAAAAGACTTGCCTTCTACATTACTTTTTTTTTTTTTTTTTTTTTTTTTTTGATTAACTGGGGCTAAGTTTTAGCCCTAGATTTATTTATTTTTTTTAATTATTATTTTCTCGTACCTTTTCAGTAAGTTACAAGCTTTCATTGAAAAAAACAATGAAGAAAAATGATTGCATTTCCTTTATCTGTTAGTAAATTGGTTCAGTTGCAGTGAGGATGAATGTTTCAGTTCTGTAGCATACAATTGGCAGTGCTTTATGACTTAATGCTATAGTTTGACCCTTTGTCAGAAGGTTAGATCAACAGAATCATGATCGGTGTCTTCCTGAATAAAAGCAGGCGTTCCTCTCAAAAGCAAAAGATAACGAATGTCTTGCAGTTATGTTTAAACTGAAAATGCTTCCTACCTAAAACAAAACTTTTTTGTGTCTGAAGCAAACACTACGTGTGATGGAGATAAAGAGTCAGATGGTGAAGATGTAGAGGCAGACAATGGTAATTCATCTGAAGATTTGAGAAAGGTAATTACTGTTTCTTAAGACAATCAAACAGAAAGCTAACATTTTTTAATAGTAGTTTCTATGTTATGATTTTGAGTACATATTTAAAATAATACCTTAGTTCTGAAATTCCTTGTGCTGAATGCCAAGTAAATGGCAGTTTTTAATGCTTCCATGTGAAAAATATTGATCATATTTTTCTCTCTTTTTTTTTTTTTTTTTTTTTTAACATCTTCAGGAAATAATGGTTGGTTCACAGTATCAGGCTGAAATTCCACCTTACCTTGGCAGGTACAGTGATGAAGAAAAGGGTAAGTTCTTCTGCCTATTTTACTTTTTATCTTATGCTTCTGTGTAGCAGTTGATTAATTTTTTTATTGTAAAGTCAATGACATAGTTAAAATCTCAGAGACTTTAAAAATACTAAAAATGTGAAGTGATGCAACCATATAATTATTGCTCAGAAATGTGATTCTACGACTTCAAGAAGACATTCTCAAGAAGACATAGGAGTGTGGATTACAACATTAATTCAGAAGTAGCTAGTGATTTTAGGAGGAAGCAAACACTGGGTCAAGAAGGAAATACTTTCCTCAGAGAATCATAACTGGCCCATGAGTTTGTAACCTAGTTTACAATGAAGATCTTCAAAACTGTATTTTTCTTTAGTTGCTTTTTAAATTTTTGTTGTTGTTGTTTGGCAAGCAAAACTGTGTGGGCTGTGAAATGGATATAGAAAGCATAATAAACTGTTTTCAATTTCCGTGGCATGAGAAGGAGATACAGGTCCTGATACATTTTGTCTTTTACAAAACACATTCTAAGTCTGATATTATTCCATTGTAAATTTGGATTAAAAACTGCAGTTGTGTTTGAATATAAAAAATAATCTAAGAGTTTTATTTAGTATCTTTAAAGGTTTTCACTATGAGAAAAGTGCAACACAGATAGCAGTGGAATAAAAAAAAAGAGAAATTTTCTCATGGATAGAACAACTGTGAAATTAAGGAACAGTTTGGGAGATACCTTAATAAATGAAAGGCATTCTGTGTTTTGTTTTGTTTTGTTTTTTCTGTAAGTTTTCAAAATTCTGTCAGGTACTTGCTTTCAAAACAACACATTTCATGGGAATATTATTCTAATGAAGCATATGAAGTCTTTTCACCATTGCCAATGATGGTTTGTAATAGAGAAGGAGGCTGTTAACTACAGAGCTGGAAGCATTAGTGAGTGAACATCTCTTGTTCTGTAAGAAACCTAGGGCAGCTTCCCGTTTTTGAAGATTCAAGCATGATGCTTACCAGTTGCAAGAAATGGAGGAATAAAACCAAGATTTATCTGGATAGCCCTTTTGCTGTTTATACTTGATTTTTTATCAGCCAAGAATTAGAGAATAACCAGAGGATGACCATGAGGGAGTTAACCTAACAACTTTCAGTGGAATGAGCTGATGCTAGAGAGCTGGTGAGAGTCATGTCTGCTGGCCTGGCCAGCAGTGTGGTAGCTCTCAGGATTGGAGAACCCATGGAGCTCCTCTTGAGAATGTCAGGCATGGACTCCAGCAAGAAATGCTGGATTGTCTTGATTAGTGAAAGGGGAAAAAAATAAAGGAGGTAGGACCTGAGGGTCAGTAGCACTCAGAGGTGTAAGGTGGAGGTACTCTGAAACACTGCATGTACTGGAATAAACAGGCTTCAGAGTTCTGGCATTACACTGCAGCAATTCCAGAATTGTCCCCCTCTACGTAAAGGTGATCCTGTGATAGCCTCTTCTGTACTAGCTGAAGAGGTGGTGATGGCAGACAGGCTTATATTTCTGCCATGTAGTCCCAGCTGCTGGAACTGTCATAGATGGCAGCTCAGTTTTTCTATAAACCTTATGCTTATAACATATCCATTTGAAATCTTTCTGTATCATGCCATAACAGCACTTTCTGAGAAGATGTAACTTTATTTCTCACCTTTACTTAGTACTGTTTCCTGCAGTTTTATGAGAGGTTAGAGAAGATTCTTTGCCTCTCTACTGTAACATCCATTATGCTTGTGTGTGAAAAATGCTGAATTTTGCATTACAAAGAGATTACATGAAACATTATATGCAACGTTAATCACATCTGTTGGTTAAATTCTAGATTAAACTATAGATCTTACAATGTGTGCACAGACTGGCAAAGGTTCAAGCCAAATCTTCTTTAGGACTGATATGTTGTCTGTCAAGCTACTTAAGAGGGTACATACATGATTTCAGTGTACTATGAAGGACTATCCACCCTTTATTGTTTGTAAAACATGCAGTGTACAAGATTACAAAACTTGGTTGTTAACGAACACAAAAAGAAATAACAACATGAAGACCTAAATTCTATTCAGATAAGTAAGTTTTGGCAAATTCTTGTTGAAAGTGATCAGTTAGCCGCCTCCTCTTCTATTTTTTTCTCTTCCCAGATGTATAATATTTAAAATATTAAAGTAATTTTCTACAATGTTACTGTAAACTGTAAGTTATTTGCTGAAAACGGTTTGCCGTGGTTTGGCACAGATGGCTAGCTAAATTCCATAACACTGCTTTCTCACTCCCCCTCGTCAAAGGATAAGGGGGAGAAAATAACATGGAAATGGCTCAAGGGTTGAGGTAAAGACAGGGAGATCACTCAGCAGTTATCATCATGGGCAAAACAGCCTCAGTAGAAGGAGATTGATGTAATTTGTTGTCTATCACTAGCAGTTTAAAACAGTGAGAAACTAAAGGCAAACCAAAAACACCTTCCCTCCATTCACCCTCTCCTACCCTCCCCTCGAGCAGTGCAGGGGAATGGGGAGTGGGGACTGTGGTCAGTTCCCATGGGGTCCCTCCCATGGATGCCGTCCTTCCCCAGCTGAGCCTGCGGGGGCTGCCCACAGGCAGCAGCTCTTCAAGCACTGCTCCCACAAGGCTCCGTCCCACGGGGTCCATCCATGCCCCAGGAGCAAACTGCTCCAGCACGGGTCCCCCACGGGTGGGGGCAGCTCCCCCCAGACCCCCTGCTCCTGCGTGGGCTCCTCTCCACGGGCTGCAGCTCCGGCCCGGGGCCTGCTCCTGCGGGGGCTCTCCATGGGCCGCAGCCTCCTCCAGGCCACATCCACCTGCTCCACCGGGGGCTCCTCCACCCATGGGGGGGCTGCAGCGTGGAGATCTGCTCCATGTGGGACCCATGGGCTGCAGGGGGACAGCCTGCTCCACCAGGGGCCTCTCCCTGCACAGCCCGCAGGGGAACTGCTGCTGCCTGCCTGCAGCACCTCCTGCCCTCCTCCTGCAATGACCTGGTGGCTGCAGGGCTGCTTCTCACTCCTCTCTCTCTCCCAGTTGCTGTTCCCCAGCAGTATTTTTTTCCCCTTCCTTGACTCTGCTCTTCCAGTGGCCCAACCAGTGTCACTCCCTGCCTCGGCTCTGGCCAGTGATGAGTCCCTTTTGCAGCTGTCTGGAGCTGGCTCTGATCTGACATGGGGCAGCTGCTGGGCTTTGCTCACAGAGGCCACCCCTGCAGTCCCCCACTACCAAATCTTTGCCATGTAAACCTGATACACATCGGAATAAAACAGAGTGGTTTGCTAGTTTGTTCGTATGAAGATGATGTGTATACATGCATAATTTGATTGAATCATCTAGCAGTCTACAAACCATTCCTATGAAAAGACTCTGTAGAGTTCAGTCCCTTATCTCACCCTCATGGAACCTGGATCTCTTCACCACACCATACAGCAGTTTGTCTTTTAACTGAGGCATTTGTGCAAAAAGTGAGCTGCAATATATAAGTGGCATGATGGTATTTGATTTGATTTCTTTTGCGTTCCTGTTCTCTGTCTTTGTAAAATAGCTTTTATGTTATAGTCCTTAAAATGTCACACCTGGTGTTAATGGATTTCTGTTTTAACAGCCTATGAAAACGAAGACCATTTACTTTGGAAGCCTGATGTGATCTCAGAAAATAAAGTTAAAGAATACCTTTTTGAAACCTCCTTAAGAACAGGAAATGAAAAAATGATTGGCAGAATTCCTGAAGGACTACATACACGGGACAATGAACAAGTATGTTTTATATCCTGTTCCATTTGTGACACATTGCTTTGTAATTATGGTGTTCTCTTTCTTTGCTTGTATTATAAAGACAGCAATACTCAATGTAATTGTTTCTTTTTTTTTTTTTAGTTTAGAATATTATTAGGATCAGGATCTTATTTGTAATCTTAAGCATGTGCTTATTTAGGCAAATTACATGTATTTGAATGTTGGCAGTATTTTGATCTTCTAATTGTCACACTCAACAAATCAAGGTGTTTTTTAAATAACTGCATATTTTACATTTGCTTGTTTAAACCTTGCTTCAACTTTTTGAAAGTTTTGGTTTTGACTGATTTTTTAAAATATTTTTATCATGAATAAAGACAAATTCTTTTTTGGATATGAGGCATGCTCACTGAAAGGCTAGTTTCATAAATTTAGATTGTATATTTACAAACTTTTAACTCTTTTTATAAAGAAGAGGGTTCTTCTTTACAAAGTTTGCAAATATACAATCTTTGCATACACTTGCAAATATACGATCTAAATCTTCTTTTATTTTGTAGGCTCTGTATGAACTTCTCAAGAGTAGCCATAACGTTAAAGAAGCAATTGAGAGATACTGTTCAAATGGAAAGGCGTCTCAGGGTAAGAAATAGTATATGATTTTTCAGAAATGCATTGGGAAAAAAATCTTAAAGTTGCCTGTCAATCTGATTCTTACTCAGGGTTTTTCTAGACATTTCCCTATCCATCATGTTTTTAGCACGGATTAAGTATAATCTGTTGGAAATTTCTGCTAGAGAAGTTTGCAAATTTATGCAAGTTTACAGGATCAGCTCTTACACCTTTTCTTCCCTTCTTTCCTCCACTGCAGCTGTAAGAATGGCACAGACTGAGGGATGGGAAAGAAGCTGTGATTTTGCTCCTGTAAGGCAGTTCTCACCCTTGTTACAGTTTGAGTTCATGGTCAACAATCATAGAACATCTTGGGTGGAATGAGACCTTAAAGATCACCCAGTTCCATCCCCCCTGCCAGGAATGCCACCAGGTTGCCCAGGTTGTCCAACCTGGTCCTGACACCTCCAGCAAAGGGGCACACACAACAATAATTTGATGGCATTTATACCGGAATGAGGAAAACATAGCTGGCTATGTAAATGAGCCCTACTCTTTTCTTCACTGCATCAGCGTTGTGTTATGTCAACCCTAATCTGAATCCACCATATTGTTCTGCAGGCCTTTGGTAGAATTTGGAAAACTTTGAGTTAAGTGGAAAATGGACTTCTGCCTTGCTTGCCCCTAGTTTTATTACTCCCTTACATGAAAATCAGATTTTATTGTGAGCCGGCAATGTATTCTTGCAGTTCTGTTCAGCTCTGGGTTCCACAGCACAAGAAGGGCATGGACGTATTAGAGAGAGTCCAGAGGAGGGCCACAAAGGTGACCAGAGGGCTGGAGCACTTCTCCTATGAAGACAGGCTGAGAGAGCTGGGGTTGTTCAGCCTGGAGAAGAGAAGGCTCTGGGGAGACATCATATCAGCCTTCCAGTACCTAAAGGGGGCTTACAGGAAAGCTGGGGAGGGACTCTTTGTCAGGGAGTGGAGTGATAGGACAAGAAGTAATGGCTTTAAACTAAAAGAGGGTAGGTTTGGGTGAGATAAAAGGAAAAAAAATATTTACTGTGAGCGTGATGAGGCCCTGGCACAGGTTGTCCAGAGAAGCTGTGGCTGCCCCATCCCTGGAGGTGCTCAAGGCCAGGCTGGATGGGGTTTTGGGCAACCTGGTCTGGTGGGAGGTGTCCCTGCCCATGGCAGGGGGATGGAACTGGGTGGTCTTTAAGGTCCATTCCAATCCAAACCTTTCTGTGATTTAGTAAAAACAGTTCTGGGGGCTTAACATACATACTGTATGTAACTTGATATTCAGTTGATATTGATCAGTGACCTATGCAGGAAGTATGTCAGAAAATTAATCGAATACCTTCATGATGTTTTAAGTCTTTTTTATGACAAATTTCATAGGAAATAATCAGTTTTTGAATATCCTTTGCCCTCAAGGATAAAAGATTTTAGAAATCAAACTCTTCCATGAGTCTTTATAAATAGGAGTGTTAGATTTGGGGTAGGATATCTGTACAGTAAAGAACTGGGTCTAAATAACCTATTGTTTTTAACAGTGTGTTTGAATATTCATGCATTAGCAACACAATTATTTTATTGTCTGTAAAAGTTTCTTGAGCACAAATAATATGCTGTTTTTGTTATTGGCTAGAAGAGATGACAGCATGGACAGAAGAAGAATGCAGAAGCTTTGAACACGCACTTCTGATTTATGGAAAAGACTTCCATCTCATACAGAAAAACAAGGTTAGTGTTTTACAATTAAATGGAAGAACTGGTAGATGATATGATGCTGGAAATCTCTAAAAGCAATACATTTGTCCAAAGTCATGCAGGAATGTGAAATAAGAACCAACGTACCGCAACCAGTTGGGCATTTTTGTGCTAAGGTTACCTCAGATGTCATTGAAAAAGCTAAATACTGTCTCTGAAATTGACTTGCGCTGACATCGCTTCTATTTATGCATTTATATTATGTTTTAGTTAAAATGCTTGTCTCTCCTAAAGTATAAAACCCGCATACTGTGGCTGTGGGAGGGGAAAACCCATCCTAACTTTCTTTTTATCACAAGAAAGGTGTAATTGTACAAACGCAGGCTTAGCTTTTTGTGTTTTCAGAAGGTACTGTACTCATCTATCAGGTTTGTGTTTTCTGGCTAATTGAAGGAATTCTAATCTTGATCTGGATTGCTTCTGATTAACTCCTTTGTGCTTGAAGAATAAGAATTGGATATTTTTTGATCAAAAATATATATATCAATATGGACACTTCCAAACTTTGTGTACTTCCTTTATGTTTTGATACCATCTTGAGGTTTTTTTTTCTTTATGAGACTGATGTGTTTGTCAGATTTCAGGTTAATATACATCAAAATGAATCTTTGGAGTCCTTAATGTCTTCTCAACAAAACAACAATTTTGTTTTGTTTAAACATACTGTTGTGCATATCTGTTTTCAAACCTCAACAGTTCCTGATTTTCCCAAAAGAAATCAGTACCCATTGTCTTTTTTGGCCTACTACTCTTAGGTCATGATCTGATGAGTTTTTTCCTTCCAAGAGCCTGTCTCACAGTCTTACAATTTAAAAATTGTTACATGGTTTATGAACTGAAATGTTTCAGATATAGATACAGTTTCAATCTGTGAAAAAGAACATACAACAATGTAATACAGTAGAACCTGACATAACAGTTACATGAAACTTTGGATCTCTTCAGAGTCTGTAACTGAATTTGTTTATTCCAGATACTGGAGTAATAAATCTAACAATATTGCAGGGGTATGGGAACTGCAGAGATGACAAAATGTCTGTGCATTAATCTTGTCAGTCCTTCTTGCCTTTTTTTAGGTAAGAACCAGAACAGTTGCTGAGTGTGTGGCTTTCTATTACATGTGGAAGAAGTCAGAACGTTACGATTATTTTGCTCAGCAAACAAGATTTGGAAAGAAGAGATATAACCATCATCCAGGAGTTACGTAAGTATAATGCTGGAATATGTATTCTGTTGCAAATCCTAAATGTAGAAGATTTTTTTTTCTCCCATCCTTGCAGTGTAATGCTGCTGTGCCTATGGCAACTAAAATTAAATTGTGTCATCATTCTAGGCTTTGATTTCATGTTAAATAACCCATTGTGGTTGTAATATTCTTTTAGGGACTACATGGATCGTTTGGTAGATGAAGCAGAAGCCCTTGGTGGAGCAGTGCACACTCCAGCCTTAACATCTAATAGTCGAGCAGAAACCATTCCTGATCAACAGCTAAGCATTCTGAACTCCATCACTGCCAATGAGTTGACAGGTAAATCAAGGAAAACAAAACTCCTAACTGTTGTGAATACATAAACTACTATTTCATTTACATTTGTGTTCATCTGTTTTTCCAGCATTGACAAATACCGTAGCTACAGTCTGCCATGCTTCAGATGTGAACTGCCTGGATGATGCCTTTCCTCCTATGGACAGCTTACCCCGAGCACCAGTTAATCATGTGCCTGTTGGAACAGAAGAGTTGCTTAACTTGCCAAGCAATGGTGAAAGTGATTGTTTTAATTTATTTGAGACTGGCTTTTATCATTCAGAGCTAAACCCAATGAACATGTGCAGTGAGGATACAGAAAGACCCGCAAAGAGATTGAAAATGGGAATTGCTGTCCCAGAATCCTTCATGAATGATGTCTCTGTAAATAACCTTGGTGTGGACTTTGAGAACCATACACACCATATTACCAGTGCCAAAATGGCTGTTTCAGTGGCTGACTTCAGTAGTCTATCTTCAAATGAGACAAACGGTTTTATCAACACCCACACTCTTCACCAACATACTGCTCTTCACTCAGAATGACTATGGAAAACGAAACAAACAGTGGGTACTTTATGCAGTAGTAGTAAACTTGATGGGAGCTATCAGGTTTGCTTAGTCTTTCACTGGAAGTTTGAACATTATGACATCAGTGATGTCTTTGTATGTATAGAACTATTATCTTGATTTATCAAGAGTAATTTCTTTTTTCAGTCCATAAATGTGGAAATGTCATAGGATGTCTGGCAGAGTTTGGGACTAAGAGAACTCTGTGGTGCAGCTTTAAGCTCTGCTTCAATTTTTTTTTTTTAAAGCCTGTAGACAGAGGCCACCATTTCAAAACCAGCACAGAAGTTCTGAACTGATTGGAGTGGCTTTTTAGTCTAAGTTACTTTTGCTGTCACAAATGCAGTGGAATAACAATGTTTACAGGTACCAATCCTGATCCCTGCGCAATGTAGCATTTTCTTTCTTATAAAGGCAGGGATGGGCTTCTTTAATTTAAACTGCACAAACATACAAGGATGTTTTTTAAATGGAACCTTCTCTCATGTGATACTAAACTAGAGCACTTCAGTTTACAAAACAGCAAGTTCATCTTGGTGGAAGCTAGCACAAGGGACTTAACACGAGTAAAGTATGAAGACCTACACTTGGATGCTGTTGCAAAATTATAGGCCATGGCTACCTTACAAGAAGTAATTATACTGCCAGAGGTGTCTGTGTGCTTTAAACTGACTGGCTTAAACAGATGCATTTTTGGCTGTTGTATTCTGATGAGGTTTGTCCACAACTTGAAGAGTAACGTAATTGTGTAACTTAACTTTCATAAGGCAGCTGTTGTTGCATAAACCTACAGTCTGCACAGTTTAGGATTTACCATTAAACAGTCTATGTTTTGGAAGACATCTTAAATTGTTTGGAGTACTGCAGTTCAAAGTGTTACAGTTTTGAGGGACTGTCTAGTTTATACAGAAGTAGTAGAACCTTGAAGTATGTATTTAAAAGCTTTTCTTTAGCGTGGATTGCATTTATTTGTTTTGTCAAAGTCATTGGCTGAAAAATGGCATTTTGCTAGCTTGGTCAAATAGGAAAGGACGAGTAAAAATGTTTCCCACAAAAGTAACTATTTTACTTCAGTGAATTTTTATTCTGAACATTGGGTCCAGTTCAGCCATCCAGAACATTTGTCTTGCAAACGCTTCTTCTAATTTTTGTGGGAGAGTCAAATCAAACATAGTACTGGTGTGTAACATGTTGTAGCATACAACTTGCAGGTTTTTTTAATAGGAATCCAAACCATATTTCAGTAAGATTACTGCTTTCCCTCCATACTTTTCTTTGCACTGTTCATATTTTAAACTTAATTGCCACTAACTTGTTTTCATTATTCAAGCGATTAGTTTTGCATTGTTGATATATGTAATAGTTGCTTCAAGGTCATTCTGAGTAATTAGAAAGTAGTGACTAATATTTGAAAGGGAAGAGGGTATTTATTATGCATACTGTGAACTGCATTGTCATCCTGACTTTCGGATGCAGAGTATGGAGTTTATGGCATTGTAATGAAGATTGCTTTGAATTGTTTACACAATAGCACACTTACCACATTAAATGCAGATCAGTTTAGCACAGTGGACAAAAGCAGAGATAATTTGTAATCAGTTCTTAATTTATACATCCAGAACGTGTAATTTTGGTAAGTACACAGTAATTAACAGGTAGCCTTGGCCCTGTGTTGTACTCTGACATTTTTTAGCCAAGTTGTCAGCTTCTTGTTGCTGTGTTTTGTGCTGAACTTTGTATCCTGTTTCTTTTGTTTATGAATCAACACATTTTATGTAATTTTGTAAAATACTGGCCATATTCCTTCATTGTTATACATTCAATTTTATCTATGGGTTTACAGTGAGTGGCTGGTGTGTATAAAAATCATTATACAAAGATGACTGAATGCTTATACCAGTTGCACTTAAATGAACATGCCCATTCTCATTAGCTGATGCAGTAATATATTCAGTTTATCTATGCATTGCTGAGATCTTAATGTAGACAGAGACTTGTCTAAGGTTTGGGTTGTCAGCAAGTTGAATGGACACTTTAGTTATTTAATAAAGACTTTTGACCAAAATTCAGAAAATGATATGAGAGAAAAATGAATTCCGGCTAGTCTAGTAGATTTTTAAATGCTGATCTTATTTAGCCTGTTGGCTAGCTAGCTGGTATCGTTTACTTTTAATTCCTTGTTAAAATGAGGCAATAATTTGCAAGATTTTGTAAATATGTAAATTCTTCATATCTTTTTAGATATCTATTTCAATATTTTCTGACTACTTCTGTGTATAGGAACATTTTTGTGCATGCTTGATGTGACATTCATAAATTTGTACCACTATGACTTTATCCATGTAAAATAGCTATTTATTGAATTCTTCTTTTAAAAGCTGGACTTACTTATTTTTCTCTCAGTTTAAACATTTAAATGGAGAACTTGTTACTGTTTATTAAAAGAATTGCGTTTTGAAAGTCAGCATGAAGATAACTGAATTGCAAGCATATGAAGAAATTACCTTGCCTTGGTTCTTAGATGGTGAAGCACAATTCTTATAACAAACTGTGATGAATTCTTTATTCTTTGCCACACTTTTTCTTCATACAAACAAACCAAAAATCCATAATGGGCAATTGCAGTGTTGGTAAATGTATCCTTTTTATGTACAGGGAATCTGAAGAGGATAGCTGATTCATTTAGAAGTGTAACTGGTGCTGTGATTATAGCAATACTTTTACTTTTGTTAGTCATACATCATCTTCTCATGCTAGATTTTTAAATGTTTAGTTTTCCTCTTGTCATGGTCAAACTGCTGAATTTACTTGAAGGATGTACAATACTGTTTGAAGAATACTAAATTGTGTACAATTAGGTCAATGAATTGTACAATTGTTTCCTGTTTTTAATTTTTAAATCTGAGGGTCAAAAATGAATGAAAAAATCAGATCCAGTAGAACATAGTGGTATTACATAACTTAACCAAAGTCTCTAGTGAGTATTTTAACTTTGAATGTAAACTAATGGATGGACTGACCAACAGGGACGTTATTTGCCCAGCATTACAAGCACATTGTCTACAGATAGGAAAACTAAATACAGTAATTTATAAAATAATGACCAGGTTACTATTTTTTCTTTTATTCCTATTTTTAATTGAAAAAAAAAAAAAAGGAAAATACTATCAACTGTAAAATAAGTACATATGGTTATAGTCGTCTTAATAAAACAGAGATTCCAGTTATTCTCAGTTCAAAGTACCCTGTGCATAACAATAAATTTAGTGACAATCGGAACATGATTTAGTATCAGATGTTCAAGAGGAAGTCGCTATTGCATTGGTTTTAATATTTGTACATAAACACTGATTTTTTTGAGCATTATTTTGTATTTGTTGTATTTTAATATCTGGTGTACAGTTCCAGAAATAAATGTCTGGAAACCCTTCTTTACTTGTAAAGCTCTTCATGCATCTGCACCATGTTTGTTACTTCATTTTCAGAATTATTTAGCACTAATTGGCCACGTTTTAACATTCTGGGTAACACTGAAGTACACACTACCCCTCTACCTCATGTAATGTGAAGCATGACAAATGTAACACGCAGATATACATGTAAATAATAAGCAACGGTTTCCCTCAAAAATTGTGGCTTAAGTACAGCAAAATCTTGGAGAGGGCTTTAACACGGCTTCCTAGTAACAGCACAGCAGCATAACTCGGTGTTCAAACTACACAGTAAGCTGGGAGGGGGAGTATGTCTCTGTTCACTTCTAAAGGAAAACTTGCCCAAATCCATAAAGCCACAGCATAAATCCACACATCAGGCTCAGTCACGGGTGTGGGCAGGAAAAAAATCTCTACTCTGTTTAGTCTTAGTACTTAAATTGTACTATTTAAGATTTTTTTTTTTTTACAATTTTCCTTTTCCCTCACAAAAATGATTACTGATCTTGAACCCTGAAAAGCACTGCATTGCTTCTGAGACCTCACATCACATCATTCCATCAGAGACCAGAATTTGTGCTGTGGTTTCCTAGGTCCAGGGTGCTTGTTTCTGAAATGACTGACACAATAAAGGTTCAGGTAAAGAAAAGATGATGATGATTAAATTAGCTAGGAGCACACACTGATATAAATCTAACCAGCAAAAAGTAATTTGTCAAGTAATTTAATGAACTTACCTTCCCTTTCTCAAGGAGCTAAGATGAAGAGATACAAAAATACATCCTACAGTACTATAGTGGATAGGGGAAGAGCAATGGACACCATCTACCTGGACTTGTGCAAAGCATTTGACGCTGCCCGCTTTGACGTCCTTGTCTCTAGAGTGGAGAGATGTGAATTTGATGGATGGACTGTTCCTGGGTGGGTAAGGAATTGGCTGGATGGGAGCACTCAAAGAGTTGCAGTCAACAGCTCAATGTTCAGGTGGAGATCAGTAGCAAGCGGTGTTCATCAGGGGTCAGTTCTGGGACTGGAGCTGTTTAACATCTTTGTTGGTGACACAGACAGTGGGATCGAGTGCACCCTCAGCAAGTTTGCCAATGACACCAAGCTGTGTGGTGCAGCTGACCCCGGAGGGCAGGGATGCCATCCAGAGGGACCATCCAGAGGGGTGGGTGTATGCCTCCACCAATATTTAACTTTTGGTTAGCCCTGAAGTGGTCAGGCAGTTGGACTTGATGATCTTCAAAGATCCCTTCTAACTGGACTGTTCTGTTGTATTCTATTAATAAATTATTATTATTAACAAACAATAAATAGATTACATTGAGAACTATGGGGGTGTTATCAGAGTGCACATTACATCTGAATTAGTGTCATAATGCATCCTGCTCTTTGTGCGTCTGGTAGGAATGAAGGGACACACAGAGAACTGGAATGACTTTCACCTTCCTTTAACGATGAAACGGATCCTAAGAAGACAAGAAACCAGTCAATTTACCTGAAGCCATTCCACAGGCTGTACCATTTCACTGAACTGTTATTTTAACCCTTCCATTTTCTCCTCTCCTGCTCCATCCCCATGTTGTGTTGCTCCTTGCTATTGAGTACCACCTGACTGCACCTCTTCCCCCTGCTGGCTTTTGGTTTTCTAGACTGGACTCTCCTGTTTCAGAGGTGGAAACGTTTCCTGGTCTGTAACTTGGCGAGACTGATTGAGAAGGCTTTAAACTAGGGTCAGCATGGGAGGAGGACACCATCAGGAACACTGAGATTCAGCCGAGGGATGGCACAGCACCATCCGAGGGTGGCGAAGCTGAGGGGAGCACCTACGTCGTTCCAGGGAGCGCTGCAGATTGAGGAGCACGCCTGAAACACTTGTACACCAACACACGTTTTTTGCAACACGAGGAGCAAACGGGATGAACGGGAAGCCTCGGTCCTTCCCCCGAGCTGTGGCATCATTGGCAGTAGTGAGACAGGACTGGCACGCAGGCCCTTCGGTGGTTCAGGAGAGGCGGGCAGGGCAGGTGAGGCAGTGCTGCGCTGTGCCTGAGGGAGAGACGGGGCTGTACAGCCCTTCCTGTGAGGGATGACACAGGAGAGCCTCTGGGTGAGGATTAAGGGGATGGATAGCAGAGCAGATGTTGTCCCGAGCATTTACTGCAGCACCAGTTTTGTACAAAGCCTTCTTTAACGTTCTCTAGCTTTTGTTTAGCCCTGAAGTGGTGGGGCAGCTGGACTAGATGATCTTTAAAGATCCCTTCCAACTGAACTGCTGTATTCTGTTCTGTAGCCACCAGCAGACAGACACCAGTTGCTGCTGCCCATTGCAGGCCAGGCCCTGCTTTCCTTCGTGTACCACCAGTCACCAACGCAGGCTGTCAGGTTTCAGTGTCTGAGCAGGACGAAACCACTGCCACCTGTCTTGTTAGGTGACACGCAGCCTGCACCTCAGCACTGCACTGCTCCACTACCAGATACATTCAGACCCAGGAGACAGACACTGCAGTAAATAAATGCTTTCTTAACAAAATAGCTGCAAAATAAGTTCCACAGTTGTCAGACAGGAGTTTATTTTCAAACCTGGTCATTTAAAAATCACCAACAAATGTGTAATGGGACAGCTGAAGTAATCTGTGCCCTTGCACAAACAGCACCTCAGCCTGGAGAGACGTGAACAGCACCTGCCTTTTCTGGCAGGCTCAGACTAGCGTTCCCTCCCCAGCCATAAACCCTGACCTGTTCAGCCATGCAACACCGCGGGCACCCTGACAAACAGCCCCCTGCTCACAGAGCAGGAGATGCCCAGTAACCTCCTCCTGAGAGCTGGGGGAAAAGGCCCAGCCCAGGAGAGGAGGGATCTTCACAGGGATGGGGGATGAGTTGTTCTCTTCCACAGGATGGAGAGCAGCCCCTGCTCTAACCCGGTACCACACAGGGCGACACGGTGAGGTCTGTCCCTAGGAGCTGTTCCCAGCAGCTTCATCAGCCTCTCATGACCCGTGCTGAGCCACATGCCGCCGTCCTGCAGCTCTGCTCTTTGCGTCTTACCGAAATGCCCAGCCTTTTCTGACTGAGGGCTTCTAGATGAATATGGAAGGCAAGCTTCAGGCTTGGAAGGAGAACAAGTAAAACACACTGAAAAGCTATGAATTCTGAAAAAGAAAAATTCTGCAGCTAAGCAAGGCACCTTGGCTGCCCCAACCACTACCAGATTTGACAGACATCACTTCCCAGCTCCTTGTTTCTCATGAGCTTATGCCAACCACAGATTCACTGGGAGGCTTGCTTGGACCTTTGCAGGAAGTACCAGGATGATTTCTCTTTCCAAGAAAGCTGTTTAGCCAGATCCGAAGACTGACAAGCTGTCTCCTGTTTACTTTGTGAAAGCAGTTTGCAGACAGCACCAAGAATTAACGTGGGAATGACTGGTTCTACTTATGCCAGTAACTCATCAAAAAAACACACAGCACACTCAGTTGGCATCACTTCCTACAGCTACTCCACAACTTGAAGTTCTCTGTTTGAGAACAGGAGCTATGAAAGCTCCTGCCACGTGCCAGGAAACTCACAGTACCACAGAAACTGGAGTTGGACAGTACCTTGAGACATCAGGCCGGTTTTCCTCCCGCTTTAAAAGCCGGCAGCTGTGGTTTTTGTGACAGCGCACCCTGCAGGCACATCCTGAGTACATACTGACACTGCTCCTTCCGAAAGGCTTCATAAAAGGTAAGATGCAGTCAACTGCCGACACTTAAATACTTTCTGTAAGGAAAGAGATACCAACAGGAGTGGAACTGACTCCAGGAAAACCAGAATAAGAACTAGTAATCACCATAAACCCGAGAAACAGGTTTATTCATTCAACAGGTTATTTATTTACACAGTTTTACAAACTGTGTTCATTGTGAGCATGAGAAATGGTGGCAAAATACTGAGACCCACTTACAGAAATGTGTGCAAACTAGAAGATTAAATGACACGTACAGAACTTATTTTTTTTATTTTATGAGCTGTATGGACAGCTGAAAAGCAATAAGCAATAATATCCATGATAGGAGGTAGCTGAAAACCTAGTGATGTAAACAGTTAAACCTTCACCACTGCACCACGTCTGGAGTAATCTCAGGGAAATACAAGCCCACAGCTTTCTTTCTGAAGGCTGAAGTTACAGCTCTTCATTGTGTAAAAATGCTCATGGAGCTTGAAGCACACACACAAAAAGTATTGTAATGGCACAGATTTCTTCAGTCCTGAATCTATTAATTCAATTGATGACAGTGTAGTAATTAGAAAAAAGTTCTTCTCCTTGCTTGATGTCTCTGAGAGTGACAAGCACTACACACCTCAGGGGGCTGTAAAAAAATGAAAAGCAAAACGTGTAAGCAAACAACTAAGATGTCAGAAAGCCTATGAAAAGAACACTGAAATAAAGAGAAAGAGCAAACAGAATCAGAACTGGTATCATTACCAAAAAAAGTGCAACCCATGTGGTATTCAAATACTGTTTCCATTCACACAGTGACTCAGAAATTAAACGGACTAATCATGACAGAGGAAAAGACACTAAGACATGTTAAGAAGCTATAGCCCTTTCTGAAACAGCCCCATCTTTCCTCACTGTGCTTTCACACTTCAAGCACAGCATCCAGGTTTTCTTAAACTTCAGTCTTACCTCTTATTTAATTAGCATTTCTTTAGTTATCTGAAGTTTACAAGTGCATCTTTAACTTCGCCTCTATAAAGCCTAAGGTCAATCAGAAAAGCCACTTTTCCAACATGTACCGTAACTCTCCAACCAAGATTCAGTTTTAGAATAGCTCCAGAAATAGATTCAAAGTCTATATGGTTTTCCTTAAAATCCTCTTGCATCCTCTAGATTAAGAGAATTATTTATTTCCTGGGGTAGCGACTGGACTAAAAGCTCAAATCCTTTGGTGTATTACATTCAGGACATACTTCAGAACATACAACTTACTTCTTCACATTTCCAGACAGCTCCATAGAAATGCTGACACTTTCCACAAATCTCCAGTGGGAAAACTAAAGCTTTCCAAATGTTTTAAGTTCTAAAAGAGGTGGAAATTTAGGAAATTCAGCATGCTTTAATTGTGTAACCAGAAATCATACACCTTTATGCTCCATGTTTTCAGAGCTATGCTTTTCTCATTTGCAAATATGTGGGAAAGGAACAAAATCACTCAGCCCTGAAAGCCATTTAAAATGGACCTATTCAAAGAGATAAATTGTCCTTACAGGTACACACTTCTATGTCACTCTTCTTCACGTGCAGTAATATTCTCTTCAACCACGTTTGCCCTTTCCACAAATGCAGCAAGCTTTGTGTCACACAAATCCATGAACTCTTTGACTCACTGCTAACCTCTGTATGTCATGGCTGTAGACGATGTTTGGCAGGTACTGTTTCAGCTCTACTGGAAAACAACTTGGCACATCAAATTCCTGGTAACACACGTTGGCTGCTTTTTCTAGAAATAAGTAAAAAAAATCTTATGCTGAGAAATTCTCAGATAGGGGTTACAGGTGTGTAAAAAAGTACTGCTCCAAAAGTAGCAGATGTTTCATCAAGCCTGAAAACAATGCCTCTGCTGAGAGCTACTACACTCCCCTAAGTCCTACTGTGAATTTATACAAGCAGCTATAAACAACATAACCAGCTGTTGGAGGTTAATTTATCCTTATTACATTAAAAATGATGACCTGATTTTTAGCATTGATATGAAGGGGCACACCTTGCAGAGTACCAGGGACAGCTTACAGCATTGCTAATATCTAGGACAACAGTTACTTGTACAGTTAAAAAAATAAAAATTAAAAAAAAATACATTTTGGTGTCAATTTCCATGCTGGCAAAATATGTCACAAAAACAGCCAGGGAGAAAACTGCCATCTGCCCAGCAGAAACACTGAAATTTTCTTTGCAGGGGTTCTGGACCTGGAATGAGTGGTATGATGGGACAGAACTTTGTCTACATGCCAGTCAATACGTGGTTCATTACACTTCCTTTCTGGATGCTACTTGGAAGCAGGATAGTATCGGTGTAATGCAGGCTATGAAAGCCACTTACAGGCTAGTTATGGTAGTCATTAAACTTTCTGTATCTCACAACCATCTGCATTAGTCACTTTTTCCTCCAAACTTTAAGACCAACACATACTGTAGACAAAAGAAATAAATCATTCTCATTATGTCCCACAGTTACAATACTAGCCACTTCCTGTATTTTGTGCACTTTTATTTCTTAAGTCTAAAAAATTATTATAGTCCAAATGAACAGCGACAGAAACTTTTGGTACATGCCACTTTGCACATGGTTTTCTCAAGAAGTCTGCTGGAACTGTAGTGGGAATCTCAAATCTGTACTGCCTCAGTCCAGAACTCCTGTGCCAGGTATCTTTTCCCAGTGACTTGCACTCTGGGACGTGTGCCTTCTGTACCACATACCAGCAAGGAGACATCTGGGGGAGTCAGTGAGGAAAGCACAAGGATGTTCTCAGAGTTGCTGCGATGAAAGATTTTAACACTTGGTTTTTACAAAGAGCCTCAGAAACTCCTTGCTCCTTGTTTATCTTGCTTTAAACAGTTTTGCCCTTCATCCCTCATCCCCCATCAATATTTGATTCTCCTTGTCAGTTGCAAAATAATTTATATCCAAACAGACAAACTCAACCTTTGAAAATTTACCTGGCAACTTACCATACGAGCAGTTGTTAACATACTGTCCCACTGCCAGTGGGTTTTGTGGAGCAGCCGTGAGCCAGCTCACATCACTCATCTGGAATGGGCCGAGCTGATCCCTCCTGCTGCAAGACCTGAAATGACCCACAGTGCTAACATGTATCACTGCTCCTTCACTTACCAAGTGGTACGCACTTCCATCTACAGAAATAGCCAGGACAACATTTGGAAAGGGCTGGAAGGAACAATACCTTGATGACTGCTTAAAAAGTACATTTAAAACTACTGTCAGGAAGTGGTTGTCTCTGACACCCCAAGAGAACCAGCATGAAAACACCATGTACAATTCCAGAAATCTGCATCAAACTTTACAATCACAGAAGAGTTTTGTTCGCCTCTAAAGATGTGAAGCCTCCTTACAACATCATCATAAATCTCATTCCCAGAATTCAAGCCTTATATTAGTTGTCCCTTACTTTACACCCTTTCTGCTTGTTAGTCATTTTATTTTCAAACACAGAAACTGCTCCACCAAAGTTCCTACAAACTGTATTTTAAGCTAAGCTGGAACAGTCCACTTCATGTCAGCTCTGTACTTACTGCTAAGGACTACAGCTCTCTTAAGTGCTGCCCATCTGCAGACCAGAGACAGAGCTGACAGATTCTCCCTTCTGCTATTTGCAATTCCATATGGAGGCATTTTTTTTCCCCATTCACAAAGCAGATTTGATTAAAGAATTCTGAAGCATGTTAAAAATATGCTGTCCTGTTCCTACTAGAACTATTTTCTTTATAAGAAACAGTCCCTGTCCACAACTTTCATCAAAATGCTTCTCACTGGTGTTACAGAGACACAAGGACATAGTAGATCATGTCCAGCAGCTCTTACCCTTGTGCTGTTTTACAGCATGACATACACAGAAGTGGATGATATTTCAAATAAAAATCAAATTAGGGCGAGACAAGAGAAACCTGACAATATTAGCACTAGATTCTAAGATACCAGCTGAGTGCCATTCCCCTATTTCTTATGATTGCTTACCTGTACACTGCTCTTGATAGTCCTTTATCATTCCCATCAATAAGGACACCATCTATGCACCTAAAAATAAAAGGATTGCCAAGGGACTGGAAAAAGATCGGCTCGTGCTTTCTGTACACTGTACCTGTTACAAAACAGATATGATTATTTCAGAAGAAAATATGTTATTTGAGGATAGGCTTACGACATCATCCAGCCTCCTCTACGCAGAACCTGAAGCAACAGAACGAATAGGCAAGATCTCTTCTCTCAGCTTACGACCCTGACTCTTGTAAATGTCTGCAAGCTTTTAGACACCTCTTTGAGAGATACAAAAAATCTACGTCAGCTGAGGTATTCCAAAGAGAAGCCATTGAAGGAAATTGTTAAAAAGAAGAACCCATGCGAGAAGTAGATGAAACATTGAAACATCATAGGCAACTGGTCTGAAAGAGAAAAAGTGACCAGAAAGGAAAAAGTGATGATTGAACTTTTAGAGAGGAAAAGGTGATGTCTGCTCAGGAAAGCACATCTGAAGATACCCAGTTGCTCTGTTACTACTGTACCAGAAGTCTGAAAAACACACATACAAGCAAAAACATGAATTCCCCCCACCCCCCCATCACCCTGATCAGAGGTTTTGCTTGGTACAAGACAGAAAAATGCCATGACACTATGCCAAGGACAAGTCATTTTAGCACAACATTCCCCAGATCTGTGCCCTGCACTTCAAGCATAGACAAGTGAGAGCGGACTGGCTTGTCATTTC
Organism: Aythya marila; assembly: GCF_965140915.1. Classification (NCBI taxonomy): domain Eukaryota; kingdom Metazoa; phylum Chordata; class Aves; order Anseriformes; family Anatidae; genus Aythya; species Aythya marila. The sequence goes on along the minus strand of NC_139080.1, from coordinate 19,363,488 downwards.
TCCTGACATTGCAGTTGTGCATCCCTCACGGCCACTATATCTCCAGCAACGCCCTGCAGAAAACCCCCAGTGACACCTTGTGGGGTGATAGGCAAGGACCCCCTCTGGCAGGCTGCATTCACTGCCAAACAGCGGGCAGGATGGCACTGACTGACCTGGTCTCTACAGTGGTCCCTTCCCCAGCCAGGAGCCCTCTGGTTTCCCTGTCACCTATGGAAAAGACATTTCAACAGCTCATCCTCATTTTGCTGGACGAGCTGCTACACGAGACCCTCAATGAGTCTTCGTGTTTAACATGTGCCTGAAGTCCTAAGTGAGCTGAAACAAATCCCAGCTCTTCAACAGAGCTGCCCTGGCTTTCCCATACCTATATAATTATGAATCTTTTATAAAATGTAAGCAAATACAGTTCCAAGAAACGAGGAACAGAGAAGGGCACGTCTCCGAACACGCTTTATGGAGAGCAGCTCCGTTAGATAAGGGGTATATAGATAAATATGCATTTTTGTGCTTTGGAAGTGTGTGGATCCACTCGTCCATGCGGATAGCTCAAATCCCCATTCCTTCAGACACACGTCCGAAACACAAACCCCACAGCACCACACTGTGCTTCACGCTGCTCCCACACCGCTGTGTTTACAGAGCCTGGCAGGCGAAAAGCGAGACCTTCACACTGAAAAATCGTTTGATCTGGGGGTAAAACTCCCTCCCGCGGTACCGCTGGGCCGATTTGGAGAGCGACTGGGGTTGGTTTACACACAGAAACACTCTCGGCCGGGGCAGCCTGTGAGGTGAGGACGAGACCCGGCATGAAGCAAACCCTGGGGGCAGTTACTGGGTACATGGCAGTTAGTGGCAGTTGGTGGCAGTTAGTGGCAGTTGGTGGCAGTTACGGGGGTACATGGCAGTTAGTGGCCGTTGGGTACATGGCAGTTAGTGGCAGTTGGTGGCAGTTACCGGGGTACATGGCCACCACCGCCCCTCGCCTCGCGCCGCCCCTGCTGAGGAAGACGCCGGTGCCGGCGGCGGGCAGGGAGCTGTGGCGGCGGGCGAGGCCGAAGCCCAGCGCCTGGAACAGGACGTCCTGCGGGCCGCGGGCAGCCCCCTCGCAGCGCCCCGGCTCCCCGTATTTTCGGCCGATCTCCGGACGCGCGGCCAGGACGGGCGCCTGCCTGCCCAGGTCGCTGGCGAACAACGCCGCGAACGCCCTCAGCAGCGTTTCTAAAACGGCTTCGTCGGGGATAATCTTGTCCTGGGAGCTCTCGGGGACGTACCGCAGTGTCCTGGAGAGGAAGAGGGGCGTTTGAGCAGGACGGCGGCGTGTTAACCCCCTACCCCCCCCCCGCCCGCCCCGCCGCCGCCTCACCTGCGCTGGCGGCGGAGGTTGAGGGCGAGCCAGGGCACGAAGCGGTATCGGTAGGCGGCCCAGCGCCGCCGCAGCCCGCGCAGCATGGCGCCGCGCAGCCCCGCGACATGGCCGCCGCCGTGCGTCGCAGCCAATCGGCGCCCGGGCAGCGCGCCGCTATTTGCATACCGAGATGCTATTGGTGGTTACGGGGCCGGGGGAGGGGAGGGGAGGGGAGGAGGGAGGGATGGAGGAGGGAGGGGGCCGCGGCATGGCGGCGGGCTGCGTGTGAGGGGCGGTGTCGGCACCCGCCCAGGCAGCGTTCAGTGAGGCCGTGCTGGCGCTGCCCGTCGTGTTAAAGGCCAAAAGTCCGTGGGTGGTGTCTCCGAAGGCTTGGGATGTATAAATATAACCGCTTCTCCTTGCTCACGGCGTGGGGATGCAATAGGAGATGCAAAGACGTGTGAAAGCCAAGCTGCGTGTGTGGAAAGCACAGCCCCGTGAGCTGCCCCGGCAGCCTTGTGGTCCCCAAGCTCTTTGGTGCCTCACAAAGCACACAGGATGTCCCCCAAAGCACTATAAAGTTACTCCCCTGTACCTGGGGGTGCTCCCAGCTGCTCACATCTCTCGGATTCTCCCTCGCAGCAGCTACCTGTCCCGCTGGAGCGCTGCCTCAGCCTCCCCTCTCCCCTTCGGTACCTCCTTTCATAAAACTTGCCCCGTGGGATGCTGCTCCCGACCTCCCATTTCAGTCAAGGTCTGACAATGGAGTCAAAGGTTACTGGAAAGATGTGACAGAATATCATAGAATCGTAGAATATCTGGAGTTGGAAGGGACCCATAAGGAGCATCAAGTCCAACTCCCGGCACCGCACAGGTCTACCCAAAAGTTTAGACCATGTGACTAAGTGCACAGTCCAATCGCTTCTTAAATTCAGACAGGCTTGGCGCAGTGACTATGTCCCTGGGGAGCCTGTTCCAGTGTGCAACCACCCTCTCGGTGAAGAACCCCCTCCTGATGTCCAGCCTAAACCTCCCCTGCCTCAGCTTGACAACATTCCCGTGGGTCCTATCACTGGTGATTACAGAGAACAGGTCAGCTGCCTCTCCACTCTCCCTCGTGAGGAAGCTGTAGACTGCGATGAGGTCCCCCCTCAGCCTCCTCTTCTCCAGGCTGAACAGGCCCAGTGCCCTCAGCCACTCCTCATGGGTCTTTCCCTCTAGGCTCCAGTGTCTCGTCGCCCAGTCTGTACATGTAGTCAGGGTTGTCCCATCCCAGGTGCAGGACCCGGCACTTGCTTTTGTTAAACTTCATGTGGTTGGTGATTGCCCAGCTCTTCAATCTGTCCAGGTCTCTCTGCAAGGCCTTTCAGAGTCCACAGAGTCTGTTGAGCCTCTTGCAGAGCCTCAACAGAGTCCACAACTCCTCCAAGTTTGGTGTTGTCAGCAAATTTGCTCAAAACACCTTCTAGTCCTGCATCCAAATCACTTATAAAAACATTGAAGAGGACTGGCCCTAAAATGGAGCCTTGAGGGACCCCAATAGTGACCATCCACCAGCCTGATGTGGCCCCATTTACCACAACCCTTTGAGCTCTGCCCGTCAGCCAATTGCTCACCCATCGTATGATGTTTTTGTTTAGCTGTATGCTGGACATTTTGTCCAGTAGGATCCTATGGGAAACCGTGTCAAAAGCCTTGCTGAAGTCCAAAAAGATTACATCAGCTGGTTTCCCTTGATCGACTAGATGGGTGATCTTGTCATAAAAGGAAGTCAAATTTGTTAGGCAGGACCTACCCCTCATGAACCCATGTTGGCTACATCACTGATAGCACTGTCTCCCAGGTGTGCTTCAATAACTTCAAGAATCATCTTCTCCATTCTTTACCACACACTGACATGAGACTGACAGACCTGTATTTGCTAGGGTCTTCTTTCTTACCCTTCTTGACAATTGGCACATTTGCCAGCTTCCAGTCTACTGAGACCTCTCCAGATTCCCAAGATCATTGAAAAAACAATGGAGAGAGGTCCCATGATGACATCAGCCAGCTCTCTAAGCACCCTGGGATGAATCCCATCCAGACCCATTGACTTGTGTGGATCCAGGTGGAGCAGCAAATCCCGCACACGTTCAGGGTTGGTTGGGAGTTTGTCATTCCCACCGTCATGGTCCTCCCGCTCAGGGCACCCAGGGTCCCGAAGGCCACCTTCAGCGTTGAAGACAGAGGCAAAGAAGGCATTAAACGTCTCTGCCTTGCCTATGTCATTGTTTGTGAGGAGACCTTCCCCATCAAGTAGTGGACCTATGTTTTCTTTGGTTCTCCTTTTTCGTCTCCCACAGACATGGCCAGCTTCAACTCTAGTTCGGCTTTGGCCACATTAATTTTCTCCCTACAAACACAAACAGCATCCCTGTATTCCTTCCTCGTAGCCTGACCCTACTTCCAGCAGCTGTACACTTTATTTTTTCTCCTAAGCTCCAGTAGAAGATCCCTGGTCAGCCAGGCTGGCCTTCTGCCCCACCTGCCTGCCTTCCGCTATTCTGGAATTGCCTGATCCTGTGCTGTTAGGAGGCAGTGCTTAAAGATTGACCTTGCTGACTAGTTCCTGAGCAGCCTGAAGTCTGCTTTCCCCATACCCAGGGCTGAAGTTTTGGTGGCAGTTTTCCTCCTGTCGCCATAAATTCCAAACTCAAAACACTTCATGGTCACTGTGACCGAGATGGCCGCCAGTTGCCACATCTTCCTATTTTACTCCTAACTGTGCATCTGAGCTCTTGACAAGAGTTTGGGATTCTGCGCGCCATGCCCAGCAGTGCTATGACAAGAACAGAATTCCCTTCACACCTCAGAGCTTTGCAAATGCCTCTTAATTTGTTCCCTATTTGCTTTAATTCTATTATTGGCCCTGTACATTTCTTCAAAGTGCAGGAACTGAACGATGATAATACTGCAAACTGATATAAAATAGCCCAGGGAAATGATGGGAAGCAGCACAGCGTGTCAGCGTAAGCCTTAGGTTTTGGCTCCATCAAAGTGCTTTCCTGCCCTCTTCGGGACTTTCTGGGTAATGACACTGAAGAAACATTCACAACTGAATTCAAACAGCAGCGTGCCTTCATTAGAAAATAACATACACATTTGCCACAGTATATTGTGACTTTTAAAAGGACGACTGTCATGACTCAGCTCAGCAAGGAACACTAAGCCATGAGAAAAAATAATAAGGGGATGGATATAAAGGTAAACAAGGGGAGGTCCTGCAAGGTAGGCACAGTAAGGACAGAACGGCCACTCTGATGCACGATCCTCCTGACATTCCCATGTGCTCTGAAAGCAATTGTTAACTTTGTGAGATCTTGCAAAGCTGAAACACTGTCAAACCTCGACCTATGACCATCACGTAGAACTTTAGTTAGAAATAGAAATTTAGTATTGTTCTCACCAAAGGAAATCAAAATTAGGATAACTTACTATTTGCCTGTGGAAGAACCGAATGTGTCTTCATTTGAAAAGGTATTTCCTAAAACAGGTGTCTTGACTTTTACTGCCCAGTGCTGAGGACAGGTGCTCTCTGCCATCCCTTGTTCTTAAACAGGAATATTTATACCCTATTTATCTAAGTTTTATCATGTATTTGCCTTCTCGACATTACAGTGTGTTTTCCATCTTTTAAAGATCATAATTTAACTGCAGATTGCTGCTGCCAAGTTTTGCTGTTATACCTTTGCATTAACCGCCATTTTCAGAAAACCACGTAAGTAATGAAGGAAATAAAGGGGTTGATCCTGCAAAATGTGGATTTTAGTAGTCACAAAACAACACTTTAAAATTAATAATTTTTTAAATAAAAATATTCCCCCTTCATTCCTCCCCACCACCCCTCCAAAAAAAAACAAAACAAAAAAAAAAAGAGGCTATCACCTGAAATCACCTGTACTGCTTTGCAATACATATTCAGGCTGTCTGGTGGAAAAAAAGAATTTATGTTTGCTACTTAAATCAGAAGCAGCAGAACCACTTCACTGAAAATCATAAAAGAGAGAATTAACTTCCAGGGTATTTAGTAACTCTTCTAAACTATACATGGGGAGGGTTTAGATTAGATATAATGAAGAAATCCATCATGATGAGGGTTGTGAGGACCTGGAGCACACTGTTAAACTGAACGTATTGACAATAAGCAAAGGACAGTATTTGTTCAAAAACTTTTATTTACTATAAAGACAAAAACACCAAAATAGGTACAAATTATACTATATAAAATTGGTTCAATGGGGTAAAAACTTTTAATTAAAATATCTTGATATATTTAAAATAACAAAGGATATAATGAAGCCAAATTTCTTAACCCAGAGATTTCTGTAAAATTTGCTTGCACAGTAAGGTGCTAATAGAAGTTAGCCCTTAAGCCCTGGAAATCTTAGGAATCAGTCACATAGCAAATATAATTTCATTGTGAAAGTGAACTTTGGTAGAAGAAACTCTATAGGACACCTGAGGTAGTAGAAACTGGAATAAACAGCAGTAGACGTTATTTACAACTTAAGTACCAAATAACATTAAGAACACAAAAAATAATTACACAATACAATTTTCAGTCCAGCTTTGATCCAAAGAAAATAAGAATATTACATCACATCTGCATTTTAAAAACACCACAATTACCAGCAAGCTGAGGGAAACGCAAACAAACTCAAACAAAATGCATTTGGACATCTAGAGGCAGTTTGAGTTTGAAATGTGGTAGGCATGGTGATCTACAAAGTAATACTGATTAGCTGAGGTTCATCAGTTTATACAGTTTAAATTTCTGCCAGAAACAGTATTAATCTGACAACTGATCTTCCAGTACATGAATTGGCAAGAGTGCATCCTTTAAAGCTTGCACATAAGAAAGACATGGAAACAATCTTATTAGAATGAGAAATTCTAAAGTGGTCAAAAAAAAAGTCAAGTACAAAACAGTTAGAGCTACCAAACTTCACATTTCGGTATTATCTTTTTAACTCTTCAAAGTCCGCCAATCTGCCAAGACAAAGGAATGTAAAATTTCCAAAAGAAACACATTCACAACTAATGACACTGCTTTTTTTTTTTGTATTAGTATGAGCACTATCATTACTGTAAACTTATCTTTAAGATGTTTTACTTCCAATTTGTATTGTACATTTTTAAACGTACTATAGCTTATTAAGTTTGTCCTGAGTCTTTGAGAATAACCAATTCTATTTCAGTCCCACAACTCAACTGGCTTCTGAAGAGTTAAAACACAAACAGTATTTTTATCAAATGGATTAAACACAATCAGTATATGATTTAAAAATATCCCCATTAAAAAAAGCAAAAGAAAAGCTGCCATTTTCCTTCAGAATTACATGCATCAGAATCTAAAAACCTGCGTTTAGAATCATTTTAAAAACATGTTTTAAAAACACACCTGCTAAAAACAAAAGTTTTGCACTATAGGTGAAGCTTTACTTCACATTTTATCTTGCTTTTCAAGTCCAAGTTTGTTTCTTGTTAAAATAAATACCTTTCTTATGGTAATTTTTTTTTTAAACATTTAGAAATTAACTTATCACTAACAGCTACAGTAAATAGATGATGTATGGCAGAAGGAAAACAGCAGGTAAAACTTATTATCAGTAACGTATGCGGCCTCAGTTTTGCTACAGAAAGAATGAGATTTACTCATAGTTGGCACCTGCTCCCACAGAAGTACAGGACAAAGTCTCCCATAAACTTCAGTGTGAACTGGGTTTGAGGCCTTTGACTTGTAGTTTCTCTACTTAATTTGCCAGAATAGATTGTACGAAAAGCTATATGAAAAGAAGGCTCAACAACTTTTTGCGTGATTCAGGCTCTGAATTGTTTTACGCAGAACATTTTTTTTTTTATAGTAAACTATACTATGAGAGCCTGAAACACTGACTTGTTGAAGGTGGCATTTTATTTCATTTCGTATTTCCAGCAAATCTGTTTTTAAAACTTGTGTCAGCAAGATATTAATTGACACAGTTTGTTTGCATCTTTTTCTAAAGACTATTTTAAAAGATCACCTTTCCCTGAAAGTTAAAAATACAATGAAAGCACAAAACTTTAATTTCAAAAGAAATTACACAGCCAGCAGTAAATGCACAGTGAACCTCAACTGCCTGCTCTTACTTTAAGGAAGGCAATTTTTTCTTTTTTTTTTTTTTTTTTTTTTTTTTTAAGTATCCATCAACATTTGGATTTCTTACACAGAGAACTTCGTATAATCAAAAGGGACAGATACATAACTTCCTTTTAACCAGTGCTGAAAACTGACTGTAATTGCAGAATCCTCTGCTTACATGTACATGATGTAAGATGGAGCAGTGATTGCTATATTAAAATAGATCCTGAGCCCCTCAGCCTCTAATATTGCTGAAAAAGTGCTCCAAATAAAATAAAAATCACTTATCTGCTAAATAATCATGCAGACTTAAAGCAAAATGCTTTTGTGTTGACACAGAGCCAGATGTTTGAAAAGGCACAGTTTAAAAATCTCTAAACAAGTTGTGAAATGATGCATACTAAGCTTAGGTAAAGATCTCGATTTGTCAATCACATACTTAGGTAGGGTCCTCCACTGGCCTTAAGTCCTTGATGTATCTGTCATTAAGGCCATCAGAATAACACAAGCTGCTGTGCTTAACTGCACTGAAAGACAGTTATTACATATTCAGTAGCATCTTCTTCAGTGTATCAGCCTTACACATAACTAACTACCATGTAGTACGGAAGACTGGGTGTTTCAGCAGCTCTCTCGATGGGGGTCTGTCCTGAGGTTGAAGTTCTAAACACCGAAGAGTCACATCCCTCAAACCAGGAGACAGATGTGAAGGGATTGATGGAGCAGTAGTTGCACTAGCAATCTGAACAAAGAGAAAAAAAATTAGAAGTCAGTGACTCTTAAGCCCACTCTTCTACCCCAAAATCCTTCAACAAGCTGATAATTTTCAGCTGACAAATTATACTGCATATTTTTAATGCGTAGTTTTAATACGCTTAGCACATTTCCCACTACAGTTTGAGAATTACATTAATTTCTTCCATATTATAAAATGGGTCTTAAGTTCCCTTTATGCCTCTTTCCCCACTAATGTATGCTCACTTGCTTTTCACAGAGCTTCTCTATTTGCACTTTTCTCTCATTTTTCTTCTTGCAGCAAAATTCTTTACTGAACAACTGCAGGACAAGCCATAAGAAAAAGCTTCTATGTCAAAACTTGCGGGTATTCTTTAGTCTACTACTTGCCATTGGTGTTAACTGCCATGATGGAAGAAAGCACGGACGTAGCTTGGCATATCGCCATGCAACATTGCTCAGTTAAATCTAGATATGCTCTCTTGCTTTCTCTTTACTGTGTTTCTGCTAACACCCCACAAGACAATCCTTTTCAGATGGAAGATTACTCCCCAGATTCGTTTTCAACTTCACTAGGCAAGATGATTGAGAACACTAGGGTCACACCACCAGATTCACACAGACATCAAATCATAAGACAATTATGTTTTTTATTTGAATACTACTGTGCTAATTTTTTGTGGAAATACTTTCTTCAGTCATGCTAGTAAATACTATAATCACTTTCTTTACCCATAGCAGTATTTTCTTCATTCATGCCTACAGTTCAACTAGATTTTTAGAATTAAATATCTCTAATTAATTTTAGTAAGAAGCATGAATGCTGAAATTGATGACCTAGAAAAGGGAGTGACAATATTTATATACAGCATGGCATAATGATAGATAATCTTTCAGTGAAATCTGGTTGTGGAACATCAGGTTTTACCAAAGGAAATTCCCCACTATGAAATATGAATACACAGAAATGTTTTATGGTGGAAACACCTTTCTTTTGCTCCCATATTTTACAGAGCTGTATGAAAGTTCAGAACCTTGACTAGAGGAAGATGATTTGATCAACTCTATTCCCAATTTCTTTTTTGGCCTGTTACATTCTGTATCTCAGAACAGAGCTTTTTCTGCATATTAAAAAGGGCCATTGCAACAACTCCTACTACCTGTATGCTTTTCTAAGATTCACACTGCTATATACATGAAACTGGTTGGTGTCTTTTGAAGCATAGTTGTAGCAACAAATACCTCACCTTAAATATTAGAGCAAGATGATTGGAGTGTTTCTCTGCATTCCAGGGAGGTTTAGCACAAGCCATTTCTATAACAACACATCCAACACTCCACACATCGCAGCTCCTACCATACTGCTGACCTCTCAGAACCTGAACAGATAGACAAAACAAAGCTCAGATTATCCACTTCAAAGTCTCTTAACTCTAAGTACGATAAATTCTGTCCAAAAAAAAAATCAAGTGCATTCTGATCAACATTTCTGGTTAACAGAGTGATCAGTGATATAAATGCCACTAGACGGCCATATAGGAGAGCCACTGAAGTGCCTGATCAAGGGACAAACCAAATAATCTTGCACTCTTTTGACCAAATAGTCACTTGGGCTTTCTTAACAATAGTCATGATGTATCTTGCAAAAATCTAAATATATCAACTTTGACAATAATAAAGAAATGTCATTATTTCTATGTTGGTATCACTCCTATTCTTTGGAACAACTAAATTTAATATACATTAGAAGCATTTATAGCAGTCTCCTGTTATTTAGCTGTATGAATTAGCTTACAGAGTTCAAACAATTTTTCAAGTAACTTCCAAAACTGCTTTCTTACCTCCGGTGCCATAAATGCAATAGTTCCCAACAACTGTCCCTGAAACTCCCCAGCACCAGTTCCTTTTGATGCCAACCTGGCTGCAGCTCCAAAATCAGCAATTCTTAATCTATGACCTGTGCTGTCAATTAGCAAATTGGCACCTGTCAACAGCATAATAAAAATACTGCTATTGGGTTTCTATTAAAGGCAAATGGATGAACAGACAATTTTCCTCCCTCCATTTCAAAACCGTATGTTCACATTCCCACCCCCACTATCAATGAAATCTAAAAAGTCAAGGACTAGTCCAATAACGTCACCTTTTTGTTATGCCCAAAGGATACCGCACATAGGTTTAAGCCATCTGAGAGATTTAGAGAAGCAATCAAACTTTCAAAATAGGGCAAACACAGGATTCTGGAACAATGCTTGGAGCTCTACCAATAAAAGAAATGGTGATCTAAAACCCTGGAGGTTTTCATTGCCTGCAGCTCCCTGTGAAATTTAAACTTATTTCATCCTTTAGTAGCTTTTAAGAATACTTTTTTTCTTTAAAAAGAATGTTTTAAAAAGAATTACATAGCAAATGAAAGTTTTCCAATTTTAAGGAGAAATATTAAAAGACAAGAGTTTGCCATTTTTAGTTAGGTTGATACTTATCTGGATCTCTCTCTTGTTTGTGGACAGATATAGTGATATTAAAGGCAGAAGTTTAATAATGCTTGAACTTCCCAGTAAAGTCCAAATTTTGTTTTTGTCAAACAGCACAACTGCGTTTACGTTTGATCAGGATAAAGGAAGAAATCACAATATTGCTATACAGTAGAAAGCTGACCTCTTTGTTTTGTCTTGTTCAGATTTAGTTATCACTTCACAGTAAGTATTTACACAAATTTAATTAATTAACATTTAAAGCTGTATGGTGACTTTATATTTCAATTTAGCAATACAGAAAACAAATTCTTCTATACCACTGGCACAAGTAGGAAATATCCCCAAGCATGCTATGAATGTTTTGATTAATTTATGTAGAACAAAGGTTCTTAAACTGATCAGACATACTCAACAGATACCACTCTAGAGATGGTATCCAAGAGAAGCAACAACTCTCTAGCCACAATAGATGCTGCTTTCCAAATATTAATTTTTAGGAGACCTTCTAAATAATTCTTACCTTTAACATCTCTGTGGATTATCTGATTCTCGTGGAGATAAGAAAGGCCACGTAACAGTTGTTCTGTGTAATTAATAATAACTGATTCTTTGAAAGCTCCATATTTACTTAACAAATGAGCAACTGATCCCCCTAGAAGATCAAAACAGAATTTATCAACACTCGTATTTCGTATTAGTGGAAGGCAGCACCACCTCCTAAAATAGCAGTTCTCTAGGTAAACAGAAATATAGTTGATTACTAAATTACTTTCTGCCAGGAACCGTGCATATTATAATGACATAGATGTTTATGCTTCCTAAAAACATCAACCTTCCTTACAATACAACAAACAAACACTTTAACGTACTGGTATATAGATCCTCAAGGATCTGGATTTTACACTGTGCTTATCAAAGTACATTAATATATCTTGGGTTTGAGTGATGTAAAGACATCTCCTAACATTTTATTACCTAAGTAATATAATTTCAGAGAAATAAAGAAAAAAAGATTTTCTGCATTACCGATTGTAAAAACACATAACTTAGCTTTGTTTGTTAGCACCCAGGTGTTACCAAGTAGTTTCTGCTACAGACCATGAAGTGCAATGCTTTCGTGCATAGGAAACATGCAATAGAATGTATAAACCACTAAATCTAGTCTTGGTAACTAGATCACAACAACATAAAATCCCATTTAAAAATTTACTAAATTTAGTAAATTTAATTTGTTATTAAATTAGTATATTTACTAAATATTTAATTTACTGAATTACAACTGAATAGATTTTGAACTACTTTTTTCTTTTTCCTTGAAGCATCCTACTTACTGTATATTATTAGAAATTTACTTTAAGTTTTCAAATGCCTTTGTGTGTCTTCTGACACAGTTTTTATGAAAATGCTTGCGACACAAAAAAGTTAGTTATTGCAAAATTTCTAGCAAAGTTATTTTAAATAATTGTTTAAACTTATTTAAATTATTAAATTATTTAAACAGAGCTACACAGAAAATTCTGGAAACATATAAAGCTGAAGGTGTCTGTCTCAGTTTGGCTCCTTCTTTAGATGCAAAATATGACTAAAGTACTAAAATTTCTGTTCAAGGCTTTCAACTGCACTAGCTGTACAACAAATCAGACATGGAAAATTTCAAGCCAAAAAAGAATCCCAGTAAGAAAACCGCTATGACTGCTCGAACTGTTCTGTAAGCAAGTAAATCTTTAATCAGCACAAATCCGTACATCAGCAATGAAGAGAAGTTTGCAAACTTCAGCAACACAGGGAGTGTTTTGCTGTATATTTTTGCAGAAACTACAGTTCCAAGACAACCGATACTTTAATTTTCTTCCACATGCAGTTGATTACCTGCCATCCATTCAATAAAGAGGTTATAGTTGCTCTTCTCACATGTAGCACCCAACATGCGAATAATATTAGGATGGTTCAGATGACTCATCATACGTATCTCCTCCCTCAGTGCTTCAACTACCTCTTCTTGCTCAGATGATGTATTCCTGACGTACGTCACCTGTTTTGAAATATGATATTCAGATTTACCTTACATAATTATCTGTTCTGTAACTGTGCCCCCTCCCCAAACCCTTTCAGTAGAGCAACAAGAATGGATGGCTTTCTATCTCTGTTCACCATCCAAAAACTTCAATTGTTCTTTTAATCTCAAGTCCCTTCAGCTGAGAATTCATCTCCATGCAAGACAGTCACAGAAAAATAAGACTGATCTTCAGGGGGAGACACTAACAGAATTTCTGGAGTAGAGAACTTTTCCTCTTCACTTTGCTCTGTTTAAACTAGGAAAATAGGGTATCACTTTGGAACCCAGCAATCTGAGCTCCAGTTCTAACTCTGTCACTGATGTGTAAACTTGATAAAAGCAAAAATGCGTTTGAAAAACTATGAAAAAAGACCATATAAAAATATATATTTCAAAATGTATATTAGAAAGTAGAGTATTTTTTACTTTAATAAAAAGTGAAAGAAATAGAAAATATTCTATTAATAACATGAGTATAAAGAGTTTGTATTATGTGTTATTTGAGTATATATGACAGGGAGCAAAAGAACTAGGGAACAGTCTATGAGAGCAGAAGGTTTTTATATAGAATATTCCCCCCCAAAATATTGAAGAACAAGAAGAATACATTGAAGGAACTGACATATTTACCTGTTTTACAGCCATTAATGTCCCCGTTCCTACATCTTGAGCTTGGTAGCAGGAAGAGAAAGCTCCAAGACCAATTTGCTGACCTTTCAGCCATTCTGCATCTTCTCTGTAATGGTGTTTTGCTTTGGTATGTCCAGGCAGGGTTTCTGGTGTCTAAAAGTTAAATTCCAAATCAATTACTTGTTTAGCACACATCTAAAATGTACATTTTCTGGACAGCTATGAAACTTCCAAATTTATATGCCTCTCTTTGCCCGTACAGTTATTTATATCGCATGTTAGACATGTTTCAGATGAGACCAGCACACACGTTTTCCATAGTCCACACATTCCTACAATATCTAGTAAGAGTGCTTCCTCTGTGTTAGTGACCAAAGGTGAAAGGCAAGATACAAAGTCGCAAATAGGAGCAGGGCTTTTTTGTATTTCTGAACTCATTTCTAGTCAGGTTTTTACTTATCATCTACTTTAAAGAACCAAAATCATGTTTTCTATTTAATTTACTCCTGGCAATTTGTGCTTCACATGTTGTTATCTCATGCAAATGATTGCCAAAAAAATGTAAGATTTCTTTCTTCTTTCCAGCAGCACTACCAATTCTGCCACCTTTCCTAGACAAGTAGCCTCAAAAGCTTCCAGCACCTCTCTTATTCCATCAAGTCAATACACTCAATCATTTTGGTGAACTTTCATAAAACACTCCTTTCTCTATTCTTATTTCTTGTGCTTCTGTTCACTTGCAATCATTGTTTTTCTGGCTTCTAAATATCTTGCAGCTTCTGCCTCAACATGTGCTGACAGCATGATCTCTTCCTACTCCTCTTTTTCTTACAGAAACTGATTTAGTATTACAATTGTCACAGTAAGTCAGCACTAAGACCTAGTTCAGTTCTACTCCTTCCTGAAAACTTTCTCATATTCTACTCCCTCGCTTTTACACTTCCTTATTTGCTTTTTTTTTTTTTAAATGTTGGCACATTAAATGTCTCTCTTCCAAACACCTTCTCTAAACTTGTTAATAACCACAGAAGGTTTCTATTTGCACACTCAACGTGCATACCGAGGGTGTATGTTTATATCCCGGCTTCTAGGAGAAGATACTGAGTTTGTGTTTCTGTAACTGAAAACACAGCAACACTGCTTTAAATTCAATGAATCTCAATTTAGACATTTATGCTAAATTTCTATGTGTATACTTACATCCTGCTGAATAATTATGATATCTTCACCATTTTCAACCTGTAGTTGGGGAATTATTGGCAGAGCATCTTGAGATGCTGACATTGCCATAGCAATAGCTAAAGCTTCCTCTTCTTCAGCTTCCATCTTTTCCTTGCATTTTTGATTATGATTTACATCATCTTTGTACGTATCATCATTTTCCGCCCGCTCAGGAGAAAGAACTGCAACTTCGGACTTGAACGTAACTGTGCCATCACTTGTTGGCATGGAAGCCTCGAGTAGGTCCTCAATACTGGAGTTAAGCTCTGCATTAACATCCAACCGACACTTCTCATCTACCGGTGTGAACACCGTCTCTTCACTTGGAATAACTGCACTGCTATTACTACTATTGCCGTCACACTGTGAAATATCATTCAGGTCAAGCGTCATACCATTTTTTGAAGTTTCCCCCTGCTTGTTCATATCACATGGAGTGGGTCGTGATGGCTTTGGCCTGTGTATGTGACTGGATGGCAATGGCCTGGCTTGGGTGAAAACTGGAGAAAGTTTCTCTGCTTCTTTATTTTCAGAACAGTTTCTCTGAAACTGGAGAGAGAGTTTCCGCTGTGTTTGAGGAGAAGGTGAGGGGATTTTGCAGGGAACGAATCCCTGAGGTCTGAGTTTAGAGACATCTGTTACAGTGCCAGCTGGTACAGATGGGTTTGAAGGAGAGAGAAGTGTTGGGAATAGTGACTGGGAATGATTGGCTGAGGAAGAAGAGTTCAAACACTGACTGTGGGGTTTTCCTTTTGTTTGAACAGCTGGCTTTGGTTGCTCAGTGGTTACTGATGAAACAGGAAGTCCCACAGCAAGGCCAGCCAGTGTCTCAGAAATGTCCTCTGGACTGGCACTCACTTTTTTGTCACTTAATCCTTTCCCACTTTTCCCTGATAACTGGACAGTATTGTTAGGCGTATTATTTTCTGTAGCTTCTGGAGAGTTATCTGGTACAGGTAGCTGCAAAAAATCTTCATGTCGACAATCCCCGGACTGCATTTCTTCCATGCCTAGCTGAATAGCTTCTGCAATTTCCATTTCATCTGCTATTGCCATCAAACGTCGACGCATCCTTGCATAATGAGTTGAGCTTGTCACACTCAACATTTCTAAAAGCTTTACAAAAACATGAGGCACTCTTGCCACCATTCTTGCGGCACTCAAAAATACTCTCCGTGACAGTTTACCAACCATTGAGTGGGAATTGTCAATTGACTGCAAGGCGAAATTTAAGAGGGAGAGAAGTTTCTTATACCTGACAAGAAAAAAAGATAGTGTTTTATACAATGATACGCTCTAGTTAACTTGTGCTAAGAAAGCCATTTCAAGACAAAGTATTTACCTATCAGTTCTGCTGTAGCAAAAAGACTTACTGCTGCACTAATGCTTCAGAATTACTTAACAGATGAGAAATTTACAAATGGCAACCATTTGCTCTGAAGTTGGTTCACTTTTTCCTGTAATATATATTATTTGTCTACAGGAATTAAACCTGCCATTTTTTTTTGAGAGATCACCAACAATATGCTCAACTACAAAGAGTAATAGTCAAATAGTGTAAGCACGTACCTGTCTACTACAGTATCGGCCTGTAAAACATCTCCACAGACAATGTGAGGATAAAATTCACCAGGAAATTCCAACAGAAGTCTGTCTATCAGACAAAGTCGTCCCAGTAGCGCTTGCCAGTTGCTAGATTCAGTTTGTGTTCCAAGAATACAATTTAAGACATAATCAACACCACCAATACCAATGGACCCTAAAAAAAAAGTAGTTAAAAATAAGGATTAGATATATACTTTCACTGTTTAAATTCCATAGGGATCAGAACCATGTCACACAGAAATACACCTGTGCCCATCTCTAACTCCATCTCTCTATGGGGTACTAACCCCATCTCTAAACTCCAAAGAGCAACGCTGTTGCTGTTTTTGGATAAATTTTGTACTTAATTTAAAACAAGTGTATTTGCTTGTAATTATAATTCATTTATATATGAAGAGCTACTATTACCAGACTTAAGTATTTCTCTCCCAACTGCCAGCTCTCCTGCTTGGCCTTTACACATCTCCAATAGCGTTGAGACTGAAAGTTGACTCGTTCGACTACAAGAAATTAAAAACAAAATTATCTCTTTGAGCTGATGATTTCAAGGGAAAACATTAAAACATTTTACTGACCATTAGCTTGGAACTCTGCTTGGAAATCAACTTCTCATCATTTTATTCCAATCACCTTGTACAATGCTTTACCTTGTAAGCTACCACTAACTGTGAGATTTTTACAAGGGCATTTCCAGAAACTTAGTATCTATCACTAACAAATAAATAAAATAAATAGGAATCAGCTTCCCCATCTCTCAGTACATCCCCATTTCTCAAATTCTTGAGAGAGATACTTTTAGGCAATAATCTCCTTTATTACAGAAATAATTCAACAATGCGTTAGAACTGTCTCTTGTAAAAACAGAACAAGTTCAGGAATCCAACAACAGATTTATTTTACTTTAGGTACTCTATTGCTAGACTATTGTTAGTGGGGGTGGGGCACATCTCCAGCTTGTTTCAGAAGCAACGCGGCTTATTAGGAACTAAAGTGAAAGAGACAAAAATCATGCTGATGGTCTTCTGCATCTAGTACCAAACACAGCTAAAGAAATGCTTGGTCTGGCAGTGCAGACAGGGGGACAGGAGGACAAAGCCTGCTCAAGCCAGAACTGCCAGAAGACATTAGAGATTAGCCATCTTCTATCATTATGCTACGAAGTAAGAACTAACAGTATTATTATATTAACACTTAAGGAAGCAGATCTACAACAGACTTTGCTCAAGTAGGAAGCATGCAAATATATTAAACACATAAAACCTGGTAATTGGTACTTGCTATAGAGTTTCAAAGGGGAGTCAGGATAATTAAACTAAAGCAGTCCAACAGGCTGAAAAGGTTGTTGAAAGGCTGAAGACTGCACCTGACATTTTCTTTCATTTTATGGGAAAAAGTCTTTATGAAAGCAAAGCATCACATAAGATCTGTAAACACTGGAAAAATAGCATCAGATGTGTTCAAAACCCGTATCTTTCAAGACTGAAGTTGTCTGTAGCAACTACTCTTTAACAAAAACATACCATGGTATGTTTATACTTATGATCCATATATACTTTACCACCACCTGTAAATGGTCTTCTAGTTTCACATAAAATAGCAATAAATGAATCTTCGAGGCATTTCAATAACAATAAGCATGATGTTCATGGGACACCATACCTGTTGGCATCTGCACATTTAACTAATATTGTCTCTACAACTGGCTTGAGAAGTCGCTGTAGTTTAGTCCTTTCTGCCAAAGTATGACAAGGAGTATATACCAGCATGGCTCTTAAGGTTTTCTAAGAGAAAGGAGAAAAAACAATATATATGAAATTAGTTTAGTTATATACATATATATATTTATTTTTTTAAATTAAAGTTGCAAATATTTTCATATAAATTATATTAAAAATATCAGTGAAATTTTAAAAAGAAAAATAGCTTAATAGGTACTAGCTGTTAGAATTAGTCATGTATCCTTTGAGATTGCCAAGAAGTCAGCAATATAGTTACTGTTAATACTATGCATTGTAGCAAGCATTTCCTTATTTTTATCCAGCAGAGTCAGGCCAACTCATTCTTTCTGCGGATTTTATACATCCTTTTTGATACTTAATAGTCAAGTCATCAGTGATGCTTAACAATATTTACAATTCCCGACTTCATACACCAACACCTTTTCCCTCCCTTTTCAGAAGTGAAGCAACTTTGAAATTATCCAAATACAATGAGTAAACAACTACTTACTAAAGCAGCAACATACACTTTGTAGACAGGGTCAGCACAGACCATGGACAGCACACTGCAGCAGGATTCTACCACAACATCTCCTGAGATACTGGTCTGAGATGACCCACTAGCTGCTCCCAGAGCTCCAGCACTTGTGTTGTTTCCATTGCTACTTCCAGAATTTCCAGTGCTTTCACCATTAGCCAGTAGTAGAGCACCACTAACATCATGGGAAAGACGTCTAAGTGCCATCTCTCTTATATTCCAGTTTCGAGAAAACAAGCAGCCAACTAACTCCATCCCAAACACCTGCCAAAGAAGAAGCAACCTTGCATGAGTCAAACTGAATAACACTACAGCTTAAGAGCAGCAATCAGAAAAGAGAACATTTCTGGTGAAATACCATCTAAATAAGCCTAATAGCAAGAATATGTCAGAGGGTATACAGTATTTCTTAAAAAATTGTATGATAGAAATGAATTCTCATAAATGATGTGTCATCAGTTTTCCAGAAACTCTGCTAGGACAAGTTGGGAGATGGTGTGGCCAGTTTCATTCACTATGTTTCAATCACTCAGTATTCAGTTTCTTTGTATACGTTGGTATAAACAACCCTAAAGCCAAGTTCTAGCTCTACTAGACAAAAGTTGCAACAGAAATAAAGGTGAAACAAGTTCCACCATTCTTCTTTAAAGAGTGTGATCCCTGCTCAGTTGAACCCACCTCCAGTAAAAAGTATTTATAGCCTATATGGCTCCAGCAACCCATAGTAGGTAACAGTAACTGACAACTTTGTATTTATGTGATACCTGCACAGTCAAGATGAGAATTAGGAATATTACATTTTATTACGTGGACCTTTAATAATAGGCCTGAGATTAAGTCTGAAACTAAAAAAGAAAAAAAGTAAAAACATGACCGGAAAACATTTTTTCTTTGTGCAAATTAAATATGATTATTCCCAATAATAACCAACCATAAAATTGATAGGATTCAGAGCAAGTTTTTGAATTGTTACAAGTGCTCTAGAATTAGACACTCATACAATAGAATCCTATTGTAGCTCTACCTCAAATTGTCCACTTTAAGCAAAGAGAAAAGATGCCATGCAAACAACACGTGATTTATGTTTGCAAATGCAAGGTCCTACAGCTGGCTTGGAGCAATCCCAAACATGAATACAGGCTGGGTGATAACTGGATTGCGCATCCCTGCGCAGAGTGACTTGGGGGTACCAGTGTATGATAAGCTCAACATGAGCTGGCAAAGACCACTTGCAGCCCAGAAAGGCAACTGTATCCTGAGCTGCATCTAAAGAAGACTGACTAACAGGGTGAGGGAGGTGACTCTCGCCCCCTGTTCTGCTCTTGTGAGACCCCACCCGGAGTCCTGGCATTCAGCTGATGCTCCCAACATTAAGGTGGACATTGACCTGTTATAGAAGGGCCAGAGGAGGGCCACAAAGATGATCAGAGGGCTGGAGCACCTCTCCTGCAAAGACAGGCTGAGAGAGCTGGGGTTGTTTAGCCTGGAGAATACAAGGCTCTGGGTACAGCTTTATTGCAGCCTTTCGATACCTAAAATGGGCCTACGGGAAATATGGGGAGAGACTCTTTATCAGCAAGTGTAGTAACAGAACAAGGGGTAATGGTTTTAAACTAAAAAATTTAGAGTTAGATTGGATATTAGGAAGAAATTCCTTACTATGAGGCACAAGCTGCCCAGAGAAGCTGTGGATGCCCCATCCCTGGAGGTGCTCAAGGCCAGGCTGCATGGGGCTTTGGGCAACCTGGGCTGGTGGGAGGTGTCCCTGCCCATGGAGAGGGCAGGAGTGGAACTGAGCGATCTATAAGGTCTCTTCCAACTCAAACCAATGATTCCTATGAACTTCGTGTTAATGTTCTCTTATGCCAGGTCAATTCAATAGATACCACCACCACCACAACCTTTTTCAGAATCAACAGTATTCAGAAACTCACTCTTTCCTCTTTTCTGCACATTTGCATCCACAGATTGCATCAACAATGCAAAGTTTAAATGTGAAACAAAGTTGGAGGTATAAAACAAAACATTAGTCCTCTTATTCCAAGCTTTTTCAAAAAATCCTTTAGTAATTAAGAATAGAAGAGTGAATACACATAAGCATATTTCATAGTTTCCAGAAGACAATGATCTTAGCTTCTTCTGAAGGAAATGCAAGTAGTTTTCCGTAAGTGCTGTGCAAACATAATGTTCACTAAAAGCAGCAAATCTAGTGATACAGTTCAAAATGCTTTTGTAAAACAAGCCTGAGATTTAAAAAGTAAGATTACCTGAATCCATGGCTCAGCTAAATCTTTATAAGCAGAAGGAATCTGCTGGACCCCATAATGAGTAAGGTTAAAATTGCTCTCTTGGGTTCTTCTCTGTGATCCAAGCGTAGATTGCTGTTGAGTTTGCTGCTGAACCACACGGAGAACAGATGACTCCACAGGGCTAGGCAATTCATGACTACAGATTAACAACCAACAGCACAGATTAACAAATGAGACGTTAACCAAAGTAAACACTTTACTACATCTAAGAACAGAAATAGAGATCCAGAAACAGTTATATTCAGACTGACCACTTACCTATAGAAATCATGAGATCTCCATTTAGATCTACAAAGAGGACATATAAGTGGCTCTCTGTTCCTTCTACATTCTTCTGCCCCTGGAAAAAAGCAACAGGATATATATTCAAGTATTACTGTGTATGTAACTGGAAGATGGCATTAGTATGTTCAAGATTTACTGAAGAATGTCAGTTTCAGGACACACACTTCTGAACTGAGCCATCTGCAGCAGCCTAATAAATGTGTAGTTAAACGTTTCTCCTTGCAGAAGTGCTTCATTTGAGTACTGTAATATTACAAGTAATGAGCTGAAATATGGGTCTTTTTATACCTCAAACATAAACACATACTTTTTAAAAAAAGTATAAACATACATATGGCTGAATTCTATTTGTTAAAGCAAACTTTGTATACTTCATTTAACGTAGCATGCAAGAATACTCTGTAATTCCTTACATAATCGAAGCTGACAGTGGAGGATTTTCATGCATTCTAATGGCAAGTCATTGAGGAGTAAAAGTCTGTTCCTAACCTTACTCTGATTGGACATACTCTTAAAGTTAAAAGAGATTCAAATTTCTATCATTGCAGTTAACTTCTTCTCAAAACACAAAATTAAAAGCTTGATTGTGAATAACTGATAAAACCCAGCATATCAGTAGTACCTAGAATGGAACCAAAGTCTCACAGAGTTGCAATTAGCACATAAGGGCATTTTTTTTGTTTGTTAACTTTTATCTTTTAAAACAAACAAAATAATGAAACTCACTATATTATAATACTTTTGCATATTGAGAGTCACCACAATTTAATGAGACAGAGATGACAACGTACATATTGACATGCAGTGGTGATGTAATTTGTTCCTGCAGCCATCTTCACACACAGTCAGGCTTTCTTCATCCAGCATGCCTAACAAACAAATGGGGCACATCTGTTCTTCTTCATCCTTCATACTACAAAAAAATAGGTAATCGTGACTATTAAAACAGCATATCAGAATTCAGAACAGACTTTAACCATAAAAAAAATAAGCTCCAGTTTGGAACCATCACTTCTAAATGACTATGTGCTATTCAGGAATCACTTTCCCTAAAACTTGGTCTGCATAAATAAGCAACCAAATTTTTAGAAGCACTGAGGATAGACAACATTTTGTTGAAATGAAAGTCACAAAACGCATGACATCTTTTCAAACTAGGTCAGATACCAATTAGAGACTGAAAGGCCCAGCCTAGGGCACTTAGATTCACCCCCACCCCCCCACCCCCCAAGGCTTCTTTAACAAACCAAGCTTTGCTTTTTTACTTATTGTTTAGTTTTGAAAAGCTAGGAGCTTTTCAGATTTTGAAAACTACATACTTTTTTTTTCCCCATCATACTCCTTTCAGAGGACTGAGTCATGAGTGAGTGTTTAGAGCATTACAGAAAACTGTAAATACGATTTGATGAATGTAAGTAAAACTCAAGAATTAATAAAAAATAACAGACACTCACGTTTTCTGTTATTGACAGAAACAGATGTAATAGATTCACTAATAAAGTGAATATACCTACACATCTCAAGTAGATTTAAAAAAATACCATTTGCCTATTTTGCACGTTGCTTCCATTTCAACAATCCCACACCTTAAGTTTTAAATTCATATAACTCATGATTTCAACAGAAGAAATAAAAAGTTAAACAGCATTTAAAGAAAAACAGATATAATCTTCTGTACTATTCCTTAAATGTGCAAAATTCATTATTCATATTCAAATCTTAATTTATAGTTGGCATATGTCTAGAAGTTTTAAGGAATCTTGTATTTGTTCAGCAAAAGTAGTTTTTAAAATAAAACTATTTTGTATATATATTTGTTTCTCTACATATATATATTCATTACCACTTCCTTGCAAACTGTTGATGTGATTTTTCTACTGTAATTTTTTTCCACTGTAAGTTTTTGTGGATTTTTTAAGGAAAAAAAACCTCTACACTATATATAAGTACGCAAATATTAATTTAAAACTTATTTTTGAAGAATTAGTAATAAACCAAAAAATAACTGCAAATCACAGTAAGTATCAGAACCAACTAAACTTTTATCTCAAATGAATCTGATGCTCAGTGTTCTCCAATACTCATATAAGACAAATACAGACTTGCACAAAATGGTAACCTCTCCCATTGAACCAGTAATGCTTGAAACTAGCCATGAGGTGTACTGGCAAACAATGGAAACACTTTTTATCCTGCCAAAAATGATAAGCACTACAATGAAGTTCACAATCCAGTGAAGCCATCCTGATGAAAAAAATTATTCTAAACAAGATATCTAATTAAAAAAACTGGCCACCTAAGTGGTTTCAGGGTAGATTATGTATTTCTTTTTTTCTTTCTTTTCTTTTTTCTTTTTTTAAGTGTAGTTTACTATGTAGTGACAATTTGACAATTTGGAAAAAACAGACAATGGAAAGACAATGGGAAATCAAGGTCACAGTCTGTACATCAGAATTATAAATGTCTGATTATAGTCATCCAGCCATATGATTATAATTGAAAAATAATATACCAAGGTAGACCTTACATTAGAGTTTCACTTTACAGGAAAAGTCTCAGTTCTGATTGCGGTTTGGTTCTCTAGAGGATGCCCAGTTCATTCAACCCACTAATTCATGAACAATTCATTTGTTTAAGAAACAAGATCTTTGTAATATCAGGAAAAGAACATGTAAGAGCACTCGAGTAGTAGAGGTTAGTAGAAAAAAAAAAAAAAAAAAGAAAGCGATCAAAGAATCAAATCTCACTTAAAACAGAAGACATATTTTAGTATGGTATAAACTAGAAAAAGCACATTAATTTAGTAACTCCCTTCAAAATATTTTAATCATTCATTTTACATGAAAAAGTTTATTAAAAAATTTATCTAAACATATGCTCACATATTTTAGTATTGTTTACAAGCAGTGTGTTTACCCAGAAAATTTTCAGTGTACTCTCTTATGTACAAACATATCTCCAAAGTAGTACATATTTACCAGGACAAGAGAAAAAATGAAATCCTGTTTCTTCATTTGTCAACATTTGCACAACTGCTGTATTTGAACAAATGCACACAATTGTTTCTAAAGTTAATATGTGCTTCAGTCTTGCATTTAATCACATTTCTAAAATTTGTTTCCCAAATTAATTAATACTAAAAATTCTTTTCCCAAGTCTAGTTAACATTTCTCAAATGGAAGACATAAAGCAAATATGCCCACTTCTTACCACAATGACTAACACACGTTTGAGTCTTGATTGTTTGCAAATATAGAGATTTAACATGGTTTGAAATGAAAGCAGCTTTAAGCAAAAATAATGTAGGTGATTCTAAATCTCCAAAATTGTATACAACTACATAACAAAGCTTTTAATTCCTTTAGAAAAATACTAACCTGTGTTCTGAACTAGATGTAGAAGTACTAGATGATGACAATGTATGAGAATTTGACATGCGTGAGACAAACTTCTGGATGGTGTTACGAGATGGAGCTTTGATCCTCGAGCTACGCCTACTGTGATATTTCTGGAACAAACTCTCAACCTAACATCAGAAAAAGATAGCAACAGTAGCATTTATGCTATGAATAGCTTGTATTTAAAGACAACATTACTGGAGCTTAACTATTACTAGAAGAGATCTAATGACCTTCTTAATAATATATTAGCAGCAGAAGTACCAGGAATTTCAGAAGTTTTACTAATAAACAGATCACAAGAAAACACTGTTTACATCAAAACCCTATTTATTAAGAATAACTAATAGCTTTAAGTATACACACATCCTTCTGCAGACCCATGTTTTATTTAACTTTCAACTAATCAGAGATGCAAATAAATAGGTTTGACTAGAAAATCCAAGATCTGAATCATTCACTACACTGCAACTCTCCAGTAATTCTTTTAGTTACACCTTTTATTTGCAGATTTTTTTTTCTACCTACATATCTCTTAAGATTAAATGAAAAACAATTAAAGACTAATTCTCGTGGCTTTGAAATACAGCAGTTTTCAGCATTTTTAAAATAGTGCGCTGAAGACTTTTACCTGGCAGATTTTAGATTGCCATTAGATCTTTATGAGATTGATTACCTCAAAGTTCTTCAGTGTCTTTCTCCATAGCATTGGGTCTGAGGGTTCAAGCTGGAACACTCGCAGCATAACAAACAACAGATGAATACAAAATGTTCCACGACCACAGCTACAAGTCTGCAAAGAAAAATATATGCTAGGGCTCTACTGACTAGATAATTACATGCATCAGTTTTCCACGCTGAGGGTATATACTAGGCCCTCTTATTTTTCAAAAAAAAAAAAAAAAAAAAAAAAAGGCAAAATAGCATCTTACATATGTGTATCAGTATCTTCTTACATTCATAAAGTGAATTCCCAAAACATTGTTCAGGAATACCCATAAAAAAATCAGACAATTATAATACCAGTTTTCTCCTTTCATTTCTAAAAAGTCAACTAAAAGCTATTCTCCATACTAAAATAAATTTATGCATTTAAACTTAAAAAATATCTCTATCATAACAGCAAACTTAAATGAGATACTTCTGTTTACACAAAACCCAATGTTCTCCAATACAGAATCAAGGTACTATTGAAGTCTCTGAAAATGATATAATTATGGGTATCAATGGTAATATCACTCCATTAGAATTATTGTGACATTGCTTGTCATTTATATATACTCCATTAAAAAAAATGAAAGGAAGTATTTCAGGGTGAGAAACTAGGAAAGCTGCCAAATTTTAGACAAAAATGCTTAATAAGACATGCTTGGGAGCCACTTGTAGGAATAATAAATTTACAAAGAAAAAGACTCTAGTTAAAGAAAGCATAAGAGAAGCTCTGGACAAAAATAGTACTTGCTATAAATATCTGACATATCTGACAAAAATACAAGCTAAGCACAGACTGCACCTTTTAAGCAATTACGTATCTTTGCAGATACATTAACATAAGTTGGTGACTGAATCTGTTTTGGTTTTGTACACAATTTTCCAAGAGTAAATATGAGTTATTAAAAGCTATAGACAACACAAACATGTTCATTACCTGAGGCCCAATAAAGACTCTGTATTTATTATCAGGGCTGTCTCCTCCGATTAAGAAAGAGTTGGGTCCTATCTGCTGCAGCAGGTATAGCCTGGCTCGCATAACTTTGTTGACACGACGATTTGTTTCCTCAGGGCTGTATGGAGAGAAGCCATCTGGAGATGGGGCTCTTCGAGGTGGTGTTATACGTCCACTCTGAAACTACAGAATTGGTTCCATCATTTCCAGTTCCATCAGTTCAGCTATGTATTTTGTTTAGAATGACATACAGTATGTGTACAGACCTGAAACTACAACCTGCTTAGACTTCATGAATTTAAAGGGATTCATTTTGTCTTCTATGATCAGAACAAGACGACAGAAGAAAAACTGCAACTTTGTAACTGAAATTGTCTGACATTACAAAGGAAAGTCTTTTAAGTTGCTTAAATTTTCAAATCTTCATCAATAAACTTTCTATATTACTACTGAATTAGAATGTGGAATTCAACCAGATCATCACTGGCTTATGGCTCAATAGATCAATATTAAATTAAATTTGTAACATTAATACAAGTGAAGAAATTCTATGCCTAGAGTTTACAAAAGGAAATAAGAATTTACTTTAAGAAATTCCAAAGAAAAAGAAAAAGGATACATCTCCCTGTCCTTTACACAATTAGAGCAACTATTGGCTCAGGTTGTTATTTTTGATGATGAGAAACAACAAGAAAATGGCCCTTTTTTATAAGAATTGTTTTCATTTAACATTAACATTTAACATTTCATTTCACATTTCTAATGTTATGAAATACTTTAATGACTATCCAATTTCAAATCTTCTGCTTTGACTTGCATCTACTTGGAATTTTAAGTTATGATGCAGAGGGCTGTAATTGACTTACTGCCCATCAGTTAAGTAAAGGATATTCTGAACTTCAAGGTTTCTCATGTGAAAGGTTTATACAAAAGAAAAAAAAGAACAATTACGAACAATTTTTAAAAAGCTGAATAATTTTATTATTACTATTATTTATTTTATTTATATATTTTAACATTTTCATTTCTCTCATCAGGAGGAAAGGAGTTCTGCAATGCTGTGCTGTGTGGTATTCATCCCTAGTTCAGTGGAACGGCAGTATATATTTTAGTGATTCTGGAAACCTTGTTTAGAACAATGGGACAGTGAAGGCTATTAGATTTTATCCTTACTGTAACTGCACTGTGAAACTGTAGATGAGTCAAACGAGGATGAGTATATTTGCAATAACAAATCTGTTAGACACTATTGCTCAAAATGTTACATTCCCAAACTTGTCTGATGAACCTAATTCTTAATGCTCAAAATGTTCCATTCCATTCCTGATCTCAAATTTAATGGTATAGATCTGACCTTCTAAGAATGCACGTACTAAACTTTCTGAATCTGTAGATAAATATCAGTCCTGAAACGAAGGATCACAAATAGCCTACCAATAACTGTTCTGGTTACTGGTAATGTAACAAGAACCAGGTATGCAATTCCCTAATGTTGCTCTAATAATCAATCCTGTCCTCAAGGGAGTATACTGGCTTGGAGAACTAACATGCAAAACTACAGTAAAACCAAACTCCTGGCATCTCCTTGTGCAAATCAAGCTAAGAGAACATTCAGATCTGTACTTCCTCATTTATTTCCTAAAAAAAATAAATATAAAAATCGATACCGTGACTGAATTAAAAGGAAGAAACCCCTAAGAGCATAGAATAAAATTCTACATGAGAAAAATGTAACATGAGATATTATCTGCATATCTCACTCTTAAGTGATACTGTGTCATAACACCTCTACATCAGCATCTTGCCTTGCCGTACCTAGTGAGAATTATGTATTTATTGCCTCTCTATTTAAGCAAAAGATTGTAGAATATATCCAAATCAATAATTACATCACAGCTTGCAACTTACAGGTACTGGAGACACCCTTTTTCTTCTAACACCCGGTGACTCAGATTTAACAGTCCTAGAGGATGATGAAGAAGAGCTACTAGGAGAAGGACTACGCCTTCCTTTCTGTGTAGGTGAAGAAGCAGTGCTTTGTCCTTCAGCTTGAGGTTCTAGAGATAGCTTGTTCATTTCAGATCCATCTCCCTTCACAGGGATAGGTTTCACCACCTTGCAGGAATTAAACCATGAACGTTAGAATTACAAATTATTCATTTTATATTAAAGCAATACAAATCCATCAAAACTTTCTTTGCTAGCATCATATAACTAAGCCTTTATTCAGACACACAGATTTTGCACATTTCCTAAGCTTCATTATTAACATCTCATAGGCATTATATCTTGTTAGTCTATATACAAAACATAGAAAAGAAAGGATATTTTTACTGTCCTTTTGTGCCACTTATGTTAATTGTTGCAGCAACAGATTTATTCTTGATGTGCTTCTCTGTCATTCACGGTATATCAAAGGACAACAGTTTCCCCATTGGGACGGTAAGATCGGAAGGAATATTTTCCTCCAGACACTGACCACCTATATTAGTTATCTACCAACTACTTTAGGTATCAGTTGAGAAATATTAGGGTTACTGTATCTACAGAACAATATGACCACTCTTTGCAAAATAAGATTACTTTAAACCCGGAACCAAATACACCAAAATTAAGGTGTGCTGTGCCCCTTGAGAACCCTGCAATACAACTGGAACAGCTACATCACTTCTAATAAGCGAGCTAATCATCATGCCCAGTGCCACACTACCTGCACAGGTATGTGCTCAACCAGAGTGAGCATTTACACTCCTGATACAGATTGAGTTGACACCAAATTTCAGCACTGAGATATGGAATATTTCAACACAACTTTCAGATGTCTGGACCGAAGAGTGATATAAACTATGAGAAAATATAATTAAAGACATCAGTTCTCAGACATCTGATTTTATTTTTGGGTGGTGCTGTGTGGAGCCAGGAGTTGGACACAGTGATCCTTGTAGGTGCCTTCTGGCTCAGAATACTCTATGATTCTAAAATTATTTCTAAGCCACTTATACAAAAAGCATTACTGAAAAAGACTAACGAGGTTCTCTGGCATCCACAGTTTATCGGAGTTAAGACTTATGTGAAGAAGGTACTCAGATTTGCTTTTCTCTGTTTCTAGTATGCTTGCAAGTGTTTTGTTTGCTGTTTCATTTTTCCTATCTAACAAAAATTCCATATACTTACATTATAACATGCTGAAAACCTCAATTTAACTTTCTCAAATTATGGAAATAAAGCCATAAAACCTTTAAGAATGAAGTACAGAATACTACTAGATTGCAGTTTTGCACTCAGTTTTTTACCTAATGAAAAAGTTATTTTTGTTGTTGACATTAGAGGGCAGTATTGCCACAGCAGTACTCTATACTACAAAACCTGCAGAGCAGCTATATGTCTGTTTCAAAAAGCTTAATAAATGTGTACGTTTAAGAAAGTGAACCACAGTTTCCTGTTAAACAGACTAAAAAAAATGAACAAGAGGATCACAATTAAAAGCCAGCAAACTGTTAAGATAAATAGGTCTCTAAAAGAAAAACTTAAGAAAGTTTTATTTGCAATAGTTGTTACAGATAACGCCCTTCAATGCTACTTACCACAGGGCCTCTCCTGCTTCTTCTTTCCAGCCATTCATGTTTCCAAGCTGGCATACATGTTGCCTTGAGTTTCTCCCTGATCATGCGCTCTTCTGGGCGGTCATCCATCTTTTGCAGCCCCCTCAAGGTTTCTTTATTCTCCATGTCACGACTACAGCAAAGAAAAAAAAAATTCATACATTTATTTTTAGTTAAGTATAATACTACAGCATTCTTAATCTTTGTACCATCCTATTCTCCCTCTTCCTTACAATCAAGCTACTGAAACATTAATTCCAACTGATTGCAGCAACCCTCTTAAGAATTGCTGCAACTAATTTGCTATTCTTCACTCTGCAGCATACATTTTCTGAGGGGTATTTCTTTAAGATGTATTTATTGCTTGTATTGGACACCCACTAAGAATGGAAGTCTTGGCAAATATTAAACCAATAGAAAAATTACCCCTACATGTTAGGTCAATCTCCAAAAGTTTCAGAAGTGTTGTTCGTGTATGCATCAGCAATTCAAAGCTTGCCATCTCTATTTCAAAAACAATTTGCAAAATGAGTATAAATGAAAAGCTCACATCTTCATTGGACACAAAAGCATGCAACTATGTAGTGCCTCTTCCCATACGTGAACTCTTCAAAAAAAGGGCTTGTAAACTAATACACAGAGTATGTTTAAACCAGGCACAGAAATCACGAAAGTAATGCAAGTGTCCTTGGGAGTTGCTTTGAGTGACTGATGACTCAAAAGCACTCCTAGTCAGCTACAATTATAGCAAAATTCACAGCAAGTTCACATCTGTAAAATGAAAGTGTAATCCATCTGGCTTGTACTTTTTTGACCTACAGCAATGTAGCTGCCTGTGATTGCTGGCAACAACAGGAAAGAAAGAAAAAATCCCTCTCAGACACTGAAAAAGAAATATGAGCAGTCTGGAAGATTTCCTGATTCTGTTGAGCTGTCTGCTAAATCACCAAGAAAACCACATTCTTAAGCAGCAGCACATGATCCCCGCCCACCTTCTTGATGTTGGCTGTCTTTAAAAATAAGCAATCTTAATTAAGCCAACTCTCATGATGAAGTTTGATTTCAAAAAAATAAAGTCACAACTCTAAGTGGAAGGTGATAACCACTAGATCATAACTTAGTTTCAACAAGAAGTAACTACATATTTAGAGCTGCAGCTTTCACGCCTGCAGTCTTCAACATCTAAAATGTTTAGCTATGCAGTTACAACTGCATTTGCGTACTGTATGACTGCATGACAGCGTGACCTACAACTTTCCCTACAATATTCCCTGGAATAAAAAGACGTTCAAATTACAACATCTATCTTCACCAGCACTACATTACTGAGGTTCATTTATTACAAATCTGGACTTGGAATAATGAGAAGATTTCACTGATCAGAAAGAGATGCATGATGTTTTTTCTTCTCTTACTGTAGAGACAAAGGAAACAAAGTATTCTGAGACAGGAAATAACTCTTCCTGTTCAGTGCTGAAATGTAATAAGCAGATGGATACCATAAACAAAATGCATTTTCTTTCAAGCAAAATTTAAACCTACCATTAATAACCAATTTTAGATACTCGGAACCATGTTTAATGATTAAAGACTCAGAAAAAAAGAAAGTTTAAAAATAGAAAAACAATCCACCAAAGGTTTTTTTTTTTTTTTTTTTTTTTTTTTTTCTCCAGATGTTAAGCCTTAACTTAAAGCAAGTGACATAGAAATTATTTTTGTTCTGGCACTGAAATTATACTGTTATTTTCTAGAAAGAGACATAAGAACTAGTGATTCTTCATTCACAGAAAGACATGACAGCAACAGGAAGAGTTCAAATATGCCAGAAGCTTAAAATGGGGGGAAGGGGGAGAGACAGACCTGTTGTCTATTCTTACACAGGGTTGATTTTTTTTTTTTTTTGTCTAGGGAAAAATGTAAAGCCCAAAGACAAAAATCTTCATCTGCATAAGAAAAACAGAGCTCCAAAAAAAAAATAAAAATATATAGGTGCAAATTAAGAATATAGGTTAGTTTGTTTTTTTGTATCCCATGACACAAACTATTTCAGTGGCATGAATACAAGATACTCAGTTGTTTTGTATACAAGAGAGAAAACTATCCTAGCAGTGAAAGAATGACACAATATTTCTTATATAACCCTGATTAGAGTTCCCAACAGATATTAAAAAGTCTTATAGAGGTCCTTGGACTCAAATTCATGAACAATGTAATACAACAGGAAAGGCTTCACAATTTGTACTTGTTCTCTAAAAAGTAGAAGCAACTATCTTCCTCTCATGTGACAGTTAAACCAATCTGCTCTTGCCTGCACAAAGAACTCTTGTGCTTTTCTTACACGCAGGTGGAAAAAACAAGTCTGAAAGCTTCTGCTTAGCAAAACCATTTTTTTTCTCTCCAGATTTTAAGTAATGTGTGAGTTTTCCTAGAACAGTTTCCAGTATGTTTCAGAAATCTTCAGATTTTAACTCAAACTTGGCTAAAATTATAATTTATTATGTATTCTTCTGCTGTTGAGTCTGTGCATTAAGAGGAAAAATATTGTTTCCATTAAGTCTCCTGTATACTCCCAGACACCCTCATTTTGTGGCTCGAACCTACAGAGGCTTTGTTTATTTTTTTTTTTTTAATCTAAAACAACAACAACAAAATTGTTCTAGTCAAATTTAGGTTTGCCCACGTGACTGGGCTGTCAGTCCCCGTACTGCTGTAACTTAGTACTAAATAAAAATAGTAGAAAACCCACAGGGCACACCACAGAGGACTTGACCCTGCAAGGTACCGTGCATCCTGATCTCGATACAGCAAAAACCATCGTTGAGTCAAGGTAATGATGTGACTGTCTGGTGGTACTTCATCTGAACAGTAATTCAAAGCTAAAGAGCAGGTCAAAACACAAATCTCGGTTAATGTGCTAGCTTGGACTAGGGAGCCTGACACTTCTTGATATACCACCCCCTGCTTCATCAGGAATCAAGGACTTTGCTCTTAAATGTTTCAGCTTTTCATGAATCAACCAAAAAGAATACAAGGCTTTTTCTAGGAAAAAGAAAACAACAACTTTTGAAGTCATTGCCCTGCCAAACTAAGAAGATGGCACTAAGCA
The DNA here is from genome assembly GCF_965140915.1 of Aythya marila. Classification (NCBI taxonomy): domain Eukaryota; kingdom Metazoa; phylum Chordata; class Aves; order Anseriformes; family Anatidae; genus Aythya; species Aythya marila. The sequence goes on along the minus strand of NC_139080.1, from coordinate 19,330,634 downwards.
TCCTTTAAATTCTTGTAGCAGTTTTACAACTACATAGCTGATAAATACTGCTTTTTATGAATTTCATTGGTATGCATCTCAATAACTGCATTTTTCACTGTGAATGAATGCTTCATGAACTACAACGCTAAGATTAATGCACTGTACGGGAACACACAAGTAATGAAATCTTGTGAAATACAGAAGACAAAACCTCGTCCTTTGCTTCTGTCTGAATTTTGAAGGCTTGCAAACAGGCTATTAACAACTGGATCTCTATGGATCAATGATTTAATATTTTAATACCAGGTATGCAATATACATGTTAATTAGCAAACTATTGTGAAAAATACAAACAAATTTTACTTCTGAATGTCTCAGTGAATTTAATACTAATTCTTTGCAAGTATTTTTCTTACAAAGGTCATATAACAGTATAAAAAAAGCTGAATGGTAGCTTCAATACTTCAATTGAGAAGCCTGAGCTTCTCAATGCTTAGAAACTGTTAGTTAAATTTCTTGGCTTCTCTGCTATCTTATTTGGGTGAACAGCTTTATCCAAAAACCACAATGGACCAGATTTTCTTATTAGCAGTAGGAAAACAGGAAAGAGGTCTGAAAGTTCTGAAATACGAAAGAATCAATTCATCAGTAAAAGGGAAGCTCTGTCTGCCATATCCACAAATACCCAATTGTAGGGGGGAAAATTAACTGCTGGGTAACTTTTTTTTTTTTTTTTTTTTAAATATTTGCCTGAAACACGTTAGTAAGGGTGACTTTTATACCAGCAGCAGTCAAACTATGATCATAGCTATGGTAAAATATTGATGAAGAAGTGGTCACACAGGAGGCTCTATCGGAGAACAACTGATGCATTTAACAGCAGGTTGTGAGGAGGAGAGCCTGGAGTTAGACAGGAAAAGCAGTGAATGAGAAGCAAAGAGTGTGGGAGGAATCCTATATTCTTCTCAGTGCAAATTCGCTCGACTAAGAAGGTCAGCTACTAGTGCTTTAGATAACTTCTGGCCACTAACATTTGCATTAGTCCTTAGAGTTTCTTTTGCAATTAAATATTTGTACTGTTATCAAGATCATTAAAACCAGACCAAGATAGACACACAAGACAGTCTGACCTCCTGACAGTCTTCCGCTTCTTTTCCTCCTGAACAACTACTGCAGGCATCCATCACCTAACCACCTGTGTCCATCCTAACAAAGCAAAAGATGAAGTATGACAGCTTCCTTTACAATGAAAAACTTCACAGGAAACTCTCTTGACCTAAAACTAAATGGCAACAACTGCCACAAAAAGACAGCACTAAACACACTACTTCGCAGAGACTAATGAATCTGGCTTCCTAAAATAGTTACAGGGATCGGCCAAAAGTTATGTAAGTGTGAAATTAAGTTCCATTCTTCTGTTAGAGTAGCTGACAAATACAAAAGGGGAAACAATAAATAGTATTCCCTTTTTCCTAACTCCCTTGGCTTCATCATCTTTCCTTGAGAAGAACACAGACTGTGATGTTTGACCAACACCCTGTCCCCTGAAGCTCACAAGGAGAATGTATTGAGCGGTGCTCTGCATTTATGGTTTGCCTTTCCCTCACATCAGCAAGATGTCACTTTGATGAACCACTGAAAAATGTTTTGCATTACAAACACCTTTCTATTTACCTCAAGCACATTAACATTCATCTTCTACAGACATTTTGAAACATACATGTACTTACTAATTATATATACATTTACATGCTAGGAGAAAAATAAACAAAACAGAAAAAGAATAAATGGGGCCTGTGAAGTAATGAAACAGGCAAAACTCAATACCAGGGAGGCTTCTGTGGAACCTCCACTGATGTCTGGAATCCAGACAACAGTGTGAGAAACATTGTGGAAAACACCACTATAGGTGACAGCCAGTGCATTTTCGTGGCAAATGAGTTTTAGAAGCTAGAGCCTACGCTATTTCTTCCACAATTTTTCTGCAAAAGGGAAAAAAATCTACAGAATATGAAAACATGGCAGAAAAGAATTTTGTTACTTGATTGTAAACCCAAAGCTACTGATCCTCCGCTAGTTTAGTAATATTCATTACTTATTTTGGTTAAATTCGTCATCTTCTCTCCCTATAACATCGTTTGCCCTCAAAGGCCACTACAGCCAAGCATATCTGAATGGTACATATCAGAATGGGACATGTCAGAAGGTACATCTGTCAAAGAAAACATTTCACTAATAACAGGACATAAAAGAAACATACAAGCTGAGCCACCAGCTCCAGCAGAACCTCGTATGTTCTGGTGAAGAACCACTCAAAGACAAAGACTCAGACCTTCAGAAGACAGATGTCTAAAGTTATGAAGATACACCACCTGCCTGCATTTTCTAACTCCTAGGAAGTCAAATCCTAGGAAGTTAGCTGGATTGTTTGCTCTGAAGCCACCTAGCCATAGGGGCTATTTAGTACCACTGAAAATAAGCTCTCCTACAAAGCAGGACTAGAAATGCTGGCCTCTGTCTGCAACAGATGCTTACCAGAGAAGTAATGACATGCACTTCTGTTCTCCTGGCTTCCTAGGAAAGCAGTCAGACATCTGAAGCAAATACGACAGCAGCTCCTAGGTCTCTCTAATCCCTCCTACTGTTACTTAATCTTTCAATACTAACTCAAATGCATCAAGGTATCCATGTGCTATGCTATTTTCAAGACGTAAAAACAGCAGCTCCTTTACAGGATCCCTCAAACACTATGCTTTCATACCAGAAGATTTGCAGAGGGAAATTGGTATTTCATCTCTATATAGCTCAGATTATTCCATTATTGAGTAGAATTTCTGGACGCACAGTCTCATGGGAAATACTCAATTGTTTATATTGATGGAGACCAAAGGCTACTAACAGTTGTGCAGCTTAATTCTTTACTCAAAGCTATGTATTTGAACATATCTAAGTGTGATAACAGAGCTTACACAAAGATTCAATAAACTTATTACTATATGACAAACTCCAGATACCCAGAAAGAAGGATCCAGTTCATGCCCAGTTCACACTGGGGCAACGGAAGAGAATGCGCGTGTCCTGCGCCCATCCCTGTGTGACACACTACTGGGCACTACTCCAAGAACGGCAGTAATGTCATTAAAAACAAAGATTGCAATACGAATGCTCACTGACAGTCAACTATGCAATTAATTCATCTACACAAAGTCACGGGATTGCATGCGTAGCGTATCAGAAAGGGACTTTTCCATAGGTTACTCCATCTGAGCCCTCTGCTCTCTTGCACCGAAGTACAAGACCAAGTATTTGCTTGGTCATGCATCACCTAACTCAACTCCTCTTTTAATAATCAAATTCTTCACTGGTTTAATCTCTTAAGCACCAAACTGAACTTCGGCTTCAGTTTCTTTAAGTCTGTCATACCCCAAAACAAGAGTATTAGGTGAAAAGTAATTGGCCTAGATTCAGAAGAGGTCAGGTCAAAATACATGTGATCCTTGCTGATGTAGAAATCTAAAATCATTAGCAGAAAAATGGAATAAAAAGGTATGATAAAACCCAAAACAGAAGTCATAAAGTTCCCAATGCAGATGATTTATTGCACACATATATTAAACGTGAACATTCATACCATTTTGAGTTCATGTCTGTCCTGCTTCAAAGCTGAAATTGGCTACTGCATGTTGAGTGATTGTCTCCACCCATAATGCATGGGATAAACTTTCTTAGACAACTTGGCTCCCCTAGCCTCAACAGATAAGAATATCAGACATTTAAAATAAAAGTTACACTCTGAATCAGCTAAAGATGACAGGGATGAGAAGATAGAACCATGCACAATACAACCCCACCTCAAAATGGATGGGGTAAATAAGAAAGTATACAAAGAGGTAACTTGGACTGGACTAGCTACATAGATTTTCTGAAGCTACAACCTATTAAATCATTTCTGAAGGACTTAAAAAAAAAAAAAAAAAAAAAAAAGGAATTTGGACCATTCTGGCATTGCTCAAAACTAGAATTATCAGCAGATATTAGCTGGTCCAAGGTTGCTGCTAGAATGAGAATTTTAAAGTACACTCAGCAAAAGATCATAAAAATAGCCACATAAGACAGCAAATAAAAAATATGAGGTTATAAACATATTATTTCTAGCAAACAACATAAGTCTAATTTTTTTTTTTTTTTTTTTTTTTTTAAGTCTAAATAACTGGTTAGACTACAAATGGTATCCAAGGCAAATGGAGAACCAAACTTAATTCTTTTTGAAACAAATAATAAATCTGTAAGTGACCTAGAGCTAAGTTCATAAAAAGTTATAAAACCCACCAATCCACAGCCTTACAGAAGGAGGCCAGAGACACAGAAAGACTTTTAACAAGTTTGCTCTGGTTGCTTCTGAAGAATGATTTGAATTCCATGCATCCAGGGTAAAAATCAGATTTCTCCCCAGGGTTATGTTTCATGGCATTGTAACAAATTGTCATCTACGAGTTGGACAAAAGCAGCAATTAGCATGCTTGAAGCAGGACCCTATTATGCTAATCATCTTAATTTATTTTCTTACTTATGTATCTTGCCTGTGTCTGGTTTTGTTATTTGGTATTCATCTTTTGGAATCTTATGCTCTTATTTGTTAAGTGTATGTACAAACTATATAAAGTGAGAGGAAAAAAACTGAGTTACACTGGAATTAATATCATTGATTGACTCTTTATGATAGAGATTCAATTAGGTGTACTAAAGAAGCCCTAAGCCATGCTACAGAGAGGTCTGTCTCACTGACACTGGTCACCAGACACTATTCAAATGTCCCTGTCCTGCAAATACTCATGCATATGTTGAGCTTTGCTCCAATAGCCAAATAGGACTAGACAGCTCTGCATATATTTCTGACTCCAGCATAAAAATCTTTCCTAGGGTGCATAAATAAAGTAAAAAAAATCCTTGCCAATCTATTTTGAGTAACTGCTGGGTGAAGAAACACCAGCCTATACAGATATACTAAACCCCTTCGCACACCCATGGCAGATCCATCATGGATGGGTTATTTCTGATCAGCAGAAAGTCAGAGGTTCTCTCTGCTCTTGCCTTCCAGACAGACTGAGGATCTTCAGTTCCTAAGCTCTGGCACATATAGTGCTCTTGCATGCTATCCAAAATTCTGCGTGCTGTATGGGGAGAGCACTACCTCTCTGTGCAACTGGGAGCAACTACCTGGAGATGTCCATTAACTAGTCTAGACACAAGCCAAGCACACTGTAACTACACCCACTCTTAACAATGGCTGCTGCTATTAAATGTTTATTTTTGTAAGATAATAATAAGCTAGCATGACAAAACAAATGGCAGGAAAAGGCATTCAAAACTTCTGCAAGCATATGGCTAAAAATGGTTATGGTCTCAGCATCTCATATCCCAGTTTCCTTAAAATCCACAGAATATAAAGATTCGTCACTTATTTTATCTTACCTGATGAGGAGAATATTTAGTAAGGTAACTCAAGCAATTGCAAAAAAAACGAGTAATAAACAAATACACCTGTGACAACAAAGCAAGGAAGCTGACTGTGGGACAGCAAGTATATGGACTGCTCCTTAAAAAAAAAAAAAACAAAAACCAAACCACCTTTGTTATCATTCTCAGTCTATTCCTGAGAGAGAGGAACTTCACTACATTTCTACGTAATTTTTAACAACGTTTTCAGGTTTTTAACTTATAGCATACACACTTCTTTAGAAATATAATTTATACTAAATTGGATATTGTCAGAGTAAAAAAAAATGCAGTGAATTCACACCCTTTTCTTGTGGGTCTAGATAAAGAAAAAAAGGATATCTTCAGCATTTGTTTAAAACATGACATAACTGCAAACACGTTCATATAGTAAGTAGTGCGAATGCATACCAGTAAAGAAACATAATTTTACAACAGCTCTATTTTGTCACCAGCGATTTGAGAAAGGATGCATAGGGAAATGTTTCCCTCATGTGTCCATGAGGAAACAGAATTAGATTATAAAGTCCTCACATCCAGGTTTCAAGAGAGCCACCCTCTCCCAGGATGCCAGACAACACATTACTCCTGCAAGCAAACACCTAGGAAAAAAAAAGTTTCAAAAAATGATGGGCACCCTGCCATAAAAGATACAAATAGCATTACGTATACCTAGAAAGATGTATGAGCACAGGCATATTACTTACAAAAACACACTCATAGAAGAATAGTCAAATTCCCTTAAGAAATACTGTGCATCAGTAACTAGAAATAGTATTAAACATGTATACAATATTTGAAGGAAGATGCAACAAGTAAGAGCTAATCATTCAGCTGGATATCACTCTTTTTCCTCCCTGTGAAACAATGCTAATACATACAGCAAGCAAAACTTCTTTTTATCTAGAAAAACGTATGTGGTCCTGCTAAGTCCAGATTCATCACAAAGCATCACTACTTGATATAAAAGTGCTATGTCTTACTTTGAAGAAGGCATTGGTCTGATTTGTATAAATAGAGGTGCCCCCGTTACCTTCAGACTTGGGTTAAGACAGTGACTTCCAATGTACAGCTGCCAGCCTCCATCAGGGTTTGTGGGCCACCAAGAACTCTGTCAACCCTTTGCTTCCTGAACCCTCTGCTGAGTACGTGCAGCTCTTCATGCTGGATCCCACTTGGGCTACACCCACGACTCTCTAGATCAACAGCTTCAGTAACCAGTGCAGGGAAAGTTGCACAGGGGAAAAATAATAATAAAGCAAACCTGCATGTATTGCAGAAAGTCAGATAATGTTTTGGATTCAAATCAAGGAAATAATCAGAGTCTGGGGGTGGTGATTTCACTTCTGCCTTCCAGCAGTCTACCGGCTTCTCACTTCTTGAATCTCTTTTTGAAATTAACAGCAACTTCTGACTTAAGGATAGCACTTTACAGGACTGCCATGCTCCCCAGCTACAAGAAATCTTTTCCTTCCACCAAGGCTGTGTAAAGCAATCATTTTGCAAGATTTAGTAAAGTATCATGACTCTACTGATTAAGCCACCATGCTATTTTGAACGCTGAAAGCAGTTTTGTATCTAAGGAAGTACAGAAAGAAATGACCAACATGACAACAAACCACAGCATGGAACAAAAAAATCTGCCCTGATTTTCAGCTGCTTCACAGTATTACATTACCCAAATATTCTGGTGTATATACCTACATGGTAGTTGAAATTAGAGACAGATTTGGTCCATCTGGGACTTTAAGGGCATAAAATACATTGAAAATAAGTACTGATGTTATTTTAATATAAGTAATACACTTGAGATCATGCTAACTGCAGCTATATTTGGCAGAACTATGAACTACCCCAAGAAAATCTCTTTTCTGCATTCCTCAAAGTTTTCTATGAAATCTCCTCCCCAAAGTAACAGTGTTGGTTTTGACCAGGATGAAGTTACAACAGTAACTCACACTTTCAGACATAATATCATTAAAAATCAAAGCAGCTGAATTTACCAATGTTATCTTTTTATTGATCTAAAAGAATCTGGGAATGAAAAAAATAAACTTGTGAAAAGCATGTAATCTGTAAACAGGAATAAGCACAGATCAAAAACACAAGTTCTGTGGACACTAGTATTTTTTATGGGAACCTCAAAAACACTTATTTCAACTGCAGCCCTTAGGTAATTTTAATTTCATATTTAATTTGATACTTGGATACAGTGACTCATAAGAAAGCTTTTTAATTCATCCTAACCTACAAGCACAAAAAGAAACAACCTCTCTGTCTTGGAAAAGGAAGTAGACTCACACAGCTGAAACTACACTATTCAAAAAAAAAAAAGCATTGAGTTGCTTATTGAGGGAACTGCATTAAACAGCATTGGTTATAGGACAAGCTCCTAAGGTATTTTCAGTGAGATGTGTGCCAAACATATAAGAATTATCTAAGGCATTGGCATATATGTATTTACTTCAGGCAGAGGAGACATTTTCAATGGCAATTATCTCTCTATCATCATGTTCTCTTAAAAAATTAACTTACATAGAAATATTTTGATATACTTAAAAATTCAAGTTTGTGTTTCTCCGGAGCTTGTTTTAAAATACTTAATATCAGTATTTATTCCATCTTGGATGTTTGTCAGTATTAAATATTTGAAAGTGTGTGACTTCAGATTCTTCTCATCAATTATTTGCCCCTAAGTTTCTTGTATAGAATGCATTAAAATATTTTTGAACATTCTAAAAAAAAGCCAAATTTAAAAAGGTTTGCACAATGATAGAATGAGCTCCACCTTAGTATGAAACCTCATGCTTTAAGTAACAGGAGATCCTCATTCATTAGTGCTGGAAAAGGTGCTCAGGGCAATTGGTGACTGCATATACTAGCTCTAGCATTACTTGTTTTCCATTTTCCTACTATCCTAGTACTTATCTTTTGTTTCCATTAGAAACGCATCAAAACTTTCCTTGTAACTTTCAGCTTCTTATTACATCTACCTTCTTTCCTCTTAGCATTTGCTGTTTTTATATATATAGATATATCATAAATAAATCATATATATACACGATGCATTCGTATAACTTCAAAAAGAACAGCCACTTGGCTTTGGACAAATAACAATACCAAATCAATTTTACTTGGCAGGTATAGGTTACACTGGGGTATTACTTAGACTGGGGTAAACTGGGACCACCCAAACAAATGTGCTTCCCTTTCCACCCACACTGTATGGCTGTGCACACGGACAGTGGTGCCATTTTACGCTGCTGCAGTCAAACTCTACAAGAATTTGTCTACCAGAGCCCACAGTCAAACAACACAAACCCTCATGAAATGAGCAAACTCCAAACCTCTGATATGGCAACACCACCAAACCTCCCTGTTCAGTTTCACGTCAATTTCCAGAACCTAATTTATTTGCTCATTCTGAAACATTGAGATACCCAGTGGATTTATTATATCCCAGGCCTTATGCATACAGTCCAAGAGTAAATGTACTCTCCAGGCTTCACATTTAATTGAGAAAAATGTTCATGTTGAAAGAATATATTTCAAAATTATTAATACTTATGTTGTCAGAAGTTGACTGCCAGCATTCAAGCTAGTAGGTTCCGATTTCTTATACGTTGCCAATCAGTCATTAATTACCATTTAAGACCAGTGATATCACCAGGGAAAGCATGGTTTTAAGAATGGCCACGCAGTCAACCCATGCTGTAGGACCCAGAAAGGTACAGATAGGAAATGGTTATTAGCCATCTGCACAGTATCCTCAAACGTTGCTTCAGCTGAGACAGCAATATTCAGTGAAGTCCACAGCTTCAAAGAAAAAGCATGAATACATAAGCATGCTTTCAGACTTTTAAATTGCTCCCCCATATACCTCACCCCTGCCCCCCACCACCTTTAAAAAAAAAAAAAAAGAAAAAAGTTGTCTTCCATCAATAAGTAGTTTTGGAGGCTAACAGCATGACTTTTTCTTCTGTGGCTGTATTTTATTCATTTGTATTCGACCCTTGAAACCTTTAGCACAGAAGTTCACTACCAACAAACACACTCAACTGGGAACACTTTCTTGGCTTAACTGATGTTTTCCTACATTTCTAAAAATGACTCCCTCAAAAACAACATCCTCAAGTGATATCCTCCTGAAGCCACCTGAACAGACGTAGAAGTACAGATATGTTGTTTATTTTCCTCAGCTTCTTAGATGCCAATGCCACTAGTGCGTGGTTAAAAGAATAATCATTACTAGGAATTAGTGAGAGTGATTCATGAAGCAGTGGAATTAACCATATTTTCGCATTTTATTTAGAATGGCTCTAAAGAAACTTAGATTCTGCTTTACAGAGATTTTATTCAAATTATCCCTGCATGATTTTATTTTTATGCAGTAAAGTATCAGCTTTGACTTTCAGTTTCACATGCTGTCATTACTCCAAGATTTTCAGTTTAGTTACAAATCTAAGTCCCAGCCATAATCTACAAAACTCTGAAGTGTTTAAGATGCTTTTAAACACGAAAAACTACACTTTTTTTTTTTTTTTTTTTAAGTCAAACAGCAAAAAGTACATAAAAGATTATATGCAAGTAGGATCTTGGATTTGCCACTAGAATAATCTTAGATCAAGTACTAACATTAGAACTGGAGTGATAGAGAGCACGGAAGCATATTAAGTAATTTAAATACCTAGGCCCTGAATAAACAGCTACATATACCAATAGAGAGGAAGAAAGGGTCAGAAGCTATCCCAATCTTGGTAGGTGACTTGCTGAAATAGTTCCGTTCTCCATCTTCTCAGCAGCAATGTCAGTTTAAGAAGTCCCTCCTTCCCATCTATGTTATTCATTTCTATTCCTTCCCACTGCTGTGGATCTGACTTCAAAAAACATTTTTGAAACTTGAGGATGGAGAGGAAGGAGGAAAAATGGAAAAGCATCAAGCTCGATTTGCTCTGCAATGCGATTCCTAGCACGGTCCCACAACAGTTTCCCTAGAAAACAGGCAGGATGGCATTTCTGAGCAACAAGCTTCAGTCATTCTCTACAGACACAGTATTTAGGTCTTCCATATGCACACAGCATATATATATAAACTGTGATACACTTTCCAGTGGAGAAGATGTCCCAAACACAGCAAGGGAGTTTACCAAACTGATGAACACTGATTCATAGGATGGAGAAAGTTTTATTACTAAAATGAAGCTGAAGAAGTAGGAATTACAGCCCCCACCAAAATCTGAAGTTTGTTTTCTTTCAACCTGAATTTGTTCAGCAAGATATCAGGGCTAGGACCTGCAGCCACGAGGTTATTTGTATTGGAGGACTTAACGCTCTGAAAGCGATTAATGCTACTTTTTGATTTTTCTGTTCAAGAGGCTACTCCCCAAAATAACTACTTCCTTTGTTCACTACTTACAGTAGGAAGAAAAACATTTTCAGGACAGAAAGGAAGTGTGATAGGACTATTTGAACACAAACATAGGAATCAGCTTACAGGCAACTAACTACTGCACATTCATAAGGCTTCCAGCTGCAGTCTGCAACTCCACAGGCCCTGCCATGACAGCATCTTTATTAAGGTCATTTTTATAAAATCAAACGCGAAGTCCATCTAGCCCAGTATCCTACATCAAATGGCAACTATCTGTGGATAGCACGGTAAAACTACAACGACAACTTTGGAGCAACTCCTCTACTCAAATTCTTCCTCACAATCACCTACAATTTGTGGCCTCAGAGTGGAATTGGAGGAGGATGTCTCTGCATGTGTTTGCCTGATCAGTTTCTGACCTGCTGTAAACTTTCACCTTCTGGTTTATATGTAGCCTGCATGCTGAAAACCAAGGGATGTCACATGACGTGACCCAAGGTGTTTAAAAAAATTTAAGCTAACCTCCAGGGAAAAAAAGTTTACTTACCACACCACAATGCGAGAAAAGAGCAAAGGTTGCTGTTAGCCAAGATTAACTGTAGTTACAGAAAGGCATGCTAGGAACACAGAGGTAAATGCATACTGTCTATTCCAGTCAGCTTATATACCGATTTTGCGTACAAATGAAGGTTGGAGAACAACCCCACAGACAGAAACAAAAAAGGAAAGTTTGGGGATACAGTAACTTGAAGAATTCCTGTAAAGGCACAAGCACCTCGAGCTCCCCCTGAGTACTGAGTAAGACTAATTGGTCCATAAGAGCATGGGCTTTGCTTTCCTTATTTTTCCTATTAATAATTTAAGAAGGTAGTTAGCTGCCCTAGGTAAAAGAGATTACATGTTCTTGATTACACATGACACTATCAGCATGAACACGCAAGAATACTGATAAAAAATCCCACTGTTTCATTGTTGAGACAAACTTATGCCAGAAAAGCCATTATATACAAATGCATTTAAACTACAAAAGAAAAGAAAACAGAACACCACTGTTCTCTCAATGTGGAGAACTACAGAGTTACATATTAGCAGTATATTACCAGCAGTTTTACAGTCAGCATTTCCTAGCAATACATGTAATTTATCACCTTAGCTTTCCCTAAAACTTTTTCTCCTTTACGGGTAAAGGTGGATGGAGGATGGAGACAGAAATACTGCTTGAGATTAGGACATCTGATAATAAAACACTTTCAGAATTCGATGGATGCTTCACTCAACAGACCAAATTGGCAGATGGGGAATTTGGAACGACCTACTTCACCTTCTGGAGAGGGAAAATGAGACACTATGCAACTATGGTTTATGTTAAAACTCCAAAAGAAGCTGTGCATGCAAGAAGACATTTAGAAAACAAACAACAACAAAAACAGATCTGTCAGTGTATCACATGCATACAGCCCAAAACAGCAGATGCAGCAAGGCAAGCTTTATTTCATTAAGGCTTTTTCTATGGTAACTATACTATAGCAATAAATTCTTAGATACAAGGTCTGATTGATCCCCAGGTTGAGAAAAATATCAATTGAAAGTCGTACCTTAACTAACAGCTGTTAATCATCTTCTATCAAAATTAACTTTTCTGCACTTTTAAGGCACTTAAACCAATTTCCTTATAAGTGTTGAAGCTAAAACAGAAACACCATGTGTCTGCATCTTGGAACAGATTCTTAGGGATCTTCGCAGTTCTTCCTGCTCTAGGCATTGAAGTTAGTGACAAAGCGTAAGAAGTCTGTAATTTCCTGCTTTGCAAAAACTATCTAAACTATTAAGTCACCTTCTTAACATTTAATAGGCAGGCAGGAATAGATTAACATAGCTGGATGTTAATACTGTTTCATTATCACACTGAAAATGGTACCTCAGCTATGAAGGAAAGCTTACATCAGAATTAGAGATAAACAATAACATAAACCCAAACTCCTGAAGGCATGAATAACAAAAGGCAATCCCTTCCCAAGGCCTGAACAGAGGAGAGTTAGACATTCATCCAGAAAGATGCATTTTATTCTCTCTGAAACGAATAAAAAGAACAAATACTTAAGTTTCAATACACTTGGGAAAGTTGTGTCTGACAACACATAGTACGAAGACAGAAATAGCTATTAGGGGAAGCTAAAGAAGGCTTCAGAAGGAATCCTTCCCTTGCAAAAGTGGGAAATGAAAAACCATTCTGCAGAAGTTAGCTGCATGTATTCAGTTACTCCTGACTAAGAAAAGCCCCTTCTCCCTTCTGTGTAACACATCAAATCTTTTTTACTAAGTTAATGGAAGGCAGAAATCTGTGAAACAGAGGTTATTTTCAAGTGCTGTCCTAATGCCTGAGCACATTTTTTGCAGCAGTTCCTACTCTATGGATCCTTAGATTAAAAACAAACAAACAACAACAACAAAAAAAAACAACAACCAACCAAAACAAAGCAGTTGGTTTGGACAATGCAGAAATACAGCTGTTTGTTTTAACAATTATAAGAAGGGAAATGTGTGTGACAAACAGTGTTACGTGACTTTTACACTGAACTGTTATGAATAGCATGGTATACAGCTGGCTCAATTTGAAGTACATAATAGTAAAGTTAATACAGAGGATCGGCACAGAAATGAGTTTTGCTATACCATATGATCTGTAGTATTCACTAGAAGATTTGCTTAAATAATAAAAAGCTTACTATGACAGACACATTAAGAACACAACAGGAAACATTAACTCGGAGATCAGTACTTTGTTTTCTTGCACCACAGTTCATGGTGAACTTTTCTTGCAGCAAGCCTTTGGTCCCCTTGTATTAAAGCAAGTATTATCTACAATTGTATAAGCAAGTGTTATCTACAGTTTGTCTCAAGAGACTTCTACAGCAGTTTTTTTTTTTTTGTTTTTTTTGTTTTTTTTTTTTAAAGCTCATCTAGGAGAAAGAAATTCAGACCTATTTGGTCAGGGGGGAGAGGAGTTATTTTACTGTTCACAAAATGCAAATATTTATCTTATAAAGTTATCATCTTTACAAAAGAAACCTTGTGTCATTTGCATATAATGAATCTAGTTTGAAGAGGTAAATGAAAATATTACCTAATCCAGGAGTGTGAGTTATTAAGTAGCAAGTGGCAGCAGACTATTCCACTTGCTAACTACCACCATCAGGTACACAAGGCATTGCACACAGAGCAAATTACCTACAGTGATCCACAGAGCAGCGTACTGTTTTCTCTTCTATAAGCAAAACCCATAAGCAAAAAAAAAAAAAAGGTATTCACATCTATGTAACATCAACTTAAAAGCAACTTTCTCTGCGATGTAAAAGCTAGCCAATGTGTGAAAAAGTCGCTAACAAAAAATGACAATTACATGTTAAGCTAGTTAGCTTAATTCAGTAAACTAAAAGAAAACCTCCAGATAACCATCTGTAGTTTTTCTTCCTTATGAAGGACAGTAGGATTCGAATGTATGAGAGCAAAAATTTAAAAATTTTCTAGATCTAACTCACCACAATGCGCAAATGCCACTAGTGTTTGGGGTGGTAAGGAGCAGCTGTCTTGTCTGCATCTTTTTCTAGCTTTGTATATTCAGCAATAAACATAGTTAAAAGCGAAGATGATGTTCCACTGTATATCCCTTCATTGATTCAAAAAATTGTTATCATGAAGCAAGGCTTCTAGTATAAAACATACTGACCACTTGCAATCAGACCAAAAGACATTAGAGCTATGCTGGTGTTAATGGTAGCCCCAGAAATCAATTAAGCAATTCTATCTAAACGAGCAAACAATTAAAACTGAATCTGGAAAGAAAACACAGCAAGTTGTCTTCACATTTCTTAAGTTCCTTATAACTGTCACTTGTTCCATAGGGACGCATACCCAAGCTTGCTGGTAAACTTGTTCAGTAACAAGCAATAAAATAGGTTGAGATAGGAGACTGAAGCCCTCTTTTTCCAGGGAGTTCTCTTATAAAAAGTCCAAAAGCCTGATAATTTGCAGATTTTGACATTTCAGTTTTGGACGTTGCAAGAACAGAGCTCCTTATCTACTTCAAAACATAAAATTTACTAAGTGAGATACTCTTCTTGTACTACGGTTTTAGCAGGAATTTCTGAAACTAACACATGCATTCCTGCAGCAGATTTTTATTTCCATTTATTAACAGTTTCTCATGAAAAATTCTCTAGTAATTTTGAATACCATGATGTCCTAAAGCCAGAAAGAGTAAGTGCACCTGTGCTTCCAAGTGTCTTACTCTGGTTCCCAGAACGTCTCTAGTTAATTTTAACTTAACGGTCTAAGGGACATTAAACTAATAACAGCTGAATCTTTTATGTCTTTTAGAAGTCACGTTATCATTTCTTCCTGCAGTAACAAATTCTGGCACATTAATGTGCATTCAAAAAAGCCTTACCAGTTTTTGAATTGCTGAATGAAGCCACATAGTTTCTCTTCAAAAACAGGAGTTTAATGAAAAGCATCTCAAAAAAGTCATATATTCGGAGATGAGGAGAATTTTGGCATTATGCTTGGAAGATCATTAATCACTTCCAACTTCAACTTTTCAACAAAAAAATGAAAAGGAAATATGACAGTTACTTTGAAAAAAGCCTAGCTACTGGGAAAATGAGACTACAATGAATGAAAATCCAACTCTATATGAGAAAAATTAAACAAGGAGCACAAACTCACAGCAGTTCCATCTATTAAGGTGTGATATGAAAGCAAAACATTTTCATCAGTTGCTACTTGCTGTAAAAGAGAAAACTCTATACATCTCCTCCATTACTAAGGTGACAATTTACTGTTACATACATTATTTTCACTACATTTAACTCACTGTCCCCTTAAGTCAACAACTTATTTTTAACAATCAGTGGCAAACAGCCATAGCTGTTTTACTTTAGTGAAATGAAAATGAAGAACTGATTATCTGCAAGAAGACACACTCTTATTTGGAAAGATCAGGTTTTCATACCTGTCTTATAAGCCTTCCTCCAAAAATTTCATAGATATTTTATTCAGGAATAGCCGTAAGTAAAACACCTCACTAAATTGCTTGCTGTCCACCCTTTGACAATCTGTGAGGATTTAAAAATGGAACCCATATTGAGATCAGCATTACCCCAAAGAAGGATTTTATTTTAAGCAATGCATTAAAAGATAAGAAACAGGCAAGAAAGTCTCTCTTACACAACACCTCCAACACAGACATTTCAACAACACAGAAGACTACTGAAGTGGCTACTTATTAAATTGCCTTTAACAAATACCAACTAAAACCTGAAACTAATTTCTGTGCATCAGCACTGAAAGGAAACAAAACACAGATGAAAAAAGTGTTGTAGCTACCGATATCCAAACAGTACTGAACTAGACTATAACATAGCTTCGCCATATTAATGTAGGGAACTGGAACTTAGAAAAAGAACAAAGCTAATGATGATTATTCCTCTCATTCAAATCGTGTATTAAAATTAGATCTGCTAACTTTAACTGAAAGACAAATGCATATCCTAAGGATGGACCACCGCCATAAAAGAGCCCTAAGGTCACTTGTCTTAACAACTTTCTAACCTTTTGTACATGATTATATAACCAGAATGAACCAGCACCGATACGCACAATATTCCACCCTACCTTTAAATAAGGTATCCGTCCTGTTGAATTAAATTGAGAGCCTAATATATGGTGAAACTTTATGGAAGACCTGCAACCCATGCTTCCCACTACCCCTTCTTTCACAGGTAGAAGAAGCCGAGTACCCATTACCAGAACAAGTACTTAGCACACACCTTCAAGAAAGCTGGACAGTGTTTCATGACTACTGTAGTTTGTACATTCACAGAAGTGGCACTCGAGGCTTTTGTAGCTCATTTCATTCTCTGTAAAGTACAGCTAGAGTTGTTCTGACTTCCCCAAAATTTCCTTGTTCAACGCAATCTCACCTGAACAGACAGCCTTCTAATGCCTTCAGTTAACAATACACCTGATTTTTACCAAATTTACCATTACCAAAAATATTTTTAAAATACTTATATAGGGTATGAGAAAGGTCAGGAAAAAGTCTTCTGAAACTGAGAATATAATTTAATTATAGTAATATTATCAACACCTGAAATAATTTCTTAAATGAAACGTTAGTTTCCACCTTGTCATGTGAACATTCTAGATTCTTTCATGTTACCGAACTCCTACAAAACACGCTAGGCAAGGAGCTGCCAAACTCTGATGTGTACAACCAGTGGTGTTCATTATATTTCAAAAAGGCACAGGGTTTGAGAAAGAAGTACACTCCACTGGTAACAGTAACAATCATGGCAAAACCACTTATGAGCTCTTATAGCAACATAACACCCACAAAAATGTGGGAAAATAGAAGCACACCAGCTCTACAAAGGGGAAAATATCCCCCTCGTTTCTGAGGAAACCTCCTTCACTCAGAAGAAACCAATACCAACAACTGAATCTGAATGTTCTCCTAGAGGTGCCACTAAGACAGCTTTTACTCATCAGCTGTGCTGCAATGTATGAAAGGATAAAGAAGCAACAAATTAAACAGATGATTACCAAGCAGTCTGGCAAACTTGGCAGCTGTACTGGTTTATAGCCCCATTTCTGACCACCCTGCTGTGTTAGGACTCTTCTGATTGGACTTTCAACCTTAGAGTTAAAAACAGCTCATCTTGATATGACACAGTAATTTGTGCACGGCTCTTATTAAAAATTCATACCCCGATTTCACTTTTCCTACTTTGCTACAGAATGTAAGTTTTACCATGAAAGAAAAAGTGCAAAGAATCCATACCTTAGAACTCTGGAGGTTTACTGTATTAGGTTAATGGCATTCCCACGTATTAAGCAAGTACAAGAGGAATGTTGTCAAATCAATGCATAAATAGAAAGCATAGAAGTTTAACTACTGTCACTGAAACATTTGAAATATGTTGGTTTTAAAGTCACTGAAAAGCATGCTATTCTGGTGTAGATGTAAAAAAAGCATTTGCTTTAACACAGAGGTAAGTTCCTTATTAAGTTTTAGCAAAATATTCAAAGCTAAAACAAACATTTGTGATGACTTAAGATGGCTTAGACTCTTTTTACTTCTGACCATGAGGACTTATATCACAATAACAGTCTCTCAGAAATGGGACAATAACTTAACTGAGAAAGCAGCAGTCTCATTTCTTTGAATAGGTGCATTAAGCGCTTTTCAAACCACTACAAAAATACACCACATATATAAGAAAGCAAAAATAAAAGCTAGTTTCCAGGAAATACTGATGGAACCTTAGCTGGGGAAGTGAGTCTGTGCATGAAACAAATCATGCCCTTGTGCCATGCTAATGGACTGTTTATGGAAATACTTTTCGGAACAGCTTAATCTTAGACCAGGTACTAGAACTGGCCTGGCTGTGAACTAGTCACTGAAGACCAGCATCCCTCACTGGATTAATTGCTACACTAAACTTACGGGCAATGGGCTGCAGAATCCATGACTACGGTCACTGCACCCCTCAAGTCCACTTGGATGTCAGAAGATGCAGCCTTTGAAATACAATTGGGCTGATTTCAGTCCAGATCATGCAGGAAAAATGAAGGATGTAACGTCAAACAATTCTATCCTGGAAAACCAAAGACATTGGCACAGTTGGTTTAAGTTACACTTCTAACAACAAATACTATGTGAACATTCAAATAAAGGACTCAAGCTGCATCTCTTTGACCTTTCCTGTCCACAGTGGTGAACGTGTTCTAAAGAGAGCCTTTCCACTTACTTGCGTAGCATGTCTGGGTTAAGCGTTAGCCAGAGAGCCACTCATCTACACAAAACCAGAAAAACTGCTGCACGGTTACAGAATAGCACTGTTCTCACAACTTCTACCAACTGCTCATTCACAACTTCTGAAATACTAACGTAGTTAAACTGAAAGAGTTAAACATTTTTACTCATGTAATTATAGATTATTTTAACAACTGCACAGAAGTATACAGTAACCCAACAAATCCTTATCAAAAATTGCCATAGTAAGAACTAGCTATACTGACCATTTCCCTCACGAGAGCCAGCTTTTTCCACTCCCAGTAATAAAAACATGCCATTTATTTGAACATGGAAAGGGAGTTAACAGTGCTAGACCCAGATTGCATCATTTCCCACTTCCTTTTAGGTATCAAAATGCAAACCTCACCACAATAAGGCTCAGAAATCCAATGAAGCAGACGCTGGACCTTCAGGAGGGAAAGCATGATGTTGCTTCTTGCAAGCGAGCTTACAAGTAAAAAAGAACAAGTTCCATGTAATTGCTTTATTTTCTGAAACTGATTGTAAAGAAACATGAAGAAAGATTGGATAGACTGATTATTACTGACAAATGCTAAAAACCTTGGCTAATAATCCTAACTACAATGAGAAATTCAACTGTAATTATGCTTACCCACTTGATATTTGTGGTTTCAAGCAAGAAAAACTAGTTTTAAGCATTTCTTTAGGGCAAGATCCATAGGCCTGCTTTGTGCCTCCACCAAACCATAAATTTGTCATCACGTTGGCTGCACAAGAAAGCATTTTGAAATCTAGAGGCAATGGTATCTTCTCCCCACAAGATTTACTGGAATTATTTAGGTTAAAAAAAAAAAAAAAAAAAGCATGTCACGCTTAAGGTACCAGCTCCTATATCACAAGCTATATACTCCCCACAGAGGGGAGACAAAGCACAGCTGGTCCCACTAGTATAACCTGTACAGCTCTTTTGCATAGATGGTTTCACAGATCTTAAAACGCAGCAGTTGCATAAATCGGGTCTTCATCTATTCTTGGCTTTGTTCCAAGCCAATTTACCTACTTACCAGTTGTGCAAATCAGGGAGATGTGTAGACATTTCAGCTTTAAGATCAGAGAAACTTGATTTGAGCTTTGTACAAATGGTAATAGAAGAATTAATTTGTACAGTGGTCTTTCCCTTATAAACTTGTATTGGAACAGAGTAGAATAATTTCCCATTAAGCAAAAAAAAAAAAAAAAAAGTAAATGAGTATTTTTTCAAAAACTGTAGGGCCTCTAACGCACAGCTATTTATAGTTTCACTGTTGTATCTTTTGAATCAGGGTTTTAAGTGTGGCAGAAACATAATTTTAAAGTTCTCAAATCGGCATATATCAAAACACTATCAGCACGATCTAGCAGAAGCAGCCTTACAGTAATAAATGCACCTAAATTTAAACACATTTGGTTGTAGAGATTCTGTTAAAGCATGGGGTCCTGCACTTTTTAACACATGCTGCGCTATGTGTTAGATCTTACACCCTTCATTCCACCAAGCTCTGCATGTGCTTTCCTCCCAAGTTTTCTTATTTCAGTCACCCTTTGAAATCTCTCCCAGCTTCTTTGCCGTATATGCATGTGTCTCTGCGTGTACTCCCATCTCCCTCTCTGAAATTCAGTGGATTGGTGTTCTCTCTCTCTCTCTCTAAGCCTTCGCTTGATCTTCTCTAGCTCCCTTCCTCCACTTTCAGCTCCTCTCAGGACAACTGCTTCTCCTACTGCACCCTCTCCAACTAAATGCCTTCCAGTCCTCCAGCTTACTCATTTATCTACTTATTCTCTGTCTTTCAATTACCGGCTTCTCTTTTTCCAGACCCAGCCCCATGTTTTCTTCATGTTGGTATCCCGTCATCTAACGTGTTACCTCTTCTACTTCCTTTCATCTTCTTCCAGGTACACTTCTGTCCTCAAGCCTTTGGTTCCCTACTCTTGACAGCTGTTTTCTTGTCTGAATCACAAATTCAGTGCTTAAAGTTCTTCCATGAAAGCCCAGTCTATACGCAACAGTCACCTGAAGCATCACAGAAAGTCTGTCTTTTTCTGATAAGCACCCGTATCTTGTAAGGCCCATACCAAGCTTTTACACAGCTGAGGGCTACAAGATGCACAGCACTTACTGTGAGCACAGCAGTCTTTGTGCTAGCATAACCCCGCTGCCAGTAGCTTTGTGGGGCTGATGAGCGGAGAAGATTCATCCAGAACACTGCAAGAGTCACATGCCACTCCAAGGTGAACAGAGTGGTAATTTGGTTCTGATTTCCCTCTGAGTTGGGATCAGGCTTTGAATGAAACACAGATTAGCAAAGGCTCACTTACTTAGTGATACACATTGCTTTATCTCAGCCTGAGGCACCAACACCACAAATAGAAATACATGAAAATGGACACTTGCTTACAAAGAACAACAAGCTTATAAGGCACCACAATTGCATTGAGGCTTTACTAGAGATTCAATCACAAGATTAAAACCTGTGTTTTCCCCTAGGTCCCGCTATTTATGGTTATTTAGCTCTCAGTTGTTTCTACATTTGTGAGTAAAGGTAATGGAACTACTTATGAGTACAGACAAGTTGCAGCCTGGAAAGAAACTCGTTTTTTAAAATCGTTTGTTAAATCAAAAAAAGTCAAAGACAATTTGATGAAGTCCCTATGGAACTTAGTCTACATGGTAAAAGCTGACAGATTTCCTACTGGTTCCTCTTAGCAGTCCACATTGTGGGCTGAAAGGAAGCCAAAAACCTAAACTCTCTGGCTGCACTCTTCCTGGCAGACTAGATTCCCAGGGTCTTCAAGTGGCCTGCCCTGGCACTGAATAGCTATTCCCTTTTGCAGTACATTTTAAAATATAGGAATGCAATTCATACGTAGTTGATTTCAAAATACTGAAACCATTGTCCTTCTCCAACTGGCTTCATCGGGCACCCCCACTGCTGGTAGCAGAACTAAAATACTGCCACACACGCGTGATGCTGAGCAAGTCATAACAAGCAAACATTTCAGCATACTAATTTTCTGCAGAGGTATTGAGGGGAATTATACGCTTCAGCATATTTTCTGGGACAAGATGGCTTACCATTGTACCTGAACATGCAGGAACACATGCTCAAGAGACTGAAGAAACATTAGTGCTGTTTCTCTTACAGTACGTACACAACAACTTTCTAAAGAGCTCGTCTATAGTTCAAAATTTTCCAATGTAAGTTACCAATTATACTTGGCAACTTCAAGACCAAATATAATTATACTCTAAATGAGTTCAGGAAGATGAACATTAAACAATTTAATTAGTTTACCATCTAAAATGGGGAAGAGTTTTGGGAAAAGTCAGTACCTTTCTGAGAAATGCTAGAGTCTTCCTAAAGGCTTGCGATGTTATGAGTAAAATTGCATCATATACAGTATCTCAGGAACAGTCAGGGAAAGGTACCACCACCAACAGTTGATGGTACAGAAAGTACTCGAATGAGATGGCATCAAGACCTTTCTCATGGACATCTCATCGGGCAGCTTTCAGCTCAAAGCCTTCCAATATTTGTTTCCCCTTCAGAAGGCGACATCTAGCTTCAACTGTAGAGGTGAAACACGATTCATAGGATATGTTAGGAGTGCAGTCTGCAAGCGCTGATTTCATTTTTATCTCTAATAAAAAAAAAGCTTGATCTGAGAAATTCTTTTGGGCTGAAATAGCGTGTGAAGTAATGCGTATCTCAGGTACAAGGAAGCAGTTTCTGTTTGTTTATTCTACTGATCTGCTGCTTTTGAACCCTTCCTCCATGATTTCCATTTCCAGGAAAGTCACTTGACCCACCTGCCTTTGAAATACATGAGAAAGGAAAAAGCTTTATTTCTGTTATGAACTGAATCCTTCATTACCAACAATAAAGCTGAAATTACTGACAACACAGACACTTTTGAACGGACCCGAAGTCCTTTGGCTTCTGAAAAGGCAGCCAGATGATGGTGTTTCTAAGCAGGGGTAGAAGAGAGCGCTTCCTTAATGCCTGCTGATCCTCTCTTACTGGACCTGCTGTTCCCCCATCACTTTACAGAGCTCTGGTAGGGTCAGAGACAACAGAAAGGCAAGCTGACCTCCAACAGAAAGCAAAAGCAATGGCCAGGCACTACTCCAGTTCTAAATTGCCCTGTTTCGCCTGAACTAAACACTCTGCCAGTCCTTAATATTTCTTCTCCTTCAGCTTGCTGAAGATATCAGCGTATGTCAGTTTATAATACTTAATGCATCCCTACATGAAAGCACCTTCCAACTTTTAACAGATGGAAGGCTTTTTAGCTTAATCCGAAATGTTTCATTACTCAGTCCCTTCATGGGGATTGTCTGCCTGCCTTCCACAAAGGAGGCAGTTTCAGTGTCAGTCTGCGTAACAGTTTTCACAGGGAGAGAAACCATAAAACAGTCACCCAACCTTTTCCGAATCGGTTTGGCACGACGCATTCCCACAATGACAGCCCTGGAGATTATCTGCGCTGGTCTCTGCCTGAGATCCGCGTGGCCTACGGAGGGCCATACTGTGCTCTCCTACAGAAGGCGGGGAGGGAGATCCTTCCCCTCCCTCTTCCCGTAATGCTGATTTTAAACAAACAGCGAGCAACCTGCATTGCTCCACCACCTCTTCCCTTGCTATTCCTCCCTAGCACCTCTGGGAGGAATAAGAAACACACAGCTCTGACTCAGAACAAGTTTTTGCCAGGCCACCAAATGGGAACTGAGTTAACTTCAGGAAGACGTCTGAGGGCGCGAACGGGCCCACGTGGAGCAGGAGGTACCGGTGCAGGAGATTCCTGCCCTGCCCTTGGAGGCTGGAAGGAAAAGACAGCTCTGCCTGCCCAGCAGCCTGGGGCCACAGTTGCAGGGTAGGCATGGAAGAGTGGCTGCACTTTCCTCTGCAGCATGGACGAACTACTTTCCATAGCTTGTGAAGGAAACCCTTGCAGAAAGCACACCGCCCCTGCCCTCCCGACCGGCTGGGGCATCTGATGTGCCTGCAGAGCACAGGAAGCCTACTGTGCTGAAACGGTGATTACAAATAAATGCAGAACTTACAGCTTAAAAACAAAACCAACAACACAGCAAACAAAACAAAAAACCCATACAACAAAGTAATGTCTGTTCTGTATTTACGGAAGTGCTCATTTGCTGGAAATACAAGATGTTATTGAAATAACTTTTTGAAAACAAACTTCTGCATATTGATATTTACATTGGAGTTTTAAGAGGAACTCCATCCAGCCCCTCTGTTTAAAACCCAGCTGTTCACATTTCCATTTCGGGTTTGAAATTCCTCAGAATGAACTTTACACAACTCCACGAACCATCACATATGTTTTACTTTATGAACAAATCAGCAAAATTAATAAGCACTATGGATCCTTAATGTGGCAGATACTTCCCTTTTTTTTTTTTTTTTTAAAGAACATACTAGCACTATTTCAGTGAGTTTCTGTACTAATCACAACTTCAATATTTTCGCAGATTAAGCAAACAAGTCTTTAGTCATAGGCTAGGCATCTGTACTGATATTTACTTTAGTGGAGAAAAAAAACAAACATTTCAGATGCATTTTAATGGAACATTTATCATTAGATAAGTAATCAGGATTGTAAAGTTAACCTACAACAAGAGGAAAAAATTGGAAGGAATATTAGTATGAGGAAAAAATTGGAAGGAATATTAGTATCATACCAAACAACTCAGCAGTCTACAAACATGACAAAATTAAAAAAAAAAAAAAAATAGTGCAAGACATTGATAGACTGAAAGAACCGTCCCTGACTACAAATGAGTTTTCAAAGAACACATTTAGCAACCAGAAATTAAAGGACTCTGTCATGATTCAAAACAATTAGAATATTGTCTTAACCATGACAATAAACAAACACTTGCCTGCTAGAGTGTATTAATCTGACAAGGTCAGTAAACTCTACATGAACTGCAAATGGGAGGTCATTGCAAGATTCATCATACAACTCAGATACTTGCATTTCATGTGCCTCTTCAAATACAGGTAAATGTTACCCGTAGGTAGTCGGGAGACCTGATTACCTACTAACCTTTGAAGCTGCCTATTTACAGAATTACTAAAAACAAGTCTGCAGACATTTACTGGTAGTAGCAGGGGAGGTAACACTGAATTTGTTTAGAAAATAAATTTGTTTCTCAAATTAGTATTTTCACACATTAGATTTTTTTTCTTCAACAGTATCCGAGAGGAACAATTCTGAAGATACAAGCATAGTGGTCACTAGGATATACAGAAAAGCCCTCAGGATGTAAGAGTGTTATTTGACAGAAATAACTAGTGAAATGCAATACGTGTTTGTGGGTTAAAACAAGGAGTATTAGTTGCACACCTCTGAGGGTTAACTAACAGCTCACTAAGTGACCTGATCATCACTGCTGACAACTGAGCAAAAGCTCATTTCTGTTTGCTCAAAAGCAAGATGACAGGATGCTCTGAAAAAGAAAAAGAGCACAGAAAACAAGACATCAGATGTGGTTAGATGTCAGTGTGGACTAGCAGACACAATCCATTTCTCCAGTGTTTCACTCCCATCTTCCACAGTGACCCTGGATAAAGTGGTTAATTATCAACAGCAATGTGTCAGCAATAAATGATATGCAATGTATCGATGAGAACCACTATGGAAGGACGTAAGTCCCCTGGTGTAATAAGTACATTAGTGGCTATTCCATTACAACCCAGAATATTAGGACAAGGGAGATGAGAACATGCAGGACTATGTAAGATTTCCATCAATGACACAAATAATTTACACTTAAGGGATACAAAAGAAATATACTGAGAAAGTGTGAAACTGAGGTTGTGACTTCAATTCCCATCTCATCTCATAGCAGAGAAACAGGAATACTCAATGACATTCTAACATTACAGAAAAAGAAGCAGAACTCTTTTTGCAAACACCTTCAAGTCCATCGCCATTGGACACAAAGCACTATCAAAAAATTAGGAAGTATTTCTGAGCAAAATTAAGGGGGGGAGTGAGGGATCATTACTATTGTATTAATACATTTCAAAAGCCATGTCAGTCTCCAGGCAGAAGGTAAACAATTCCCAATTTCAGATGATTTTTAAGCATCAAGTCAAGAGAGCTGTTCCCCCCCCCCCCCGACAATTTTCAGTCAAGATCTGACAAAAATCAATCTTCAAAAAAATCCCTGAACCACAAACAAAAAACTCCATGCAAACAATCCCTCCCACATCCCCTCAAAAAAAAACACAAAAAAAGAACACCCCCCCCCTCATTTATATTACAGGGTAAAAAGAAAAAATCAAGAAGATTCACCACTGAGCAGGATTCTCAAGTTCTGCATGGTGGTCAAGCAGGAACTAGTAAGCTTTTTGGAGGCAGCATGGTAAAGATAAAAAGGGAGGGAAGCAACAGAAAGCCACATACCATTTAACAAGATTCGCCTAGTCACCCAGAGACAAGTAACGAAGCCCTCCTCTTACAGGGTTTCTGTCCACTTTGTCTCAAGCAAAAGAATGAGCTGTAATTCTAGAGTTTTAAGTGAGAGCAGAGCAGATAGACAGTAAAACAAGACGACCCTGGGGTTTTCACTGAGCTCTCCGAGAACACCGAGACTAGCATTAGAAACTCCAGAGCTCACGACAGATCCGTTCTCTTATCACAGCCACTGCTAAGAACTACCTCTGAAAGCTTGTTTGAAGAACAATTACGTGGCAGCGCATAATTTCTATTTTAAGCAAACTGGAGCCAAGTTTCGCGAATACTGGAAGCCAGCAAAAGCCAACAGCGGCATTCCCACAGTCACCCCACCCCTAGCTGCTTGCTTCCACTCCCACCTCATCCTCTCACGCACCAGGATAAACTCTTGCACAGCTGCACCATTACCTTTACTCTGACTTCAAACAATAACAAACGCATCAGCGCTCCAGAAGATCTTCTGAGGTTCAAATCTATCTACAGAAGGACAAACTGATCATCAAAGATGTGTTGTAATTGACAGAACATCTCGCAGCTTTGGGAAAGGCCTGGTTCCGCATGTCTGCCCCCAGGTATCCATTTCAGTAACAGCACCTAGACTTCCCTCAGTGACAGTGAAGACTGGATCTTTAGTATCACTAAATCCAACCAGACAGAAAGCTCCAGATTAGTTAGTTACAATCTATTTACTTTGCATAGGAACAAAGAAACTGCCATAGCAGATCAAGCCATTTAAGCAGAACCCTACCACTTGCAATAACTAAGAGTGATAAAAATCAGACATGGGAGAGGGTGACCCTCTTCCAAAAATACTTTCGAGCCACAGAGCACTGAAGAGGTAGGAAGTGGAATTTCTCTCACAGGAGGATTCAGCTTAAATTGGAAGCAGAAAATGTGGTGGCTTATTTAAGCAGCCAGTGAAAAATATCAAGAGTTATGAAAAGCAATAAAACACGCGATTATATTTTACATTAGCTGAAAATAGCTACAGTAAATAGGCTATATATTTTACAATAAGTACGATCTGACAACGGGAGCCAAGACAAGTATCATTTCAGTGGAAAGAAAAAGAAAAATCAAACCTTCACTAGGCTGTGCTCTGACGGAACTTGCTCACCCTGTTCCCACCTCGCTGCCCAAACCAGTGCTCTGTTAATGCATTCGTGCACTCCTTTAAAGGTGCTACAATTTGTAACCAAACCCCAGACGAGCAAGCTTTTACCAGTACTCCTGTACTTGTTGTCGAAACTTTGCTTTCACTGTGTTCTTACTGTCTCTAGCAGGCGTCAAACAGGAATTGCAGATAATACAGCATAAATATCTACACAGGTTTTCTTGCAGCTGAACCCACAAGCTTGCTGTATCTAGCACATACATTCTGAAATTGGAACACTAAATTTTCATGCAAGTCACACAGTGCATGGTTACTGTATAAAGAGAAGACAAATCACAGCATTTCCTGCTTTTTGTTTCTATAAAAATGAGGTTATGGCAGCATAACCAACACTGCACCCAGGAATGCAGTAAGTTACCTACACCAATTTTAGACAAAAATAAACATCACTTGAACTGTCTGAACATTTTAAAAGAACATCGTTAAGATCACACAGGAGGAGGTGCATTTTGCCTTCATGGATTTCCCCCCAAATCAGAAGTTACAGCTTAAGTTACAAGAAATCTTAGTACAGTTACCACTGAACTCATTGTTAGGACCTATTTATATAAATCAAATCATTACACTGCCATGGAATAAAAGGTTCTAATGTTTTACGTGGAAGCTGCATTTCCTAGTAAAATAACTCCCTTCTCCTCCTACAGTGGTATAAAGAGATAGCTTACAATGTCACAGCTTTTAGTGAAAATGTGATCTGCTCTTGTGACAAACAGAGCGCTTGAGAGACTGAAGAAAAAGGGTAATATTTACATTTATGACTTAACAGCAGAGTCAGTTTCCCTTTTCAGCTTCATTCTAAGGCTCATGCAGGTCTTCCCGCACAAACAGAAAATCTATTTAGAAAGTAAGTGACTGTAATACCAAAAAGACTGACAAGGGGACTTTGGAGCAAGTACAGCATCTTTTAACGAGCAGTAGATCCTTATGGGAGAGGATAACTGCTCTATTTAAAACCAGAACAGAAAACCTCCACACATTATTTTGATCACGTCCTTCAGCTTGCCTCTTAATAAGTGTCTGGGTAACAACTGCATGTACTGACTTATTTAACGTGTAATATGCTAACTGCATACTCACATAACTCACAAACAAATAACCCCCTCCTTTGGCTAGAACAAGTTAATGAAATCACAACAAGGGCAGAGACGTTTTAAATTCTTGATATAGCCTGACAAAGTAGTACTTATCTAACATCTGTTTACTAGTAACAGGACATACAGAATTACTGAGATATTCCTTAAATCCTTGTGTAGAGTATTTCTGAAGGACACTTACAATTAACGCTGCCATGTATTTTCAACCATACTCATGATAAATTCAAAATAGGCCATCTCTGAAGAGACATATAAATAAATAAGAGACAAGCAGTTGCCATTTACCATCTTCTGTGATTTGTGAACATTCCTAGTCAAACGTGAGAGAGCATTTGGGTGGGGGAGAAGGGTTATAACTTGCATGCACACTCAAAACACTAACTTGTCCAAATGTAGGTACTTTAAAGTAAGCAAAATTGTCCATGCGAAAGGAAAAATTCCACAGCTGCTCTGTCATTGCTGCCCTGGGACTGACTAGCAAGGATGGAGTCAATATTCCTGCACTGATGTGACATACATTGACCTTCCCGAATCTCTAATATTCAGCCTAACTCCCTCTTAATATTGCCATAAAACAACAATTTGTATTACAAGATACAGTTCATTATACCTTCATGACTTGACAGAGGAAAAGATGGTGCTAAAGAGTCAGAATTAAGTTACTTGCTAAAATCCATACGTGATTTTTTACCTTCCTGAAACACTTCAGATTTCCACTAATCTTTCTATAACTGCAGAGGGACTTCTTATCTGCTAGGACCCCACCACATCAAGTATTTTCTCACTGCCCTAGGCGCTGACCAAAATTCATCCGAGTAGCTCAGAATTCATACAAACAAGACGTTGGTCTAGAAGACAGCTCTTACTACAGCTTTTCCCACGCAAGTTAACCTTTAAAATATATCCTTAAGGTTTAACCGGCATAAGACACAGCCATAAAGAACACACACCATCTGTTAAACCGGGGAGCGCACTTCTTACGAGGTTTGAATAACGAGCCAAGCAGTAAGGCCTCTCATTAGAACAGGTCTCTTGATGCTCACCCTGAGTCCTTAAGCCACCCAGCGCCTTAGGAGGCACCCGTAAGGAACCACCAGCCCCACACCATCGGCCTCACACCCTCACCGAGCTGGCGAGGGCACATGGCAGGCACCTCAGGGCTCGGGGCTGGTGGCGACCAGCAGGTGAAGGCAACAGCATGAAGGCAGTGCCCAGGCTGCGCTGCAAAGCCGCTTCGCTAATTACCGCTTCGCTAATTATCGCTTCGCTGTTACCACGTCGTTTCGCTCCGAAATAAGCGCGGACGGGGCAGTGCGGTGGGATTTCCCCTCTCTATGGCTAAGCCTCAAGGAAAAAAAAAAAAAACAAACAACAAAATGAGTCCGGCAGTATCGCGAGGCCGCGAACCGGCCTCAAGACCTTCCAGAAGTCCCTTTAAAAAAAAAAAAAAAAGGAATAAAAAAGGAAAAAAAAAAAAAAAAAAAAAAAGGGGGGGGAAAGGAGCAGCAGCGCTGCGCAGCCAGCTGCCGGGCAAGCCGCGGGGCACCGGGCGCTGACAGCTGCGGGGGCACTGCCTCACAGCCTCCCTCCTCGCAGCCTCCTCTTCCTCGCAGCCTTCCTCGCAGCCTGCCTCCTCTCCCTCCCAACCCTCCCGCCCCGCACCTCCGCGTCCCACAGCCTCTCCCCCCCCCTCCCCACACACACACAGCCCCCCCTGTCCCCGCTGCCGTCCCCGTCCCGCCGCCGCTGTCACCTCACCTCGCGGCGAGGGGAGGCTCCATCGCCGCCCTCCTCCTCCTCCTCTCGGCGGCCGGCGGCTCGCTGGGCTCGCTGGGCTCGGCGCAGCGGCTGGGGGAGGCGGCCGGGCTGGCGGGGCCGGAGCGCGGCCCGGGCAGGTAGTGCAGCAGCAGCGCCTCGGGGGGCTCCGGCGAGGAGGAGGAGGGCGAGGAGGAGGAAGAGGAGGAGGAGGAGGGCGAGGAGGAGGAGGCGGCGGGGAAGAGGGGCGCCTCGGGCAGCCGGTCGAGCTCCACGCTCCGCACTTTGCGCAGCTGCTTCCGCCGCCAGTCGGAGCGCTGCTCCCGGCCGCCGCCCGCCTCACGCAGGGGCCCGCCGCTGGTGCTGGTGCTGCTGCTGCTGCTGGCGGCCGCGCTCCCCCCCGCTGCCCCGCCGCCCTTCGGGCTCCCGCAGGAGGAGGAGGAGGAGGAGGAGGAGGAGGCGGCGGCGGCGGCCGCTTCGGCGGACAGTCCCGACGGCGAGGCGCGAGTGCCCGCCGCCGCCGCCATTTTCTCTGGCGGGTCACATCGGGCTCACGGGGAGCGGGACGGGGCGGGGGGGGGGAAGGGGGGGGGCAACGCTCCCCTCACGCTGCGCAAACGGCGCTGTCTGCGCAAACGGCGTAGCGGGGAGCGGGCGCCGATTGGCCCCCAGGGGGCGGGGCGGCCGGCGGTAGGTGTGGGGTGGGGTGGGGTGGGGGGCGGGGCCTCGCGTGGCTCCGCCCCGCCCGCCCCCGCGCAGGTGTGGGCCGTTGGCGGGGCGTGCCCCGTGAGGGGAGGTGGGGGGGAGGGGCGGGTACCTGCTGCTGGCCATGAGCCCTCATGGGCTGCTGCCTTTCCCCGCAGCCACAGACAGGGTGGTTGTGCCCTCAGCACCACTTGAACCACGCTTCTTTAGAGTATCTCACGCATACTGCGCAGAATTTGCTGTGTGTCCCCCCACTACAGCTGGGACGAGACGTTGCTCCTAACAGAAGCACAATCTGCCTTAGCGTACACGGTCAGATGCTGACCCAAACATAGCGTCCTCTCTGGAGGTTGCCACAAGCATAGTACAAGAGTTATTTACCTCTAAACACGCAAGACAAAACACCCAAGGAGAGTGTTTCAAATGCTGCTCTGTGTAATTACAGATCAATATCAGCACGATCGTGGCCTCAAGGTCATGCTGAGTGGATCACTTGGATGGTCTGTCAAGATGCCACGCTGCAACTGTCCTTACCGAAGTTTTCCCAGTGAAAGATGCTGTGCAAAAGTCAGCTGCATTCATTGTCATCTTGTAAATAAGGCACCTCTGGGATAAACGGGTCGTCTAAATATCCTCCTGTAATGTGCAGCTCAGGGTTGTGCAGTTAAAGGAAGAGTCATTCTGAATTTCAGAAATATAGTATTTGATAGCTTCCTTGTTTAGAGCCTAAACTATGGGTAAATTAGGGACGGTTTTCTGCAGGATTCCTAAAGCAGGCCTTATTGTCACAGTCAGTATGTTAGTAAGTGTGGGAAGAGCAGAGAAAAGTATTTGTTTTGTAGAAGCAGGAGGCGATTAGTTGCATGCAAATTCTGAGGCAGATGGTTGAAATGAACTCAAATTATTACCAGTTGTTGGCAGTGTAACCTGCATGTGCAGTAGTTTTCAACAGGAATAAAACAACAGTGCACAATTATACCTTTTTTGTATATTCCTCTGTGCTGTAAAATCACATTCACAGAAAAATAAACATACTGCATTTCTGAAGTATTCTGAAAAGAAGTAAAACAACTTTACAAATGTACTAAATGCAGGTCACATGGAGAATAGCAGCTTTGAATAGCAATCACTTGGTTAGAAAGGGATAGAGAGAAGAACAAAAGAGCAAATCTCTTATAAAACTAGATCTGGGAGATCCTTTGGTCTAACAGAATCACAGGGCACAGCTCTCCCAGGTGCCAAGGCTCCAAGAAAGCCTACAGGAGAAGGAAACACAGGAAATTTGAGGCAAAACGTCGGAGTGGACTTGGGTACTGAGGAATGTGCATGTGCACTGAGATGAAATGGTTTCTGGAAAGCAGCTTAGAAAAACAGGACAAAACATGAAATCCAGGGGTACTGTGAGGCACCTGCATGCCGACAGATGCAGTCACCATTCCTCCTAAGACATGGCTTTGCCATTTGAATAAGGCCTGCACTAGCAAGGTTTTGAGTTACTTTCTGGGGATAGCAAAAAGCAATCTAGCAGCTAGTTAAATAGCAAACCTTACTATTTATGTATTGATACAAGGCATGCCTTATAAGGTCTGTTTATCCCCTGATTTTTGACTAAAATCCAACTAATAAATTACGTTTGGCTCTGATACTTATATTCATCCCATTGTTTCAGATGGATGTCTCTCCACTCTGCCTTGATTAGGGGAACACAGTGGCAAATGAGAAGACATCTCCCATGCCTCACTCCAGAATGCTAGATAATGTTATGCCTGTATGCAACACGGATTTATGTACAATAGAGAGATACTGTGTGGCAGGTGCTCTGTTAGAAGTACTAAATTTTGAAATCATTAATTGAATATTCAGAGGTCTGTGTTTTCCTGTGATCTGCTCTAAATTATTATTATTATTATTATTTTGCATTTATTGAAGGAGTTGACCTGATTGTAGAAAATAAAACAAAACAACAAAAAAAAACAAACCACCATAAAACTTACTGAGGAACCCAGAAAGATATTGAGTTACCTCTTGCACATATTCTTTCTCAGTCTGTCACAGTGCTGAGTTCCAAGGTTCCAATTTAGAATACAGTTGTGGAGGGTAATATGAGACTTTTAGCAGTTTCCAGTGGGCCAATTTCCCCTAAGTCATAAGTAGCGGCACTCAGGGTTTGTTATGAAACAGAAGCCTTTGGCCTCAAATTAGCATCGTGCAACATTTGGAACATCAACCGTTGTACACAAAGAAAGTTCTGTTTGGGAACACACTAAGTTTTTGCAAGCCAAGGAGTTTCCTTGTTGCATAAAACCTGTAACAGTGTCATGAATAACCAACAATTTTCAACACGCTACAGATAGGAATCTGCCATGCCTCTGAATACATAAAGTAGGCATCATCATCCACAAACAGAATAAATATGAGAGATAACACAGTCCATAGCTTCTGGTCTTGACTAAACATGCAGAAAGTGCTAATACTGTATAGAGACTAGATTCTCCCTGCCTTATTCTTCTGTGGAGAAATACTTATCCCCACCTTGATCTTCCATTCATTCTTTCCATTGTGAGAAAGGGAAAGCAGAACTGCTCCTGAGCCATAATCCTTTCCTGTTTATTCCTCTGTGTAATGGAGAAGTCAAGCAACTAAATGAGGACATAGAGCCTGAGGTCCTTTTCATTCGTGTTTCCACAGACCTGCTGAGAATATGCTGGCATCTCTCTTGCCTTTAGAAATGCTTTGCCATCTTGCTGATGCTCACTTCCTAATGTAACAGGTGTGCCTTTTAGAAGCTATTCCACTTAAGAAAATCAGGATGCTATATCACTTTTCAAGAGAGAGAAAGCCAGG
Source organism: Aythya marila (assembly GCF_965140915.1). Lineage (NCBI taxonomy): Eukaryota > Metazoa > Chordata > Aves > Anseriformes > Anatidae > Aythya > Aythya marila. Next base: position 19,296,870 of record NC_139080.1, on the reverse strand, counting down.
GAGAAACAGGATCTGTTACAGGGATGTTTCTGGCTTCATTTTAGATGCTGGGAATGTCTAGTCTTACTGTTACTTATTTTTCTCTTCAGTTTACCTATCGATTTCAGCATTGATTTCTATGCAAAATGCATTTAAAGGTTTCTTCCCTCACATTTCCATTCACACACAACTGAACTGTTAAAAATAGTTTGGGTCCACAAGACATGAGATTACATCTTGACTTAGGCGTCGAACACATTATGTATGAAAATAGCTGTATATACAACCTCCCTTTTCTGCCAAAGGACAGTTCTCTGTTTCTGAATGAGAATTAGTATTTCTTCTAACAGTCCTGTACTGTCTAGCCATGTTCACTAGAGTTGTCAGTTCTCTGGCTGTAGCGTCTACTGCACCTTCTAGTAGGGGGTGTCCCTGCCCATGGCAGTGGGCAACTGGGTGATCTTTAAGGCCCCTTCTAACACAAACCTTTAAGTGATTCTGTGGTCTAGTCATGAACTGGCAAACGTTTTGGTCTATGCACCATGCTATCTAAAGTAACGAGGTGAAATGTTCCTAAAGAGTTTGCAATCTAAATATGACAGACAGGTGAGAAATGGAACAATTCCCAATCTAGACTACAGTCCTTGTACAGCAAAAGTCTATCTGCTGCTTTAAACTTTTTTTTTTTTTTTCTTGCTATTTAGTATATTTTGCATAAACTACTAAAATCAGTTATATTTGTCATCTCAGTTATTTTTTTATAATATCAATAATTGACATCTGACTTGGATGTTCTTGTTGGCTGTGTTATAGAGGATTTTTCTGACCTCAAATAAGTCACTGTCCTTTAATTGCCCAAATTTTCCCAACTGTAACAGGCTAAGATATTTACTTGCCTCAGGCGTGACAAAAGGCTGATGGATTTGATATTATTGAGTTTCCAGGTGATCCCTTGCTCACAGGAAGTGTAACAATGAAGTAGGCAAGACCTGTTAAACCTCTTCTCATACAACGCTTGGGAACAGCTACCAAAATTATTACAGCCATCAACTCTTTTTCTTATATTCTTCCAGACTACTGAATTGACAACCTAGCTCTCACCTTGATCAGCACTTACCTCTTTTTTGAGTGGTTTTAAGCACCACGATCAGTTCCTTCTTCCATGGAAAACAACTGCATTATTTCAGATTATGGATTCTAGCAATAGCTTCATTTTCCTTTACCCTAAAGCTACTAGTGGTGGTCACAACCGTTTCAGTTTGGGCGCTTATTCCATTCTGTGAAGCAAAGGCACAGGGAATATGCATGGCTGTTAATACACCATAGAAGTTGTCCCATGTTGGAAGCTACAGATTTCCAAATTATTACAGAACAAATGCAAGAACTTTAATCATATTTTTGTCTCAAAGGTCAATATAGCTACCTACTGAAAGGGAGCAGTAAAGGTCAGGATGGAAGAAGGACCACTTCCTCATTCACACCAAAGAGGACCCTGAGGGTATTCTTTTCCTCTGCCGGCTGCTCTTTCATCCTTATTGTGCCAACAGCAAATCATACAGTACCAACAATAAACTGCAGTTACTGGAGGACAGCAGCATGACAACAGCATAAACATCCAACCAACAGCAAACACAGAAGTGAGGCCAAGTTCTCTCGGTGTGTCACAGCATGGCTGTGGGCTGTGAACCAACAGTCTTGCATGATGGATATATTCAGCACATGCCACACAAGCTGTATGAGGATCCTGTAGCTGAAGGGAGACTAGAGGCACACAGCTTGACAGCTGCCTTTCTGGATAATTGCCTTCTTTAAGAATGACCAGACAGGGAAGGAACTGGCAAGAACACCCTCCATAGAGTACCCTGCTTGCTTTCTCCAGAGCCAGGGCATAACTGAATAATCATTTCTGGGTACAGGAATGGCATCCTGCCTGACACATTTTCTCCTGCCTTTTTATTTCTGTTCATTCCACCCGGCCCCTCTAGTAATGCTGTCTGTATGCTTTCATTCATGATGGCTAGTAGCGGTGGCAGTGCTGTTCCTCTTCATAAATCCAGCAAGCACACTTTGCCAAGGCCTTCACAGCTGTCAGAGGGAACAACAAAACTCAGCAGCGACATTAGTGTCTGGTTCATCATGTGATCCTTCCATGACAAGCCCGTCAATTTTCTGGCACAATGGCAGAAATAAATCAAATTTCTTTCTGCTGTAATGGTGGCAAGGAGTCTACAGACCTTAAAAGTAGTTTTATGTCTAAACAGCCAAATCTTTATTATAGCCACCTTTTAGAAAAGGCCACTTAATATTTTTCCTAAGCTCTTCAGTAATTTATTCCCTCCAGCAATTACAGTAAGACCAACACTACTTTCTTGTTTGTGTGCAAGTGGCAATCCCTGAGAGTAATGCTTCCAGAACCACTTGATCACAGAGTCACAAGCTACTATCTATATTAAACACCCTTTAAAGTTAAAGGTGATGTGGACATGAGATCTGGTTTATTGATAAAAAGATTTTACAAAAAATATGGTATGTATTCCACAGTATAAACTTACTTCTTGAATTTGTTTGCTGTTCCTGGGTTTCATTTATCATTCATAGAGCTCTTACTGCCCTATACCATAGCTTCCTTTGTTGCACCCAGTTCATTTACATATTTTATGATGTTTATAGAGACTAATGAATCTCACCTATCAATAAATCATAAGTAAATAAATCCACTGGTTTCTACATACTTACCTTCCTTCTGTTAGATACTGAAATCACAGAAAATAGATGTACTAGTTGATCATCTTTGACATCCACAAAGTTAATTTGCTTGTAATATAAATTTGCATATACTGTAGATATATGTATAATATATATGTGCTTCTTCCCTAATAGATTTTACATATTATATACACTTTGCAATTTTAATGTTCATGATTTCATTTCACCTAGCTGATTAAACCTAGAAATGTTGTGAGGGTATGAAACTGAGCTGACTTTACTTGCTTGGTGTTTTCTCTCTGAAAAGTCTTCAAAAGCTAGGAATGACCTAGAAGATGCTGTTTGTGTGGATTTGGGGGAGAGCATTAACATAGCTCTTGCTGAGGTAGGATATATCATTTATTTTGACAGATTGCCTATCTGCCTCTTTCTTTGTGGTTTAGGCCAAAACTTTTCAAATTTTGAACAAAAGCATACAAGTCTCAAGAACATAACTGACCACCTGCTGTTGAATGTATTAACCATGTAAAACACTTCCTGTGAGTTGTATAACAGCTTTTCAATAACATTGCCTTAATTGAGTTTATCATGCATGGTATTAACACTGCAAGTCAGATCATTTCAAATATGCATGTCACTATTTTCCCTTGAGTTTTGTTAGCAAATGAGCAAAACTGAGTTGCCACTCCTAGCTTCTCATCCATGACACAAGATTTGGAGGTGATTTTATTTACAGATGTTAACACCAAGTTCATTATATTAGCTTTATTATGTAGTCTCTAATGTCTTAATCATAAAGCTGTGTGAACTATCTGCTTTATGTTAAAAAGAACAATCTTCCTTTTAATTTCTATCCTAGATAAGAACTTGTATTGACATATACATATTAGGCACAGAAGTTGTGAGATTATTTTTGTTTGCTTTATTTAACCAGAACAAAGGATCCTTCTTAGGGTGGTAACGTACCTTTCAGTATACAGTAAGAACTACTGCAGGCCCTTTTCAAATAACTTCTTGCACCCTGTGGATCATACCATGTGCATTTTAAATACGGAAAGATAATAAATGTAAAAATAAAACATGGGATGAAGAAGCTAAAAAAAGAAAATAATGCCTCCTTTTATTTTCAGCTTCCTGAAACTAAAACTTCCTGATTTATTCCCAATTCCCTTTACATACTATAGCTCTCTATGTTTACTGTGAATTGTGGCAGTATATATTCCTTCTCTCTCCCCCAACACCCTTTTTTTTTCAGTGAACTCAGACTTATTTGGTTTTAATCCAGTGAAAGCACATATAATTGCAGCAATATTTTATTTTAAGTATCAGGAAAGCTCAGTTCTCCATGTCAGTTAAGCTGCAGGGAGATATTAAAGACCTTGAACCATAAAAAAGGTACTTAAATCCTAAGAAAAGATACTTTTATCTTTATAGATTAGAACAGCCTTATAGTTCTGTTTAATAGTTCCTTTATTCTTTTATCCTACAGATTAGATTTTAATAGATAGTCATCGACTGCATCATTGATCAGTGGACATTCCTCTCCCTGAGTAGTAGAGTCCCTGTTATTTTCCTAATTTCCAAAAATCTCTTGTGATTTTCAGCTTTGGTTTTGGGGTTTGAGGAATCTTCAGCTTCAAGACAACGGTCAGATATGTATTTCTGTGTCCACCAGGAGCTTCCCATTTAAAGTTTAAAAGATTTGAGTTGTGAGTAAAGTGCTATACTAGAACCTAAAAATTAAAGAACATCACAGCACATCTTTTCATCATCCTAATCTATCCAGTCTTTGAAGGAAATTGAAGAAAATTATCACTTCTGAAATATTATGAAGGAAGAATGTGGCCAATTTGTAGTATCCGTAGGAAGACAAAAATCTTACTTTTCAAATCCAGCATTTTCCCTAAAATGAGTGGTTAAAGCAACTCATTTATCTCTAACATAAAACAAAGTTATTTCTCTAACTTTTGTGAGCAGGTCTGTTAATTGGTCAATAAATGCTAAAATCTTTGCACATTTTTTTTCCTGAAAATTTTCTTTAGGTCTTATTTTTCATTTTAAAACTATTGCTAATGACAGCATATTAGAAAGGCATGTAACATAAACTCCTGTCTCCTTCCTCCTTCCCTCTTTTTTTAAAGTACTGAAAGAAGAGAAGCTAAATTCCAATGCATTTTGATGATGTCATGAAAGCCAAAGTTGCAGCTATGAAAAGCAAACATTTCTATTTCCCTTGCCCCCAACAAGGCATGAGATAAATATCTGCTATTTGGCATAATAAGGGTTCAAGTGTGAGACATAGACTACCTTTACAAGTTATTAATTTGTTTAAAACCATAGCCAAAAGTAGATTTGATGTCAGATGTGTGTTACAGAACTATGTTGAGGGTGTTTGTTGTCTGTGTTGGTACATGGAAAGACATTCCTACCACCTTATTTTAGTAATGGTACCACACCAAAGATAACAAAAGCTGTCCTGAGACTGATGTGTATGATGCTTTCAAAGCGGGTTTGTTGTGAATGTTCAGAAGGTCGTAGGTCTGAATTCCACTGATGTCTCACATTCTAGTCTAGCTGCTGAAGATGAGAAAATATGAATGAAAATTTTGGTAGTAAGCCCAAGCTTACTATATGATTTATTTTGGCATTCATTGGTCTAGAAGAGGAAAGAGGAAGTTTCTGAAATTGCAGAGAAGAGACAAAATCTGCCCACTTCTCCTTAGCACTGCAATCTTCAGCTAAGCTTTTGTAGGGCACCAGTTGTGGTCTGGTGCCTGGAGAAGGCTGTTACCTTCCCTGCTAATGTTCCTGAGCCCAGTGAAGGCAACATATGCCCAAAGCCCTCTCTTGACTGGATCCCAAAATTATGGGTTCTGGATCTCATCCCTGTAAGAAGTTCAAGTTTAGAAGAACCTCTTAAAAAAAAATAAAGGTATTTTTCCAAATCAGGCAAAGATAAAATAAAAATACTCTGTTTCATACTATGTGTCTAATGGACAGCATGTGGCATTTTGCATTAACATTGATGTGGATATCTATCTACTTAACCAAATTGTTCATTTTGAGGAAAACTGTTAAGGCTGACCTGCAAATTTTACACTGCCATTCTTTGAACATCCAAACTTTATGTGGATGACAGTACTTTCTAAAGCACAACCAAGCATAACAATTTATCATCATACAGAAAACTGGATATATAAGCTGGATATACGATGAGACCATCTGCTCTAGTCATCAGGAACAAGCACATCTCCTTTTGGAGAGATGATTGAATTATGGGGCTTCCATGTCATGGCTTGGGCTGCCTCTTTGCCTCAGCAGTAAGTGTTTTGAAAAGAAAGATCTGATGTTTTGTTCAGTGCTTCGTAGCTGAAATGTCATTGATTGCAGTTAAGATAGGTTGGCTAGACACTGTTTCTCTTGGATTCAAGCATTTGAATAATCTTACTGGAATCCTTACAGGCTCATCTAATGCAGAATATGTTTAACTCTCTTTGTTGCAAGCACGTGCACTTTCCCTTAAAATTTATAGAAAATCATCCAGGATTGAATTAATTCACCCAGGCCATTGTGTTCTACTTTACTTTCTTCCTGTTCTTATTACAGTCTGAAAAGAAAGACATTAATATTTTTTAGCCCTAATAATTTTTGATAACATGATTAGAGAAGGAGTTTTGTGACCATGTCACAGTGAATCGCATAGCTTTTTTGCACTTTGGGAACATCCACAGAAATTGCAACTCCAGTCACAATAGACATGGGACAATGGACATAGTTGAATTTTCACTGGGTCCAGGTAGTAGAAACCATGACAAAGGGGGCAGGAAGTCTGCAGAATAAAGAGGCTGCGGTGGTCACACCCTCCTCTTTGTTGGCACTGGGCTCAGCAAAAAGCAAACTGAGCTGGCCAAGAATGAGTTGATTCAGCATGCTCTGCTGAAAAGGCTCTTAAGCTGTTCCAGACAAAACTATGAGGAAGGATGACAGCGACAACACCATCTATCCTTCAGGCTGAGTTCCCCCCAGGCTTTGGACTGCTGCCAAAATGAATCATCCCTACTTTAAAATATACTAGGAAGTCCATGTCTGGCACAGGTTGTTCCTTAGTTCTTTTTATTTGTCCTCCTGCACAATCTATTGAAAGTTGCAAATATGGTTTATATTGCTACACAGGAAGACACACGGGTGAACTTCAGGTGAAAAAAATGGATCTCATTTGCCGTTACAGTCACTTATATGGAATGATCCCACATTAAACTGAGAGGTGGTCAAGGCCAGTGAGAACTGGTTATGACTGAAGTGCTTGCTTCAGATAATTTTGCTTTGCACTGCCTGAACTATCTACAAATACGTTCCCTTTCCCCTGTACTTATTGCTTCAGGCTTGAGCTTTGGTCTTGTCTGTATCACAGAAGTTGCACTTATTTAAATGAATCAGCTTCTAAAAGATTTTTAAATCAGAGCAATCTCTTGCATGAACACTCAGAGCATCACTAAGTAATTCCCAAGGGAAAAAAAAAAAAAAACAACAAAAAACAAACAAACAAACAAACAAAAAACAAAACCAAAACAAACAAACAAAAAAAAAAAAACAAAAAACAAAAAACAAAAAACAAAAAACTTTCATTTAGTATCATCCAAGTCTCTTGTTTATTTTTTTTTCATCAATAGATCTCAGCACTTTATAAAGTAGGTCACTGTCATTTACTCTATTTCACAGATGGAGAACAGATGAAATGGTTTGCCTACTGTGGGCAAATAGAAAGCTGGGAATAAAAATCTGTGTCTGCCCGATTCAGTGTTTCAGCCACAAAGCCGCATGGGTTTTCCAAGTTGTCCTGCTGTGGGTGTGCTTTGAGGATCACATTTCTTTTAACCTTGTAATGATGTACCAGTGATTTACACTGATTACAAGGTAATCAGAATCAACTTGGAGAAAAAAAATTGTATTTGATTCACTTTTAAATGTTTTTACACAATGATAGCTCCTAATAGAGTCTCCATCTCTAAGAACTTACTTTTTGCCAGCGAAATTGGTATTGGAAGCATCTGTAAAATTCCTGGAGGCTTTCTCCCCCGTCACATTAAGACCACAGAAAATTCAACCCAAAGTTTCATTCAAATGGTCAATATACCATTCAACAGCCAAAACATAGCACTGTAGCAGAATAGAAATAGGACAAAGTAAAAGCATACAACACGTTTAACAAAAAGCAATAAAAATGATTGATCGCATAGCAAGTATAGAAACATCACCCCACTTTCCATCCTGCCTTCAGGATGCAGAGATAAATTTAGCTTACATTTTCAGTGAGGCTGTACTAACACTGAGCTATCAGGCACTGGACTGCTAGCAGGTTTTTGTTGTTGTTGTTGTTTGTTTTTAATGCTAAACTATCTTCATCTTCCTCTGTCACTTGAACAGGATACAGGGGTGCAGTGAAATCTCCATCCTTGGAGGTTCCCAAGGCTTAGTGAGACAGCACCATAGCTGACCTGATTTAATGTTGGCAGTAGTCCTGCTCTGAGCAGGAGGTTGGACTAGATAACCTCAAGAGAGTCCTTCCAAACAACAGTTCAGCAGTCCTGCAATTTTATATTTGGTGTGAATGCAATGGGTCTTACATTTGGGTTGGCTTGTAACATCTGAAAGAGCCTGAGAATGGATGATTTTGCATAATTGCCAAGTCAGTAAAAGTCATGATCTCAGAAAAATAGACATGCTTGATTTGCTACAATATACTGTCTGTTATAGTGGGAGAAAAAATATTCAGTGTCTTTTTTTTTTTGTGGGGGGGGGGGGGGGATTAGCTAACACCAATATTATATAGAAGGACATGCTGAAGCAATTTATGGATAGGTCACAGTCATTAGCACAGTTTCACACATGAACAGGTTGAGTTCTTTTGAGTTCTTGTTATAAATAATACTTCATCCTTTTCTGGATTCTGGTATTCTTATTTCCCATATGGAAAAAAAAAAAAAAAAAGAAAAAAAGTGGAGAAATTGCAGATCAGCACAGGCACTGTGATCTGTAACTTTTTCTTTGTCTTACCCCTTGTCCAGTACATTTAAAGGCATTTAAAGGCTACCAAGTTGCCAGAAGGAGCCTAAGATGGGAAAGAAACCACAGTCTCATTTCATCAATACCTTACTGGAACTGGAAGACAGTTTTTTGTTTGTTTGTTTGTTTTGTCAAAGGGAAAAAGCAAGAACAAAAGAAAACATAATTTCCACATTATATGCTATGTGGGCCATAACTAACATGTAGCTACCACACCATTTTTATATACCTACCATGCATTACTGCTAGTTAGAGCCAGCAGAAAGAGCTAAGGGAAAAGTTTTCTAACTAGAAGTCTAATCACATCCAAAATAGTGTTTGGCACGGTTGTTTGTCTGAATTTCATTTGAGTAAAGGAGACCTTAAAGGACTCTGATGAGGTGTAAATCTCCTGTTCTTCTGTCTTCTAACTTATTTTTTTCTGAATATATATAGTTTATATATATTATAATATGCAAATTAATCACATAGCAATTAAACCTGAAATGAAACATCTCATCCACACAAAATACTTGTGTTGATTTCAGATGAATTTTTCCTCAGATTTTTCACATGGAGTGTAAAAAAAAATAATCAAATTCAAAAGTGAGCCCAATTTTGAAATGAGAAAATCCTTCTGCAGGCGGAATACCTTTGCTCAGGTCTGTTACTTGTCACATTCACAAGATTCTGGAGATCACTTACAGACAAGTGAAGTCATGGCTCCCTCTAATTCACAGGGATTTTTTACTCTGACCACAGAAGTAACCTTTGGGCAAAATCATTCTAAACCAGATGAGGAGCTCCTTTGGAAGCAACTAAAATATATTCAGTTTCAAACATTTCTATCTGTCTCCATACAACAGCGACCAATCTTTGTGCATTGCTCAGTTTTCCCAGAGCACTTAGTCAGCATGATGAACAGTTGTTGGAGCAAAAATAAATCCAAATTAGGACGGACATTTATCAAAGCTATCAAAATTATTTTGCTTAGAGTGAAAGCCAATGGTGTCTCCTGATAAGCTCATTCACAGAAAAATATCTTACTAGAAGAAATATGTGTGCATCAACAAAAAGTTAGGAGCAGACAACTTTAACACACATACTTCGGAATTCCTCTTAAACATGGATTCATTGTGGTTATATTACAGTTCTAGAAGTCATCACCTCAGATATAAAAAAGTAGCAAGATGCTAAGAAGAAGACATATTCAAAATTCTGGGATTTTTGTGCTGAAAAATAAAATGATATACATAGCAACAGATAGATATTATGCATTTTTTCAAGACTGTACGTCAAATAATTTTGTTGCTACAAAAATCGTATTTAATCTTTTAACATAACTGCACATAGTAACCTCAAATGAAGAACGCTTTGGAAACTGTCAGCTCATGAATTTGACATGGCTTGATACATCTGAAAGAGACTTTGAAATTATTTCAGAAGGGATAAGGAAGTGCAGGCTTTGTGACAATGTATATTTAAAGAAGAATGCAGTGCAGGAAATGCAGATATACATGAGGAAGAACATACCACAAATAAGTATTTGTAGGAATAGGCCATGGATTTATAGCTGTTCACATTTAATATTTCCTTAAGTGTTTGTCCATGAAGAAAGCTATATTTTTTTAATTTTAAACTTAAGAAACTTATGTTTCCTATTAGTCTCTTTTACTTACTTAGTTTGTGTTGTTTTGTTTTTGTGTTTGTTTCTTTTCCATGCTCAGTGGTGGTTGGTTTTTTTGGTTTTGTTTTGTTTTTCCACAGCATAAAATCCAGAAAGTTTTGGAAGAATAAACCTCCAAACATTGGCACTGGAGTATACATATATTCTTCTCTTTTAGCTTTCTGAATCACAAGCTGTGTCATACTCACATCCTGCACTCTGATCTGGGTTATCTCTGTGTCCAAACTAGATTCCCATCGCACATGACTAATCTGTGAGGAGCAGATCTGTTCAAGACATTACCAAATGTCTGAGCCCAGCAGTTTGGTCTCAGCATCCCAAAAGTTTCTGTCCCCACAGTTGTGCCTATTCTGTCTCCTCTATGGCTTGTCTAAATCGAAGTTATGCAATGACCCTGCTTAAAATCCCAGCAACCTCTGCCAAGAGTGCTTATTCCCAAGCAGACGTGTCATGGCAGAGGATGGCAACTCAGGCCACTGCTCTCCATACAAGATTGCTGAGCTGCTCACAGGTCAGCTGCCCAAGAACTGCAGATTACAAACTGGCATGCACCTTCAAATCTTGCTGTATACTGCACTGGTTCAGCAGCTCATTCATGTGCATCTCAGCCATCCCTACAACTGGGAAGTGGGCTGATAAGATTGTCAATAAGTGTCTTGTCAGCTGTCCTGAGGTTTGTTGGTTTTTTTTTTTTTTTTCCCCTGGTGAATAAGAGCCTTTTTTAAAGGTCGCTCTTTTTGTTTGTTTCATATTTTTTTGAGTCAGACTGTAAGCATATTGAATTTAAGGAACAGCCACAGCTACAGCTACTGGCACAACACAGGAGACAGCTGCTTCTAGCCCAGGAGGCAGCAAGGGGCATTGGCTGATAACCTTTAAAGCTGCATTATCTCTTGACAAGGTCCTGATGTACAGCCACAGCCTGACTCTAATACAACAATGACATTTGCTCTATTTATTGCCTACATATGTACTCAGTCATTGCTATCTACAGGAAGATCTGCCCTGCTGTCCCAACCGTAATGTCACCTTCTGTCAGATGGGCTCTACAAGCATTCCCATCCTCCGCAGCAGATCTTCCCAATGAAATCCTCGTTGCTGCCCACAGCAAGTGTGTGCAAAGGATAGCAACTTCAGGAGACCCTGGCACAACGAAGCCCCAGCAGAATCCAGTAGAAAACCTTTGGGATGAGGCCTGGGGGACCTGGGATTTTTCTCGTCTTTCTGCATAGCCTTCCTCACCTCACACCAATACACTCTCCAGGGCAAACTGTCCAGGCTGTCCCTGGAAATGTTGACATCCAGCTCTGCCTGTCGTGGCTGCCTTGCTAGGAAAATTTGGATGGGCAGGGTTTGAAGGCAGCTGAGAGCAGGGTGTGCTGGCACAGAGCGTGTTAAGTAGCCAGGTCCCTTGCCTCTGTAGAGAAAAGAGCCAACACTGGCTGGCAGAAAGGCTGGACCCAGCCCAGCTTAACCTGCAAGAGAACAGTGGGACACAATGAGGCATCACTCTCATTTCTGTCCAAGTCTCTTCTAAGCCTCCTTCTACCCTACCACAAGGACCAGTAAAGAGGGGTAAAAAACAGAATCAGAATTTGCTTGCATTTTATGAACCATCTGAAAACAAACATATTGTATATGCAATAGCACTGTGGCAGAGCCCTCAAAACCAGAAGCATTTCTTCCCCATCATCTGAACCATGTAAATAAATTCTGTGACTACATGCATTTAAATATAGTTCAAAGTCTTAGTGACTTGAAGACATGATGCACAGAGGAAATTAAATTATCTGGGACTGCAACATCAAAGACCTTGAAGAAGGCAATACAGATGACTGTCACCACAATTCTGTTCATATTTGTGACTTTAAATGCTGCCGTCTGTAAACAAAAGGAATGAGAAAACTGTCATTTTAATGTCTGTAGACAAATCACCATACCTGCCTGCTTTGAGGAGACAGGAAATCCTCTGTCCTTAAGAGAAGCAGGACTGTAAGGGCCAGCACAGCACAGCACAGCAGGACACAGGCAAAGGATGGACAAGTTCTTTCTATAAATATACTGACATCAACAGGCATCCCAAGGCACCTCCCACTGCAAGCCTGTGACACCAGTACCACAGCACAGCACAGCAGCCATTCTTTTACTCCAGGAAGCCATGAGGAAAATGCAGCCACTTGACAGGGCAGATACACCAGGCAGAGGATATGTGTTTTCCAGCAGTATCTGTCTTTCTTTGGGATTTCATGTTAATGATATGCCCACTATCAGCTAAGCTTTTCCTCATTACCTGAGCTATCCTGTCAGCCTCCCACGAAGTGGCTAAACCCAAGTTTTCTGTACTTGCTAAAAAATGGTGAGACATTTGAAGCAGGATCAAGATTTAACCGTGATGCTTCATACAAAATTCTTGCAATACAGTCAAAGGTTTAGTCTCATCTCTAACTAAACACTAATGATACTAACAAGTATTTTTGTAGCAACCCCCCTGTACCATAATTTTCCAGCAGTATTTGAAAGGAAATGTAAACTGGTAGCAATGACTGTCTCCAAGGCAGACAAGTTTGTCTATTGCCTCAGTGTTGTGAAACTGTAGTTGTGAAACAGCAATTGGAAGAAGCCTAGCCCAAGACACAAAAAGAGTGATCTGTGCTACCGACTTGAGAAAGAAAACTGTCCAGACACTTTAAAAATAAATAACACGCTGGGATCTTTTAACTTATTTCTGTAGTTATTGCCAACCACATACTGATTTCAAATCTTTTTATTATACAAAACTGCCAGCAGCGAAACTTGGCACGGACTTCTCAGAGAAGATGAATCATGACTGTACAGATACAGCACTGCACGTATTTAGCTCTGAAAGTTGTGTGTTTTGTAAATCCAGACTGGCCATGCCGAATTTCAATATTCTTTCAGTTACAATGCATTTGAATATTATCAGAACCTGTAAAGTAAAAGCGGTTCTACCAGAGACATTTTTGGAGATCAAAATTTAAAGTTCTGATGGGAAATACATATTACAGTTCCCTAGAACAATAAGTATCTTGAAAGTAATGTGTGAAGGAAACTTCTCATGTGTAGGCAAGCTGAAATGAAGAGAGGAGAGGAGAGGAGAGGAGAGGAGAGGAGAGGAGAGGAGAGGAGAGGAGAGGAGAGGAGAGGAGAGGAGAGGAGAGGAGAGGAGAGGAGAGGAGAGGAGAGGAGAGGAGAGGAGAGGAGAGGAGAGGAGAGGAGAAACTGTTCAATTGGAAAGGACCTTCAAAGATCTAGTACAACTGCCTGACCTTTTTAGGGTTTACGAAAAGATAAATCATGTTACTGGGAGCATTATCCAAATGCCCCTTTAATGCTGATAGGCATGGGGCATCAACCACCTCTCTAGGAAGCCTGTTCCAGTGTTTGGCCACCCTCACAGTAAAGAATTTTTTCACAATATCCAATCCATACCTCCCCTGGTGCTGCTTTGTGCCATTCCTTTGTGTTCTGCCATCAGTTACCAGGGAGCAGAGGCCAGCATTCCCCCTCTGCTTTCCCTCCTCAGGAAATTACAGGGAGCAGTGAAGCCACCTCTGAGCCTTCTCTTCTCCAGACTGGACAACACAAGTGTCCTCAACCTCTCCTTATAACTGGTTTCTGCACAGATTAAATTGGTTTAAAGGTATACAGCCCAGAAGGCCAACTGCATCCTGGGATGCAACACAAGAGGAGTGGGCAGCAGGTGGAGGGAGGGGATTGTGCCCCTCTGCTCTGCCCTTGTGAGGCCCCACCTGGAGTGCTGCATCCTGGGCTGGGGCCTCCAGCACAAGAAGGGTGTGGGGTTGCTAACGTGAGTCTAGAAGAGGTCCACGAGGATGATCAAATTGCTGAAGCACCTCTCCTATAGAGACAGGCTGAGAGAGCTGGGGTTGTTCTGCCTGGAGAAGAGAAGGCTCTGGGGAGACCTCATTGCAGCCTTACAGTACCTAAAGGGGGCTTATAAAAAGGACGGAGAAGGACTCTTTTCTTGGGTAGATAATGATGGGAGGAGGGGGAATAGTCTTAAACTAGAAAAGGATAGATTTAGATTAGACTTTAGGAGGAAATTCTTCACTCATAGGGTGGTGAGGCCCTGGCACAGGTTGCTCAGAGAAGCTGTGGATGCCCCATCCCTGGAGGTGCTCAAGGCCAGGCTGGATGGGGCCTTGGCCAACCTGATCTAGTGGGTGACATTCATACCTGTGGCAAAGGGGTTGGAGTTAGATGGTCTTTAAGATCCCTTCCAACACGAGCCATTCTATGATTCTATGATTTTATAATTCTATGATTCTGTGATATGCACACTCTGAGTTTGCTCTTAAAATTAAACCAGTTTTGAAGTCTGCTAAAATCTATATGATCTGTACCAACATTTGTTAGCTGGATGCTGTGTCTCTCCTGGAAGTGTAAAATGAAGGCAAAACACATGTTTATAAGCATGTGAGAATGAAGACCCTGTCTACAAAAGATACTAACTTCACTGTGTGAAAGAAATGATCAAGGGGGTTGATAATATACCATTTACTCACACAAATCACTGAAAACTACCTAACTAGGAAATCGATTTCCCTATTGATTTTCCCTAATTTCCCTAATTTGGTTTCCTATCAAATCCTCTAAAAGTAAATGAAAGATTATTGACACAAGTGGTGAGGTTTCTTTGTTTTGTTTTGTTTTGCACTGTTTTCTGATTTCATTTATTTTCAGCATTCAGAGCTCTGTAATATTTTAAGGCTTATTCAGAAAGTACAAGGTGACATGCCTTCTGATCCTTGGTATAAGAAGATCAAGGAAAAATATTTTTAAAAACATTCCACAAATGATTTTTAATTACTTTTAATGTTCTTCTGTTATAGCTTCATACAGAGATAGTCAATAAAGTAAACCTTTAGACAAAAGCCAGTGATGATTGACCATGTCAGAGAATACAAAGTAAAAGGTATCAATTATTTTGCAGACAATTAGATCAGTTTAATAGTCAGAAGAATTTGTAGTTAGCTCTGGAGTAGATCATAGTAGTAATTACTTTATGGGATTTCTATATGTCCATCTTCTTCCATATCTAAAGAGCTATATATCCACATCTCTATTGCTGTATTGCTCACAAACCAAGGCAAAGGAATGATCATGAGAATAAATCATCTTTCTAGATGAGAGGTCAGGAGACTCCCAAGGCAGGAAAGGGTTGCATCAGTAGCAGTGTATTCAGAAATTGGTGCTATTTGTATTTTAACCTGTGATAAGCCACTTAGACAAGGGAGCTTCGTAGTTTCTCCAGTTATAACAACAGAATACTTTTATTAAAGGCTGCAACAACTTTATCAAAAATATACTTGGAGCCTAAGTTAAGTGGTTTATTTTCTGCCAAACCATGTATGGTTTTCTGGCATATCAGGGAAAATTTCAAGCTTAATGCATGACTCTTCACAACTTGTTTCTCCTTGTACCAATTACCCCAACAGAAAATTGGGGGAATAATTATCTTCATGTCTAGAAAATTAAAATAATCAAAGAAAGCCCCCACCTCTCTCTCCAGAAAACCCTTGAAAACACTTTCTTTTTGAGGCAGTTTAATACACAAGAAAGAATTATGTTCAGGGAAAGGAATTTACAATTTATATAAGATCAGACTGTTCTTACAGCACAGTGCTGCTGCACAGCATGGGGTGCCTTGTCTGAACTCTATTGTTAGACCATATTGGCCTCAGCTCCACTCTTCTACAATATCCAGATAATGCTGAGGCCAGGCGGATGGAATTATGGAATATTCATCTTCATTACAATGTTTGGAATACGATATACATTGGAGCAAATGTGAAAGCATATAATTACGGCACTTAAATTAAAGGCAGAGGAAAGGTAATTTTCCTTTAAAAACATAAAGTAACACATGAACATAGACATGTGAGAAGGCAGAGGTATTTGATCTAAGTATTTTTTATAGTAATGTGATTGTTCAAGGTGAAACATACTTTTCCGGACTGAAAAAGAGAATAAAAAGTTCAAAATCTGCCTCTTGGTCAAGATGTATGTTGCAAAATACTGAAGATGGCTTACAAAAAGTTTTATCTCTGCCTTGTGTTGTTGGAACAAGTTAAACTAGCTGGCACTCGTGGTATCCTGATACCCTGATATCCGGTTGTTTGGGGAACATCGGATACACTGTCCATGAAAGTTCCTATCATACTTACTCAGGAAGTACTTATCATATAAGCATATTCAGAGTTTAATACTACCCTGAAAAATCTTTAGATTGTCTATGAATCAATGATGGGACCTCCATCTTCATGTCCTGAGGGGTTACAGAGCACATTATATCTGAATTTCTTCAACATGCTTTAAAGGATGTCTGATTAGCTGAAATTTCAATGCCATTATATCATTCAGGAAATTCACCACTCCCAGCAGGTTGAACCTACTTTTTTCAAAGCACTGCTTAGTACTTCAGATGTCTCTATGCATAAACTGCTCCTAGCAATTGTGAGCCAAGAGAGGCAGAGCGGCTCAGGGACTCCAACTTACTTGCTGTACATGCATGCTGAAATATCATTAATCCTTTAGTTGACTTGGAGTAAAACCCTATGCATTTGCATTTCAATATATGCAATAAAAAAGTTATGTGGATGCAAGTTTGTGTATATCTACTACAAAACTGTACTTCAGATTATATGCTTGTGGGCTTGTGCAAAATCTTATTTAAGATGTGCTTGATTATAAACCTGTGTGCTGCTGAAGATGCAAGGTTGCAGCAAGAGCTTATTACACAGCTACTAGGATGTTGTGCACTGATCATGGACAGGATAGCCCTACAAACCAGGGCTTATGCTGAGCTGCAGGGTTGCGTGACTGTGCTGTGCTCTGCAGTTCATCCTATGCTGTCCTTAGACAAGAAGTTACCTCCGAGCCTTCAATGCCCTAAGGCCATTCAAGTCCAAATCAAAACTGAGGGAAGAAAGAAAATGAGGAGAAAATACAGCACAGGTAATGGAGACTTTGAGGTGATAACATATCAGAGATAAACAAGAATACACAACTGGAGACAGAAAGCAGGCAGACCAAAATTCTGATTTTTATCTTTTATAGAGAACACATATTATTTCTGTATGCTTTGAACCTGTGGGCCATGATCACAAACATAATTTTACGAAATCTGCGATGTTGTTGGCCACATTTTGGAGCACAAATCTGAATACTAACAAAACAGAAAAGTGATGGTAGTGTAAAACCGTATCTTACTCACACACCCATTGTGCATTTACAGCTTTCCTTTGATTGATCATAGGATGTCACTAAGCCTGTTAAACATTTCCTCTCCTAGAATTTAGCAGGAAGATCGATCATCATACTTTATTTTAATCTGTAGACAAAACTCACAGAAAGCCTGTTAGAAAATGTAAGTGCTGTCAGAAACTTTTCTTATAAGAGTGCTTGCAGTGAAAGCCCTAAGAGCTACAAAGCATGACATGAACAACCTTTATAATTAATTATAAATATTTTATTATATGAGAAAACAACATAAACTACCAGGGATGTCAAAACATTAAAGGCTTTTATGTTTGTTCTTTTCATTTAAGTCACTTAAGTCAGCTTCTTTGACAAGAATGATCTGCTTACTGTGAGAAATTTTACAGTCCAAGTATTTCAGGCAGGAATCGTCTCGTGTTGCTGTGACAGGCAGTGGAAATTTTAGCTACACACCTGGGTTTCCTCTGGCCATTCCTTCTGCATCTAGTAGTAATTTTATAACAGTAGAAACTATAACCTGCAATCTTTTTTTTATTATTTATTTTTATTTTATTTTATTTTTTTTTTAAAGATCTGGAAGCTAAGCAGCCCCACAAAATGAAGACAGCCTTGCGTTTCACTTCTCTGAGAATATTTTTGTGCTATGAAAAAAGAAATGAGTTCACATTCATCCTGAGCTGTCAGTACTTAAATCAAGTGCCTCAAAAGTAAATGGAATAAAATAATGTTGCATGACCAGTAATAGAAAAGACATGTTGTTAAAATGGCACCATATGTTATTATTTTGTACACTTCAAAAAACAACATTCCAGCTTTCACAGGATAAAAAACAAAGATGTTTGTTTGTCTTTCAAAATGTCATCTTCAATTCTCCACCCAATAAAAAAATGAAAGTTTTATATTAGTTCGGAAAAGCATCACGTTTGCCTTTTAGTTAATGGCATTTCATCAGATAACAGATAGAAAATGTTCTGGCAACTGGAAATTGTCAGTGAGATGCGCCCAACAGCATGACATCTATTTCTACCCCTTAGATTTATGATTTGAGAAAAACTGACTTCGTACCTCTCTGTATTTAAGAGCACAAGCTGCTGAAGTGCTCATTCCCTGATCTGTCCTAAGGAATGAATTATGACATGAGCACATACCACACTAAAATTGCAAACCTGTAATTTCTTTAAGGAAACCCCAAATATCTCTTATTTTATCTGATACTAGACATGAAACTGGACCTCTTAGAGTCTGGTCCCTGGAACCGACAGGGGCCTGTGGCCTCACAGCAGCAATTGGGTCAACAACAAGCATGATCCAGGGCCATGCTTCAAAACAGAAATAACATGAGAAGTCTATCCAACATCAGTACAACAGGACTGTTAAAATGCTTGGACATGAAGAAGTTCTGATAACTATTTATTAGTCATTCTTGTAATCAGTCTGGTGAAAATAATAACTTGTAGTCCCCTTAAAAGTAATTTTGGGGAAGCCAGGTTTTGTACATAAGCACGATAATTGCAAGACAGAAAAAATAGGATTGAAAGACATTGTAAAGTATATAAATACAGGTAAATCCTTAGTGGAAGCCTGCTATTCACTATCTGGAGCTCACCAGAAAACTTTCAGACATGGCTTTCAGCCCTTATCAGAAACTTTTGACTATCAGACCAGTGGGTCCACAGATGGTCCCCAAGCACATCCAGGCACTGAACTAGTGGAAGGTTCACAGCTCAATCAAACCTGGGCAACAAGATTACAATACAAGGCATGAAAGCCTGCGCAGTACCTGTTTTCCCTCCCCATGTACTTATTGGACTATTTAAGCCCTTCTTCAGTGTCAAATGTACTGCTGAATATAATTGAGGCATGTGACTACATGACCATATTTTGATCGATATCTGAAAAGTGGCTTAGGATTTTCAAATACATGTTTACATTCATGCACCTAAATCTATACTTAGCAACTAAATAAGTAGCCTGATTTTAGAAATGAGTTCATTTGGCCTTTATAGTGCTCACAGTCAGTAGCCTGTAAACTGTGTATCTTACAGAAAAAGAGATTTTTTTTTTAAAAATGACTCTGTTACAAAACTCTCTATAGATTATTTTCCAAATGTTTTGCTCATTATTAAAGAACTCGATGGGATTACGCATAGGATGAAAATCCACGACAACCTTTGGTTAGATTTAAGCCTATAATACTACTTTGATTCAAGTATCCTAACATGTCAATATAGGCTAGTCTGCTCAGTCCCAGTTCTCATTCAGGCATGTACAACTAGGCTGTCATTTGCATTTCACTGCCCTAGAGACAAATTCTGCAAGGTTACATTATTTAGACTTTTCCCTTCTGACCAAGTACATTTAAAACAGAGGTAAAGATAGAATTATTTAATTCACTCTTAGTAAAAGCTACACTTTTTGTATTTAGCTGCAGAAAATGTGGTTTATTTTTGTTAACTGAGAACATCAGCCAGAAAAATAAATAAATAAATAAAAAGAGAAAGAAAAAAAAAGAAAAAAAAAAATTATGAGAGTTTAGTCTTGTTACCCAACCAGGAACTAATAATCCTGGTGCCTTCCTTGAAAGAGAGTCAGGGGTTCTGTAGCTTTATGGGTGGTGAGTGTCATTATATTTATTGTGGTACTTGAGAGCTCCAGCTGAGATGCAAGTCCCACTGTGTTATCCAAAACCAATGAGGCAATCCATGCCCCACTGCATTTGCTTACCCACAATCTCAAATTGCAAGGCTATGAGGGCTGTGACTGTCTGTATTCTGCCTGCTAAATCCTCAGTTCCTTGCATCTCAGGGTAGTTGAGCTGAGTTTTTCTGGATGTCCTTCTCTGTCCTGCAGGCTAACAGGACCTCATGGTCTGGATGCCTCACATCTCAGAGGCCATGCTAATGCTTCATCTCTGCACTCCAGGCTTTCTAGGAGCCTGATCAAGTATCTGCTTTGTTTCACTGCTTTATTTCTTCAGACAAACAACAGCTAACTCACATAACACACTAGATGGGTTAAGAAAATATGTAAATCAAAAAACAACTTCTTCCACTTTTTATTTTTTTAACAAATTTGGGTTCAGCACTCCGAGATCAGGATTGCTACTGGCTAAAGAGTTTGGGATTGTTTCTCTCTCACTGACTTTATGAACATGATTTTTTTTTTTCCTAAAACACACAATCTTTAATCTTTTCTTCCTCTAAGAAATTACCTTTTTTATCTCAAGTCTTCAGATGACTCATTAAGTTCATCATCTGCTTTGTTGGTTAGTTATTTCTCTGGAGATATTCAGATTTAGGTTCCCTGGAGACATTTCTTTAAATGTGATCTTTTCCACATGAAGAAAGATATCATAAGTACTCTCTTTGCATGTATCCACTCAATTCATATCCTAGATCATCAACATGGTTACACTAAAACCTCTGCATGGTGAATCAAAAGAAGCCTTTTAGCAGTTGTCAGGAAAAAAAATCAACACAATCTGGGCTCAAAGGAGGACACTGTATTTTGTGATAAATAATCTAGCCCATTGCTCTTTTACCTTGAACCTCTCTATTGCATATCATCATGCTGGAAAACCAAACTCCACAGTGATTGCAAGTAAAAATGCATCTGTCTGTTACAAACTGAAATTTATCAAGATACATGCTTATGTGAATGTTGAAAAGCAGAAGAATCTTTGGTGATCCCTTCCTACAGCCTTGGTGAAGTCTCAAGGTGTAAGGAGAAACTGGGGCAGTTTCTGTGACAACCTGATTTCCAATCCAAAACTGGATAGCCTGTGTAAGCACATTGAAACCTGGTGTGAGAAAAATCTCAGTCATTTTCTTTGGACGTGATCTTTTGTGAAGCTATTTTATTTGCGATCACAATGGTGGGCATCCTGCAAATAGGAACGCATAGTAAAAAGCATATCATAATCTTATATTCCCTATTACCCGACACCTGATTTCTCTCCTGTTTTCTCTTTGGCTGAGTACTACAGGTTCACAACCTACTCGATGCCCTTCTACACCATATATATACGATTTATTTGACCAACCGTTAATTTCTCCGTTTCCTTTTATTTTGTTTTTCCTTTTTCTCTGGTGACTAGAGGGACTGTGATTTTTGTTTTTACTGATTTTGCATGGCTCATCCTGTTTATCTTAACTATCCTCCTTATTTTGGGACAGTGAGTCCTTCCCTTTATCTGCTTAACATACTCCCCATTGCTATACCGCACAATCACTTTTGAATATGCAAGGTTAGCGGAATTTTCCACTGCAAAAACACCTTCTATTGCAAAAACACAACTTTGTTTCTCACACTGGGGAAATGTAATAGAGCATAAAAATGTTTCTATGTTGTAACACCTTTTTTTAAAGTGTCAATTTGTGATGCCAAGTTGTGTCTTCTCTTTTCTTTGTTTGGGGCAATGTTTTAAATTTGGAGGCTGAAGAAGCTAAATAAGAAATATAAATTACTCTTTTTCTACTGAAAATGACAGTAAATAACCAAATTATACTTCCAAGCAAAAACCAATGGCTGTTTAATCGATGCAGGCTTTAGGCCATCAGAAAATACTCATACGTAGCTTATCCACACTAGATGTTTTAATTTCTTAGCCATCCACAGTATTATATGCAACAGTTTTATGTAACAAAGTGGCTACATACTAAAAGCCTTCCAGTTTGTTTCCTTGCAATTTCTCTAACCAACTTTGATACACTGCAAATAAAAACATGCTAAGAACATGAAGATACAGGGAAATGCAAAAAGTTACATTCAAGTATAACCTCAAAATTTCTCATCAACAGAAAAATAACCAATGCTTGATTACTAATGCTGAAGGCCAGAGGCTCTTCTGTTGAAATTCAGTCTAGCAAGAAACTGCTTATTGTGATTCACCCTGAGAAGGAATCACAATTTCTCAAGCTTACAGGAGCAAGGTGTATATATGTAAGAAATGAATCTTTACTGCATATTTGCAGGAGAAAGAATGCCTACAGTGTGGATGCTTCTTGTTCTTAAATAGTATTGGAGCCTAAAATCCTTCTAAAATGTGAGGTAAATATCCTAGAAGGAAATGTGAGGTAATTATCCTATGTATTTGTCCTCCAAATACATAGGAGAAGAGAAGCAAACTGATCAAGGCTATTTCTTGAGTAGGAAATGATTATAGGTGATATTTTGATTATCATCTGTGTCATAGATCCCAGAGAAGCCTTAGGTACTTCATCTTCAGATGCACAGAAAGTCGAAATACAGAAAGGACCTTTACTAGGTAAGCTATGAGAAGAGAAAAGAAGGTAGAAATTAACAGTAACAGTATTTGTTCCCTATATTTTAAGGAACATTATATTATATTATATTATATTATATTATATTATATTATATTATATTATATTATATTATATTATATTATATTATATTTGAAAAAAATGTCTTATCAAACAAATAAATATTCTAAGATATAAAATGTTCATTAAGTACAGTCACATTATACTACATCATTCAGCAAGGTCATGGCTATGTAACCTTTAGGCATTAGAACTAAAGATACCTAACACTGGGAATTAAGAATGCCTCTGTTTGAAGTATTTCATCTCAATCCATGATCACAGGAAATATCAAATCAAGTATTATTAAAGCATTACAGAAATTAGCCAAGGTAATCCAAATAAATTCAGAAGATACCAGTATTGTTTTTCTTTGCATCAGCTCAAATAAGGATGGTGCTTGAGCATGTTCTTGCTGAGAGAAATATCTTTTCAATGGTTAAAATCCTAGTAACTGAGGAGGTACTCACTACAATACATCATAAAGAACCTTCAGCATTACCTGTAAGGGAGCCTCCATATCAATGTCATAGCTTAGCAGTTACTTCTCTTAAGGGTTAGCAGACAACTCAAACACAAGTACTTTAGAGAGAAGCTTTTTTTTTTTTTTTTTTTTTGCTTTTTTTTTCTTTCTTTTTTTTTTTTTTTAAGCCTGGAATCACTTGGAAAGGTGATTTGCACCCACTGACAGATTTTTAGGGGGTTCCAAACAGAAAGGAATTCAGAAACATTGTTCCAGCTAATTTCTCACTACTTAATTAACATTGTTTTAATTATTAACCATCCTTAGTTTCTATAGTGTTTCCTGCTTCCAGTCACAATGAACTATGTTGTGTTGCATGAAAATAGTTATAAAGATAAGAGTTTCTTACATATCTTGCACAATAAATAAATAAATAAGTAAGTAAATCACAACTGAAACAATATTCTTCATGTCCTATTTCAAAGAAAATAACTGCTACACTTCTGCTACGCTTACCAGAGATATCTGAATGTACCACCTTAACCTTAAGTACTGATCTTTAGAATAGCTTGCAAGGCCATCTGTGTCCATCTAAAGCACCCCAAGATGACTTATATTGAAAATCAGGTGGAAAGGGATTTTGAGAGTTAAAGTAATATCCATGAACTGTAAACTAAGGGTCTGGGTCAGTTAAAACACACACACACAAAATAAATAATAATAATAATAATAATAATAATAATAATAATAATAATAATAATAATAATAATAATAATAATTATTATTATTATTATTATTATTATTATTATTATTATTATTATTATTATTATTATTATTATTATATATGTATATATATAATTTTTATATTTTTTCCTAGAAAAAGGCTAAGGAGAATCTATTTTAGTCTTTCTGACTTGGCAACGTGACTTATTCCATTGAGTTACTGAAGGTATTTACAGAAACTAAACAATGCTTAGTACTCTGAGCAAGGTGAGACCACTCATAAGGTGAGTATCCCTTAAGACTTGGCCTTCAGACTTAAGCTTTCTACATGTATTACTGCTATTCTTCCTAGTCTTGATCTACAGCCATTGCCAATATTTTCAGGAAAGTGTATATTTACTATTTGATATATATAATGACCCTATTAATACTATGTTGATGCAAATGCTCCATAATTATAATCATTTTTCTTTCAACAACTAAATGAAGAAAGGAATAGCATGCTACACAGCCTTCTTTTTATGAATCATGGCAGTGGCTCCTGGACTCCAGGTGAGTTACATGACATTTCATATTGTCAGTAATTATATACCAGCTGAAGAAAATACCACATGCTGATGCTTTCCATGGGAATTTGGACTGCATTCACTTTTCAGGCAGTGGTCTGAGACTATTTTTGGAAGCTTTATTTAAAAGAATGCAGGAAATGTGTTTCATTTTAGCAGCAACTTCTATTAATGAAATACACGTGATTTCAGTTTGGTTAACTATCTTGTACATGAGCACTAAATGGGAAAGCTCTTCTGAAGCTGGACGGTTTACATCAAGCCTAACTAGCAGAGTTAGTTTTCCACAGGCAGACAAACAATCTGCTTCCATGTATTTAAGGCATTTCTCCTTCAAAACCTGCCAGGCCACGTTCACTTCTTCCATTTGCCCTGTGAACTTAAGAAAATCTTCTTGGGCCCAGAGGTCAGAATGCAGAAGTAGCTGTTTATGGAAAAAAATAATTGTTCTACAATGTCCGCTTTCTCTGCTAGGTGTGATGTTAGTCATGCTGCAGGTCCATCACATCCTTACTGTTAGGTCTGTTGTAGGTAAGCTTTTCCTCTTCCTCTGTTTTTCATATTCTCTAGTCTTGTCAGATCTTTTTATAAGGGAGCTTCCTGTTCCCTTTACTTGCATGTATGAGAGCAGTCTGCAAGGATGGGCATAGGCTAATGCATAAAACAGAGAAGTAATACCTAGGATGTACAAAACTGTCATTATAACATTATCTTGGGTACCTTTATTTTAGGATTAGATGAATGGCTACTCTTTCTGCCTCATGTTTTTCCTCATTTGTGGGCATGGAAAGAGACAATTTAGTCTACTTATATCCCTTCATAGTTGGGGAAGGACTGCCCTGTAATTTACAGTGAGCTGTGTTTAGCTTTGCCTGAGAGTTTGTTTGTCCTCATGGCATTAAAATAGTTTGCTAGCGGTTATGTTTCCTTGTAGGAGAGCTTCTATTAAACGTTTAATTGGAATTAAAGGGAGACTAAAACGTATGTTGCACCTTAGTGCATTTATTTCAGAGTATGCTTATATCTGCTAATACTGATGCATTTAAACTATTGCCAACTCTCCTAAAGGAAGACTGAAATGCTATACATGAAAGAAAAATGTTGATTACTTATAATCATAGGAGACAATACAACCAAGTGCCATTTATATATCTAGCCATAAATAAATAAATAAATAAGCTTAATATTAAACTCTAACCCTCCTGCAAAGATTCACAGATTCACCCCTTAGGAAGGAAAGTGTAGACTCTATATAAAAGGAAAAGAAAACACAACCATTTTTATTAAAAAAAAGGTCAGAAAATGTTTCGGGGAATATACTGAGGTTTTTATATAACAATTTTTAGTATTTACTTTTTTAGTAGTCTACTTTAAAATGAAATATGTCTTGCTTACCATGCTGTGGGGCATAACATTGTTTTCCTTTCCCAAGTACCTAGGACTCAGCAAGAATGATTTTATATCTATAGCATTTTTAGAGCTGCTTGGTAGATTTAACTATAATACCTTATTCCTAGAAGAGGGTCTTCTGACTACTTGTGAATAGCCAGAAAGATGAAGAATTTTGGGAAAAAAAATAAATATATTTTCTCTTTATCTCTTATGACTTCTTATCTTTCTGTTGAACACGTGCCTCAGGTGCACTGGGAAATCCACATAAACACTCTACAAGGTAATGGGAAAATCTGAGTTAACTGGAAGGACAAGTGTCTTTTAGGATGACCATCTTTTAGGATGACCAATGGACAAGGAAGCCCATGAAGGTCAGCATGCTGTATTTGTGAGTCCTTATTGGGGAAGCACTGAGGAACATTGTTTCTAGCACCAGTTATCTGCTGGGAAGTGCTGCCTTATCTGAAGCTTGTCTTCCTTCCTTCCTTCCTTCCTTCCTTCCTTCCTTCCTTCCTTCCTTCCTTCCTTCCTTCCTTCCTTCCTTCCTTCCTTCCTTCCTTCCTTCCTTCCTTCCTTCCCATCCTTCCCATCCTTCCCTCCTTCAGTATTTCCACCCTGTGGCTGAGACACAATAGGCAGCTGTAGGCTACTTATGTGAGAGACTTCAGTTCAAGTCCTTTTTCTGTCTGATTCAGATGGGTAACCTGACCTCATATTTTCCATGTTCTACTTTGGAAAACTAAATGTGTCTGGCGACTGCTTCTGAACTGCATATTTCTGTGTAGTTTTCTTTCAGATGGGACCCTAGCATTGATGTTTGTCATCTCAGCCTGCTCCTATAACCATTCAGGTACACAGCATCTACACTCACCAATAAATATGTGGTGAGTGAGTCAGACAAAAAAGAGCCACACCAAAGGACTGAGAGGCCTGTCATCTCTCCTAACCTTTCACCCATACAAGTTGTTCAGCCACTGGCCTTTTAGGATAGACACCTATATCTATTTCGCTCAGACGTGAACTGACTGTGCCCTTAGCTCACCTAAACAGGGAATATTTATTTTCACTCTTGCTTTGGTCCTTCAAGGCTTTGATCACAGTCTCTGCTGTGAGACAATATGGTTTTACAGCAGGACACTGGTGGGAATTCAGGTGCCTGGTAAGGCTGTGTGTGGATGTCATGGATGGTACACATAGACACTCCGCCAGCATTGTGAGCCTGTGAACTGTTCCCTAACAGTAGTAGGGAGAAAATGGTTTTCTGTACCTCAGAAATATCATATCCTGTGATATCACCACCTTCAGAGAAAGTACCTATCTTCTCCTTATTTGTGCAAAGCTCCCACTATGCTGCTACATGATTTTTCCTAAATCTTGGTAAAATACCTCTTCTCAACATCTGATCATCACACTCCACAAGGAAACATTGCTAATCTTATTGCAGAAATGGTGAAACTGAAACATAGGAGTGTATGGTGCTTTGCTTGGGGTGGCCCAGAAGGGTGCTAGCCACAGTAGATGTAAAAAAAGCTTATTTTTTTTGAGGTGCATACAACAATAGACTCTGAAAAAAAGTGAATTAACATGGTAGGATTTAGCCTGCTACAAAGGACTTGGTCTCACAAGTTATTCTCTGATCTCAGACAGTTAGACTAATTCTTGTGCTGTTCTTGGAATGTTTCTGTTTTCAAACTGAGCACTGCACAGAAGGGAAGCTGCTGAAGATTTCTATTTGCTGCAAGTTTAATTTCCCTATTTCTTCAAAAGAGATATTTAGTTACATGGGAACAATTTGTGCAGCATTTTAAGATTTGTTGTGTATTATTCATAGCACACTGCTCATAGTTTGGCTATCTCCATTCTGTGCATAAAACTTATGCCTGATTTTTCCCTGTTGGATTTGAGGAAAGTAGAGTCTTATACATGTATCATTAGAAGTAGTGTTCCGATGTAGCCTGAATGAGAGAATATCATGCAGTATAGAACTTGATTATAGTAACAGAAAAGGAAGCCAAAGTTATGGCAATATGGGTATTAATTCTTGCAGGTAAAAATGTTTCAGGCAAATTCCAGGAGAGATTTGTGGAGCAGAACTACCTACTCCAAAGCATGGTCTGAAACATGCTCTGCAGCATGGCATGAAACATCACTACTGGAGGGTGCACATTATGGGACAGTCACAGATGCTCATCATCACAGATGCTCATCGATGCTCAGCATTGAACAGCTACTAGAGGTCAGTGGGAGCTATTGCAAGTCAACACACAAAGATGGTATGCAATGCCATCCACTGAGACATATGTATGAAAATATGAAATAGAAAAATAAAGTGTGCACTTAGCACTACTGGCTTGTTTGTGAGGAAAACTGGTGTTACCAAATACAGGAAAATATCTTCTATGTAGCATTGACTCAGTGACCCAAAGGTTAGGCTTTCAGCCAAGACCCTAAACAAAAGCAATGTGTCAAGATGCACGTATTATTGATTGGAGCCAAAAGCTGCAGCCTCTTTTAAAGACTACATGCCTGCACAAGCTGTGTGGCATGAATACAGGTATCTGTCACGTCAGTACAATGTGACAAGTAAAACTGTCATCTCTAATATCCAAACACACTCACAAAGATTAACCTTGAAAATTTGAATGTCCTCAAATCTGGCAACAGTTATTTGTTCTCTGTCAGTGAATACCTGTTGGACATGATTTGCCAAAGTCCAGGCAGATATAACACTTTCCTCAATATATTTCCACTATGAATCCATCCCAATATAATAACTTCCAGAATAGTAAATGTTTACAGTAGTCTGTGTAGAAATGTGTTGCTTGATAGCTAAATGAGCCCTTTGACAGTCACCATATTTTCTGTTCTCCCTGTTGCAGTAGGCCAGATTTTCAAAGTAGGTCATGTTTTCCAGCATGCAGCCCTCAAGCACTTAAAAAAGTGTTCACTCAACCATCTCTGCTTGGAACTGATGGCTGTGTTCCAAAAAACTCTCCTGACACACAACTTTTTGAGCTTTCTGGAAGATCTCGAAGTAAATGTTAATGGGTACATGAGAGCTAACCTCATGATTTGAAAATAGTTTTAATTGCAGTTTCCAAGCTCTAGTAAACATTTTTACCTGTATTAGTATGACTCAGTGGTCATTTTCTGAAATTCTTCACTGGTGAATAGGATTTAACACCACTGTATGGCTACACATAGTATTATTTCAGTATTACATTGGGAATAAATTTTATTTACCAATGCTAA
The DNA here is from genome assembly GCF_965140915.1 of Aythya marila. Lineage (NCBI taxonomy): Eukaryota > Metazoa > Chordata > Aves > Anseriformes > Anatidae > Aythya > Aythya marila. Next base: position 19,267,476 of record NC_139080.1, on the reverse strand, counting down.
AACAAAAGAAAAGAAAGCAGTTCATATGAGATGACCCACAGGCATAGAAGTACTGTAAGTAGGTTAGTAAAGCTAAGTGTTGTTTTGAAGTGAGTATTTTCTGGTTTCTTATTTCAGTGTGAAAGTTGCCTTAAGCTGCAATGTGAGTATTACTGCCCATCCATGTGACTCCATCTCTTTACTGGCAATTATTCTTAGCTGTTCTTGGGCTTCAGAGATTCCCTTTTTCCCTATATTTGGTAGCAGTATACAAATTTAGATCTGCATAATCTCTCTCCACTGCTAATCCATACTCAGAAAAAGTAACGCATTTTTAGACCTCTCTTAAGTGCTTCAAAATGACTTTTGAATTCTGAAAGGCAAATCTGTGGTGTGAAGGATTGGACTGCCAGTGAGCTTATTATGGTCCATACAATACCTTTGTTTGAAAACAGAACTGCAAAAGTGAGTAACATTAAAGTTAGAGGCAATGCACTCAATTTAAAGCTTCTTCAAATTAACCGGAACAAAATTAGACATGGGTCGATTCAGAGCATTAAGGGCCTAAATGTATGCTTCAAGTCTCTGAATTTATTCTCAGATTTCTTTGGCATAATAAATATAGAGTAAAGGAGTATATTTCAAAACTATGCGTTAAGGTCTAGGTCATATGCTTAACACAATATTATCTCAGTATTTTAAGTGATATCTGGGAAACCTGACAAATATTGTTTTCCTTGCATACCTTCCCCATACAATATACAAATCTATTTGATTTCAGAGGGGAGGAGCAAACCCATAAAAACAGTCTGCACCAATGGATTTCAAAGCATTTTAACAATGTTTCAGGGGAAACATTGTTATGTGCCTAAGCCTGGGACTGCAGGCAGAGCTGTGGTGGTAGAAATGCATCAAGCCAGGAGGCAGCTCCTGGCTCCTGACCTTTCCTCAGCAGCAGGACAAATGGCTGGGATGCAGCTTTTGGCTCCTCTGAGGTGCAAGCATTCGAGGCTACGGCTGCCAGTTGAGTCAGCCTACTACATCCTCACTGTACTCAGCCTCATCTAGCCAAAACTCTGCCTTCACATTTTGCTCATAATTTGCACACTTCTCACCTCCTGGGCTAACCAAGCTCAGGGTATCTTATGCCTGTGTATCTCTTTTCTTCGACGCACTCCATTAGATAATCAAGGCATCTACCAGACCAGTGGGGATTATGGTTAAGTGACAGGAGCTGCCCTGTAAGGATATCTGTGCTGGATCAGGCCCTTGAGCAGCAGTGACGGTGAGGACTCTGTTTAGCTGCAGTGGTGTTCACTGCCCCTGTGCTTAGGTCCTGGCAAGTAGTAGTACACAGCTCCTTGGAAGTGTTTGGGAATGGTCATATGTTAGCAATGTCCCTATGGTCGGCTTCTTCTCTTTTACTAGGCTTAGCCAGATGCTTCTGAGAAATCAAATAAAGTCAGTCTCTCTTTCTCCCACCTCCAGGAATGTCTGGATAATGTCTTGAAATCTTATGGTTTCTCTGCTATCATCTGTGAATATCAAATACAACTAGAAGCTTGCAGGAGCAGCACAGACAACACCAAGTTAGGTGCGTGTGTCGATCTGCTCGAGGGTAGGAAGGCTCTGCAGGAGGGTCTGGATAGGCTGCACCGATGGGCTGAGGCCAACTGCATGAAGTTCAACAAGGCCAAGTGCCGGGTCCTGCACCTGGGGCGCAATAACCCCAAGCAGAGCTACAGGCTGGGGGGTGAGTGGTTGGAGAGCTGCCAGGCAGAGAAGGACCTGGGAGTATTGGTTGATAGTCGGCGGAATATGAGCCAGCAGTGTGCTCAGGTGGCCAAGAAGGCCAACGGCATCCTGGCTTGTATAAGAAGCAGTGTGGCCAGCAGGGCTAGGGAGGTGATCGTCCCCCTGTACTCAGCTCTGGTGAGGCCACACCTCGAGTACTGTGTTCAGTTTTGGGCCCCTCGCTACAAGAAGGACATTGAGGTGCTCGAGTGAGTCCAGAGAAGGGCGACAAAGCTGGTGAGGGGTCTGGAGAACAAGTCCTATCAGGAGCGGCTGAGGGAGTTCGGATTGTTCAGCCTGGAGAAGAGGAGGCTCAGGGGTGACCTTATTGCACTCTACAGGAACCTTAAAGAAGGCTGTAGTGAGGTGGGAGTTAGTCTGTTCTCCCACATGCCTGGTGATAGAATGAAGGGGAATGGGCTAAAGTTGTGCCAGGGGAGGTTTGGGTTGGATATTAGGAAGCACTTCTTTACTGAGAGGGTTGTGAGGCATTGGAATGGGCTGCCCAGGGAAGTGGTGGAGTCACCATCCCTGGAGGTCTTTAAGAGATGTTTAGATGTAGAGCTTAGTGATATGGTTTAGTGGAGGACTGGTTAGTGTTAGGTCAGTAGTTGGGCTAGGTGATCTTGGAGGTCTCTTCCAACCTAGATGATTCTGTGATTCTGTGATTCTGTAATCTATTTGGACTATTATTGAGCACTTGACCTCGTTTTATCTTGGGGCAGTGAACCACTAACAAAGTGGTTCTAGGCTGTCACTCTTCAGCATTACTGGGTGCTATCTTTCCTGAAGAGAGACCACCAGGACCACCTTGTTCATGGTGTGCAGATCCTTCCTCTGTGAGTGTAGTCCAGCTGTGAGCACCACAGTGCTCATAGGTCAGGGTCACTGGTGAGTTGTACAATCAGCCTGACCTGGGTAAAAGGCTATTATTGTTGGAGAATTTTTATTCACTGGCATTTTGTGCTCACTTTGCACTGGAGCAAATGGTATGAACAGTCCAGAGAGAATCAGAAATCTATAACATTCAAGGACACATTTCATTCACCTTTGTATCAGTTCTGACTTGGCTACATGAAGAAAGCTCATGTCATACTCTGACAGCCTCGAGTTATTCCAGTTATGCCCCATAAAATGTAAGAAATGCAGAAGCAAATCATTAACCCCAGTGAAAAGCAGCCACCCCAAGAAAATCATTAATCTCTGAGCCCAGTAACCCTTTGCACATCTGAAGCCTCCCCAAAAGCTCAGACTAATAAATGGACTGATTATACTATGCCTGAAGGTCAAGAATTTGGAGCTATTTCTGTACAAAGGGAGGAGGAGTGAATTCCATGACTGAGGAACCTCTGCAGCCTCCCCAAATCCCTCCCTCGACTGAAGATGCACCAGCCCCAGCTCCCCCCTAGGCTGCTTACTAGTGCCTCTGGGACCTGTGCCTTTGCAGGCTGGCAGCTAGAGTTTCCCTTGGGGTTGCTTTGATTTTGTAGCCAGAGCTGGGTTATGCTCACCCCTACACAGAGAGCCTGTGTTTTGGGCTGTGCTTGGGCCAGTCAAGCAGCAAGGCTGACACATATCCTTTACATTTTCTGCTACTGTGTTTTTACAGGGCATTTTCTTCTTGCTTTTTGAACACCTCTAGGGTGAGGGAGGGTGGTTAAAGGAAGACGGGAACGAGTTTGAACAAAGCCAGGCATCTGATATTTTCCACCTGGGAATAATCCATGAATAATCATCTTATTCCAGTAATACCAAAATTGCAAATCAGTTAAAATAAACAGTACAAGATTCAATGGGTTTAAAAAAAAATATATTCTGGATTCATCTTTAAGTGCTATGTAATGGTAAAAGTACCAGGCTTACAGACAATGGTATGATATGCTCAAGGCCCAGCAGATCTGCTGTTTTATTCAGAGAAGAAACACCCTCAGTCTTAATTCTGCAACTCTAATGGCTTGTTCAGGTCATTCACAACAGCCTAAACTTGCCCTCAGAAATCCTGGGAAGCTGTTTTAGAATAAATAAAAGGTTGAGCATAATTAAAGTTAAAGTGTGGAGTGGCTCACTTTGAGATGTACTCAAGCACTTGGCAGCTTGAGGTGTCCATAGCAGGTGCTGGATTTTCTATAAAGAGACAATTTATAAACAGAGCTGACAACTGGGAAAACAGAGCAGTGGGAGAGCGGCATTCCAGAGCTGGCAGTGCCTGGATGCGCCGGCGCACAGCTCAGGAGAGCAGCTCTGCTCAAGGGGTTGGCAGATGAGCAAAGGGGTGTAACTAGTAGTACTGCTAGGTGTTTTCAGCTGGACACTGCAAATCAGTTTTTAACTTTTGTCCTTCCTTAATCAACAGTAAATGTTGTTTCATTCCTGTATTGACTGGTCTTAACTACTTAACTATCTGAACTTTCTAAAGAGAGAAACCCTCTAACACTTTTACTCGAGCTTGCTTTTAAACATGATATAGAGTTTTGCTATTTTCTGCATTATCAGCTTGGCTCACCATGTGTTTGTATCTCACATATCTTTGGAGATGACTTATTTCACTGACCATTCCTCAAATTAGACTGAATTTTTTGAGTGATTTAGAGATACAGAACATCTCCCAAAGAGGCAGAGCTTGGGGGTGTTGTTACAACAGATGTGTTTGTAAGCACTGACGTTGCAAGGCAGCTGGCAGAGAGGCAGGGTCCAGCCCCTTGTACCATTAAACTTCATGCTTCATGGATTAGATGGTCCTTCCTTTCATTTTGCTTTTCAAGGCCAAGCAAGTTCAGCGGGAATGCAGACATTTCACCACTTCTTCTACTGGTTTTATTTATCTGAAACAAGCCAAGGAAGAGAAGACAAAACCAAAAATACTGCTAGGTCTTGCTTCACTTTCTCACTTTGAGCAAGACTGCAATTGATCTGAGGAAGAGGAGAGGTCTGGGGTTTTATTCCCTTCCCTCAAAACACAGGTAGTGTCGCACATGCTCTCATTTTTGTATTGTGGTTGCAAACTCGTAGTTTCATTACTTCAGTCAGGGCTACATCTGCTTCTGCTTTTCAATCAGCTTCATTCTACTTCTTATCTTCACATTCTTCAAGAGTTCAGATACACATAGAGACAAAATCCTTTTTAATTTGCAGTCCTTCTTATAATTCTGCAACAGAGGGGCTGCAGCACATAACTTTTATAACTCTGACATGTTAGGTTCAAATCCCTGCTTCACCTGATTCATACTGGGATTTCGTTTAGGAGAAAACTTTTCCCACTACAGTTGATTCACACTGTGTAAGTAATTAAATATTCATTGGGCTAGAAAGAGGAGTTTTGCCCTGGGCACTAACAATATGCATGGTAGAAGGGTCTTCCCTCTCTAGGTGAAGCTCAGCATATCTGTGGTTCTGCAGCAGGGCTTGCATGTGTGCTCTTTTTTTCATTCCCTTTCTCCAGAATCTTCTTTCAGGAGCCAAGGATCATTTATTGCTGCAGCTGATGTTTTGATTTGCTGCTATTTTTGATTTCAGCAAGGGCACACTTTCAGTGCAGAACTGTGTTTCAGTACGAGACTGCTAAGCAGTTGTAGATGTTCTGGCCAGGACACTGTTGAGTTCTGACAGACGTTAACGCAGAAAGAATGATGGCAGGTTTTAATGATGGAAATTTGGAAGGTTAGAACTCATAGTACTACTCTGCTATTTATAGTCCCAAATTGGTAATTAAGGCCTTTAAACATAGCTGTAGCCCTGTGATTTAGTGGGACCATTTACTTGCTTTCATTGTTGAAGATCCCAATGTACATTGCTGGATCAAGTCTCTGGAGAGCAGGTCATGAACATTCGTCTACACACTCTCAGATGTGAGTCTGTAAGATGTATATATATTTGACCTCTTAATTACCCATGGGTGCTATACTGAAACATATAACAAGCTGTAGGCCAAACCAGTCATGTGTCACCTACTGCAGCATAGGAGTGATGTAAAGTATATGTCTAATTTTAAGCAATCGAATTATATCTACTAATACCAGTTGCTGATATTCTATTTTTCTGACTTTTTTTTTTTTTTTTTTTTTTTTTTTTTTAACAGGTGGATGCTAGAGGTCCTAGGGAATAATTTGAAGATATGTTTAAATTCAGGTTCATCTGTAAAGTTCTTCAGTATGTGCTAAGCTCCAACTACATACCTACTAGCTTTTCCAAGCATGATAATTTCTGGAATTGATCAAATTCCACTGAAGAAGGAAAATGACAACGATAAATTTTTCATTCGGCCTATGCCATAGAGATCAGTGAACGACTGTTGACTTTTTGGTGGTCTCATGTTGGCAGTGTTTCAGTATCCCTGGAATTTTAAGAATGCCTCAAAACAGGTTAGACCCAACCCAGGGGATTCTGTATTAGACCTCTCATATTATCAGATAAAGAAAAATTGCATATAAAATTTCAAGTTATTTATTTATTTATTTTTTAATAATAAAGTGATTAGGATACGTGATCTTGCCATTTTTTGTGTAACAAATATATGTGTATATGTTATGCACATACAAACAAATACTTAAATATATATATCACCTTTTCAAAGGACTATTTTGCAAACTTGAAAATAATGAGTGAGAAGAATATAAATAGGAAACTGTGGCTAACAGCTGAGACTTATTCACAAATACATGTAGCTTAAAAGCAGCAAACTCTAATCAGAAAATAAATTTACATTGATTTAAAAACGACTTTAAAAAGGGGAAGAGATGAAAATACAAAATTCAAAGAAACAAAGAAAAATGATTCCAACGAATATATAACTGGGAGGACAAATGCTGCAAATGACTAATAGTGAATGGGAAAAAAACAAACACAAGAAGGAATCTAAAATGGGTAGCAGGAGATATTCAGGGACAGAACTCACAAAATTGTGGATTGAAATAGAGGAACTTAATAATTATGATAGAGTATCACAACTGCCCAGTACATATTAAAAATACATATCCATACTTGCTAATAGCAGTGAAACACTATTAATTGCAAAGATATTAAAGGATAATACGGAAGTGAAGCTAATAAAAAAGTCTTAAGTAAGTCAGTAAATCAAGACTATTTATACCTGAAGATTATAAAAGGCTTGTAGATCAATACAGTTGACTTTTAATACCTTCTGGAGCCCTGGAGAAATTCCAAAGAACTGGGAGGCAGGTACTGCTGAGCTAATATTAAAAACAGAAAACAGATAAGTAACTCTAGGACTTATCCTGTTCTTGACCTTAGGAAAATTAATGTTGTTATAGGTTTCAATTAATAAAAACTGGGAGATGGTAATATAATTAAAGCCAAGATACACAGAGTTGTGGTAAATCCATCTTCCTAGGGTAGGCTGCTATTCTTTTTGAAATTGCTCATTGAGTGCTTATTATGTAGTTGACATTACAAAAATATGTTTATTTGGTCCCATATGATATTTTTATTTAAGTGTCAAGAGACCATCAGAGCATTAAGCAGATTAAATACTATACTTAATATGTCACAAATGTAATAGCATTAAAGGTACTTCCACTGAGTTCTATTCCATTTTATAATTTGATCAATAGCCTGAAAAAAATGAATTTTCAATTGACATAAAAATTGAGATGTGGAAGAGATATGGGATGGAGATACACTGTGATCTGGAGGATTCCACGGAAAAGCAATGTTCATTTCAGAAAAGCCAACCCTAAGACGATATGCCTGGGCACAAATGCAAACTACGCTTACAGGACGAGAAAGCAAACACTGGGAAGAGGTGCTGGAAAGCCTGGCAGACAATCAGCTACATGGGGCTTCTCTGATTAGAGCAAGAGGATTTATGAGTTTTGTAGTCATGGCCATAGACAGGGGGAGGACAGCAAATCAGCAACCTCTGTGCAGAGTGTGGCTTTTCTTTCCTCTTCCACACACCAGGAATACTGTGGTTCCTTGGCTGTGTGGGAGGGGAAGAACACACAGGCAATTCATGATGCCTGGAGGAAGCCATGGCAGGGAGTGCCAAAATGTTACCTGCCATCACAAGACAGATTGTGCCTCTACCTGTGTTTGGTACTATTGCAGCTCTTCTTGTTGCTTCTCTGAATAGCCATACTCCTCTCAGAGTGATGCTGGAGCAATGAAGATGGCTCAGAGAAGAGCACTGCAAGTGACTAAGGAGTGTAGAATTTGCTGTGTGGGGAGAGACTCAAGGAGTTCCTTCTTTCCAATTCACTGAAGAGGAGATCACATTCCCTGTCTGTCCTTTCACATCTTCACTCAGATTCTCTGCTTTCCTTAAGTGCCATTTCAGAGCATTTTCTTGATTTTCTAGGGCTTTCTGCACTGCAGCCCTGCTTCCACGGGTTGCTGTCATGCTGGAGAGTAAGAGTCCCAAGAGTCCCCTTCACTCCTGTGAAGCTCAGGCCTTTATTAAACTTTTGCATTAACTGTGGCACTCCTGCAGTCTTTTGGAGCTACCCCCAGTACTTTCCGTGCAGATAAATGCTCTCTAAGCTTTCCATGTCCTGTTTTTAGTCTATATCTTTTTCATTTTTCAAGAGTTTTAAATTATGTAGGAAAAAAATCTCCATAAAATCTTCCAAGTGAATTCACTTAGGAAAGAAGAAGCTGCAAGAAGACAGTAATGGTAAGTGACTCTGCCTTGAAGGAAGTCTAGGAAGTCTAAAATGAGTGTAGCTAGGTCATAAATTAAATTTGGTCAAGAAAATCTCTTGACTTGTTTTACACTGGAGATAATCAAAGCAGTGATAGTTGTTATGCTTTTGTTGTTTTTGCTGTTTTGTTTTGTTTTTATATTGATAACCAGCTGGCTTCCTTCTTCAAGAACAAGTTGCCATATTGCTTCATGCTTGGAGTTTGGGTGAAATAATGCATCAGTCACTGCAGGTCAGAAAGTGTCCTGAATTGGAGCAACAAATCAGTGACTATTCCACACACAGATCTTAGCAAATCTCATACTAAGATACACTATTAATTTGCCTTGTCTTTGGTAAGACAAAATTATGTGTCATCTCATCCACATTTTTTTCCAGTTAGCTAACAAAAGGTGAAGAATATGAAGAGTACACAGATATAGAGTACATAGATGATTCAATCAATCCCTGAATGAGTTACTGGTAGTGGGTTTTAGCTAGTAGCTAGTACATTATATCTCTCAGCATTTTGATACGTATATGAGAAGAATTAGTCTGTTGGCATTCTGAACATTGGGAGTGACTCTGATCCTACCAGCTTGCCTGATCCGGTGTCTAAATTAACTTAGTATGTAAACTCAAGATTGAGGATGAAATAGCTCTTTATTTTCTTTTAACATGAAAGCTTTTCAGCTGTTCAAGTTCTTTGCAAACCCACTGATTAATATGGGTAAACAAAGAGAAGATATACCAGAAGCTGCAATTACCACACATGCTGCTGATCCCCAAACATCACTGAATACAAGTTCTGCTGGTCTCCCCAGTAGGCTGAGGGTGACCTTTAGAGCGTGGGTAGAAAAGGGATGTTCAGTCCCAATGGACTCCTCCATCTCTTCCATAGTGCATAAGAAATGAGATCAGAAGAGTGTGTTCTATATGAGACCTCAAAGCAAGAGCTGAGCAATGTCATACTCCTTCTATCTCCAGTAGTTTTTCTGGCAACTTTTCTCCTTGACTTCGAAGCATCTTTTACCAGATTGCTCCAAGAAAATCTAGGTGACAAAGGCAAAACTGATTGAATAATGGTGCTGTAGTCTAGACAGTCAAGAAAGCATGGTGAATTTTTATAGCTGCCTAGCTAGTGAAGATTACGTAGAAGTGCTGCTGTTTGTGCAAGGCTCTTTGGAAATATTTATGTATTTGTGAGCAGGCATTTCCTATTACAGGTCTGCACAAGCCAGGAAAACACATTCACCTGACAGTTTGAAACCACCATGCATTGTGTCAGAAACAAAACTTGAATTTCAGAGGGTGGGCCCCATGCCTGTCTCTCCTTTGATACATCCCGTCCCCCTGCTTCTCAAAGCAAGGTGCATACCCTTTCTCTTTCTGGGTTTGAAGAAGTGCTGTTTTCACTTGCAAGGCTCTAACTGTGTGCATTGAGCTCTGATTAAAAGCTGACCCTGCACATGCAAATGAGACATGGCCCTCGGGCTCTTGGCGACATACCACGGAGGTCCTCCGGCTGTGCAGCTGATGCCTCAGTGTCCTAAACCGTGCTGCGTCCTACTCGGACACCAGGATTTGAAGGACAGGCTTTGTTTGGGGGTTTTGCCTTGTGAATAGTAATTTGTTCTGTGGTGACTTCCCAGCTGTTTTCCAACAGGCTGGCGTGTGACAACATGATGTCTCCAGCCAGTCTGAAGCTTCCCAAACCTCCAGCCATGCTGAGGGAATATTTATATCTCACACGTACAGCGGGCCAACATTTTCTAAGTTATCTTGGCTCTTTATTCCACCCAAAAGTGTTCTGTATCCACTGTCTCTTTCCAGGGGGAAGGGCAATAGGAGCTAACACAGAGTCAGTTGGATGTCCTTTTGTGTCTAGCATCTTGCCTCTAAGAGAGAATAGGTATAAGTGTTTCAAAAGAAGGAGCAAGAAAATTTATGTAGGAAAAATATATCTGCTAACTAACCACCCCTTGTATTCATATCTACTGATTTATAGCATGAATCTAGGTAGTTTTTCTCTCTTTAAGTGATTTTCTTGGATAAATGAGGAATACTAAATTCCTGTTAAATTCTTGACTACAGTAATATCTTCCAGCTGTGAATTTCACAAGGCAAAGATAAGGAAAAATACAATTTCCCATTCCTACATTTAAAATCGGTTGCCCATCCATTTCTTAGGTATGAATTCCATTATAAGAAATGTTAACAGACTGCTGTAGTATGCCTTTCCAGCCTAGGCAGCTATTTATACATATTTCCAGTTTCTCACCTCGAAATTAACTGTCTGTAATCTTTCAGACATGTCTCACATGCCTCAAACTCCCACATCTCTTTGAAGATTTCCTTTGTTTTCAACATGCTGTCTCTGCCTCCTCTCTAATATTTGTGATGAGTTAGATATTCATTTAAATGCAGTTTTAGTATATCCATTTCTGCATCATGTGACACCTTTATGACTACATTATCTACAATATAATCACAGTTAAAGGTAATATGAGCCTATCTAAGATCAAGTACCCCCTCCCTCTATCTTTTATGAAATTAGTTTCTTGGTCCTAAATCTTCTCTATTTCAAAATAGAAGTTAATAAATAAAGCATACTTTAATAAGATTTTCATGTGCAGCTACAGAAATATCATCGCAGAAGGAATTTTCCAGCAAAATTTTCACAGCATGTTCAGCAGCATATTAATGTGCATTTTTCATTCCTAAAATGCACCGCTGAAACCAATCTTAACCAAAGTCTCAGTTCACTGGGGGAAGAATAGGACACTTCTATACAGATTCACAAGGCAGTTTCTGTGGAGGGAGGAAACACCCTTCCTTCAAGTGATACTATTAAACCTCATTAAACTTTGAGCAGTACAATGGTACTTATTATGAAGAATTTCAAGCAAAAGCTTGAACTCCTCCTCCTTGATCTTTCTAGCCAATATGTTATGGACTATTTTAAGAAAGGAGCTGTTATTATGCCCGAGCTACCTCCGTACCATAGTCAGAAAGAGGATAACAGGATAAATCCTCAGCTGTATTAGATGTGTTGTGTTCCTATACACTCCACCACCTTACAAAGCTTGTAAAGGGAAGAACAGGATTTTCAGTATGTGTTTTTAATGTGATATGAGAAATGATCTGTTGAAAGATTGTAAGCATTTTACGTGTTCTTAAGAGATGAAGCTGTATTTCAACTACAGCTTGTCAAGAAAATGAATGAGACAAACATTCTCCTAGGCATTAATATTACGGGAAGCTTTGTCATACCCCACTACGGGGGTCAAATCTTAGCAATTAGTTTTGGCTACTAAAATGCTGACCAAGTTGCATTCTGTCTGTTTTCAATAACATTATTGACACAACAGTGTGCACCAGGTCTGCCAAAGGTAATAAGGTATGCTAAAAGGCTTGGTACTTAGCATACTTCACACCAGTAACAGGGTTTCACACAACAGATCCATCTTTTATATAGGCTATTTATAAGAAGAAATTGGAACTCACTATTGTAACTCATTAGAGCTACGACTATAGTGTGTTCTTGCCTTGATGATCATACCGAAATTATGGAGAGGATTAGATGTAATGTAGATCAACCTGAAATGGAATTTTTCACTTTTCATGAAAAAAAAAAAATTCTTTGTTTCTTTTCACTTGATTTGTTTCTTTTACTTTCAAGTTGCATATTTCTATTTTGATCTTATTTCTTAATGTTTGAGTCTATTTCAGAAGGACCTTTACCAAATAAAAAGTGGAAAAACATGCTTTCAAAATTTGAAAAACCAGGCCTTGATTTTTTATTTTTATTTTTTTTGAATGAAAGCTAACAATTCAAAGCCTTCATAACACTTAAACTTTTTTGAAAATAAAATAAAATAAAATAAAACAAACACAAACAAACAAACATACAAACAAAAACAACAACAAACTCCTGTTTTCTAAATGGTGGCTGATTCCAGTCAAAATTTGCAAATTGTTTCTTCCACATTCTACAGCTTTCAGTGGATTTGCTAACTGAAAGTATTTCACCACCTCTCATTCTCCTTCCTTTGAAGCAATTTTCGAAGTGTTTCATCTTTCAGCCAATTACACTCTTTTGTACTCTGTCCCTCCTAGCCTTCTAAATTCCCAAATTCTTCCTTACGTAGCCTACAAAATATTCATTTCCTTTTGAGAACATGGAAGCCTTAATCACTGTGGATTGTGCAATAAAGACCTCCAGGAAAAGCGTTAGTTCACCAGAAGAACCTCTAATTCTTGAGCAATTCACCCAGATCACCCACCTCGGTGAGGATCCCAGCCCACAGGAGAGGCACAGCTTCCCTGAGACACAGAAACCCACAATGTGGAGAACTGCATGGTGTGGAGCCTCCAGCACCTCGAGTGATGTGACCAAATTGGCTGTGGCCAACGTGAGCAGGAATGAGGTTCAGCAGCACATGGTAGGGAGGATATAACAGAGATAATCTGATAAGAGTGAAATGTCCCAAATGATGGCAGAAAAAAGGTTGTTCTGTTAACCATCTTAACTGCATTCCATTTTAGTATATACTGTGATACAGAAGTAAAGGTTAGAGCAAGCTGACAGACAGGAATAATTTTTAGAGTAGCTCAAACTATCTGTCTAGGGACTATGTGCTCCAAAGACCATCTCACAGCACAGGCTGTATTAATAGTTATGTATCTAGATGTATTTACTTAAGGGCATGCAAGGAGTATGTTACTCAGCATGTGAGGCAAGCTATTCTAGAAATGCTAGGCCACTTCATAGCTTAAGCCACTTAAGATTTTGGGGTCTTGCTTTGTGATTTAGGGTCCTGGATAACAAAACCGTGACCTGTGAATTCTTGTAATAATTCTTCATTTCTCACTCACCACATTAGTGTGAGAAACATCTCAAATAATTTTCTTCAGACAGTCTCTTCTGTGAAGCTATTTTATTCACGATTGCAATGGCGGGCATCCTGTCAATCAGGAGCGCATTTTAGTAAACAAATCATAACCTTTTAGTCCCTATTACCCAACACCTGATCACCTCCCCTGTTTCCTCATTGGCTGAGTAATACAGGTTCACAAGCTACTCGACGCTCCTCTATACCATATATGTACAATTTTTCTTTTTTTCAACCCTTTAATATCTCCTTTCTTGCGTTTTGAGAACTCGTGATCTTTGTTTTACTGTTCTCACACTGCTCATCCTGTTTTTCTCAAGCTTCTACCTTATTTTGGAACAGTGAGGTCTTCTACAGTCCACTTATCTATTTAGCATTTCTCCTCATTATGACTGCACAACTACCTTGGAATACAGAAAAGTAATTCTCTACTGCAAAAAACCACAACTTTGTTTCTCACATTAGCACACTGCTTTTAAGGCAGTGTCCTTTATTCCTCTGGAAGTGTGTGGCTCCGGTCCTGGTGAGGCCAGCCCAGGCAGTGGCCAGACCCTGCAGAGGACACAGTACCTGCTGGAGCTGCCAGCCACAAGATCAGAGTGTTTAGCACCCTTCAAGTCCAGGCCCATGTAGCACAAATCTCCCTAAATCTCTGAAAGCCAAATACATGAGCTACTGGCAGCAGCACACATGTGTACTCCCATCAGCACAGTCTAACCGGCACTCTGTTTATGAAAGATATTTGTTTAAGAACTGCTGACTTTTTTTCCCAAATAACTTATGCACTTGGTTTGGCAGCCTCCCCTAATTTTGGTTTTGGCCTCAGCCTCTTCAGTCTCCAGGCACTTTCCATGCATAACTGCTAAACCCGTGGAGAAGCAGCAGCCCCCATACCATGCCTACCACCCCTACTGCCAGCACAGCCACCCTCCCAGGCCCTAACACAGAGATCAGCCCATGCCAACTTTGCACAACCCCCTATCTTGAAAGAAGGAACACTGCTGGCACAGAGATGTGGCTGCCTGAGCTCGAGCTGTGCCTAATGCACAGGTGCAAACGTGCTATGTCTCTGCAGCCATTTCTGCAGCTTTCATCTGAGGAAACTGGCTTCTCTTCTGTCCCCAGGATCTCCATGCTCAGCCATTTTCTGTCCTTCCCCATTGCTGTTTTACCACCTGCATGCACAGTCCCACCCTCTCTTTGCTGATGGTTGTGCTCTGCCAAGCAGAAGTGCTGTGAGTTTCCCAGGTGCATCTCTCACATTTGTTTTTTCTTCTCTCTCCAGCCAGCCAGTTCTGCTCTGCTCTCTTCACTTCTGTTTTTTATCTTTAGCAGTGTTTTTTTCCACCTCAAGCATCCTCAGACACTTTGCCTTTCTATCACTCTTTTGACCTTATCTCTGGTCAGGATCTTAAAAAAAAAATGCACACACTATTTGTCTAACCACTTCCCTTTCTCATCCTCTTCACAGGAGAACATATCATTTTTTTTGTCCTCTTTCCCTCTCTTTCTGCTAGGTCACCAAGGGCATCCTCTAAGAAGGGTTAAATTGACTCTCTCCTCTATTCCTGCAAGCCAGAAGTTGGAATTCATTGGTAAAACTGTGGCCTGCTATGGCCACAGAACATGCCATTAAATAATAAAATAATATTTGCATTAAACAACAACAACAGAGTTCTGTGTTTACCCTTCCAGCAACCTCTACCCTCCATTAATTTACCTTCTCTGAGCGTTGCTATTGTGGCTAGCCTGACTTTTAGCAGGTTTTCCACTTCTAAGTTTTACCATATCTTTTATTTTGTCTTTACAAACAATTCTGTCTCACTGTTCCGAGTTGTCCTTCCTCTTCTTCTCCCTCCTTTCTGTCCCTCAGCCTCCTCAAAAATGCGTCTTTGGGCATATCACCTGTTCTACTCCCTGCAAACTGGGTTTCGGGGTTTAGCACTTGGGAGGAATGCCCTCCACTGAAGCAGATTTCAGAGAAGTAATCAGACACTTGTATTATTATTATTATTTTTTTTCCTGAATAGCTGTAAAAAGGTTGAAGAGAGGGTAGGGAGGCCAGCAAAGGGTTTCCCCTCCAGACCTGCACAGCTGGCCATACACATGAACAAATTAAATCACCACAGAGCAGCAGTGGTAGCCTTGGCAGGAGGCACAGGACAGCAGGCAGGGTACCATGGGGACATCTGACTTATTGTAAGTGCTGTCTTCCTTGCACTGCAACTATGCTGCAATTATCAAAATGTGAATCTCCAGTTTTGTCTGTATAAAAGCCAGATACATGGTCTGAGACAAAACATTTCTCTACAGCCCTGTGGTGTGCTCCCAGGCACATGCCCTAACTGACTGCCTGGACCAAAGCCAGGAGCATCCCAGTGTATTGGCGAGAGCTGTTCAGGAATGGACATCTGTGTGAATAAACTGAATGGGGCCAGGAGTAGGCCTGAGACTATGCCTGTAACATTTTGACTCTTGACAATGCTGGTAGTGGCAGACAAGTTCCAGTAGCAGGGTTAGCCCATGCTGGTGACTGTCCCAGGGGCAGCTTGACTCTGGCCACCCTTTGGAGGTGAGATAAGCTGTGTGAGCACACTGTGCCCTGCTAGCCACCCTGGGGGTTAGAAAACCCATGTTCTTCCCCAAAACAGATGTAGCCTCTCAGTTTGTCTTAGGTGTGTCCTGGTATGCATAAAAAATCACCCTCTTCAGGAGATTTAGGCACAGGGGCACTTAATTTCCGAATCCTTCAGAGCCATAGGCAAGGAGATAGGTGCCTAGATAGTCAGAGCAGCCAAGAGAGTGCTGCTATTGGGCATGCAAGATAGCACAGCTACAGTTGCCTGAGGATGTTTTTGCCAGAAACTGTGTTTTTGGTATTTCAAGTGCCTCAGCAGGTTAGACAGGTTTTTGAAAATTTGGTTTCTTGTAGATAGTCGCCTGAAATCCACGTATTTATCACTGAAGCTCCTCAGTGCTATTTTGGTTCTCATCAAAATCTTACCAGCTGGTTTTAGGTATCTTTGCTTAAAGAACTGAGCAGTTCACATTTAGATCTAGCTTGAAATTCTGCATGCCATGTGTTGTTTCTGGCTTGGCATGTTGGCAGCTTGTATCCCTTGGTGGGCATTAAACTGGTGCTTGTTTTGTCCCTTGCAAGGCACAAGAGAATCAGTAGAGTGAGTCCATGTGCTGTGGGATTGGGGAGTAAGCAGGATTTTCCCCAAATGCCCATAACAATTTTTGCAGCAGCAGCACTGAGCCCATGGGCCTCATCCTCCCCAGCTCTGCACATCTGCACCATGTCTTTAGAAGGACAGAGTACACCAGGCATGCCCACTGGCAGATTCATAAAGCAATTGCTGCTGTAATGGTTTACATCTCTTCATCCATTTCCAGGCTGGGCCTGGATAGGGCTTTTTACTTTCCACAAGGGAGGAGCTAAATAAGTCCCAGAAATCTTGTGAACTGTGCTAGCACAATGTGCTAATTTACTTATATGCAGACTTTTTCATGACAGTTGTTTCTTGATCTACGCAATTTTCATGATTCCTGGAGCCCATATTAAAATGTCTTATTGGTTTGAGCAATGTTCATATCTTGCTTTAGCTTTGTGATATGTGGTTATTTTAAAGACTGTGCTATATACCACGAATGATTTTGTTCAGACAGCTTTCCCCTTCTCTGCTACCTTGGCGGAATTTTACACCAATATTCCTGCCTGAGGTAAGAGGGATGTTTAAACATTCAGTAAAACTCTGAAGACCCACTCATTATCTTAAGCAGAATTCAAGAGGAAAAATCCCACCACACAGACAGAAATCAGAGATGGAGACAAGCCCAGCTTTCTCCCCACTTAGGCTATCAGAAGCTTTTCCATTGCCTGGGGTGGGATCAAGGTCAGCTCCTAGATGAGACAGTAATTTTTATGTTTAGATTTTCTAAGAGCACTTTTCAAAACCACCAAAATTGTGATTTTAAACAGTATTCTATATTCATGTTGAGCAACAATAATGAAAGCCAAACAGGAGAGCTTTCTTCATGGGTAGTGCCCTTGTGGGTAAGTACACAGAATATTGATCTTCTCTATATATTTATGTTTCAAACAGTAAGTCATGGAGAAGAAGAGGAGACACACTGGATTATCCTGTGAAATCTGAAAAACTTGAAAATGGTATTCATAAACAGCCCATAAATTAAAAATTAAAAAGAAAAATAAATATTTATCTACTTCAGTGGTGAGCCTTTTGTGGACACACACACAAAATTGGTTTATGGAACACACCCTGATACAATCTGACACCATGTCAGAACACATCAGTGGTTTAAAGAAATACTCTCTTTTCAAGGAAGAAAATTATCAGGTTCCTACTCCAGACATGTGTCTATCCTGCTCATGTCAGATGAGTGTCGTAAGGTGAGTTTCCAGTGTGTTTTGCATAGCAACATAGCAGTCTTGCATTCCCAAATACCCAAATTCAAATGAGATTGCACTGTGCAGCAATTGTTCTGTATGGAAATTATTTTCTGAACACATTTCGATATACATCTGCCTTCTCCAACTGCAATCAAAAACAGCCTGAGCAGGGTTAAAAAAAATGAAGAGAATTCAGCTTCTGAAATTTCCTGGTTTTTCTTTACATCATCTTTGTATGCTACCACCTTTTCAAGTGTGAGTGATTAAAAAGGGCAATAACTCTTGCTTACCTTATTTAGCAGTGCTAATTCCTTTATGGGAGAAAGGAAACAATGCTGTATGTTATTCTATACCAGCTTCAACTGTGCAGTTAAATAAGGCCATGTACAAGCATTCAGGATTTTGTTGAGTGACCTGCGGAGATGTGTTGGTCAAGTTCAGCCCTTCATTTGGATATTGGACAATATATCGGGTGCAATATAAATGTTGTCCCCTTGGAAAAAATGACAATATAATAGTTGAGAGAAAAGAGATCGTCCTTGGTAAATGGAGGAGGCAAGGAGAGATAAGTAATCCCCTTTAAACAAACCACAATTATTCAGCAGGTGAAGGATGGTGAGCAAAGCTGGTTAAAAGAGATCTTCTTTAGTGGCATATTATAGAAATAATATATTATTTATTAAAAGCAGCAGAGTCCTGCACCCCACAGATCTCTGGAGAGTTGTTAGTAGTAACTACAATATTCTCTCTATAGTGATGTTCTGCTTTATTATTAATGCATAAACTCATGAATTAACCATATCTATAAGTGCAGGCAGAACAACTGGCTTTAGGAAGCTAGTTCGTTATTCACAGAATAGGGGAACAGTGTGGCTGGAAGCAGTGTGGGAGATGATCTGCTCTCCTTGTCTGCTAAAGCTGTCTGAACATTTTCACTGAGATTCTGACCCTTCTATATGGGTCAGAAACGGGGTGGGGGGGGGGGGGAAAGTCTTGAATGACATTTTTACTTTTTGACCAGCTGTGATTAATGGCAAAGTGTTTTTATTTCCCTCTGCCTTGGTTAAACACATGTAATGACTTTAAAGCAATCAGAAAATGAATGCAGGTTTGCAAGAAGCACAAGTTACAAAACCAACAGGTTGTTACCCTTGTCATAAACCATGTCCAGGGCAGAATGAGCTACCAGCTTTCATAGATGCCGCGTAATGAGTGAAATTAATTGCTCAATACGGGCTTAACAGTCATATGGAGATGGATGGAAAGCCAGAAAAACTCACAACATGCTTTTTGCAACTAGAGGAGGAAACATATTCAAGAGAGGTTTGGGAGTCGCAGAATGGTAGGTTTCACATGTGGCAGAAGGCTTGAAACTCCTGACTGGCATTTTGCAGGAGGATGTCTGGCTTGCCTGTGGGATTTGCTTGCACTCAAGGCAAATTTTGCACATCTACAGTTACCAAGCCACACAGAAACATGTTTTTGCCCTTCTCCACGTCCCTGCAAGATCTTTGGTCAGCAGCAGCGTCCAGGGGATGTGCAGAGTGGATGGAATCTTCAAGAGCAGACTTTGCATTAATATATTAATTAATTAAGAGACCCCCACAGTGTGGGGAAGATCAGAATTCAATCCACAGGACTTCAGCAGTTCATGTGACAAATGTGAAAAGCAGCCATCCCTGTCAACTCCTCTCTCCCAGAGCTGTCTTTCCAAGAATAGTCTACACCATGCCTGCTGTAGGGTGCTCCCTTCTTACAGACACAGAGCTAGCTGCAGTTCACCTTGCAGCAAAAAGCACACAGCCCAAAGAGACCTGGTTCTATGGGCTGGAAGAGATTTCTCCAAATGTTGGCTTGGGTAGCAGCCTGCAATAGAATAAGTTTGTTTGGAGAGATGTTAATGACTCAGCTACAATGTTCAGAAGGTCTTCAGCAGAGTCATTTAGCCTTAATGTGGTATCCAAAAACAGCTTGCTTTGTTGTTTTTCTCTAGGTGTGTCCGTGTTACCAGGGAAGGACCGGGAGAGCTGTATTTCCATTTGTCCAGTGCTAGCAGCTCAGCATGGAAATGTTACGATTGCACTTTGCATCCTATAAACTTCTCCATGCCTACAAGATTAGAGATGTAATATCAGCACTGCTATTAGACTGCACATTTTTGAAAGAGACCCTGATTCATCTCCTCAAATGGTAAGTAGTTAAATCAGAGCAAAATTGGAGTCAGAATCTGCCATTTTAATGCTTTGCACACTTAATCTCCAAAGGGGAAAGGCAAGCAGATGGTTGTAGGTGGGTTTTAGGGAAGCTGCATGCAGGCACAGATCATGCCAGCACTAAAAGGGAGAAAGGACTATACTGGCCAATGGATTATCTCTGCATATGTCTCTGTCACCAGTGCAAGCTCTTCTGTTTATTTTCACATGACTGTCAAATGTGAAGCTTTCTCTGTCACTGCTGAAGATGTGAGGTTTATTGCAGTGTCTGTGCTGACTGCTACTGGCTACCAGGGACTGGTCCCACCAAAAGCAGACACCAGGCTGGTGGGAAGGAAGGGACCCTATGGCTCAGACCCTGGCACTGACTGGGATGTGCACCTTCCCATGCACTGGCACTTCGTGCGATGGAAAGCAAAGCTCAAACCTCCCCCAAGACACGGGAAAAAAAATGAGACTTTCCTTCCTCTGGGAGTATAGGCTGTGCTGTCATGAACCCTGTTTGCCATGGTAACCTCTGTAGAAATTAATTATACTTTATAAAAAGCCTGGTTTGGGATCAGTGCAGTCGCAGCTCCCAAAGGGACGTCCTGCAAGGCAGCTGTGTCAGGATGAGCCCTTGAGGCAAACACAGCCAGCAGGGGAGAGGCTGCTGACCCCTGAGTGAGCGGTGAGCAGGAAGGTTTTCTACAAAGGGGTGGAGGCAGGAGCTCAGTCACCTAAGTGCTCCAGGAGAGATGGAGAGACGTTGAAGTCAGCCAGCCCTGAACTGAGGCCACTCTGAATCTGGTGTCACACTGAATTTGAAATTCATCAAAACATGCTCACTTTCACAAGAATGACATCAAAAAATCCAGGGAATGTAGAAGTACTGGCTGCCACAGGATGAGAGTTTGGTGATCAAACACACAAACAGTAAACAATGACTTCAACTCTGTTAATTTCTGTCTTTCTTTAAGGTTAAAATATAAAATAATGAAAATAGAAGGAAAGTGGTCCTCATTTTCGACACTGCAAAAGTCTTTTTTTTAATTTTTCCTAAAGAATTGTTATTCTGTGTTCTCCATTTCATACCAATATATCATTTTTTCTCATCATGAGCAAATTAAGGATGTATCTTATGCATTAAGTTTGATGATTAATTAGCTAAAAATGTAGCATTCAGAAAGGTGTCATCAATAACTCGATGTTCTCAGATGCCTACAGGAGTCTGCATTGGAGCACTATGTTCAGTACCTTTGGTTATAATTTTGATGAGGGAATAAAGTGTTTTCCTACAAAATTGGCTTAAAAAGATTGCCATAACTTTGTAGGATAGGATAAGATGAAAAGAAGGCCTTTCTAGACAGGGAAAAAGAGTAAAAAATAGCAAATAACTATTAATTAAGACAGAGGTGACACACTGCAGTTAGGAAGCAGAGGTCAATGAAAAATGAGTAGGAAGTGTTCCTGCTAAAATACTTCAAGGTTTTAGTGGCATCAACAGTGTGAGGCTGTTGGAAAAAAAGGCAAATATTGTGCCATTAAATACTGGAGGAGTGGGGACATCGTGTGAAAGTCACAGGAGGTAACTGCTGCATTTGCTTGGGTGAGGCTCCTCAGTTGAAATGAGATTTCTATACTCAGATTTAGCAGTTGTAAACAAATAAGAGAAAGTCCAAAGAAGATCAGAGAGAACATCAAGAGAAAACACAACTTATGAGGACTTGGATATGCTCTGAATATAACAAAAGAGGGCTGAGAAGGGACATAGAAGCTACCCATGAAAAAAAAGATAGGAATCAATTGCTTGCCAAATTCAGTAAGGGTGAGATAAGATGCAATTAACTTAATTAAAGGTCAGCGATGTTAGACAGGAAGAAAACTTTTCCAACTACAGATGTAGTTTGCTTCTGAACAGATTACTTATGAACACGGTGGCAATGCTATTGTCCCTATCCCTGTATCCCTGCCACTTGACAAATATTGTCTGGGATGCTGTGGTTATGCTTGATGCTGCCTTATTGCATGGCAATGTAACTGAAGTCCTTTACCGCTGTACTTTTCCATGATTTTATGTCAAGTGAACTGTCACTGTGCAAAACCTCCTTTGACATGTTCCTCCAGAACACATCATCTGCTAAATCCTTGTTTAGATAGTTTTCTTACCACACGTATTTCAACCATTGTTTTCAGTAATGATAATAATGATAATCTATAGGATGAAGATTATGCATTTCACCTATTCCTCTCCAAGCTCCTTACAAAGGTGAAGTTAGCACTGGACTTATTCAGAAAGTAGGTGGCAGATGCACAGAAAAGTTATGGGATTTCTGAATGTTTGTGAAGAGTGGTGGTATAAAAAATGGCACATACACCAGGAACTGTGTATCCCAGCCTCTGCCCGAGCTGCCAGACTTTAGTATTTATTCAACAAATTATGTTGATGAAGATGGAGCACCCAGTTTGTGTCTCTGATATGGATTATTTTTTCTTCCAATATAAAGGAACAGTAATTCTCTGAAAGCAGAGGAAGCTCTGTCCAGGGTAAAATCCAGAGATTCCATGAACCTCTTGCAGAGTGCAGGTTAATGCAACCTGAGAACTGAGGCCATCATGTTAAAACAGAATTACTTTTTTTTTTTTTTTTTTTTCCTATGGTGAAAAACATGTTTTTCTGGTTGCGAAACCGTCTATAATTTGATTTAGTAAAATAAGAATACTTGATGTCAACAGAAGCTAATATTGTCTAATTAATTAAACCTCTTTATGATGCAATCTGTAATATAATATGTTTTCACATGGTATTGAGTTTTCACAGCGCTGTCATCCACTGTAAAGGTTACTATCTTTCTGTTCCTTTCCTCACAAAAACTAACTGTAAAACTTGAAACCATTCTGGGAAACTGTTTGAATACACAAAGAATATACAACTCTTTTTTTTTTCTCTCTCTCTTTTTTTTTTCTTTCTTTTTTTTTTTTTTTTTCCAATTTTCAATGCTCTCTGAGCTTCTTATAAAGGGTATTTTTGTTGTCATTGTTTTTGTTCTGCAAGCTCCGTTTGGTTCATAAGAGAGTAGATGTGCAGAACCAGGTCCTCCAGGGTTGCGGTTTATTTTGCAGCTTTCTCACAACCTTTATAATTGCAGAGGTACATTGAGATAAAGATGCAGTTCTTTTGCAAGAGTCTGTTACAATTTGTAGATGCCTGTGTTCCTCAGTTTGCTGTTTTGTAAAGAATGCTCTGTATTCAAAAGCAAACTAGGTTAATGCCATGAAAGTAATGCCTTTTCAAAGTGTTCTTGATATGTGTTTTTTGCAGAGAGCTGAGTAAATAGTTATGTGACCCTTTACAAATGAATAAGGAGGAAATAACTTGGCTACCTTTATTAATTGTTGTTTTGTTATGACTGAGAGTGTTTGTATTGAAAAAACATCTGAAAGTCATATGAAGAGATGACTGCTTCATTGTGCTGAATATTCACACATTCAACTTAGTTTGTGCTCCAGCCAACCTACCATGCCATTTATCCTTCCTTCCATCTTCTTTTCCTTCTTCCCTTCTTCCTTTATCAACCACAAGCAGTCTGTGCTTGCCAAAATTAAGAAACACAACCATATATCACAATCTAAAGTAAGCACAGAAACTTCAGAAAAATAACTTTTTCAGTCTTCTAGTTGCAAAAGTCTGTAAGAGAAGGTGGTGGCTTAGTAGTGCACTAGTGAAGAACCTGGTAAAATCTCCACTGCCCCAGGCAGATTGCCTGGGGCAGAGAAAATGTCCTCCAAATGCCAAGAGGAGATGCCATTCCCAGGTCACTCCATGAAGTTTGGGGGGCCGTGTCCAGAGCCACAGGGGGCTTGCATGGGTTAGGTGCTGATGGGCAGCTGTGGCCTGCAAGCTGAGCCTCTACCCTGGGCTGCATGCTGCATAACAGTCAGCATGACCCTTGTTGGCCAGGAAGGGGTTTTCCACTTCCATAAAGATTTCTGAGACTCCAAAACTGTTATCATCCCCCTTTGGGGAACAATCCCATGGCCCTTCAGGCTCATGCATGTGCATAAGTATGTGACTGAGAATCTGGGACTGGAGAACATGGTCTGGTGTCAGAAGCAGCTGCAAGTCCCATGAGTTTTCACAGTGCCAGTTCAGGTGTACAGCCTGTCTTATCAGCAGTGTAATGTGCTGTGGGCCTTTCATGCCCCCAGTTCCCCTTCTGAAACTAGCGACCAAGCATGCACACGACACCATATGCTTGCCGTGCATAAAATTTAGTGTGAAATACCGGTCAGGATGTTTTTTTTCTGTTACTTGTTGTAACGCATGCTTGTTCTAGATAAGCAGACTCTAGAATGGCCACACACCTTTGGTGTCAACCAGATAATAACAAGATAAGCACAAGCACAGACTGATAAAATATGAGGAAAAAGAAGCGTAAGTATCAGAACAATTTAGACTGATTCAATAACTTCTTTGCATTTATGGCAGGAGGAGATTGTGTGCATACAAAGGTAGCAAGCACATAGACTGGGCTATGCAAGGCAAGCATGTTTGAACATGCAGATGTGAATATGCCCACAGCAGAAGAGTTTCGGTGCAGGGCATAAATATATCTAAGGGACAAATGACACACAACTCAGTGCAGTTTAACAGTGTTCAATTAATAGCCATCCTTTACCATTCAAATTGTTTCAGTAATAATTTTATCACATTATAAATCCAGTCCCATGAATTAGTCAAAGTGCATTTGCTTAAAAATTTAAATCCCTTGGTGCTTGGGGAAATTGATGGTTAAATTATTGATGGTTACTTCCACATCATTCACTTGGCCTTAATAAAGCACTTGAAATGTTAGTCTGACTGACTTTGCTTCCACTTGTACGGTAGCAGTGTAATAGACATACCATTTTGATGCTACTTTTTGAAGATAATTTGTTGATAACATACCTATTGATGGCCCTGTCACCAAGTGCACTTGCTTCTTAGGCTTCCACTTCCCTGGCTTCTAATTAGTGCTTTATGAGCTGTGTATCTGGTTTTTGTACTCATTTATACAAATCTTGTACTCATTTATATGTGATCAAAATATTATCCAGAACTAAATGTGATACAAGTCTGAAATCACCCAGTTTCCATGGATCACACTCAATGAGACAGTCTAACTGGAGTCCAGCTGAATGGGTAACACAGCTTAAAGACAAAGCTTAAATCAGGTTGAAAAGGAATGTCCTTGTGCTTTCAGCACTCTTCTGTCTCCACTGATGTAGACATCTTCCTCCTGCAGGGCATCTGCAGGCTCTGCAGACTGTGCCTTGGATAAAGATGAGTTTGCTCAGAGGATGCCAAGAGGTAAAGGAGGGCAGAGGCTGGGGCAGGGCAGCCCCATGGTGGGTGTGCAGCAAGGATCAAAGCAGAGGGGGACATCACAAGTAGAGCAGGAGCTGGCCACATGCACTGTATCCCAGAAGGGTATCCCAGAAGGTGCACTCCAGTTGGCTCTGCTTCTGGGTGCAGGAGGGCAAATCTGCTTGGAGAAAGGGAGCAAGGGACCAGCTCTGAGTGTAAAGAGGGATAAGAGGATGATTTTGTCAACATGATTTTTATTTACTGCCACACAGGAACTCTCCTTCCCTATTTCACCTGGGCCAGGCTCTCATACAGGCTCCCTTTTAGCAGAGGGACCATGGGGGTGGTGGTTGCACCATGTGTGCCTCTTCTCAGCAAATTAGCCCCCTGCATCTGTTTTTCTGCTGCCACACAGCTGCAGAAGGACACGGTCACAGTTTCCATCACAGTCTGATCTCTTGCAGTTTCTGTAAGCCACCGGGAAGGAACCAGAACAGGAAATATTTGTTTGCGCGCAAGGTGCATTTTAGCAGCAGAACTGAAACTGCCAATGTCAAGTCTGAAAAACAGATGGCTGATAAAAGTAAAATATAGTTCATTCAGGAAGTACATAAATTGATGCAGCATGTTAATATTTCAGTGGTTCGGGCAGCTGCACTGTATGTGGTGCGGTGAGACCACCTCTTTCCTCCACAGCACAAGCTGAGCTGCAGTTCTTGAGAAGCTTTAGGTAGTCAGAGAGCCACTTTCTAGATTTCTCCAACAAAAACCTGACCAGTTCTGGCAGAGTTGTTGTTAAAAAACATGGTTTGCTTTGCGGTTGAAGGAAATCATCTTTGAAGGGAACTATGACTTCTCAGTTTGTTCTGCTGAGCAGCAGAGATGTGCTTGGTCTGCAGAGCAGGAGCATGGTCAGCAGCTTCCTACAACTATGTCAGAGCACCAGGAGCTTAAATGGGGGAACTGGGCTGGGGAGAAAAAACTTACTCCCAAGCCCATGTGAAAAATCCTTGTAGTGCATAACAGAGCCCGTTAAAAACCAACTACAGGGAATCACAAATTTTGATGCAGCTTCTGTAATTAGGAATTGCATAGGTATAAAATGTCTCAGATTTAAAGGATGAGTAATAATCCAAATTCTTGCAAGTAAGTGCAAGTCCAAATTCCCCAGTAAATCTCTGAGCAGTTTCAGCCTGCTTTGAACTTGCCTTGTTTGGGATGATGAAACTAAGGAGGCTTACAGTAAATTTGACTTACCAAAAAAAAAAAAAAAAGAGAGAGAAAAAATCATTTTTCTTTAGAAAAAAAATAAACAAACAACACTGTTGTTTGAACCTGTTTTTAGATATGAGGCTTTCCAAAGCCAGGGAAGAATACGGTCCCTTGTGGTCCGTTGCTGACAGTGTACTGAGGTCTGTGCAGAGATTTGGCTTATCTGCAGAGAGGCAGGGGCTGGTGCTGAGGGCTGCGCCTCTCAGCCGGGCAACTGCTCCAGCTCTCAGCCTGCTTCTCAGGGCTTGTTTGGTTTGGTTTTGCTAAGCACTGCTGCTTTCGGTTCCTCTATAATAGCAGAGCTTGTGTACAGAAAGGTCAACTTCAGGCCAAGCCAGGATCTTTTAACTTTTTTTTTTTTTCTTCAAACATGGTATGCAGACAAACTTTATTCTGAAGAGATAAAGAAAATTTATTCATTTTGAAAAAATGACACTGGAAAATATTAGAAATAATTACTGGACTATAGCTTTTGGATTCATTCTTTTTATGTGAGCATCATTAATGTACTATAGATGTCAACTAAATGCTCAGCATCCCTGAAAAGAACACAATAACATACAACATCTGGATCAGAGTGGGTTTATAAAAAGCATTATTAAAATGAACTGATGGGATTAACCACTGCAACTGAAGAAAATAAAATCCACATTTTCCCACTGAAAGTGATCTGAACTTTTACCATATAGGGAAGTACAAGTCTCTCTTTTCAGCTGTTAGCAAAAATGGATCCAAACATTGTATCGTGATTTTAACTTCAAGGCTAATCAGCGTAATCATCTTCTGTGATGACCCAGTGAGCTCTGTGGTGGTGATGGCTGCTGTTGTGATGCTGAACTCTTCCCCAAGAAATAGATTTTGGCCAGAGGCAATGTAATGCGTCATACCCCCTCCTGTGTCTCACTGCTATGTATCTAAAGTCTGTACCTGAGCAGACTTTAGAGCAATTTTTTTTCCTTCCTGGATATTTGGTATTTCTCTGTATCTTTCATTTTGGGCAAAAGATATTAAACAATTCTGACTTTGCTGATGATGGCAGACACAAAAAGACATGTAGCAATGACACAAAAGGATTCGTTTCAGCTGCCTGTGTACTCACCAGAGAGCTCTGTTGATCAGTCTGCCTAACCTCTGTAGGCTGCATCCCACCATGTGCAAGCACATAACCAGAAGGGAGCTTTACCTGAGAATCTTCCATTCTCCACTGGAAAGAGATGCTTGGCCACATAAAGCCACCACCAGGTGAGCTAAGATGCTGCCTACCTACAGCAGTGCTGCTAGCTAGGGGTCACCCAGTGTGATGTCCCTCTTACCATGCTGAAGTTCAGCAGATGAGAGGACTTCCTCCTCTGTGAGCAAGGGATGACATATGGTGAAGAAGCATTGTTGCCCAGACCCAGAAGCTCTGGCCCTCTTCAGGTTCTTGCTCCCTGTTCCCACTGGCCTGCTGGCCCTGGGAAAGAAGCTGCCAGAAATCTGAATGGAGTCTTGTTCTAGCAGCAGAAAAAATGTAAATGATTTCACTGTTGTAACACCATGCTTTTTCTTCTTTTCCCCCAACTATTGTTGGTTAAAGAAACACCCTGGCTTGTTGAGGTTAGACTTTTCTTGTAGATGTCTTTTTTTCCATGTGTGTATGTGTGAAAACAGGAATCTGCCATGGGCTTTCATGGGAGTGGAGCTGACCCCTACTGCCACAGCCTGTTGGTGCTTTTTGTCTTCACTTGCCCAAACCTGGGGATAGGGAGGCCAGTCCTGGAGCTGTCTGTTGAACACAAAGGCATTCTGAGGTCCATAAAGGACCCCAGGTCTGACAAGATAAGGCCTTACAGCTGCAATAGCAGATGACCAAGCATGCAGAATTTTGTGTGAACTAAACAGCTGAGAGAGCAAACAGGTTACAACCAGCGGGGTGCCAGCAGATGTATAGCTTGAGCAAAGGCAGGGCAAAGGATTGGCAGAAGGAAGGTGGCTCCCTGGCCATGATGACCATGTAAAGCCTGGCTCTCCACACCTAGACACATGGGGGACAAGGCACCCATAATTCATCCTTTTTGAAGATGGCAGTGGCCAGGATTGCAATCTGTGTGTCGGATCTGTCTTACCTGCATGGGACAGGCAATGGGGTGTCACTGGAGGGACCATGCAAGGGCTAATCACAGTGTCGTACAACAGCCCTGGCCATGGCCCAGCAGAGTGGGCAGGTTTCATGAGTCAAAGGAAGGTCCAGCTGACCCCAGGCAGAACCTGGCAGACCCTGGTATTGGGCTGCAAGGCAGAGGAGGCAAGTGTGGGCAGCTATCTTCAGTGCCAGGCTGGACAAGGTACATTCATTCCCTACTCATGACCCCTTCAGCCTCATGATATGGAGGGTTTTCCAGGGAAATAAAACATCAGAGTGCTCCACGTCTCCCACACACCCTCCCTCTTGCCCTTCCCAAATTCTCTGCACTACATCGTCAGGTCTATGTTTGGCTCCTGGGTTAAGCATGAGCACATCCATGGGAGTGCAGAGTGAGGCAAACCCACTATCCATCTTATTTTGTAATTACCCTGATTTTCTGGATCTCCAGCATGTCTGAGCACCTGCTTGTGTGCTGCCAGAATTTGGCATGGGAGTATAAAATGATGGATCCTGTCTCTGTCCCTGGGCTTCTTTACAAAGGGTAGAGAACCAGCACAAAATGAGGTCATTGAGCCAGGGACTTACTGTGAGAGACAGATGAAGTAAAGGATATAGCCCTGCACCAGGCAGTCCAGAAGCAAATAATGAATAATTACCTCTCTGCCTGCTGGTTATCTACTGCTGGAGTAATGCCCAAGAGGGACAAGGGGAGTATTTCCTGCTGCAGGTGGTTGGTTAACTCTGCAGACTGCAGATAAGGTAAGAAGCAAAGAAAAATGTTGCCATCCTAGATATCAGACAGGTCTCCCTTGGATCAGCCCTCCTTGTAAAGGCATCGTGCTGCCTTTGATTTACTAAACTGCAGGCACTAACAAACCTGTAGAGTAGGTTTGCAATGTAAAATGTTAAAAATATGTGTATTCTGTGAGCCAAAAGTCTAGTTGTCTCTGGTGTAAGTCAGTTAAATTAAGTATAACTACATGGGGAGAGGGTGGAGGCTGTGAATTTCATCAGCCTGAGAGATCTCTTTGAATCTCTCACATTTTCATCATAGAAAAAAGAACATCTGGACATGTTGTGCAAGGGCCACATTCTGCTTTCAGTTGTGTTGAGGCAAACCCAGAATCATCCCAATGGGATAATACAAGATCTACCCCAGGATAAACAAGAGTGGGATCTGTCACCATATTTTTGGCTTTACTGCTTTGTTCTCTAAGCTTAACCTGTTTGTGTCCAGCTTGCACTCATTTTATGCTCCCTGAATGACACATAGGAGAAGTAGGAAAAATCTAAGATGACTCTATTTTTTCAGTCAAGTAAGTTTTTTATCATTCTTAGCATTCTCAAATAAATAAATAAATAAATAAATAGAATAAACAAACAACCCCCCCTACACACCATTTATCCCTCTTTTGTAGAACCTCTTCTCCCTTTAGCAACCTGTAAATTATTTCTGCTATCTTCCTCCCCCTTTACATTGCTTATTTTTCTTTCTTTTTCACTTCCACTAAAGAAGAGTGAAAAACTGAGAGTTTTGTTGTTGCTTTTCTTTTCCCACTGGCTCCAAAGGCCTCAGCTAAGAAAACAAAACTTCTCAGCTCACTTAGGGCCATGCTGGGAATTGTACTTCTCAACTGTCTCCACTGTATGCCTTTGACACTCTTTGGACTATGAAGAGTTTAGGGAACACTAAAAGGCTGTCAGATACAAGTCTTCCTTTTTTGATTTATATCTAAGTCCTCTTCTTGCTTTCATGCCTTCAATTCTCTCTTGTTTTGGCCAAGCCAAATTTGAAGCTCTATTTTTAAATGAACAGTTGATTTCACTTCCCAGCTAAGACTCGTGCACAGGGAGTGATTTATGCATCTGCTCTGAACACCTGATGGGGTTCAGGCTCAGACACTTTGTGCAAGCAGGATGTACCAGGGGGTCTCAGTGTAAGCACCCCAAAAGGAAGGAACCTAGAAGCTCTATATGCAGCTTTGAATCCAGAGATTCTCAGCAGCCAGAGCCTGTCACAGGGTGCCAAACCTGGGCTGAGTCAGTGATGCTCACACAGGCATTTTAGGAGGGTCCTGTCCAAGACCTTTTCCTCAGTTTATATTTAAAAATGACAAAAGGGGAAATTTACTGCAGAGGTTCCTAAGATTAAATCTGCAAATAACACTAGGAGCTGCCTTTTCTACTTATGCTTGCCTTTCCTCCAGCTCCCTGCTCTGCTTTCCCAGAAGGTACCTGGGAGTTTGCAGCTTATTCTGCTTGATGCCACTGCAGCTCTGAGATAATTGGCTTTGTTCCTGGGAAAGAAATGTTCTTGCCCCGGTAGACATGAAAAAGCATCTCCATGCAGGCGTTTCCTGATACTTCTCTCTGCCAAAACTAGAACAGTGAAGCAGGAGTTGATGCTCGAATAGCCTTGGCATAAGGACAGGCTGATGCATGTAATGCATATCATTAAAAATAGTTAGCACAAAGAAATGGTTGTTGTTTTGCTTAAATCGAGCTGGACTCAGTAGTTAATTAAGTACAGACTTTTTCCATGGTTATGTGCAGTTTTCAAATTCCTATAACACAAACTGTTTTAGAGGATAAGTTAAATACAGAATGCATTGAGTTTGGTAGAGAAAGTTTAAAGGTCTGTATTTTCCCACCAAAGCTATTTGATATCAGCTACAGAGTGGGTGTGTGTGTGTGTGGAGGGGTTATGACCTCTTTTATTTTTACAACCATTACCATGATTTCATAATACTGGCAGCAGTCACTTCAAGTGAGGGACTAGACTTTATTACTATAATTATATGCTAGTATGTGGGCATAAAACAGAAAAACTTTTCTATAGATAAATGCCAGTAGCAAAATCCTTTTGTCCAACAAATAGTCCTTTAGTAGTGTTATGAATATTATATTAACCTCGATAAAGGCAATGCCAGAAATGTCTACTGTACATGGCACAATTTCTGTGTTCTTGAAGCAGCTTTGTTCTAAGAAAAGAATATACTTAGTGCTCAGAGCATGCAGTGCCTTCCCTTTGCAAAGCCTATTAAAGATGTTCACTTGTTAATCACAACGGCCCATTGTGGGAGACACAATTTTAAACAGAGGAGAAACGGAGTCAGGGAAGGTTCTGCTGAATGTGTTGAAAGCAATTTTGGGTGCCTCCACTGCAGTCCAGTGGATTTGTCCAGACTGTGTGATGCAGGTCAAGGGTGACACGGGGTGAGACACGGGGCTCCAGCAGGACCCACACCCCACAGAGCATGCACCACAATTTGAGTTTCTGGGTGGGGTGTAAAAGAAAAAGATGAATCCTGCAGGAGAGATGTGGGTGCTGGGAAGGGCACATCTGCATTGAGCCCCATCCCTGCTGCAGCCTGGGCTGCTGCACATCTTGGTTGGGGGATTGGGTACCCAGGTGGGACAAATCCCTGCAGCACCAAGAAAGCTGGAGGTGGTAGGGACAGGTGCACTCTGAATTTGGGTCCAGACATGTCTGGGAAGGATACAGCAGGGAAAATTCTGATCCTAGGCAAGTGGTGGTTTTGCCATCAAGGAGGTGTTAATATTTGGCCATTTTTCTCCCCCTAACCTGCAGGAACCCCAGCAAGGGTTGGGCTCTCATCAACTGAGCAGGACTCACTAGCAAATCAGCTAATAGAAACACAAGTTTAATAAAAGGGATATAAAATCCAACAAAATGTTGGTCTTGAGTTCTGTACATTTGTTTCCCCACCCCTGCTTTCCAATAACCTAATGGAAGGGTAGAAAAGGACATCCAAGAAGACATTTACTTTTTCTTCACTGTCTTGTATTCCAATTTTATTACATTTTCTATCAGTAAATAAAAATGGACAATTCAATAAATAGCACATTACAGTGCAAAAGTAGGTTGCTGCAACTTTGTCTCTGTTATCATGTTAGCAAGGAATTAACAAAGTTAAATTTTGTGAATATTTCATATTGTCATTTTGAGTATTTTTCCCTATTTGTTAGTGATCTGATTTTGACAGATAAAATTATTTTTAGGTTGTTGCCTGATAGCATATGGAAACATTTTTGATGCATGGCTGAATCACAAGCTGTTATTATTAACACAGGTTATCACTCCTACAGGCCATGCTGCATCAAGTGTGCTCTGTGTTTCTGCTTGACTGAACCTTTTTTTAAAAAAATGGCATATTATAAATATGGTGCTTTCTGATATACATTTTCAGTATAACTTTTTGTTTCTGCTGTAAGCCCAGAATCAGAATTATATTCACGGATCTCAAAAATGGGAAATAGTAGTGAATAATGAATTATATCATCTTGCCACCCCCAACTGCATTCGTTGCTTATTTTAGGTGGCTATATCTAAAATGAAAGGTCTGGTCTAAAAACAAACAAAACCACACACACACACACACACAAAAAAAAAAAAAAAAAAAAAAGGTATTTGAATGGTGAAAGATATCCGAGGGTAAAACAGAGACTCATCCAAAGTAGAGGATGTCATCTATTGATTGTTCACCAGAAATGATGAGGAATTTTTATACCAAAATTTATTTATATCAGATTTTTTGAGTGGTAACATTACAGCCAATGCAGCACTGCTGAGGACTTATCTTGCCTTTTCTCACTGAAAGCAGAATTATTTTGGTTATAGGATTCCTTGGCTGGTTATTATTTCCATTGTACAAATAGTATGGTGTAGAAGACCAAGTGATAGAGCTGAAGGAATGAGAGCTGAAGGCCTGATTCTGCCATGCTCATTTTCAGGGCACATATTGATTGTGTTCTCAGTGTATGTATTGAAAACCCTGTAATGATGTTGAAACTTGAATCAAAAAAGAGAACTACCACACACAAAAGTCAGCCTTCTGCTTTGGAGGATGGCCAGAACTGGTCTGTCTTCCTTCAGGCACCAGCTCCATTTTGGAGAAGGATATGGACCATACGATATGTTCATGACAGAAAACGAGGAGGCAGGCAGTAAGAGAACCAAAAGCAATGGCCCAGCACAGTATTGGGCAAGCAAGTGCTCAGGCAAGGATAACAAATTCCCTATTTACTCACCTAATAAATATTTTTGTAATTGCTATCCTTAATTGACACAGTCTTCCAGACGTGGTGCTCATCCTCACAAGGTTCAATGTTTCTTCTGAAACACAGAACCGCAATAGGAAGGGGAGAATACTGCCAGGGCAGAATAGGGCTGATTTGGGGATTTGTTCAACCATACTACACTTCCTAGTCCCAAGTTAGAATGTGGAGACGTATTTGGTAAAAGACAAGAAATCAAAGTAAGTCCCCAAACAAGCAAACATTAAGCCTTTTGCTGCACGGTCTTGAGATTAAGAGCCTACATTACTAATTTTGTTCTGTTAAGAATAACCTAAGTTAGGGAGCTTGTTCAGCAACTAAAAAATCTGAGTTTGGCTGAGCAAAATGATAACCACCTCTGAATTTCTTTCATAGCATACCCAACACAACAGAAAACATGCCTGGGAATGATCTGGCTGCTTTATCAGGGAGAGGAATAAAAGTAGTTTCCCCCTTTGAATGGAGGTATGGTGATGTGAAGAATGAATATAAGCTTTGTCTCATTTTTCTTGGCTCAGCTGAGGTGGAACACTCAACTGGCATGCCTGATTCTGTATTCTTTAGATCAGGCATCATCGTTTTTGTGCATCTCCCACAGTTTTTCTTATGAGTTTTTTGGATCGTCACTTTTCTTCCTGTTTGATATTTCTTCAGAAACGAACACATCAGCAAAAATACTTCTCATTGCAGGGGCTCTGCGTGTCTGTCCCCTTTCCTGTGTGCTTCCTCTAATTTTCACTTTCCAGGTACTGCAGCTTAGGGACAAAGTACTTCGTATCTGAGTTGTGCAAGGACATATTTATGTATGAACTTTCCAGTCTGTATCCAGAATTTCTCATAATAATAATTGCACAATACACTTTGCAGAAACTGTTTATTACTCGTCTACTTTTTAAGTTGTACAGGCCAGGGGAACCCAGAGTACCTCAGGCCACTTTGCACTCCAGACACACTAGATACCAAATGGGACCATTTACATCTGCAGCTGTTGGTACTTGTGCTAAAATTAGACTAAATACAAAATAGCAGCTGCATGGGTAGAAACAAACCCAAACTGATTTGCAGATGAGAGGCGGCTTGGAGAACCCCGGCATTGTAGCTGGATTTGACACAAAGGCTGGTCTAGTGTGAGTACCCCGTGCCTACAAAGACACAATAGCATACAAGTATAATGGTAAGCCAAAACTATGTTCTACTCAACCCTTGCTGGGGAAACCCTTTCACCGCCCTTGACTTTTTTTTTTTTTCTTTTTTGCTTAACATATGTTACAATGTCTCTTTATGTAGGAACACACTTCCCTTTAACATGTCTGTCTTCTGCTATCCCCTCAGCCTCCCCCACAAACTTTCCCTGGACAACCACACTCATTGTGGCCAAGGCCAAGAAAAGCCCACTCTCCACTTGTGTCCAGTCCGATAGTCCCTGCTAGCTCCATGCCAAGACATTGACAGAGTGCAGGATCTCTCTCCACAGCCGTGTCACAGGCTATTTTTTTATAGAATTCCCTTTCAAAATGCTAGTGCAGTGGAATTTCATGACCTCTTCCACCAGCAGCTTCGTCCCGCGTAGCCCCATGCATTGTATTCAGATAAAAGGATATATTGTGGGTTTTAAGGCACAATCTGCGTTATGGGGATGAGGGCGCAGAAGGGCCAGAATGCACAGTCCACACTCTCTGAACAGCCAAGCTGGGCTTTCCAGGGACAGAAAAGACCAAAAATTCCAACTGGTTTTCATCTGAAATCTCAGCAAAAATCTGTCCAGTAGCATTCAAATAAAATGTGCACTCTGTTATGAAGGCTCATGGCTGCACCCCCCCTATTCATGGAAATACAAGGTTATTTTGGACCTGCCAGATTTCTAGGCAGTGTGTTGCAGAGAGCAAATGTCTCTTATTCTTTGCCTGCACAGTACCGTGCCAGCTGCAGACAAAAGTGGGTGCAAGTCCTTCAGTGCCTATCACTCCTTGGGCCACAAAGACTGAGAACTGAGGCAAAGGTTTTGCTCTGTCCCAGGTCACAAGCAAATGAACTTGCACTCAACTTCACATGGCTTCTCTGAGCCCGTCTGTCGGCTGGTGAGGATGAGTCAAGGTGTAGGTGTGTTCCTGGGGCACTCCCCCTGTGCTCACTCCTTGCCCCATGGGTGTTTTCCAGCAGAGCCTGTTGGGTGCTGGGCTCACCTCCAGAGCTGAGAGGGCAGCACTCGGACCCAGGCTGAATTCCTTCTTTGTCCCAAAGAGCCTTATCTCCAAACCGTTACAGGCTCACCCTCTCCCTTCTATAAATTCTTTGACTTAATCTTGTTTTCAGCTTCAGCCAGAAAGCAGGACAATGTCTTCCATGTCCTGGTGCTTAGGGCTCTCCCCGGGAAAATGGGAAATATTCTTTAAGCCTCCTCAGGCTGAAGATGGAGCTGTACATGTCTCCTATTTTGGGACCTATTAAACAGAGAGAGTAAAGCTAATGGCTGCACATGTAAGCAAGAGGAATTGCTAAATGTATCAGATCTGGGCACCCTAAGGAACAGAGCCTGATATACCCTGGGACTGTTCAGCTAAACAGCAGAGACATCTATATTTAAGAACATTTTTTGAATTGCAATTTTGTTCCAAGGCATAACAGCTCCACTTGAGCCTTCCTTTAGGTGAGTCCTCCCATTACCGAGATTTAGGTGCCCTAGTTAATGGTGGATGACCTTGGATGCCATAGCAGCAGACGAGGGGAATCTGAAAGCCCTCACCCTGGGCCAGCTGTGAACTATGTTTCAAACCCGCTCGGTAGCCCTCATGTGAATAGGGCCTTTGTTAGGGACTGATGAGTAGGACGTTCAGAGAACTTGGGAAAGTATGCTTGGCAAGTAAACTCACCTAACTAATAATAAAAATGGTCTTCAGATTGCCAGGCTTCTTTGCCTGAGGCAAGCACAATTAAAGTCAATGAATTGTTTAATGTGAGGAAATAATAAGAGAGGGAAGAAAAAAAGCACACTGTTCCCTGATGTTGTTTTGGAATTTCTCTTGTGTAGATCCTTCTCTGGATTGATGATAAAAGCCCTT
Source organism: Aythya marila (assembly GCF_965140915.1). Classification (NCBI taxonomy): domain Eukaryota; kingdom Metazoa; phylum Chordata; class Aves; order Anseriformes; family Anatidae; genus Aythya; species Aythya marila. Next base: position 19,230,682 of record NC_139080.1, on the reverse strand, counting down.
GGCATGCATTCTGCAAAGAAATCAAGAAGCATAACAGAGATATGCGTGTCTGATGATAGCCATATCCTACCTTAGCAGGGGCATGGACTCTCTGATCTAAGACATTTTTCGTCCTTAGCTGGGATGATCCTCTGCCTGGCAGACACATATGTGATTTTGGACATTTTTAATAAGCCAGAGTGCTTTCATGGGAGCACTCCCAATGACAAGGAGAGTTGTTTCAAATATGTTGGCAAACTTCAATCCTCCTCCACAAGAGGCCCAGAGCAGGCACTAATTACAGGATGGGTGTAGCACATACCTGCCTCCGGTGGGAAAGAACAGAGCCTGAGAACTGCATCTCCACGGAGCAGACCATCATGCTCTCCTCTGTGTAAACCAGGAGGCAGAAAATATTTTTAATGCTTTAAAAGAGGCATAATCCCTGAAGATAAGACAGGGACTTGATTTAGAAACTGTCCTTCTCCTGACCTGGACATTTCCACCTTTTTTTTTCCATCACTTTTCACCACCACCTCTCATTTTAAACCCTAGCAGCCCTGAGTGTTTTTAAGAGGCAGACATCCCCCAGAAGCTTACGCTAAAATTTTCAAGATAGATATGGTGCTAATCCTGTGCTTTGGGGAGACTTTTAATCCTTTGAGATCTGCATCTTGAGTGACTCCTTACATAGCTTACAAAAGACTGCATTTTCTTAGATAATTTGTTGGAAATCTTGGCTTGAATGAGAGGAACACATTTCTAATGGTAGCTTCTGTTGTTCTGCAGTTCCTAGTTAACTGCCAAAGGACGTTTAAGGTTTTAATAGCAAAGGGACAGAGGAAGAAAGATAGATTCCTAGCTATCCCTCACCAGTACTTTTGTTTTGTGGAAAAAGAATCACAAAGATAAAATTTCTTCATTCCTCTGGCTAAGGCTTTCATTGGGGTTCAGGGAGAAAGGCTTTTTCTCCAAAGTGTCAGGGTGCACTATTATGCCAGACCGTACAATGTGGAAATAAGGACACACTTGTTGTTGGAACATGGCAACAGTTGAGTTATGTCCTCATGGCTCCTCTTCTGCTGCTTACATGTATTTATGGAACCAAAGACCTCAGCAACTCTTTGGTCTGGGCAGTGCTTGGGGTGGAAGAGGGTAAGATGTGACTGGACACTGCATGGGCTTGGGTCAGCATTATCAAAATATTGTGTTTTAAGCCAAAGAGAGATGGTAAGCAAATGGAAAAAACTCAGGCATGCTATGTGAGATAGATTAAAGCACATCTCCAATCCTAACTGCATGCAGGCTCAGCCCAGGGTTCTAAGTTTGCTTTGAATGAAGGAACCCACATTTCTTCCTGCCCTTCTTTCCTGTTCCTTATTTAAATAACTTCCCCAGCAGCTGAAGGAAGATGAACAGGTGGAAAACAACCCAAAACAGTGCTGCCCAGGGAAGAGTTCAAGGGAACACCAAGTGTCTCATGGCTCAGAGACCCATCAGAGCTTATGGAGGGCAGAACTCCTTTAATCACCTTCTCTCAAGGTACACTGCATACTTTCCTCTGTTTTCACTCATTGTACCCCTGTGTTCCCTCTCCAGTTTGGGCTAATGACTATTGCAGCTCCAGGCACAGGTCAAAGTTTCTTGTGCCCAGGGACTCTGCACACAGGAAAGCTCAGCAGGAATTTTCCCTTCCCCAGCATGTCTTTGCACACTCTTTCTAAATCACATATTACCTGAACATTGATTTGAGTTTAAATATTCAGCCCTGAAGACTTTCTGCAGCCCCATTCCGTTTGGATATGCCTTAATTCAGATATCAACTTCATCCTGTTTTTTTACTCACAAATCAAGGCATGGGAGATCCACCCTCATCCTTCTCCATCCCTTTTCTCTTTCTGCTACATCTATACATAATAATGTCTAATGCACAATCTAACTATAGTTCCTCTTTCTTTTCTCTGTCTTCAGTCTTCTAAATTTTTTCTTCAAAACCAGAGCACTTGGAAGTAATGTTTTGAAGCTTGTGATGCCTGTAATTTTATCACTCACAAATATGCTGTGTATGGCACACAGAGATGTCAAGGTTAGCTGTCCAGGTAGACCACAGGAAAAAAAGCGTTTACAGAGTAAGCACAGGTGGTGTGTTAGGGGTGCCCTGAGCAGAAGATATGGTTGTGGAGTAGCTGGGCAGATCTGAGCAAAGTACCCAAGCTGTCAACCCAGGCCTCCACCAGTGGTTGATCAAAGGGAAAAGAATTAGCTATAACAATGTCATTTCACCACTTGCCAATGTACAAAGGCCTCCTTGACATTAATAGAATCATTAGCAAGGTGAGATATAAAAGAAATCTCTGAGTTAAAGAGCTTTGGGTGAGAGTATGGTCTTGGACAACATTCTTTTCAGGAGAGGTGAGTTATAATATGCACCATGTATGACATTGTTTTGTGGAAGCAGGTTCAGTGCTTGAGGACAGGACAGGTGCAGGTATCTCCCATGGAGGCACAGCTCTCCTAAATATGGCTTTTGCTTTTCTTGGTCATGGCCCAGGAGCTTGGTGAAGCTGCAAAGCAAGGTGTGCACAATGGGCAAGCTGGGGCATTGCTCAAAGGGGACAGAGCTAAGATGCTTAGCATGTGTCCTGACTTTCAGAAGTTTAAGTTTTGCTGAGCTCAGTACTCTGAAGTGCGCAATCTTGGCAGTGCATTAATGTATATATTTGCCAGTAAATTTCTTGGTGATTAAAAGTAGGAGCAATTTTCCCATTAACACACATTTAGGCATCTGTCATTACTCCCATGTTGTTCGGGTGGCATGTAACTGTGCCTAGCTGTAGGTAAAGGACCTGCTGACATTCTGTGGAGATCTTCCAGTTCTGCTTTCTTCTTTTCAAGGGTGAGACATAAAAAATGTTTACATTTATTTAATGAAATGTTTTTTAACAAAAAACTTGACATCTCCATTCTTGCTGGTCCTAATAACTCTCATGCAGTAGAAACACAGATCTCCCCATTTCATCAGTCCTGCCCCTATCACATCTTGCAACATACATGCACTTTTATAATGTTCGTCTTAACATCTCCATAAGTCATTAATTTCCTAGAAGCTACAGCTTCTACTGCTTGCTTAATGTTGTTTTTATGTGTATAGCTGGTGGTTGGAGTGAAACACTCCTTTGCTTACCTTGGCTGAGCTGTACACTGAGCCACGATAGTATCCTCCTGCATCCCCAGCCAAGTTTTCCCAGCCATATCCATGGTTTACCTTCTCTCCCCCACCACAGGACAGTCATTCTTCCTCCCCGCCCCCTGGCTCTCCACCACTTGAAGGTGCTATATGTCCTACCTTCATCTTTCTTGCTCACCCAGAGTAAGAATTTTGTGTTAACTTAATTCATCGCTCTGAGATATTTGGAGATTTGGGCCTGGATTATCCTCAATCCTCCTCCAAGATCCTGACCTCATGTTGGAGGTCAGGAAAAGGGACTTCCACAAGAGCACAATCATGGCTCTGCTCCCTACCCCAGAACCGGCACAGCTGTGTGAGGGTAAGGGACTACAGCTTGCTGGCATGTCCACTGCCAGAGTGTGAGCCCTGGGAGGGAGCCATGGTTTCAGGAGGGACGTGCAGGGCCGGCTCCTCACCGTGACAGTGTTCCCACCAGTGGTCTACAAATGTTTGTGGTTTGGTAATCCTGTGAGCTGCAAAACTGGCCAGTCCTGTTCAACTCTCAAACTTTGATCAAGAAATTCCTCTTGGGGCCTATCAAAACATAACAAACCCTGCATTTAAATGGGAGCTTGGCAGCCAAAATACAGATAGGCCAAAAATCATCAAATTAACAAACGCAGTGACGCAGCTCTGTTTTGTAAACATGCTAGATGCAGCTAAGCTCCCATGAAAAGCCACAAGGCTGTGAAAACTGAAATGTTTATTCTTCCATTACATTCAAGAACACTCATAAAAATAAAATAAAGTAAATAGACACTGAGACTAGAGGATTCCCAAACAGCAAGTAAAGAAGCAAGTCTGCAAGAGGAAGAAAGAAATGGGGTTGAGTGACTGGAACTGTTTTCTTCTGTAATACCTATTTCTCCTCCTACTGCATTTTGGGCATCAAAATATCTCAAGGAAGATTTTTATGCTGGAAAAAAACCTCAAGCAGCCTGTCTACAGCAAATAACTGTTGCCCACGGCAGAATGCATTTTACTTTGTCCTGCTGGCTAGGGAAGAGGTGCTGTGTGTTCTGAAGAAGAATTTTCCCCCTTGCAGGATGCCCTAGTGACTCCTTGCAGTGCGTGCACTAAGTGAATCACGCAGAGAAGTGCTAAGGGAACTGAAGATCTTCCCTCACAGACATGCATCTGCCTCCAGATGTGATCCTCAGTTAACCAGCCAGGCACAGGTAACAGGCTATACACACAGGTATACACGTGAATTCACTCTGTCTTCCTTTTTGAGCAGGAAGGGGAAGGAGAAGTGTAGATGTAAGGCTATGAGTATCATGAGCAGTGGCTCTGACCTCTTCACAGCCTCCTTTGCTTTTCAGCTGTTTCCAGCCTCATATGAAGTCAATTTGTCAACAATATTCCAATTCCTTTGCAGAAGTCACAGTAAATCCTTTATTTAGTCCTACTTTATTTATTTATTTTCTCTTACAAAAGATTATACTCCCTTTCCCAATCCTCCTGTTGCCTTTTTTGTTGCAGGTTGTCCATTTTCAAAGTCCAGCCCTTGAGGATCTTTGGATAGCACTGTGAAACCTCCCTTAAGGAAGCTCCACTCTCCTGGCAAACTTTCCTGCCTTCTCATTCTCCATAATCCCTACTTTTCTCATGACCTGAGTTGTTATCCCTGTAATTTGTCTCGTCTTTGTTTGACTCATCTACCTCTCCTTACAAGCAGTTTAGGGCAGGGAACAAGGCTTGCTACATCTGTAAAAGTTTGCTACTGTGTCCTCTTAAACAACAATAAATCCTGCATCTGCCTCTGAGACTGCTTTGAATTTTTCTCATTCTGGGTCAGATGGAAAATACCTCTGACACATTTGTATAGCAGAAAGGGTCCCACAGAAGCTCCAGAAGAGTTACACTAGCCTTTCTCCAGGAGCACAGACCTTCCAGCGTGCACTGAGGCCTGGAGCTACAGAGGATGCTAAGGGTGCCTTGCAGGAGGGTCGTTTCTCCCATTTTAAACCAGAAAGAAAGAATGGACAAAAACTGGGGAGAATATTACTATAAATGGAGAGAATCCCATTCTCTGCTGGCAGGGGTATTTTGTGAGTCATGGTTATATTCTTTTGAATACAGAGCTTCTCTGAGCTGATTAAGTGAAATTAACAACACGCTTGGGAAGCCTCACAGCTCCCTGTTGCTCTGATCCCCGTGGCTCTTGTTTTACTTCTCCTGCCTTTGGGAACACTTGAGGAATTTATTAATGAGGCCCAATTACAGAAGGTTGTGGGTTTATAATCAACATTCTGGCTAATGCTGGAAAGGTTCTTTTAACTCCTTGGGAATTTAAAACAAACTCCAGAACCTGCCTTCCCAGGCATGTGTGCTCCCCCAGACACCCAGGGCAAGAGCTAGCCCCATGAGGCACTGCAGCTGTGTCACCAGTCTGGTGATGGCTCCTGAGCAGCAACATGTTACAGGCCCCTGATGCTTCTCAACAAGCTCTAGGTATGTGGGGAGGAAAGGGTTTCAATTAACTGCCCAATTATTGCCCAACATTATTTGATCAAATGAGTGGAACTGTGTGCGAAGCAGGGATGCCCAGGAAAGGTTTCTGCTGATTCTTGACAGCAGGGTTCTGCTCAATGGTGCCCAGCATGTCCTGGCACCACTCTGTGGGTTCAGATGAGCTCTTTTGGCATGGATTTAACATCAGCATTCAAGAAGAAGCTTCAAGCTCTTTCCACAGAAAATAAATAAATAAATAAATGTTGAAAACAGTCAGCTGCTACTACAGTGCTGAAAGCCCAGAGGTGGCAAGGGGTTCCTGCTCCAGGAAAGCAAATTTCTTGGGTTAACAGGAAGGTCCACTGAAAATTTAAAATAAAACAATGACTTACACAAGTAAAGGAGCTCATGAAGGCTGAATTTTTGTGTGTGCGTCTATATAGCTGAAGAAGGGGAGTTTATGATTGATTCCTCATCTTGAAGACAAGTAGGACAAGTAACGCAAATTGACTTTCTCCACTAGCTGATTCTGGAACAGAACTATCATGCCAACATAACACTTGTCAAAGTATCCATAAAAAAAATATTTCTATTATTAGTGTTTTTTGTTTGTTTGTTTGTTTGTTTTTTGTCTTCTCATGTTGTTTCAAAGTAGTTAAGAATAATGGCCAGATTTTGCATACTTTTTTTTTTTTTTTTTAATAGTATACAACTTAGTATGTGTTGCATGCCCTAGGGTAAAACATATAGACATTGGTGGTGCAACAACTTTCAGATAACATTGAAGAACTTATCAGCTGGGAGGAATCAAGTCTAATGAGAAGAGTTCATTCGTGCAACATCCTGAGAACAGCCTCTAGACAAATTGTTTCCCAAGTCAAGGCTGAGTGTTTTTTTGTAGGGACCATGTAAGGCAAAGCTAAGAGCTGAACAAAGACACAATTTGTGTGGATGAGCAGGTGTCCAGAAGCTAAGATTCCTCCACAGCCCTCTTTTATTTCACATTGTGAATACATTTAGCATGTAGCTCTTACAGCTTTCCAGATATCTCATAACAGCTCACAACTGAGACACTTTCCCCTGCCTGCCTAAACACCTAATTTCAAAGAACCTACATGGATTTTGGTTAATTTCACCATATTGTCAAGGCTGGTTCAAAGGTTGCTGAGGTCAGACTTGGAATTAGATGGCTCCAGATATTGTATAGTATGAACACACATATTCCCTTTTGCTAGGAATGCTGGCTAACATCAGATCACATCAACTCATCATTTTTATTTTTTCAGCAGTGTTGTAACTTCTGAGCATTTCTGGCCCAGAAAAAAATGACACCAGTAGCTCAGCAATCAGCATAAAGCTGTAGGATTCTGTAGGATTTCCTAGTTGATAGGATTTCCTATCAACTAGGGTTGCCCGCTTGCTTGTAGTCTTCTACCACCCCAGAAGCAGGGCTCTAGATATTCTCTATTTTAAAGGGGAAAATCTTCCCCTTTCCAGAATTAATTTCTTCCCTTTGAAATGTATCACAAATTGTCCCTCTCCAAAGTACCCAGCCCAGTTCCAGGTTCATCAGTAACTTGCTGGAGGTTGTTCCTTCCTAATGCATACTCGTAATTCTGCTTTCATCAGCAAGAAGCTTCAGTCAAGAAGGTAGCTCCAGCAAAGTCTGAAGAGGCTGGTATAGTCCTAGAAATTTGTTCCTTGCTATCAAACATCATCTGCAGTAACAATGAGAAACACATGCATCCTCTTCTTCTTCCTCCTCAAATACGACAAGGAGATGGAAGACCTCCACATCAAGCAGATTACATTTCTTAAGCAGACAGATTGTCTTCAAACTGGGCAGGTAGTCATTGTCCCACCTGCTGTCCCAGCTTCAAGGAGAATTTTGGAGTCAGAGAAGAGGACCTATTGAAGCCAAAGCTCCTGTACAGTCATCTGAGGGAGGCTCCAGCACGGGCTCTGTTTTTGAGCACTCTGCAAACGTTTGCCAGTGAACCACTGATCTCCTAGGGCATGCCAGGGTGGAGAGGGCTGGGCTGCACTGGTGATGAGGAGCTGACATCTGTGGCCTTGCACAGCCTGCACAGCTCATGAGCCTGCAGATTCTTTCTGCTAGATGAGGCCCTTTGGGATTTATGGGGTTATTAGCATTATTGAGATTTATGTCTGTTCACAAGGGAGAATATACTCTTCAGATTACATTACTCATTGTGTGAGTCACCATGTTGAATAACATATGTTTCCTATATTTGGTATATGACCCAATACATTGGACTTCCATCCAGAAAAATGTTCTATATAAACACCACTAGCTTTATATTTTTTTCTACTATAAAAACACCCAAACAACAACAACAACAAAAACAGCAACAAAAAAACTAGGTATACTTCAAATTGATTTAATAAGTTTGAATTTTTATTATTAGCATAATGTGCTATGAGACTTGCAATATGAAGCCAGAGTAGCCTACCTTAGATGACTGTGTCTAGATTTACCAAGTTTGCATGTATTCTAATGGAAGATATGTTTAGTTGACAGAGGAGGATTCCGGGAACTGACTATGTCAGAACAAAAAAAAAGAGCATTTAACTTCAAGAATTTTTGTACTTCCACTGGAACCAATAAGACTATTCAGGTGCTTAAAACTAAGCACATGCATATTTGTTGGCATGGTTGCTAAACTATTGTTCTTGCAAAGAAGGAATAGTGATCCATCATCATCAAATGTAATGAAATGCTAGGGGCTACTTGCATTAGAGAGAATGGCAAAACTCCCATTGATTTGAATGGAAGCAGAGCAGGCTCTGACACTGAAACACTAAGCTTGGGTAAACAAAAGATACAGCGAAAGCTCCTCATTAGGAGTATTTATGATGACTGTGGAGCCTGGGAGTCTTTTGGGTGTGGAGCCTCTAAGGTAAAGTGGTGCACTGTGCAGGCAGGGTTTTCTGAAGTTAACCAGTATAGTGCACCTCATGGTAGTTAGCATGGTGGGTGGGTATGAAGCTTTCAGTGGACCCCCTAAGGCACAGAAATAGTGCAAACTATCAGTCACAATTTTAACCATAACACTGGGTGCTGATGGTGAGCCTTGTGTAATCTTGTGGATCTTTTTGACTAGCAATGAAAAATTACTCTGTCTTATCTTTGAAGCTTGGTGTAGTGCAGATACATGGGCATTTCCATCTGTCTTGCCTTGACAACATATGAAATGCCAGTGGTGTGACTGAGGTTTGGAGCCTATGCAGTCTAAGGGAAGCAGGAAAAGGATGGCTTGGTTCAGGAGGACACTGACCTTCTGGCCTTGGGTCAGCCCAGGACTTGTCAATGTGCTTTGTAAGATGCAAGTGAGCAGCCAACTTTGTTTCCAGCCTAACCTCCCATCTCTCTTCTCACTGGCACAAAGAGGGAGTGAAAACAGATCTATGCTAAATTACTTGTGAATGACCAGCCTTTTGAATTCAGATTTGCCTCAGTAAAAAGTAGTGGTTTAGTTATTGTTATATCACTTATCTCCATTGTGATTAAAACCATCAGAATCACTGAGGCTGGGTAAGGTCATCACCATCAACACACTGATTTTGAGTATGTGGATATAGATTGCTAAAAGTGAAATTGCCTTGAGAGAGTAGCTTCTAAGAAGACATACATTTATTATAATAAAAGCAGTGTGATAAAATAAAATCACACATAAATAAACACTGTTTTTTCTACCTTCTACATGTTTACTTCTTGCACTTTACTTTCTGCTACAGTGAAGCCAGTTTTATTTTGTTTTAGCTATACTATCTTGGTGTTTCTAGAGCAGTGGTTCTTGCCTTCTTCAGAGTGGGGAACCTCAAGTCTTTTCTGGTATTTGCTGAACGTTATTGCAAATGTCACACATACAATAACTGTCAAACTATTATGTGAATTTGCCTTTCCTGTCCCCTTTCTCACATCTTTAAGCAGTCAGTAAATCCTTTGCTACAGAAAGGCTTCAAATTGAAAATGACTGTTATACTCAATTCTGGAATTTTGTGTCATAAAGAAATAATAGTTTACAAAGGAATGTTCAAATCCAAACAAAAAAAAACTATTTTTATTGAAAAGTAAACAACTGACTGTTCTGTGACTCTGTATCAATATGCAAAAAGCAGGATGACCAAATAAGAGATAAAAAAGTTATTTGAGTCATTTGAGAGTATATGAATTTCACAGAGGTTTTAGCTCAGGACCTAAAGAGTGTGATTTTTGTCTTATGATTACAAAGCTATTTATATACATCATAAATATTTTATATCATAAATATTTTGTCTTTCATTACTAGAACCTCAAATTTAAAATATATAATACCTATTTCTCAAATGTGAACATAGCAATTATTGTCTAAGACTCTGGTTATGCCTTGGATCCAGATCTAGTAGACATCAACAACAGAGAATTCAGGAAGAAGGTACAAGAAACCCAGTAGAAGAAAATAATCAAACAAAATCTGCCACGAGTATATTTCCATTCCAAATGTTTCCTCATTCCCTTTGACTCAAAGTATAAATGCTCACACAGGTAAGGTATTTACTCAGCGAGTTTTATGGTCTGTAATGGTCTACCCTTACACTCCAGAGGATTGCCTTTAATGCTTTTGAATCCTTCAAGATTTTGAGTTCATGGATGTTGTGTGGAGGCAACTTCTACTGTGTAAAAAAGTAACTTGTTTTACATTTGTATCCCTTCACTTGAACTAAGTATTTCAATACTTCCAACATCACATTTCTTTATCGTGGTATTTTGTTTGCCTTCCCTTAGTATGACAGAAGGACCAGAATAGCCACAAATACTCTAGTGGCAGTCTCATAGTTTTAGTTTTTAAGTCTAATTGCTAATCTATTACATGGAACACATTTAAATGAATAGATACACGATGGCTCACACAAATGTTATGAATGTGATATGGAAAACTTTTCACAAAAATCTTTAACTAGCATCTTGCAAGAGTCAGATTAGCTCATCACAGAGGTATCTGGCTCTAAATCTTTACATCTCTGCATTGTAATAAAAATTACTTTTTTTTTCTTCTTTTTTTTTTTTTTTTTTAACCAGATAAATTACTTGATTCTTAAACTCCCCCAGATATTTGTAAGCATGCTAACTGACCTTGATGATCTTGATGATTTGGTTTTTTACTCATTTACCAATTTATTACACCTCTCTTATTGCAGTGACTGTTTTATATAGTAACTCTCAAACTTTAAAGCTAAAAAAGAGCAAGTGTGGGAGAAAGAAGAATTCTACCTGCTGAAGCTTAAAGAATTTAATTCCCCAAGTCTTGATATGGAGATTTCTTTGACTAGTTCTCTTATCTTTCTGAAGTGTAGTTTCTCAATGTTAATTTCAATCTGATCTCTAACAAGTGTTGTGAAATTTATTTCTCTTTTAGCCAATATTATCTTAGTAAGAGATATAGCGACTACTTGAACAAATAGCTGTATGTTGCTTATGCTTACAAAGTTAGTCATACTATAAAAGACCATGCACTCAGAGTGCAATGAAAAAATGCAGATCTTTTCATGACAGTTTATTTTTAAATATTATCTAACCTAGCACTTGGCCATTTGATAACTGTATATGAGCAATTAAGAAATCTGTGAATTTTTGTTGAGATTAATGGTTTTTCATAAGAGGATTGTCAGCTCTCGGCTATCTAGTGATATAAGCTTAGGTTTTTCTGTCTTTTCCCACTTCTTAGTAATTATTCCCTGAACATTAGATTCAGGTTGAATCAGGTTGTGTAATTTGTTAACTCTCTACCACACCAGTTTTGTAATCTATTTAGGCTCCATTATCCTGAAGATAAAGGATTTCTTCTCAGAAGGAAAGAAAAAGAAAAACATAACAAACTTTTCTGTGTTTTCTTGACCTAGAGTTCTCCCTTGTGAGAAAGGCTAAGTTACATCTTCTGCATGTATCTGTCTGAGATATTACACTGCAATGTATGTACTTGAAAGACATGATCAGACATGATTAGAAGAGAAGCTGTTAAATCCAAAAAACTTTTGTGCAGATCCTGCCTGAAACATTATAATCTGTTTGTTCATCTGATAATGGGAGAGGCTGCACCTTTAGAGAAAAGAGGACTGCAAGCCTTGACTTGAATCCTGAGAGCTTGTTCACAAGCAATACAAAATTTGCCTGTAGCTTTCATGAGCATGCAATGTTCAGGAGTTTGCCGAAGACACAGCATGTCAAGTGTGTGTTTCTCCTCCTTTCCTTGTAAGCTCTCTTCTCTGTGGTGAGGATGGACTTTTGATTAATGTTGTGAAAAGTTCCTTGGATGACCTTCAGTGAATCACTGTGAAGGGGTGTCATTGAGTCAATGAGCTCTGGATTAGGGGCAAAATCTCCCAGTCCCCACTTACGAAATAGAAGATAAAATACTCCTTTCCCTTTCCCACATAATTTTAAATTGTTTTCCAGAGCATGGACTGATTCCAAAGCAGATAAATTGACAGTGAATTTACAGTATGTTTTTGTTTGTTTGTTTGTTTGTTGGGGGGAGGGTTCTTTTTTGAGAGAGTGTAATGGCCTGAAAGCCATGATATTCCAGATGATTGCACAGTACTTAAAATTCTGGGACACTGAGAATATCTATGGCTTCATGGAGGAAAATATACCCTATGCTCCATACATTGTCACTCACTTTATTTTAAAGCAAATTGATAGTACTGTAATGTAAGACACAACGTCTTACTTTTTTTCCTTTATTTTTATATATATTTTTTAAGAAGGAGATGGCAGTACCAGAATGCCAAGGCTGGAAAAGTTTTATTTTACATACATGTAACACCGAGAAAGAAGTGAAAAGATAAACAGAATAGATATATCTGACATCTTTGTGTGCCTTGCTTTGAGTGGTTCTTATAGAGGTAGTATTGTCTGTGCACAGAGTTTATTGTGACTATTTTTTGTGACAGCAATCATACCCAGGGTAAAAATACTCAGACATGACTCACCAATAGGAGAGATCTTTGCATTGGGTAACAAGAGGAACAATGGAGTATAAAAATACAGAATTTTTAAGAAAGTTGTTTTCTGTGAACACTTTTAATTATATACAGCTGCACCTGAACTCTTCAGCGCCTATGTGTCATCTTGTATTTATCTTCAAATAGAAACGTTCTTTTCTGAGGTGTTTGATTAGCCAGTCCAATGCCAGGATTTTGCATGTATAGTATTGCCATGATACATGTTTTAAGTGAGCAGATTGAGCCATGTTTAACTTCCAGTTGTTCATTGTGTATAGACAACATTGAGATCCCATGTCTGATGCTGGACTCTGGATTCAGAATAATTTCAAGGCTTATATTCAGTTCTGATGGTGCCAAAGTCTCAGAGAAATCCCTGTGGGAGGTCAGCTCTGAAGAGGGGGAAGACAAAGTCTTCTCCCACTCTCCTGAGGCTCCTGCTGACTTGGGTCAATAGAAACCATTTCAGGAAGGAAGAGCCACTCCGTGCTTGATCCAACTCAGCCCTTGGAAGGAAGAGGATGGAGGCTCTCAAGTGGAATAAGGAAGGGTGGGGGACTGACAGGGGGTTGACCCGTATCAAATAACAATTCACCATGACTACACTGGCTCATTATTCCCTGTGTTATTTTTCTTGTCTACTGTTAGATGTCTACATGTGTACATTAGTATTTTGACACCCTTAGGCAGACCTTGAGTTTCAAATGCACTGAGAAGCCAGGGTTCTGTCTGGCTTTTCAGAGACTTCAGGTACATCTTTTCAATCCCTTGAGCAACCTGCAGCATTTTTATTACCTCCCACTCCCTTTTTTTTTTTTTTTAATGTCGCTGTGACTGAATACTGTTGTTCTTTGAGTATTCATAAGCACAACAGCTTTTAGATAAATTGGCCTCAAAATCTGTTTCATCATAATGCAAGCATTCACGTCTCTACAGAGGATTATTTCACTGCTTCTGCAGTGTTTTCCACGTGTGTTGGCCTTCATAGGTTATTTTAATTTATGATTCTCAGTTTAGCCACAGGCACTCTGCTGCTGGAACAGAGGGTGGTTTTACAGAACAAACATCTGTGGGGGTTTCCAGATGTAGGAAGAGTATGGAAGTGGGTGTTATCTCTCAAAGGAAAGGGAGGAATGTGGTTAGCAGCAGCAAATATTTGAATAAAACAAAGCACGTGAGTAAAATATATCTATACTGTTCCCTTTAGAAGAAAATAAAAAGAGGAAGGCAAGGTAAAAAAACTACCAAAGAGTCAGGTTCTATTTCAGTAAAAGATGGTAGGATTGAACATAACTGCATGTACCAAAATCAACCTCCTTCTCTGGTCTGCCTTTGGCATTTATCTGCACCAGACATGCCCCTGTGTGTTCTCGTGTCCTACAGAAGTCAATGAAACTGAAGCATAAGCCTAAAAGTAAATATATGTTGGAAGTTTTTCTTCATTAAGTCCCACATGAGGAGTGACTCAAAGGTAGAGAGTATGAAAAAGAAATACCTGCAAGAAATGGAAAGTCAGCCATGTTTTTATTTATGCATGCATGTTGTCCACAGCCTGGAGCTGTTCAAAGCACAAGCACAGGAGGGACTTTTCCCTGGAACTTCCCACGTTGACACAGCTGGGAATGGCAAGGGCAGATGAAGACTCATACGTGCCACCCAGACACTGTAGAAAACAATCCTTGATAGCAAAGGGAATTAAAATGTTGTCCACTGAGTATTAACTAAAGGAAATTCTGCCTCCCAGTTAGCTTCCCTTGACTAACAAAGGTTGCACTTCTACTGCTGCATCTTAGGCCACGTGGAGCTTCAGCTGCCAATTTCAGCTACAGAAAAGAGCCTCCCTCCTGCTCAGTGTGCAGTGGGTGTCAAAGAGAGTCTGGCTAAATGCCCTTTAACAAGTAATTAAGCTTAATATCTATTTTCTCTCAGGTTTCACTTGATGTGAAACTGCCCAGGAGATGTGTTTGTATATCTACAACACACATGAAAAGAAAATCAAAACATGGCAGAAACAGATAGCTGGGAGAAAACATGTGTGAGGAAAGTCTTGAAGCTGGGCCGAAGATCAGACAAGCTCATAAAAGTGCAGGGAATGCTCATTATTTACTGAGTCAGCCCAGCAGCTGTGAGGCTCCTCCCTTCCCACTACAGTTTTTTATTATTATTATTGTTGCTGTTCTGAGCGGCTGGCAGGCCCTTTCGAGAATTTGTTTTGGCCCTGCATACATCTCTGCTGAATTCAATCAAGTTTGGCCACTTGGTGCTTAGGTTGTCCTCAAGAGGTCCCACTTGATGAGACCTTTCCTGATGGTTTGCCAAGAGGCAGAATCCAGGGAAGCCAGGAGCACTGTGCAGCTTCAGATGCTCAGATTAGATCTTCTATTTGGTCACAGGTGTAGGATTCCCAGCTAAGCTAATAGTAGTTTGGACTGGTGTGTTTATCAAATGTTGGCCTTCAGGACTGCTTTGGGCTGGGCATTCACATAACCCCGCCACTTGCTACACTGAGGCACTGAAAATGCAATATATTTCAACCAGAATAAAATCTGCTCATTTTAATTTGCACTTTTCCTCTCCTCATTTCTTTCAAAGGCAATTTTGGTGAAGCAAAGACCCAAAACATCAAGAAAAAGGCAATAACTGCCCTTTCTTTCTCTTTTCTTAGTTACTGGGGGGAGAAGATTGGTTGGCCAGTAATGAACATCATATCTTAACCTCCAAGCCCCCTCTCCTCTCTGAAGCAACTGTTTTTCCCTGTATGTCCTGGTCTAAGCTATAGTAATTTCTCTGTCCCATGCTAAAGCCACAACAACAACAACCACAACAAAAACACAGAATTTTATGTATCATACATCTTAAAGCCAAGGCTTCATACATCAAAACCCAAAAGATGATCAAAGAGGAGTTCTGCTCTGATCTTCCCTCACTGCTGCAAAAGAAACTGAGCTTAGGCTGGGAGGAATATAAAGGGCTCACCTGTCTTGCATCAGTAAACACCTTTCACAGTCCACCAGGAGGATGCAACTTCAGATAGATTATACACTTTTTCTCTGACAATCAGAGACTTGGGTGGATATATTCATTTTTCAATAATCTTTTAAAGGCATTAGGGGTCACTGGTGTTGTATCCTCTGCAAGGAGCTCATTTTCTAAGGTGCAGTTGTTCTGTCCCCACAGGTGCAATTCCTTCTGCCACACTGACTGCTTTTCACCTCCTGCTACACCATTTTATTTGCTATCTGCTTTGCCAAAGACTTTGCTCTCATTTTCAAAGCAATTTCAGTGGTATTTTGATGGAGTCATCCCAACATGCTGAAAGGTGAGACCCCCATCCTACAAAGACAGAAACAAACTTATGGAATTGTAAAAGTCTTGCTCCAGTGGCAGAAAAAACACCTGATGCAGGGTCACAACTTAAAAACTTAGAAACAAACCTGATCTCTTTGGTCTCAGAAAGCAAGACATCAATTCTGTCAGAACAAAGAATCAAAGCATAACATCTCATGTTAATAGGTCCTTCCCCTAACAAACTTCATAGTGTAGGCAGCTCATCAGAAACACAGATCTGATATCCAGCATGTGTGTGTTAACCTCGTGGCTCTCCCCCCAGTGTTTGTTGGGGTCATTGGGTTGCTAAATGAAAAAACTCCATCTCATGCTCCAGTGCTTTGCTTTGTATATATATATACAAAAAAATTGTAACAGAAGAGCAGTAAGAGCACTTTTATGTTATATTAGGAGTCACATCTGAGTCCTTTTTGAGTTGAAATCCATTGCACTAAGTTAGTATGTTTTTGTGATCATCCCCAAGGGTTAGGCACCACTACTCTTGTTATGAGCACTATTTCCAGCAAAGGATTCAAGCAGTGCCTAAAGTACACAGCAGAGAAGTGACTACAGATCCCCCCACAAAAAACAAAACAAAACAAAATAAAACAAATGCAAAACAAAACAAAAACCACCTGACTTTTGCAGCTGGGCTGGAGAAACAGGAAACATCAGGCATTGACTAGACAAACCCACCAAAAGGCATGTTCAGGGGTGATTTACAACAGCAGGTAGAAATTCAAAACCTGAAAGGCAATGTTAGTATCGCTTGTGCCTTGACTCTGCAATTTTGGCTGACTGGTGTGATTGTGTGTAAATCTTGTGTTTGTACTGCAGTGGTTCGGTCCTAGGAAAGCCTTGCTTCACCTTTCCAAACAGCCCAGCAGAACACAATAGCACCATTTTAATCTGTACCAAGATTAAATCTGAGCACTCCAGATCAGACTTTTCCTTTCATTGAATGTAAACAATCAAATCTCACTCTGAAGCCCTTTCCTGCTTTACTCAGCTATGGGATCTTGCATTTGCCTTTCTTTATTAAAGGGACATGCTCTAATTTAAAACCTGTTTTAAATAAAAATATATATATATATTTTATATTCAACAGGATGTATCTGAAAACATATTTTATCCTGGCAGAATGAACCTGGAGGAAATCTGACCTGAGCAACTCCGAGAAAAAGTTTTTTAAGCATCAGGGTCAGATTGCTATCTCCTTTACTCCTGTCAGAATTCAGAATACATCCACTGATTTCTGCAGAGCTGGTCCAGACTTTCATCACTGTAAATAACATGGAAGAGATAATTTGCTTTTGCAAGGCTCTCTCTTCACAGATTTCACCTTTGCGGTGCTCTCCCCCAGATCTTACTCTTGCTCTACCTCACAGTGCCCTTCCTCAAAAATCCCCTTTGCCAGAATAGAAAGTGTAGGTGCTTGGAAGAGTTCCAGAAGCCTTCCTGGTGCCAGGCTCCCCAGCCACGCTGGCTGGGCGAGCCTCCCACCCGCTGCTGCAGGAAGCCGCCTGTGCTCAGGGTGGGTCCTCCTTGCCTTTCCCTGAACAGCCGGGGGAGGCAAAAGAGTATGCCAAAAACACCAAAAAAAAAAAAAAAAAGCTTTAACCCTCTGCAGCCGAAACAGGAGGTCAGGGAGAGGCCACTCGTAACGTGACATCCCATGTGCGTTGCCTGACCTCCTCATTTGGCAAGCATCTTCTTCTGGGCGAGGAACTGCAGATAATGTCAGTCATCAAAAAAAATGCAGTTCGCTTTCTAATCATATCACATGGAGGGAGGGGAGGCAAAAAAAGAAGAGAAACTGGCAAGGAAGTCAGTCCCTCTGATCTGTAAATAATTAAATGCTGAGTGGTGTTCAAATATATACATTGAGAAAGCTTCATTTGCCCTCCCCCTGCTTGGTGGCTAATTTAGTCCATATCACAGTTTTTGCAAAGGCATTCCTAATACTATTGTGCTGCAAATCCTGTCTGATCCAACCTTCAGATATTTATGTAAACTGAAATATGTCTGGAAAGAAGTCAAAACAAAACAAATATGCCACACAGTCTCATTCCCGTATATCCCTCCCTCCTCCTTTACATTTGTGCTAAACCCTCTCCAACCAGATCTTTACTGCTGGATGGTGGTTAATGAGTGATAACTGCAGAGCCCATTTCTGTGAGCACACTGATGGCCTTACGTCTTGGCAAATAATTTAGTCTGGAGATTTCAGGAGTTGCAAAATGCTTTTGCAGCAAATTTTTCTCCTCCCTGCAAAAAGTGCAGTTTTGGGGGGACTTTTATTATTTGTTACTACTGATAGCATTTTCAAAGAGTTAAATAAAAAATAAATAAATAAAAGAAGTGGGCATCTTTTTACTCTAGGGCGTGCTTATACACCGTATCTATCTTGGTTGAGAGATGTCAGTAAACTCTGGCTAGCTATGTGTAAAATGCAGCCCATTGTAAAACCCTTTCACACCATTTGCAGATCGCAGCTGTCTCTGTCCTTGCAGAGGTACGGCTGACGCACACTGCCAGCTTGCTCCCAGAGGATCTGCAGTGCCGAGCGGTGCAAAGGACGTGTGTGAAACGTGCTGTGTTCACAACTGACTGCTGCATGTGGCCATCCGGAGGTGATGAAAGCTTGCAATTTTATTGACTTCAGTGGTGGAGAATGCTGACAGGGCTGGAGGGCTCGGGGTGCGACAGGCTGCTGCTGCATCGTGCAGTGTCAAGGAAGCTGGGGACCCCTGCTCAGGGAAGTACCTCCTGAGGTTTGAAAATAGCCGTGCCTTGGTGCTCTGCCTTCTTGTATTCTCTGAGCATTATGGGGCAGGTCTTTGTGGGAAAAGCAGTGATATTCCCTTCATGAAACATTCAATCCAGCACCTATGCCTTACATGGGGCATTTTAACTGGTACTTTTACACTTACATAGCTATTTCAAGCCCTTCAGTTGGAATGGAGATTGCATTTGCCACTTCTGTGAAAGGTCTCAATGACCCTGCCATGCAGAGCAAACTGACGGTAGCCATAAATCAGAAAAACACAACTTCATGAAGCCAGAGAGGTGGCCACATCCTCCTCTGCAATAGTGGGAGGAAAACAGAGCAGAAACCAGAACTGTGGCTGTGATGCCGTAATTATCATATAGTCATAGAATCACAGATCCATAGAATAGTTTAGGTTGGAAGGGACTTTTCAAGACCACCCAATTCATGGGCAGGGATACCTCCCACCAGATCAGGTTGTCCAAAGCCCCATCCAGCCTGGCCTTGAGCACTGCCAGGGATGGGGCAGCCACAGCTTCTGGGAAACCTGTGCCAGTGTCTCACCACCCTCTGAGTAAAGAATTTATTTCTCACATCTAATCTAAATCTTTCCTCTTTCAGTTTTTAACCATTCCTCCTCGTCTTATAACTATATGCCCTTATAACAAGTCCTTTTTACAAACCCCCTTCAAGTACTGAAAGGCTGCAGTGAGGTCACCCTGGAGCCTTCTTTTCTCCAGCTGAACAGCCCCAGCTCTCTCAGGCTGTCTTCACAGCAGAGGTGCTCCAGCCCTCTGATCATCTCTGTGGCCCTCCCCTGGACCCGCTCCAACAGCCCCACACCCTTCTTGTGCTGGGGGCCCCAGCCCAGGACGCAGCACTCCCGGTGGGGCCTCACAAGGGCAGAGCAGAGGGGCACAATCCCCTCCCTCCACCTGCTGCCCACCCCTCTGTTGGCGCAGCCCAGGACGCAGTTGGACCTCTGGGCTTCAGGCACACACTGCTGGCTCGTGTCGAGCTTTTTGTCCACCAGAGCCCCCAAGTTCTTCTCTGCAGGGCTGCTCTCACTGGGTTCTTCTCCCAGTCTGTGCTTGTGTCTGGGATTGCCCCAGCCCATGTGCAGCACCTTGCACTTGGACGTGTTGAACCTCATTAGATTCACATGGGCCCACTTCTCCAGTTTGTCCAGGTCCCTCTGGATGGCGTCCCTTCCTTCTGGTGTATCAACTGCACCACTCAGCTTGGTGACATCTGCAAGGTTGCAGAGGGTGCACTCAATCCCACCGTCTTTGTTGTTAATGAAGAGCTTAAACAACACCATCCCTGCACATCCATACAACATCTCTGCACTATCTCCAGGCCACATGTCCCTGCTTCCACAGCCTATGCATTTCCTTCTTGTGCCTGTCTGACCAGCAGGTCATTGCTCAGCTGTGCTGGTTTCCGGCCTTCTTTACTTGCTTTCTAACACAGGAGGCATGGCATGAGCATGGCACCTGCCACACAGCCACATATTCACCTGACCTGTTCATCTCTTTTTTTCTTGGGTCCTAGCCTCCAGCTGGGAGGATAGAGAAGAATACTGCTATAATGGTCACTGGTGGTGATCTCAGGAATGTGAGGCAAAAAGTACATTTCCAAGTGGGTTATTTGATGGAGTTAAATGTGCTGATCAGCTCCTATGGGACTATTTGCAAACAAGAGTGAGATCAACTAAATTAGAAATCTATATAGCTTTGGGCATATCTGGGAAAAGAAAACCAGTGTCCCACTCAACATGAAGTATCTCATTAAGTAGGTAGCACAACAGCAGCAAGAAAAGGTTGGCTTAACTCACTTTATGCTTATATGTTTGTAAAAGTTTGAATATGTGACAGAGATGCTGGTGGGGCTAAAACAGGTGACACTGGACACAGTTTCAATACCTCACCCCATCTTTTTTCTTTTTTTCTTTCCCTCTCTTTTTAAAAACAAAGCTCTGGTTCTTCTCAGTTTTTCTGCATTATCCCTCTTGGCAGTTTGAATTGGGTCCCCAGCCACCTTCCTGAGGGGCTGGACACTCATGTAGTCAAGATCTCTGTTTTGGTTTCAAAAGAACTGCCAGCACAAGCTTCTCTCCAGACTATTCCTGGTGCCTATTGACCTCACGAGTGAGAATCTCACCTGAGAGAGAATCTCATCCCTTCAAAAACTGGGAAAGGTGCTGTGTCCAACCTGGTTCCATAATGGCAAGTCAGTTGCATCAAACCAGAGGGAGTTTGGTTTCACACTTAATTTTCTTCTTTCCTGCAAGCACCTCCCAGTGAGTATAAGGGATTTGCCATAAAATAGACCATATACATGGCCCAAAAGCATTTTTCAGAATTCTCAGGATTTTTTTTTCTGACCAAAAAAGTAAGGCTTATTGTCTGCAAGTGTATATATGTATATTCTTAACCACTGAGAGACTTTTAACTCTGTAATGGTTTTAATTGGCTGGTGGCTGTATAAATAGATCCTCATAAGACAGGACTGAAATAAGAAGTCCAGGATTCACTTTGCTCCTTGCTCTGTTCATTGTGTACAGTTGTTTACAGTATATGGGCACAATCAGAAGCAGAATTCAGGAAGAGACGTTGGCACTATTTTAACCCTCTCTTTTTCAGGCATGCCAAATGATTTTTTTTTCTTTTTTACTGGCAATATTACTAGATATTACTAGCCCTTGACAGCAAACTACGCTTTTTTTTTTTTCTTTTTTTCTTTTTTTTCTGGGCTTTATGTCAAGACCATTTTTTTCTGTTATACCCATGTCATTTAAAGTCACTTTCTGTATCTGCAAGCTGTGGTAGATCACAGTTAAAGGGAGTTTTTAAACTCTGGAAGTAGACTGGCGGCTCTGGGGGATTCTGTGATGTCCTGGGACAAGAGCTGCCTTTACAACCATGGGCAGAAAACAGAGCTTGGAAGGAAGGGGAAGATCCTTATGGAGGTTCCTTAAGGGGTGTCCCTCCTTATAGTCACTCAACCATAGATGGACCTGCCTGCCTCTGTCCTGCTGAGACTCCCTGGTTGCCCACCCCTGTGACTAGCTCAATAAATAATGCTTTATTCTCGTCTCTTCTGGTGCTTCTGAGAAAACACAGAGCAGGTAACAGGAAACAAATACCAGATGAAATTCTGAATCTAAAAACCCAAGTGGACTTTTTTTTAAGGAACCTTCCCAAACCATTCCCAGATATTCACCCCTTGGGAGCACTGTGCTGTTGTTACCATTTCATTATATACAGTGCATTTTCACATTATTTCTTCTCCTGCTTTTACCATAATATTTCACAAATCTTAATCAGCTCTTAAATCTTTCTGAACATGTCTTAGTGAACTACTTAGAGAGAAATAAACAGAGATTCTCCTGTACTTGGGGCACAACAACCCCATGCAGTGCCACAGGCCGGGGGAAGAGTGGCTGGAAAACTGACCAGCAGAAAGGGACCTGGGGGTAGTGATCGACAGCCAGCTGAATATGAGCCAGCAGTGTGCTCAGGTGGCCAAGAAGGCCAACGGCATCCTGACTTGTATCAGGAATAGTGCAGCCAGCAGGACAAGGGAAGTGATCACCTCCCTGTACTCTGCTCTGGTGAGGCCACACCTCAGGTACTGTGTTCAGTTTTGGGCCCCTACGTACAAGAAGGACATTGAGGCCCTGGAGCTTGTTCAGAGAAGGGCTACAAAGATGGTGAAGTGTCTATAGAACAAATCTTATGGCTGAGGGAGCTGCGGTTGTTTAGCCTGGAGAAATGGAGGCTCAGGAGAGGCCTTATCACACTCTACAATTATTTTAAAGGAGGCTTAGCCAGGTGGAGATCAGTCTCTTCTCCCAAACACCAACTGATAAAACAAGAGGAAATGGTCTCAAGTTGCACCGGGGAAAGTTTAGGTCAGATATTAGGAGAAAATTCTTCACTGAAAGGTTCATGAGGTATTGGAAAAGGCTGCCCAGGGAAATAGTTGAGGCACCATCCCTGAAGCTCTTAAAGACACATGTAGATGTGGTGCTTAGTGACAAGTTCTAATGGTTGACCTGGCAGTGCTAGGGTAAAGGCCGGACCAGATGATCTTAGGGGTCTTTTCAACCTAACCGATTCTATGATTCTAGTCATGTTTCTCTGGAGATTACATTATGAGGAACATATTTAATCTCTCATTCAATAAATAAATAAATAAATAAATGGGTTTTCCACATAATCACAAAATTTGTTACCACTGGAAACAAACTCTGGAGATCATCTGGTCCAAACCTCCCGTTCAAGGAGGGGCACCTAGAGCAGGATGCCCAGGACCACGTTCAGGTAAGGACAATCTTTTATGTAAAGATGTGTTTCTGTTAATTACTAGGCCATCCTGAAAGCATTCTCTACACAGACAACTCACTTGTGAAACTTCACTACATGGAATATGAATGGTATCAAGACTTAAAGCCTTCTCTGTCATCTCAGTATTTTTTTCAACTGAATTATAACTCATAATAAAGTATTAGAAAACTGCACATAGTCTCAGTGGAATCTCCAATCTGGTGAAATATTGCAAATGGTTGGACTTGTCAAGGGAAAGCTTCTACATCCTGACTATGGCTAGGCAAGATTAATTAGGAAAAAGAGTGAAAAGTAAATTGCTACATAAAATATATGTCAATTATTTGCCAAAGTAGAACCCAAAGTGGAAATTTTGGTGACGTAAAGGAATAGGTTTCCATTATTCCTTCTACATGCAATTATTAAATCATGTCTTTTTTACATATTTAACTTATTAACACTTCTCTTTTGGCACTAAAGGTGCATTACTGAAGTGGGAGTAGGCAGATTTTAAAATTAGAGCTAGTCATTTTACTCTCTTTTAAATGTAGAGAATTTTATGAAGTGACTTAGTGGAATTCTTTGGTGAAGACTAGGCAACTGGAAAACTAGTTAATGACATGCAAACTCCTTTTTATTTTCTGGTATCCGTATTGCCGTGGTATAACTTAATCACCTGGTATCACTTAATCAGCAAGACTTCTTTTTCCAAAAAAGAATCTTCAGAAACTACAGAGAGTTTATAGGTAATGAATCGAGACAGCAGAAGGATTAAATGAAAAAAAATTGCTCTCATCCACTGATACTAAGTACAGATGACTCCTTTAATATTCCTAATGGACTCCTTCCCACACAATCTGGACTGAGATGATCTGCATATAGTCCAAGAAAGAATCTTTACTTCTATTTTAACAGTGGAAGACATAATGGTGCTAAACAATTTTAATGGAAGCAAAATCAATCAACAGCCAAGGGACGTTTGTACAGCTTTCAGCTCATTTTATAGTCACAAAATGTTTGATGTAGTAAGGCACCTCTGGAGATCATCTAGTCCAACCCCCCTGCAAAAAGAGTCAACACAGGATCATGTTCAGTCAGGTGTGATCATTTGGTTTTATTATCAGGTTTGATTAGGACAAGAGGAAATGACCTAAGAACAAGAAGAAATGGTCTCAAGTTGAACAGGGTTGGGGGTTACATAGCATACTAGGAAAAAAAATATTCACTGAAAGGATTGTGAAGCATTGGAACAGGCTGCCCATGGAAGTAGTTGAGTCACCATTCATGGAGGTATTTAAAAGATGTGTAGATGTGGTGTTTAGGGACATGGTTTAGTGGCAGACTTGGCAGTGCTTTGTTAATGGTTAGACTTGGTGTTCTTAGAGGTCTTTTCCAACTTACATGTAAATGATTCTGATTCCATGATCTCTGATGATAAAGACTTCACTGCATCTTCAAGAAACCTCTTCCAGTGTTTGATCATTGTCAACACAACCATATAGTGTATCAGCCACTATTCCTTATTTTGCATCATCTGCAGACTGCTAATTGGCTTAACCAAGCCAATTATCTCATTGTAGAAGTCTATCAGGTTGGCCAGGAAAGACCTCCCCTTCAGAAAATCATGCTGACTGCTCCCAATTGCCTTGTCCTTCATATGACTGGAAATGGCTTCCAGGATTATTTGCTTCATCACTTTTACAGTGATTGAGGTGAGACAGACTGGTCTGTATTTATCTAGATCTTCCTTCTCACCATGCAAGAAGACAGCAGTCATATTTGTTTTCTTCCAGCCCACAGGAACCTTTCTCTATCACCATGACCTTTCTAAGATAAGAAACAGTGACCTTGCAATGATGTCAGCCAGCTTCCTCAGCAGTTGTAGGTGTATCATGTCAAGCACAACGGATTGTGTGTGTCCTGTTTGTTTTAGTGCTCCCTAAGCTTATTCTCCTTTACCAAGGGTAAGTCTTCCTCATTCTGGACTTTTCTCAGAGGCCTGGGTTCACTGAAGGCTGACCTTACCAACAAAAATCAAGGTGAAGAAGTCACAGAGTACTGTGTCCTTTTCTGCATCCTTTGTCAGCAGGTCCCCCTCTCCATTCAGCAATGGAATCATATTTTCCCTGGTTTTCCTTCTCCTGCTGAATAACCTGCAAAAGCCTTTCAGGTTGCCCTTCACCTCCCTCACCAGTTTCAGCTCTAGGTGGGCTTTGGCTTTCCTTAACCCCATCCCTGCGTGGTTAAATAGTGTCTCTATATTTCAGCTGGGTCCATTTACAGAGTTTCTCCTAACCATCCATCCCACACAGCGCTCAAGGCTACTTTTGTTGTTGTGCTTTTTACTATACAAGAGGGACAGCTGAAATGGAGCTTGGATGCATTCTGCTGATGCCTGTGAAAAAGAACCTGTCTTGACCTGCACTTCTAATATGGCAACACATCATCCAGACATCAAAGGGAAGAGGAGAGGAGCACATAGAGAAAACTTTTCATTAAAACTCTCCCTTGTTTTTCACATGGCTCAGACAAGTTATTCATTATGTGCTCCTAGCCCTCTGATCACCTGGATGCAATCTGTTCTTTCATTTGTAGCATTTTGACAACTCATGGCAAGAGGATTATAGGTAGCAAGGCTGGCAAGAAATGAAAAACATTTTGTGGTTTCAAGGTTTCAAGATTTTGAGATTTCTTCTGTTAGTTTTTTATTCTGCTTTGGAACAAAACTGAGACCTTATGGATTAAACTCTCAAACTGCCCTTACAATAACATTACCAATTCTAATGCAATAGATCATGGTTTTCGTTTAGCTTTGCTACTGTGGGAAGAAAAAACAATAGAAACATGAGACCTCACAGTGAGGCGATGACTTTGCTCTGTCTCCAAGCCTGTATTTCCCATTCATTTTTACTCTACTCTTTACCTGGAAATGCCTTTTAGACCTTCCTGTTTCCTTACTTCTTATTCACCAGAAGGCAATTTTTGTGGAATTCTTCTGAATTCTTTCTATGATTAACATTGAGAAGGTGGTGATCCCAAATGCACTTCTGATTTTGTAATGTCTGCACTATACATCCTATGTGTTATACCTCTTTAATATGTCCATGCTTCTTGGGCAGGTACTGTCTGGCTTCACTGATCTAAACATGATAAGAAGTAAATCTTAATCATACTAAAAGTTATAGGATATAACAGTGCTTTTTCTGCTGTATGAACTCCCTCCACTTATTTGCAGTGTGATATTAATATATAGCAGCTCAAATGCAATCACTATGCTCTAAAACATCCCTGGGTCTTACTTCTCTCAAGGTCTCAGCTATCCCTCCGATTTTTATTCCTCCCACCAATTTATCAATTAGATTAGGGGAAACAGATTACATTCCCCACAGCTCTGCTCATTCCAGGCCCCCACATGAAATGTCAATCACAGAGGAATGTGCAGATACTCACAATGAGATCACTTTAAATGTTACTGACAGTTAAATAATTGTTTTTAAGATCTTGTTTTAAACTTTCTCTTGAGAATAGAGGCAGTTCACCCTTTTCTGCATTGTGGTTTCTGGTTGTCTATAAGTTCATTAAGACAACTTTCTGTTGATTTAACCTTAGCACTTGAAAACTCTCTTTGAATTGGCCTTAATGATTATTTTTGAGCTTACCTCTCTCTCCCAGAGTATCTTAAAAGCCCCAGACCTTCCAACCAAATAAAGAGAATAAAGGTACCAGACTTGGCCACATATGTCTTCAAAATGCCAGGTGTTTCCAAACACCTAGTCTCCTCCAAATATTTACTCTGTCTGTATCTCTCCCATGCTAGGATGTCCGTTCACATCCAGAGCAGGTGAAGAAAGTTGTTCTGGTAGAGGACTTGTTGTCTGCTACATAGGCCTGGCCCTGAGCAGGGGCACACTGATATTTTATTTCTCTTTCCCTTGAGAACTGTTCTCACCTGGGCTCAAGTTGCTGGTTTGGAGTGTGTCACACAGCACTGGCATCAATGATCAGTCATCAGTGGCAGCTACACCGTTCATCTCCATCTCTATTTCTCTAAGTGCAAGAAGCCCCAGTAGAATGCAGGACCATAACATAGTTGGGCAAGTAACATGGAACAGTCCCAGATTAGGGTATCTAAAACAATGAAAATCATACCAAAGAATGGATGACAGAAGCCCTGAGAAGAAGGACCTGGGGGTGCTGGTTGAGAAGTTCAACATGAACTGGCAATGTGTGCTTGCAGCCCAGAAAGTCAAACATATCCTGGGCTGCATCAAAGGAAGTGTGGCCAGCAGGTGGAGGGAGGTGACTGAGGTGATTGTTCCCCTCTGCTCTGCTCTCATGAGATCCCACCTGGACTGTGTTCAGCTCTGCGGACCCCAGCACAAGGACACGGGTCTATTAGAACAAGTCCAGAGGAGTGCCACAAAGGTGATCAAAGGGTTAAAGCACCTCTTTACGTCTTTAAGGTCCCTTCCAACCCAAACCATTCTGTGATTCTATGATTGATTCTATGAAACACGCCAGGTAAGCAAACAAGTTGGTAAGTAAACGTGAAAGTGATATTTGCATGTTGTTTTTAGGTAGTACTGGCATACCCCATGTATTTACACCAGAATGTAAAAGAACACATGAGAAGTTCTATGGACAGGCTCATTTAGAAGGAAATTATGTTCCATCTTAAAGATGTGGTTAATAGAGATATTTTGATAGATATTTTATGCATGTCTCAAATATGTTATAGGAGAGATGATCCTTTCTATCAAGAAAGGGGGAAGAAGAAAGTGGATGAATTTTCTGATAACATTTTTTGCCTGGAAAAGGGACTGTTTATTGTTTAGTTATAATCACCAAAATTATAGCTAAATACAACTTTAATGTAATAGAGATAAAGCCATCTTCCTGAGCAATTAAGGCTTATGTTTGTGTTTGGTTGATTTTCTTTTTCACAGAATCACAGAATCACAGAATTTCTAGGTTGGAAGAGACCTCAAGATCATCGAGTCCAACCACTGACCTAACGCTAGCAGTCCCCACTAAATCATATCCCTAAGCTCTACATCTAAACGTCTTTTGAAGACTTCCAGGGATGGTGACTCCACCACTTCCCTGGGCAGCCTGTTCCAATGCCTCACAACCCTTTCAGTAAAGAAGTTCTTCCTAACATCTAACCTAAAACTCCCCTGGCTCAACTTAAGCCCATTCCCCCTCGTCCTGTCACCAGGCACGTGGGAGAACAGGCCAACCCCCACCTCGCTACAGCCTCCCTTCAGGTACCTATAGAGAGCGATAAGGTCGCCCCTGAGCCTCCTCTTCTCCAGGCTGAACAAGCCCAGCTCCCTCAGCCGCTCCTTGTAGGACTTGTTCTCCAGGCCCCTCACCAGCTTTGTTGCCCTTCTCTGCACCCGCTCAAGCACCTCCATGTCCTTCTTGTAGTGAGGGGCCCAAAACTGAACACAGTACTCGAGGTGCGGCCTCACCAGAGCAGAGTACAGGGGGACGATCACCTCCCTAGCCCTGCTGGTCACACTGTTCCTGATACAAGCCAGGATGCCGTTGGCCTTCTTGGCCACCTGAGCACACTGCTGGCTCATATTCAGCCGACTATCCACCATCACTCCCAGGTCCTTCTCTGCCTGGCAGCTCTCCAACCATTCCTCTCCCAGCCTGTAGCTCTGCTTGGGGTTATTGCGCCCCAGGTGCAGGACCCGGCACTTGGCCTTGTTGAACTTCATGCAGTTGGCCTCAGCCCATCGGTGCAGCCTATCCAGATCCTCCTGCAGAGCTTTCCTACCCTCAAGCAGATCGACACACGCACCTAACTTGGTGTCATCTGCAAACTTACTGAGGGTGCACTCGATGCCCTCGTCCAGATTATCGATGAAGATATTAAAGAGGACCGGCCCCAGCAATTTTCGATCACTTCCCTAGCCCTGCTGGCCACACTGTTTCTTATGCAAGCATAAACCTTGTTTATGCTTGCAACTATGCAACTATGTTTTCTTACATAGTCAGCCTTTTCCTACCAAATAACTTGTGCACTTTGAAGAAGTGATAAGCACACCCAACTCCTACACTGGAGGGACTCCATTCACTACCATGACACAAACATACAATGCCCACAATATCCTGTATGGTCACAGAATAAGTGAAACACGGATTAGAAACACGGATTCCCTTTTGAAAAATACTATTTAGGCTAGGTCAAAGTCATCATAGTAAGGACCTCTCCTCCCTTGGATGTGTGAAGGGCAGTGTATATGGTACTTTCAGTAAAAAATAACTCACTAATGCCTTTTTTATACCAATAGGTTTGTGTTTGGTACGATATGACATGATAGGCAATCTTGCCCTATTTTGATATGCTTCAGATGGTGCTGTGAAACATGAGCCCAAAGGATGACTACAATCTATGGCATGGTTTTGCTTGTAGAACAACAACATCCCCCACACACCACAGCCTTCCCCTCTCCCCCTCTAGGAAAAAAAAAAAAAAAAAAAAAAAAGTCTGGTGTACACCAATGCTCTTATAACAATGAATTTATAAACACAGCTTAGAAGTGGCCAGGCCAGTGCATTAACTGGGATCCAGAAAGAGAACTCCAGTGAGGTCTGGGTCTCTGCAATTCTTTCATAGCTGAGGGCAGCATTACTGGAAATATCTCCAGTTTATATCCCTGTAAACAGCTTTCTGTGCTAAGGATAAACGAACTGGGAGCCACACTGTCCCCCATGACTTTTTGGCCAATGTGAATCCATTTCATCTTGTGTGGGGCATTTGTGAAATAGGAGCTGCTGAAGCATTTCCATGACAGTCAGAGATTGCCTAATCCTTTGCAAGTGAAACTTTTACAAGTTCAGAAGTTACACCAATTTCGGCTTCTCTTTTATTTGTGAACATTGCAGCAAATCTTTCCTTCTTGTTTTTGGTCTCCAGCCCGTGCTAATTCCACTGACTCATATTGTGGGGAAAATACATTATGTGACAGACAAAAATGTTGGTCTTACTGATTCAGTGATAGAAGAAGTACATCTTGAGCCTGCTGTGTATGATACACCTGGGACCCAAGCTAGCAAGTACTTAGATGTTTGCTGCAAGAGGACTGAATGAATACAGCAACAAAGTGAGTGGTTGACACAGGGAAGAGAGGATGCAATTTTGTATTGACTGAGTGTGTATTGACCATTTATTTTGGTCCCCAGGAGGGACCACAGAGATAGGGCAGAGAAAAGCAGAGAAGAGGAAGATCATTCTTAGATGTTAACTTCCCCTCAACTTCCCTTTCCCTAATCCACAGACATGTTGAAATTTGCAATGTGACAATTCAGGGCAGTGACCATTTGATTCTGGAAGTGGTTTTAGTTGGAGATCCATATATATGTGTCTTTTTCTTACCACTTGTGGAGGTAGAGCTGTGTTGGGGGTCTTTGCAAGAAATACCAACTACAGTAAAGGATATCAATTCATAAGCTAGAAAAGCCAAAGCATGACTGAAGATGTGACATCAACCTTTCTCAATTGCCTCTATCTTTAATTATTTCACTTTCAAAATAATGTAAAATAAGGTAGAACCTGAGGGGAGGACAGATCTGTTCTGAAAAAGGAAGCAAAGAAATTAAACTGGCAACATAAAAATGAATACAAAAATCTGGAAAATAGAGAAGAGTTGAGTTAGTTATAAATTAAACAGAAAAGCTGTTTTGGAATACTGAAAGATTTTTGTTTAAATGTTGTGCAGTTAAAAAAAAAAAAAGTCATCTTCTTTTGAACCTGTAAATCATGCTCTCCATGTAATGTGGAAAGAAGATCCCACCCAACTATTAAGAGACTGCACATGAGCACAAAAAAGGTTTATGCAGCTAACACAACATCCTGCTTGCCAAGATCATCTTGCTCTAATTCTCTTGTCATCAAAGCCACTTTATAGAAGAACTATTAACTCACAATTTGTTTACTCATTTTTTTTCTTCCTAACAATTTCATCATTTTGATATTCTTTAGGCTTTTTTTCCAGTACCAAAGCACTAAGAAATTCAGTGGAGAACAAAATAAAGTAAAACAAATCAATACATGCAAATGGTCACAAATGTCACATTGCTTATCTTGCTCTGTGAAACACCAAGCAGCTGCTGGCTTTTAACAAGCAGGAAAAACAAAGCTCTGTTAGTATTCCTGTGCACACTTTGTTATTTCACTTAGCAGCTGATTTTGGAAGAAGAAAGAAACAGAAATGATCTGATGTCTTTCCTCTCAAGATCAAGCCACATCCTTCCTTAGGGCAGGAAGAGCAGGTGAATAGTACACAGGACGTTTTCCACTTCTATGGCTTCAATTATCTACTTCATTCCATGGCATGCTTGAGAACAGCCTCCAACAACATAATTAGTCCAGCAAAGAATCGAGGATCAAGAATCTGCTGAGGCATTTTGGCTCTGAAAAATCTCTTCTGCAAAGGACAGCTTGCCTGGCTCCATAAGTAAATCTGTAGGGAGCGGTCGTCTCCTCTGATGTGCGGTCTGTCCTCACATGGGGAAGAACAAGTTGCATCTGTTATGGTAAAAGAAATGGAAGATAGAGGTGAAGGGGGGGGTGGAGGGAGCACTGGCACAGCAGAGGAAGCACACACAGACTGAGCAGGCAGGCATCGAGCCTACGAATCCTGCACAACAAAAGGGCATGTTAGGGAAAAGGCCTCTATGCCAGCCAGACACCGGTGCCCTTCCACCCGCCTCCATTTTGCAATTCCCTCAGCAGCTGCATGATGGGGCTGGGGAGGTTTGATCTTTTCTATCCTGCGGCCCAATGTTGAATTATCTGAGGTCTCCTGTCCTACCTGTCTGGACCCACGTCCCAGTTTCCAGCATAGAAAGGGTGATGTGGGGAAGGCTGTGCCCCTGACCCCTCAAAATAAGAACTACACTGCTGGTTGTGTTGGGTGCTTTGCAGCCTCACCCTGGAGGTGCATCTAGTTATGATTGGGAGGAAATAGACAGGGTTTCTATAAAAGATTGCTGTAAGCATCCTTCTGTGTGACAAGCCAAGGTAGGAAGCTATAAACCAGAGATAAGGAGTCATTAAGACATTGACAAACACTTTTAAGTAAAGTGTTGTCATCTGTTCATGGCCAGGTGTATTTAGAAGTTTCAATGAGAAAGGAAGGATGTAGGTGATAGCTCTAAGTGCAAGCATGAATTCAGCAGCCTTCTGCCACCCGTGGCCCCAACAAAGCAGGGGTTATGTGAAACAGACTATACAGACCCTATTCAGCTCTCTGCCAGATCCAGACCAGTCTATTTAGCTCCTTATGCCTGGATACATGTAATGTTGTTGTGTTCCTAAGATCTTCTAATTAAGATCTTTTTATAACATCAGAATGAGATTGTTATGGGGTGCAATGATGCTTGTGTAAGGATAATAACATGCAGTGGATATGGTATTTTTAACCCTTGAAACTTATTGCAGGGGTCATCTTTCTCTCTCCCAGAGGTGTATAATGACTTTCTTGAACTTGTTGTTCAAATGTAACATTAGGCACTGCAGGTATCACACACCACTGCCCAGCTTTCAGCTCACCAGCAGCTGAAAGCCCTACAAGCCCTACACCTGCTGGGGCAGGATTTGCCTGTGCCACCTGCTCCAAGGGAAGGTGTGCTTGCAGGACTGGCTCATGAAACCTCCTCAAAATAATAACAATGTTCAGATGCTTCTGCATCATCTGCATTAGCCAGACAACAACATTTCTTATCTCCTGGACAGTTTTTATAAATACTTTTTCCTTGAAGCCCTTTTGTTCAGCAAGGGACGGCAGAGATGTTTTCTCTTTATTAAGAAACGAGTATCCCTTTTGGTTCAGCATGCACAGCTCTCACAGAAACTACTTTCTGGAGGGGCTTCCAGAGTCAGGAAGTTTTTCTTCACCTTCATATCAAATAACAGTTACTTTTGCACCATAGATACACTTAAATCTATACTAAGTCAGAAGTATCTGTGGTGCAGTCCTGCTAATTTGTCCTGTACACAGAAGCCAGTAAAGACAGCTTTCACCACTTCAAAACCTACCAAGGCAGGGATGGAAGTGTTTATTTTGGGCATTTCCCAGAATATAAAAATAGTAGTAATAAAAATACAAAAGGCATATGGTGGGCTTATGTCTGGAGATGCAGCTCAGGCTGAGCAATATGCACACATTTAATTTTTATTTCAGAGTGAAATTTGTTTATTCTTTGAGGCTGTAAGAAATATAGTGGTTTCTTATTTTGAGCCAGAGTTCATATAATTATGTTGTAATGAAACAGTCATTGTCTTGTATCTGATAAAAACAATATCCTAGGCAACATAGGTTTAGAAGGCAGTTAACTATTCTTCTGCTTTAAAGTGCTTGGGGTTTGCAAACAACTGAGAAATAACTACATGGTGAGCACTGGGAATCCTACCTGTCTCTGAACTTGTTTGGATTACAATGTTAGAAATAAATTCTAGAGTACTAAAGAGATTTTAATAGCATGCATTTGAAATGGCCGTGAAGGGAGAAAGGGGACACCAATTACACTATGGCACCAACGTTTTAAAGGTTAATTGCTTTTCCCATCCCCCAGCAGGCGGGTGTAGAACAAGATATTGTTCAAATACAATGAAAGGGGGAGGTAGCGGAGCTTGAACAAAAGCACCACAGCCTTTGCTTGCAGTGGGTCTCAGTTCGTATGCTTCTGCCACAACTATGTTAGTTGAAGAAATCCAGTAGAGATGGTGTCAACCAAGAGTTTGTTTTGCCTAACACCCTGGAAAAAATGTTTTATACTGGTCCATTTTAGTAAATCTATTACTCTCTGCATGCTGGAAAGGTCAGCTGGGATTATCTGCTGCATAAGTAGTGGCTGCACACATTTCTGCAAGGGAGCTGAGCTCTTGCATTGTGCCTCCTGAAACAACAATTTGTTGGTCTTTGTTTATGAATCTGCCTACTAGTTTTCAATCCTTTTCTTTGCCCCCATTCAGATGACCTGTAAACAACTTTCCAGATGGGCTCACATCCCACTGTTAATGGAGAGCCCTGGGTGAATATCCTTTTGTGTTATTCCAGTAGAAGATGTGCGTTGTACAGCTTCTCTTCTTGCATAGCCATGGGTAGGAAATTAAAGTTGCATATGGATCAAGCTGATAACACTGACTGGAATCCCACTGGAAGTCAGCATGCTCTAATTCTTCTCTCTCCCTCTTGCTATAATTGAATATTTCTGGAGTATGTAGGTGAGAAAGATATGCATAGGATATTAAATACTGTTAGAGAAAGATCTGAATCTACTTATCTGATTGCTAGGTAAACAAGAGATTTCATTTCCTTTCCAGATGGTAGAGCCTATATCTGACAGTGACTTCTGCTGTGGATTGATACAGTCATTTACATCATGCCTGAGTTTCCTCATCAATAACAAGTTTGTAACAATAATAAACTCCCTCTTAGCACTTTATATTACAGAGGCTACTTTTTGGATTCTGTGCCTGTTTATGACATTGTTAGGGAGAATAGTGTGCAAGGCACAGTGAAACATATATCAGACAGCTACAGTCCAGTTAGTGGCTTTGAAATCATATTTTGACTATCTGACAAAATCCTGCTGATTTGAACTCTTTATTGATTGTCAGGTTTTGCAAGCCAATAATCTTCATCCCCAAAAAAGTGTAAATTGACCAGGTTCTGGTCCTTACTGCATTTAAGTAATCATTGCATCTGCAGCACTGGTTAACATGCACTGCTTCTTAATGACCAACAATTCATTCAGTCTGAACTCTTACAGAAGTAGCCTCAGCTTCAGTTTTGGGTGTGTAAGAAGCCAGTATTGACCAGCAAGAACAGTGAATTATTGATAGCACCAGACTAATAAAAGATGGCATTTATACACTGCAAAATGAAATCCTAAGTGGTTTATTCTAATCCTCAAATTCAATTGTAAGGAGATAGTTGAAAACTGAGCTTTTCTTAGGGTTGTTGACTAACATGTCTGCCATTACATGTTGTTCTCCTTGCATGAGAACTGGTCAGTACTGAGGAAGAAATTGGTTGAAATGAAAACATAAATGTTTATTTTTAATTAAAGTTCAATTTTTCCAGCAACATTTTTTTTTTCTGGTCAAATAGTTATCTTAATGAAAGTATTCAAGGAGCTTAAATTTTATATATATATATATATACATATATATATATATATATATATATATATATACATATATAATCAACTTTATTGTGAGAAAATTTAGTTTTTACTTGTCAGGCCAAATATGAGCTGTTGGCAGATCAACATAACTGATCATTAATTCTAAATAGTTTGGGTATGGGATTAATTATTTCATCTCATTTGTTAGTTGATAGTGTATTAATAAAGGCTTGTCTATGGGAGAGTTACAGATCCAGGCAGTTATTGCTCATCAGAGGTCTTTTAATGTTTCATCTTCTTACTAGCAATGTGTTTTTGACGTGTCTAGAGCTATCCTGACAAGAGCAGGTCTCCATTTTTCTTTCATTTCAATAAACTAACCCCAAACATGGGACTCATGAGGAATTTATATCCCTTGCCTGTGAAACTCCTTCTGCGCATTCTCTCCCTTTGGTTTGCATACACATCTTGTAATGCCTCTGTGCTTTGGACTTTGGTCTGAGATCTATAAAGCCAGGAAAGTCATCTACCCCTAAATAAAAGTTTCTGTATGTTTTATAATAGATAAACATCTATGCCCTGAACTCATGGTCCCAACTGACATCTTGGTTGTCAGAAACAAGAGAGATATTAAGACATAAATTAATTAAGACAAAAAAAAGACTGAATTATAAGAATTTACCTATCTGGAGTTGATTTGAAGCATATCGAAGGGCAAGGTTATGACAGTTTTGCTCTTGGGCCACATCTGTTTCTGTATGAAGCATTGCAGTGTCCAGTACTGACAATCCTCTGTTTACCACAGAGTAATCATCACATATGTCAATCAAGCTGTTGTTCAGTAGCAAACCGATTTTAGAAAAACATTTGGATGAACTCTTGTTAATCACCACTGAAAATCAAAGAGGCATTCTTGAGTGTGCGAGTGCATTTTGAGTAATTCCCAGTTCAAGGCAAACAGAAAGTACCTATGCTATCAATAAAACCAGTGTGTGAGTTCTCTATACTCCATTATTTGTAATCTGTACTAGAGCATCTGGGCAGACACCTTCTTGTTGTTGGGATTATTTTTAATTTTGGTAAGCATTCATAATTTTGAAGCTCCTGATCTTTGATTTGATGTTATTTGGCTCTGTAGCATTGAAATAACAAAATTGAACAGCAACCTGTTAAGTTCTCCTTTAAAGAGAGGTAAATCTGGCTTAAATGTCTATTACTTATCAACTGAAATCAAAGCCATGCTTCTCGCTTAACTGTTGTGCCATTACAGGCTTGCTGGGGCTCCGAATGTAAAAACACGGGGAGCCTGTGAGAAACTTCCACAACTGGGTTTCACAGCATGCAGAACCTTTAATACACTGACATATGCACAGCTCTTATTTCATTGCACTG
This sequence comes from Aythya marila, assembly GCF_965140915.1. Lineage (NCBI taxonomy): Eukaryota > Metazoa > Chordata > Aves > Anseriformes > Anatidae > Aythya > Aythya marila. The sequence continues at coordinate 19,194,048 of NC_139080.1, read as the reverse complement.
GGAGCTCAGAATAGACCTTCTGGGAGAACCTCGGCTCACGCCAGAAATCTGGATGCGCCTGACTCACATTAAGAAACAGCGCAGAATTATTACACACTGCGGGCAGGATCGCCTTTTTCCCCAGCACTGGTGGTGGCCTGCACAATGCCATCATCTTCTGAAATGAACTAGCTGTGGCTGACAGCAACTTTCTGCTGTTGCCAGGATCACTGTCATCTATCTTGTCTCCTGACGCTGAGGGACATTGCTTCCTCCTTGAAGAGCAGCTTTTCAGTGTGTGAGCAGAATAGTGCCAGGTCACCTGTTGAAATTATAGCAAATTTTGCATCTATTTTCATCACTTTCCAGACTGAGATGTTTCAACGCATTTGTGTTTTCAAAACTTTATGTGAAAAAGTAGACATGATGGGATCCTCAGGATAAAAGCAGCACTGTCCCTACAGCACTTTTCCTTTCAATAAAAGGTTGAAATTTGCATCAGGTGTCAGTTTAAGTAAAGAGTGTGGTTGCCTTCCTTTTTTCCCCACTTACATCTGCCTATACCAAGTGACTTCTGAGTATTTATTTTGGATTTGCAACAGATCAGTGATCATTCAAGATTTAAAAAGCTGAAAGCAGTGCAATTCTTTCATTTTTGTGGGCTGATTGTAGCTATCCTTATCCTGAAGTGCAAACTCCCACTGAACATCCCATTAATTTAAGGTGTCTTTCATTTGGTCTCAATAATATTTTGTTTCTCCTGGACATCTTGTACAAGAAACATCCCACCTCCAAAAGTGCTCAGAGATGCAAATACTAACACAAGAAATGAAGGATAATCCTGGGCGATAAGAGTGATAGGGTGGTTTGATATTAAGAAATACCTCTGAACAATGAGTCATGGATATAGGTTCTTTTCCATGCATGTGTGAAAGTGCACTAAACCCAACAAAGCCTTGGAGTCAAAGAATCCTTAACCAACGTGAGAGATCAGTGATTAGCCATGGCTGAAAATCTCATTACAATGGTTTTCTGTCTTTGAATACTATTGACACGATGCTGAATTGACGTGCTACCCAAGAATGTGCTACCATGGGCAGTCCCAGGGAGTATTTTGGTTTGAAGAAGCCAGGACATTTTCTGTCAGCATAGCAGTTTTCATTTTAATTCAGTATGTCGAGTAAGAGATGTTAACAGTAAATTCAAAGGTAGCCATTTTGATACAACTTTATAAACAAGTATTTTCCTCTGTCAGGTGAGTATCAGAGAATGTCATTTTTTTGGTCCCAGTTTGGGGAAATGACAAAGTTTCAGAACTTCAGTGCCTCCCATTTGACAGCATTTTTGTTTCTGGAAGAGACTAGTAGAGCTGTTGTATTGACTCTCTGCTTCCTGCATGGCTCCCTGATGGAGGTACCTCATGGTTCATGATGAGGAATTTGAGGGAAATCAAAGAACCTGCTTTCACATGACCATGCAAAGGTATTTCCTGCTTAAAGGACAGGTCTGAGAAAATATTTCAAGGCAATGGCAATACTGAATTACAAATTTTTGTTTCAGCAGAGCTATTCTGCTTACAAGCCTCAGGAAATTACAAGAAAATAATTGTGACAGCAGTGTGCAATGGGAATGGAGAGCAGAAACCTGTGACATCAAAGGACCCCTTAGGCTGTGCTTGATACCAGCATTAGTTACTCAACATGCCTGTGAAAACATGACTGTACTGAAGACAACTCTGTGGGACCTCATGGCTGCAGCTGGCCTCACAGCAACACAGTGCAGCAACGTGGATGCAGAAACATCTCAGGAAGCCTGTATCCCCCCATGCAATATGCTACAGCTGGTCCTGATCAAAGATAAACTAGAGCTTAAAGTACATATACCACAGATTAAGTACCAGAAGGAGCTGATGAGGCAGGATTTTCAATGTTCTGCGTATAGCAATAGGGCTAATTTAGACCCTGTGCTTTAAAACCCCAGAGCCATGCTCAAACACACCTCTACCACATGGTTCTATCCCCTTTGCTCCTTCCCTTCAAGTATTTACAGACAGTGATGAGATCTTGCCTGAACCGTCTCTTCTCCAGGCTGAACAGTCCCACTTCTCTCACCCTTTCCTCACAGAAGAGATGCCTCAAGCCTTTTATCATTTTCCAGTCCATCACACTGGATCCATCACGTCTCCCATAACTCCATGACATATCTTCTAGGGTAGGAAGCAAAGAATTATATGTTTGACATGCAGTCTTACAAGTGTGGAAGACAGCTTCTTCAAGGTTTGTGAAGACTACAGGTCCCCCACCTCCCTCTCCAGCACCTTCAGACTGGCACTTTCTGGCCATGCATTTCTGTGTGAGTTTTTAGCACAGCAGCATATGTACAGTTACAAGAAAACTGGAATTGTTTCTTGAGAAGAAAATATTTCTCCTTTCCTTCTCATGAAAACATCTGAAACAAAGGGGAAACTTGCACAAGTCTAGCTGACAAACTGGCCTCAGTTACAGTGGAAAATAAGCACCCTTCTGCTTCAGGGGAAATTGTGTCTGAACACAAGGTCCTGCGGATATTTTGCCTTGGTTTCTACAAACCTGAAATTGGGTAATCTCACTTCATATTTAAACAAATGCCATCTTTAAATAGATTATCTTCAGCCAGACCAATAAAGAAAAATTCAAATCTCTGGATGTCAAGAAGTCTCTCTGTGCTTGTTCTTCCTGCAGTGTATTTGCAAGGATCTGCCCAGATTTGCCATAACTGTTCATGTGTATATTAATATAAAATTGGGACCAGATTTTTTAAATGATGTTTCTATATTGGTTGAAGCTCTTGTACTGAAGCTCTCACTTATTTCATTTTTGTGAGCACAGCTTGCATATTAATTTTCTGTTTTTGGTGTTGTTGTTTGTTTGTTTTTTATGTAACCAAATAATAACAGAAGGAATGTCTTTACTTTTTCCTGGAAAAACTGCACGTATTTAATAGCAGCAACATATGAACTAAGTTCTTAAGGAAAATTAATTGTTTACATTGAAACAGAGTTATTATGGATGACTAGAATGATTCTCTTTGATGAAAAAAAAAATACTGTATTTCAAGTACTATTCTTACAGCCACTCTTTTGATGAAATAAGGCCAAAAAAGTGAAAATGTCAGTAGAGTAACATATATGCAAGAAATTCCCTCTGAGAGCATAGGAATAGCAGTAAAGACAGATCTTACTCTTTTTAAAAATGTAGCAATAGTACATTTGTAGTTATATGAAGATTGATTTTTGCCTGGATAGCTGTGGGTTCTTGTAAGATTACTGCCAGACAAAAAAAGCTGTTCACTGTCAGGACTGGACATTTTCTCTCCCTCTTTCTCTCTTTTTTTTTTTTTTTTCCTTCTTTTTGTTGTTGTGGAATTTTGTTTTGATTGATTTTTTTTTTTGTTTGTTTGTTTGTTGGTTGTTTTTTTGTTGTTGTTTGCTTGTTTGTTTGTTTTTACCATTCTCCTGAGCCTATTATCTTTTCAGGAACTGATCTCTTTCCTTTCCTTCACTTTTTTTCTGTCTCTGTTTCCTGTGGAAATTGAAGTCAATGTTTATAGGTAATTTTGTAGGTGTAATGGGAAGGCAAGTGTCTACCGTCTTCCAAAAGACCTTGAATTCTCCCATACTTGCTAATCAGCAGTGTGAACCATTTGAAAAGTACAGTTAATACTCAACATGTTGATATCATCCTTAGCAAATGAAAATAAAGTCCTATCTGAAGCAAAGGAAGGTGCTGTCTCCTGATAGTAACACTGTCCTAATGGAACACCTTCAGGAAAAGATAAAAAATAAAAATATAAAAATATAGATATGATTGAGAGTTCAGAACAGGATAGTATCTTCTTGCCTTTGGGGATTTTATGTATCGTAATTTGACCTGGAGGAGTAATAGAAAATTATAATAAACACTTGACAACCATATTAGTACAAATTTTCTCAGCTACTTTCATACCTCTCCTTGCCTTTTTACAGACATCACTTTGTGTGAGATTTGGTTCTTTACAGAAAACTGAATTGCAGGTCTTAAGGTTATCATAATCATGATAGCCTTAACCACAAAAAAAAAGTGATTGTAACAGCGGCATAAAATTCCATTTGGGCAGAAAATAGTTAAACAGTTCAGCAAATCCTTTGCATTAGGGCAATTAAATCTACAAAAACTGTCTATTTTGTCCATTCTTTTTCTCTTCTCTTAGGAGAAGATCATTTATTCCAGTTTCAGGAAACTGAAATTTCCTTTTTGCCTACTGCCATAGAAGCTATTATAGTGGTTATCCCTTTTACACAATGTTCAAATGCACCTCCTTTATATACTCTATCTCTCCCATAAAACTGCTTGCCCAGACTTTTCCAGAATTGTTTCTTGTAAAGACAGTATTTAGAAATTATTTTAAAAGTTATTTTTGGGACAAAGCCATATGGAGCAATAATTGTCACCTATCCAAATTACCAGGAACATTTGGGACTTCCTGTCTAAACAATGGAAAATAAAGCCAGTGCAGATGTTCACACAAAGAGCCCTGCCACCCTGCTCCACACCCAGGGAAGGTAAGCGCACCTCTGGACACAAGCATATATCTCCAAAATGCCTATTGCCATTGACGATGCCACAATGAAGATTACTCGTGAATGCTCATTTCTCTGAAGGCTTATGAAGACATCAGCTATTTTTTGCCAGCTTTGCTATTCTCTTACATATAATTTAAAAAAAAAAAAAAAAGAAAAAAGTGGAAATGGCCAATTATAATTTGATAGCTAAACACATTTATTAATCTATTATATTGTGTTAATCAAGGTAGCTGTTCAAAGCCAAATGGATTCATGTGTTTATAACAGCTTAAATATGATCAGTGTTCAATCATTTTTTAGCACAATCATAGTCTGAAATGACTTTGCTGAATTTCTAGATCCATGTCTCAGACAGTTCTGTAAACTCACCATTCCTTGGATGTAATTCCTAGCATTTAAATCTCTTGTGCTTGGGATAGCAGCTGCTTTAAAAATAATAGACAAGGGATTGTCGTATCTAATGGTGAATCTTAAAACTTGTTTGGGTTTCTTCTGTTGTCTGAAAACAAAATTGCAATTTGGAATTTAGTTTGAGTCTTGGAAATGTAAATAACGAAGGTCTATCAGGAAAACAGCAGTGGTCCTACACAATTAATGATTATAGCAAAATCAGGCTGGCTGCAATACTGTAAATAATTTTTATATGGCATCAGAATGTAGCTGGCTTGTGAGCCTTGCTGTTATGTATCTAAAATAAAACATGGATGAAAGTTATCTCTGTCTCTCAACATGAACATTTTTTCTTAGACAAACTAATCAGCAAGACCACCCAACTACTAAGTGAGATGAAAAGTCACTTCACAAGCAAAAAGTAAATTCCTTGTAGCCTCTTTTTTTTTCAGCAGCTCCTCATCCCTCACCATGTTCTTTAACATTGACCCATGAGAGGGAAGCGATGAATCCTGGTAGTGCTACAGAAGGTGAAGCACAGGGACATACAGCATAAGCGACAATGTTCAACACAGAATGAACCAAAACAAGTTTTCAAAGTAAACACTTCATAACCTCTGGATCCACTCCTGTAAATTTTGGTATCTCCAGAAATTGCCAGCATTCCCTTCCCATCAAGATGGTGGCAGGAGTTTAACCTTCTGGCTTACAGACTGAGGACATTTCACACGTTTACATTGTTAAGAATTAATAATGCAACATGTTTTATTCTGCCATTAGAAATAAATCCAAGTTAATCTGAGAGCTACATGAGACATTATGTGCACAAAAATTCAAACAGCTTCATAGCATGACTCAAAAAAGTTATTGTATTTAGCAGCAAATTCAGGAGCCTTGCCTACACGTACTGGTAAGGATGCATACAGGATGGATAAGGCACGACAGTTAATATCTTGGGCACACAGCAGGTACCATCTTTGCTACAAAGAATTGATACTTGCCAAGATACATCACAGATTATGTCAGATAATACATAGCCTGTCTACAGGGCAAAATATGATATCTTTTGAACTGAGGTGTTTGCAAAGTGAAATTCTTCCAAGGTTGTTAGTATTAGGCAAAGGTTGCTAATTAACAATGAAACATACTGAGCATATGTATAACTATATACATATGTACGCTATATACACATATACGCATACACTTCATGATCTTCCATCACATGAGAAGTTAATTCAGAGCACTTAAAGGCAGCATCAAAGATGTCCACAAAGTTTTTGGCTTTTATAGCTTCACCTTTATGGTTGAAAGAAAGAGAAGTGAAGCCAGCTGGAAATAACTGAGCAGCAGAGCCTGGAAAAGCCAACCACACCCAAAGCCCTTCTGCTCCCTTGGAAGAAGCAGCCAGGGGGAATGGAAAACAGAGACAGTCCCCTTTACAGTCCTTTCCCAATCTGTGAGTTCTTTTCTCCCTGCTTTCTTTCTTCCATACAAGCAAAAGCTGCACCACTTGAGCATTGAGATTGATAGGGACATCCATGGATTTCCTCTGCCAATGCTGCAGCTGACCTACTCCACCAGTCACCCTGCAGCATAGATCCCACCTGTCCCTTCATGTGCACTTCCAATAAAACTGGAGGAAAAGTTTATAATTACTACTTTATTCATTCTGCATGGAGGGCTTGCAAAAACATGTACCCTGGGGCTTAGTCATGACTGCTGTTTCAGACTCTGAGCTTCCTGCCTCTGTGCCAGGGGATGAGAGGGGCTTAGAAGGAAGTGCAGCACTCCAGAGGGTCCTACAGGATAAGTAGCAGATTTGAACTTCTCACTGGAGTTAAAACTTTTTATAGTATCATTTCTGCTCTCTGTCTGTGTCTAAATGTAGAATGGAGCAGCAAGAAATGGTCTTTCCCACAGCCACCTGGCTTAATCATGGAACAAGGCCAAGGGAAAGCCATCAGAGAAGAGCAGAGGATTGCATAAGGGGCTTTAGCGGTCCTTTCACACACTATTAAAAAAGTAAATTCCCAGAAGGTTGATTTTTCTACTTATGCCTCTCCACATGAATTCAAAATGAAGTTTTCCATGTGGCAGGGGAAACAGGCAGGACAGGAACCCAACTGCTCTCTGAATAGCAGCCATACCATGAATGATTACTTGCTATCTTCGTCTGTTGACAGAATGATTTGAGTTGATTTAAATAGCTCCCAGATGGCTGGCTTAATACATAAATCTAATATGCACCCAAGATACATCACCCTTTACTGATTTCTCAGTCTACCTGTCATTTCTAAGTAGTTCAGTTCTCAGGTCTGTTGTGCATGTTGGCTGAGAAACCATGTGAACTTTCACTGGACTGCTGCTCCTCAGGCCACCTCTTCCTATTACTAAGGTGAAAACTAACTGCTTCTGCCTGTTGATAATACTACTAATAATAAAACAGAATATTATCTTTGCTGTAATAGTTGTAGGAACAGAAACAGCATTTCACTTCTTCATGTTCCTTGAATTCAGGGCTTAATGCCCTTTGAGACCTACCAGCCAAGTACCCAGGACCTGGATTCTGGAATGAAACTCAGCATCTGCCCATGGCATCATAGACCTTCCTTCTGACTCAGTCTGCATGCAAGAGGCAGGACTATGCATTGGACTATACTACAAGGTAAGGTTTTCTGGTCAGGTAGAAGAAGAAATAACTTGAAAATATGTTGTATTCAGCTAGAAGCACAATGCTGATGCAGAGTTCAGAAATATATTAAGAGAGATGGAATTTTGTACATCCTGATTTTGTAGTTCCTGAGGTATTTTCCACCAGATTTGCAAGTTCCAATGTACATCAATAGACAAGCATTGTTGGAACTTGAAAGTCTATTTGGAAACCACTAGATAAAAGTCAACTTACTCTCAGATCATCTGAATCTTCAAGACAGCTAATGTGCTTAAGATATGAAGATGTTACTGGAGCATAAACTTTTCATGTACTAGATTACATAGCCTGAGAACAAACACAGCTTCAGAAAGCATGACAACAGTTTTATTAAGGGTAAAGCTTCTTCACAACTGTATAGCTACTGTCCATTTGACTACACAGCATGGAAACACCAGTCCAAAGAAGCGGTGATTTCTGATGTTCTTTAAATGAATTTTTGAAATTTAGCCCTATTTCCCTTGACTTCTAATCCATATCCAAGTTCGTTTCTGTATCTGTCCACTTTACCGCTTGTGCCCAATATCATTAACTACATCCAGTCTCCAGCATCCTGAAATAATGTGGAGGTCAGTGAGCTATACTCCACATTGTTCAATAATGAGATTAAGGAATTACTAGAAAGACATTCAAGTTACAGACATAAGAACAAGGTACTGCAAGATAAGGAAAGATGTGGATTTACACCACACAACTTGCTTCATGCGTCAAAGGAGTCTGTAGTAAATATGAAATAGTTATTAATGTTCTGCAAGAGCAAGGAGTAGAACAATGCACTCTGCACTCGTTGTGGGGTAATCCCACGTACATATGCACTTCTCACCCTACCTCACTTTGCAATAACTTCGCCTGAGTGCCCCCACTGCAAATTATCCACTATCTAGATCTTGGTCGGTCATAGACAGGGGATCTCAACTGATATTTTAAAAAGATCTCCTGCAGCACATTTAGTCCAACTGTGATTGGTGTGGCCCTGATTTACTTGTTCTAAAAAGAGAAATATTTGTAAATGCTGCTAGCCAAAAAGAGCAATTTACAAACAGCTGAGTTTACAGCTTTCTCTCTTGCTGGAGATGTCTTGGAAAGGAGTGAGGGATTTTGTATTTTCTATTATAAAAATATAGTTGGAAACCCAAGAGTAGCTACGTGCAAGATAGTACGTGCTTTTGTCTTGTCAAGTTTAAGCACTACAGATTTTGCTATAAGCTAAGTGTATGCCGTCCAAATCACTCATCTCAGGTTCTTACTACGGAAATGGTTCACTGATATCAATAACAGTTTAAGTATCTGTGTTCATCTCAGAACCAGAAATACTTGGCTTGTATCCTTGTTTTAATTATAAAGTTAAATCATTTAAACCTTCATAACATGAGAGTCACTGAGAGCTTATTTTCTTCTTGATAAGCTCTCATAAGTCAACAACATCAGTGGAATTTAGAGAAATTAATCATAAGGGGGAGAAGCCCCAAGAACCTGTGTTCTTGGTCTAAGAGGCTTCACAAGAGGAAATGGTACCTAACTCTGCTCATGCTGTGTGTTGTTCATCAAGGGCAGGATGCAGTCTTAAAATACTCCATCACCATGGAATACACATCTCACTTCAGCATGCCAGTCAATCATACAGTGTAATCCTCATTTCTGAAAGACAGACCCATGTTAAAATCAGCTTTCTCAGTCATTTGGAAAATGCAGCCTCACTACCTCTGATTGACCAGAGGCAATTTAAAGAAGCTGGGCATGCTGTTTACCCCTCTCCAGGGAATGCCAGTGTTCACACTATATATGGGTCCTGTGTCTCACTCTCTTGTGCTAACATAGCTCCAAAGACTGATGCAACTGCATGGAGAATCATCTGCATGCACACTAACATAAACCTTTAGATATAGGATCCCATGCGCTTATTTTAAAAAGAGCTGCCTTGGTTGGCAGTGATGAATTTGAAATACAGCAACTTAGCAAGAGCTGTTGAGTGGCACCCAAGTGCAAGGATGGGCTGATGCGGGCTTTCTGCTTATGGAAGCAGAGGGGGACAGCATTTGATTATGAGGAGACCCTGTTTCGTGTCTTTCTTTTACATAAAAATGTTTTCACATAATAGACAGAAATGCAAATTGTTTTCAAGAAACATATGAATGAGTTTTAAGTTGGGGAGAAAGGGGAGAACACCATTTTAGTGATCAAATCACCATAGTATCTGGAGAGTTTAAGTTAATGTAGATATGGCACGTCTAAGACTCATCTGACTTAACCCATATTTATATTGAAATAACTCCAGAGAAATTCCTGCTGATTTACACCAGCTTTACAGAGCCCAGCCCCCAGACTGGGAATGTCACCCTGTGTCCCAGTGTCACAACAGCCAGGATTTCCAACAAAACGTGGTGCATCCTGACCAGGGAAGTCGATGGCAGTCTAAAAGAAAATGACAAGCTCTGCACAAACACATTAACTGAACCAGACATTAGCAGGGAGGCTACTTCTCGTGAAACAATTAGAGCCCAGTGGAAAAAAACACAACGTGCTTCATAATTTCCACCCAATTTCTATGCAGTTGGGAGTGCCTCACGTCCAAAGAAAATTGTGCTATAATCACCCAGCCTTGTGTGGATGTCATGCCCTCTAACACATGCAAACACCTTATCGAGTTATCCCAGCGTATCCTTTCAAGGACTCTGGAGGCAGCTGCCACCCACGACGGCTCTCACTGCCTGTAGCATTCCAGGCTCTCACACCTCCCTTAATACAGTAACAAAGACAGCTTGGCTGCCATGCAGCCTACAGCCTGCTATTACAGCTGCGAAACAGCTAACTTTGGCAGCCATATATCATTAAGGCTTTGTTTAAGAAACTCTCAGAATAGCTTTTCACCGCGAAGCTGCTAGCGTTGTGCTCGTGAACCGGCACAAAGGAGCGCAGCATCGAGTGTGCTGCTGAAAGTAGTGGCTGGTCTTTGGAGGTGATCAAAGGAAAATGGAAACCAAACCACCTCCATGTGCTTATGCCACTAGTAATCACTTAGCAATAGCTCCTCCCTGGATGCCCAGGGTTTGCAGGTCTCAAATCAGTAAGTGCATTTGGGCTCTTCTCATTTTCAGATACTAATAAGGGACCAGAGGAGCCCAAGTTAACGGCTGAAAGTCACTGGGCTGAAGGCAAATTGTTCTGAAATGGGACAGAAGTAATGCATGTTGAAACCTGGGACTATTTACACAGCAGGGCTCTGCTGGTTATTGCCTTCAGGATACTACCCTTCCCCCATTTCTCTCCCCCCTCTATAAAATCCTTTTGTCCTTTAGTGGCGGTGGCAGGTAGTCATCATAGAGAAAATGGGCCAGATACAACAATCCAGTTACAGCAAACAAAATTCTGCTTGCACTGAGTACACTAACGATGATGAGGCTCAGTACAGGTGCATCCTTGCTAGGATAGGATTTTCTACCAGCACTTGTTTTGCAGGAGGTGAGTGATGGCAAAAGTGAGCCAGGGCTAGAAGCACACAAGTGACAGCCCACTGCTTCCCTGCTGGATCAGCTCCATGGGTTGCAGAGCAAAGGGGTGGCTAGGGCAGTGGTCCCAGCTTCTCCACCCTCTCCAGACTGTGACTTGCTCCCCTGCAGTCAGAAGAGAGATTTCTCTCTCTTCTGGTCCTTTTTTTTATGTGTTACATACATACTTGTATGCTGCGCATGTGAGCAAGTGCAACTTTTCATAACCCAGTCCAGACATTGTTAGGAATAAAATCAACAGTGACCATAAACAAAATAACAATCTTATACTGGGGAATTCCTGTAATTGCAGTTTTCCCCTGACTTGGAAGATCATCTTTCATCTACAGGCCTCAGGGAGAGTGGACTTTCTTTTCTGCGTTTAGATTCGTGCTCCTTTGCATCTGCATTTTGCATTCCCTGACACTGTGTGTAGAAAGGGCTGAAGCAGTAAGTGTTTCATTTGGACTCTTCTCAGCTTATCTTCTCATCCTATTCTTAAGGAGACATTTATGAAATACAAGCAACTGCTTAAATAATGATAAATGTATAAAATACAACACAGAGGTTTTAGGAAATGCCAGAAATGAGGTTTCTTTTACGGTCTTAATTTGATCCCATTTGCTTTAGTCTTTAATCAATGATGACATTTCTGTTACATTTCTGTTACAGGATCGCTTTCCTGATAATTACTAGCTGTCACTGCAGCCTTTAGGTTGACACTACAAAAGAGACTTGGATGCACAGAGGGGATTAAGATTGAAAGAAAAGGCTGAATTTACGTCCCAGCTCCTGATGTCTGCTGTACGGCTTTCTTACTTAAACATTGCTGAGTCTATCAGTACCTGGTTGTTCCCTAGAAAACTCTAGAGGGGAAGCAACATCCCTGGTGGTTGACAGTGAATCTGTCATCAGAATCTGGTCACAGCCTGCCAGAGGTGTAACTCTGCCTGACCAAGCTTTCTGGGCACAGAGTAGAGGGCAGGAAAGTGGAGCTGGAGGAGGTGTGAAGGTATCACTGCCTCTTCTGGCTTCAGCTTCCTCTAAGGCCAGCTTGCAGTGATAATGGCAGCATGTGCTGCAATCACTATAGGAGAGGATCTCTGGCAGCCCTGCATCCAGGCTCTGCCTCAGATCAGTGCCAGAGGTGAGGGAAGCACAGCTAGAGGCCATTTATACAAGGGTCAGAATAAGCAACCTGCCTGCATCAATTTTGTGGCCAAAATGAATCCAGTGGTTGAATCCAAACACAACATTTGGGTTCATCTACCTCAAGACAACTCACTGCACCTCCCTGCCTAATTTATTCGTATTGCAGTAAATGAAGCAGGTTGTTTGACACAAGAAGTCAAAGTTATTTTGTGATCCTAGTGCATACTGCACGTCAACAGTCAGTGGTACCTCAAGGAGTTCATCAGTACCCCTGCTGCCTTCACAAAAGTCACCACAAAAAATATCAACACCTCTTCAAAGAGTCATAGAATGATAGAATCACTAAGGTTGGAAAAGCCCTCCAAGATCATCTGGTCCAACCATCGCCCTACCACCAATGTCACCCACTAAACCATGTCCCTAAGCACCACGTCCAACAGTTCCTTACACACCCCCAGGGACAGTGACTCCACCACCTCTCTGGGAAACCTGTTCCAATGCCTAAAAACAAAGCAGATTACAATAAAAATAATTTTAAAGACCTTTGGTTGTGGTATGAAAATACAAACACATGCAAAGACAGGGAACATCTAGCAAATGTCCATTCTTTGCTTGTTTGTTTGTTTTTAATAAAAATTATAATACTACCAGAATAACCTGCTGAGGCCTTCATCTCCCAGCCCAAAGTGCCAGATTGATTTGACTACTGAAGAAAAGAGGTACTGTTCCAGAGCAGATAGGATACTGTGACATTGCCTTTTCATCGTTTTCTCCTGAGAGAGAAAGCTACATGGGGAAACTCTCCTGTCTGCCAAAAGTCACTGTGCTAGAGTCATGGCAAGCCTGAGTTTGGGACACTGTCTGGAAGTTGGCAAAATTCATCAGATTCATAATGTTAAGGATTTAACCCACTGGCAGCATTTCAGCTCCTTTAGATTTGCATGTTAGATAACTGGGACTCTTGAGCATCACAGAAATGTCTTCAAAGACACACATATTTTAATTAGGTTCCTGCTGATTTAGGAAAATATGTGTTTTCCATTTGTGGGCAGAGCAAGTGCAAAACAGTGAAATCAGACAAGTACTATCAGTGGGATCAGTAAATTAACCTTTCTGAGGGTGGAGCGCTCTGGAAGACATGGTGGAGGTTAATAACCTTCCTCTGTGATGCTCTTCTCTTGATCACTCTGTGCTAGCAGTTTGCTCCTGCAGTGCACAGTGAAGACAGCAGTAGGGACAGCTGCCAGATGGTAATGGACCAGTACTCTGAGCCTTTCAAAGTCTGTTTTACCCTTCAGCAGGAGCTGGGAGAAGGTCTCAAAAGCAGAGGAGGAAATGGTGGCACTGAGGGTGCCTGAATATTAACGCACTGATCTCATTCCTTACACAATATACAGATGGTCTGATATGTGCCACCAAGTCCAAATCTAAATACCTGTGAATGGTAAGCATTCACAGAGGGACATGATTTTGGTAAAAAAAATAAAAAATAAAAAATAAAAAAAATTGGTCCAAACTAATTTATCCAAGGCAACCTGTATGTGAAATTGTTCACAATAAAAAGAGATTTGGTTCCCCAAACTATCTCAAAACCACAATGGAATACCATCATTTGTGGTTTTGGCTGTATAGGTATAGATAGCCATGAAGAGAGTCCCAGCTTCTTAAAGAGAAATCCAACTTCACAGGAAGACAGTAAAGGAAACAAAGTTTTCTAGGGTTAAAAATCAAGGGTGTATCTTAGTTGAAGGAACTCTCTGAAATTCAAAGTACCAGGGCAATTTCCCACAAGCTGGAAAGAGGAAGGTCTCCAAAATCTTGACCCCATATATATTACAAGAAATGCTGCATTTGGCATTGCTAATACTAAGTTAGATTAAGCATCCAGGTAACAACTGATCTGCTTCATCAAGGAGGGATATTCCTACTGCAGCTAGGTTTAATAAATGCTACATTTAATAAAATTTTAATTGCCAGCCAAATATGACCTCCATCTTCAACATGTTGCAGACAATAACATGCTGCTTGGTAGCATCTCTTCTGTGACCACCACACCTACAGGAGTAGAACCTCATTTTAAGGAGTGAAGCCTGCATTTCTGGAAGCAGCAATATCATAGGGGGGAAGGGCAGAAGCCATGCTGCAGGTCTCCCTGAACTCTCAGGAGGTGGGAACTCTGATTCCTTGCTGTAAAGGACTAAAGACCCAGTCCTTGGATTTAATGAAATTAGGAGTGTGATGGGCATTACTGTGTGCATCAATTGGTATTGGAGGATCTCTGTACTTGACAGGTGGCCAGATGTTGGATTACATCTAAATTCAGAAAATTTCTCATTATATTTGTCCCAAATAATTTTTAAAAATCTGAAAGAAAATTACAGGCTGTATCCTGACTCTCAGAGGTTGCAGCACTTGGCACAAGCACAGCATTTGTGTTGTATTCAAAACTTTCTGCTTGAAGAAGACAAATATCTGCTGAATGTGCCCAGGGTCCTGAGAGAGCACACCCAGAAGTGAAGGCTGCTCTGTAAATGGGGAACTACTAGGGAAAAAAAACATTGCCCCCTTTCTGGTCTGAGCAGGGTAGGTGCCCTCTAGCATCCCAGTACCATGATGGCCTCCTTTTCCCTCTCCCTCTGGGGGTGCAGGCAGGGCTGTCCCATGGACCCTGCTACATCAGCTGCTCCACCACCCCTGCAGGCATTGTGTGCCTATGGCCTGTGCCCAGAGAAAATGTGCTGGGTCTCCTCTCTCAGAGGGAGAAGCCCAGGACAACTATAAGACCAGCACCTCCAAAAACCAGGAGGGAGAGAGGATACAAAAGGGTGTCTTGAAAGGCAGTGCTGGGAAAAATCCAAGTCAATGTGAAAGCCTGAAATGAGGTTCATGCCATGTTGCTCAGTGACTGCATTTCAGTGCTAACCTCAGTCGTGCTGCTGAGGGAGCAGAGATACATCAGAGTAACATGGGAGAAAGCCTTCCTCATCAGAGCTCACCTGCCTCTGCAAACTGCACACCCTTTTTCTCTGCTGTTTTCCAGCCAAAGCGAAGGACAAGGAAGCTGGACAATGCCAGAAAGATAATCTCTTATGGGTCTTTTATTACACGGCACACACAGCGGATCACATCCTAACATGGATTTTCTTTTTTCTGTCCCCCAGTCTGTTTTCCTTCCCTGAATGTGAAAGCTATGAAATCAACAACAGATGACAAGTGGGTTTAATTTGTGAAGTAAGAGGAATGTAAGCCTATCTGAGTAGTTAACAATTAACAGTTCCAGACTGAAAACAGGATTTTGTTCATTTCAGAAAACACCTGGGGCCATTTGCTTTGCACTAATATATACAGAGATCTGGAATGTACCACCTTATTATCCTGGTGCTTATCAGTACATGCACAAACGTTCACATGTAGAGTAAATCCAGTTATGTCTGGATGCCTTTCTCCTTTGCTTTATGCAATTATGCTGTTTAGTCATGAACCACAGACCTTCTAATTAAGGCTCAAGGTCAGAAAAAGTGGGATGGAAAGTGACCAGACTTCTAGCTAAAGGCCTCTAAAGCTGTCGGTTGTTTATGGGAATTGCAGGGCACTTTCCTGAAGGAACTAGATTGACAGGTCTAGTATTAACAGAACAAAGTTAATTCCTCTAATTTCTCCTGCATTCTTTGCAGGCAGTTTCCTCTAACCGTGGAATTAAAGGTCACACACTAGCTCCCTCCTGCACTACCTTAGCCATGCCCTACCAGCAGTGAGCCCCAGGTCCGGATGGGGGAAGCAACCATGCTCAGCTACTCCAAGAGCCATCAGCTCTTTAGCATCTTGATCTGTTGCTCAAAATGATACAGCATGTTTTACTTGCTTCATGTGTTACTGGTGGTTTGGTTGGCATAAAAATAAATAAATACATAAATAAAAAGTGTGAGAGAGAGATTGCTTGGAAACCTGACATTTCTTTATCCAGTCTTACATCTCAAACAGAAAAGTTTTCCCCATGAAGTTCAAGGGTCTGCCACCGAGCTGTGCAGTTTCTGATAGCTGGTGACCTCCTACAGTTCCTGTAGCCTCTCAGTCTCCAGCATCTCAGCCTTCTGAGGAACCTTCTTGCCATGGCCCCTTGGCTCCATCTCCTCCTTCAATTTACTGGAGGCCAGGCATAGGGACCCTTTGCCATGTTCTGCAGAATTCAGCAGGAAATTGCCTCTTCCTTTTGCAGGTCCTGGGGCACACATCATATAACGAGCCTCCAGTGCTTTGGCATTGTGATGAATGAGGATTTTCCTCATGAAAGGCAGCAGCAGAGAGACAACAGACTTAGTTCTGCCTTAGTTATACAATATATAGAAAGAGAGAAGTAATATCCTGATAAATGTTAACAGATGGGATTCCTCATCTACATCATTTTAAGGGATTTCAGTATCTTTTTCCTAGGTTGTATACATCACCATATTCAGCTTACTATCATGGGATGACCTTCATTACCTAAAAAACAGGCCATGCGGAGAGGAACTCCTTTCATATCCTGCTGTCTAACCCCAGGTCTTCCTTTTAATGGACCTCATAGGAAGAAGGTAAGATAATTTCAGAGGGCAAGGGTGGAATGTGCTTCACACTGGGGCTTGACCTAGAGCTATGGCTTGTGGGGTGCAGAGAGGTGGTCTCCCAGCAGCATCCCCTGCTTTGCCCCTCCAGCCAGCCAGCGCTATAAAGTCAAGGCAAGGAGCAGAGAAAGCTGAGATCAAGTTACCTTCTCTCTGTTCAAGGGAACACAGGGAGTTTCTGCTTCAGGTGGGTTTGGGGACATGGGCTGACCAAGGACCAGACAGACTTCTGCCTTCCCTCCAAACCTTTTGAGTAACATTGGTTCTCAGAGGGAAGGAAAAGTAATCCTAATGATGGAAAGAAAATAACAAGAGAAGACTGGCTCTAGATATGGTAGGCCTCCGCAGTCCAATGCCTGCCAATTTTTATTTATTAATTTATTTATTTTTTCCAAAAGACCTTTACATAATAATGAGAAAGAACAGAATTGGTCTCAGCTGTGTCCCATGTCTAGCAATACGCCTTGTCATGTCTAAATAAACTGGCAGCTGACATTTTAGCTGTTCTTAGCCATGGGGTTTCCAGAAAGCAAAACATTTATTTTTTCCACTTCGTGTGCATGTGTATGTTAACATCCTCTTCAGAGAAACTGCAAGTGAAGTGCAGAAACAGACACACAAAAAAATAAATAAATAAAATAAACTGAACTTGGGAAAAACAGGCTCATGGCTGAGGGCAATGTGTTTCCACAGGGGAAGATGTGAGTTGGGGTTCCATAGTTTATTTGTTGAAAAAAAAAAAAAAAAAAAAAAAAAAAAAAAAAAAAACCCACTCTCAATGTCACAGCTATACCTTGATTTAGTGATGGGCACCTCGCCTTTCATCATGCCAGCTTTCTCTCTGTGGCTTTTCTCGTGGTTTAGATGAGCTGAATTATTCTCCAGCATGGAAGTGCAGTGTTTCTTCATCCAGGTGAGCTCAAGTGCCTAAAACAGCAGCTGGACTTTCTTTGCCTTTCACTTATCTTCCTCTCTCCAGGTCCAGATCCTTCCCTCTGCTGAGAGTAGTGCCACTTGCCATGGCTGTCCCTCAGCCAGATTAAAAGACTTCAGTCAGCACCTCAGTTGAACACATTTTCATGCCCACTGATGGATGTTTGTCACTCCGGGGAATGCTACAGAGCAGATGACAACTCAAAAGCATCAGATCTTGGAGCCTGCCCAGGTCTCAGTTAAGCAGCCAACTCCCTAGACCCACTTCCATGAGCATTTCTGAGATGTCATGTTCTCTTAATTGCAGGGAGTTTTGGAGTTAAGGCGAGCTCTGGTGTCCTTCCTCTGAATTAGGACTGCTATTCATGTGCCCTGGACACCAAAACTGGCCCAGCTTCTTCTTCACTGAGTTTTGGAAGACACAGCAGTGTAACATAATATCTCCTTCCACAGGTTTTCTCAGGAATCTTACAAGCAGATCTCTCTGGACACAAATAAATTTGTCAGTCTGTCTGTGGGATTTCTTTCACTAAGTGAAACTGCATGTGGGACTTTATATCTTTGTCATTGACAAAATATTCTTGGGTCTTCTCCCTTGCTCATCAGAAAAGGAAAACCTAAAAGCAAAGACTATTTCAAATGTGATTAATGGACTAGTCTTTTGATGTAATGCCAAAATCTCGGCTGCTCAGAGCAAAATTTGGTCACATGTATCTTGAATTACTCCCCCTGTCCCTCCCTTGTCTGTGATTACACTCTTTTGAAAACAAGTTGTAGCTAATTCTAATCAGAATTTCTCTGTCCTTTAAAACTGTCACATTTTGTTGTTGTTAATTGCAGGGGTCTCAGAAAAGTATTTGGTCTTGTCCTGTTATAGCTGTGGGACATGTGCTGCTTGGTTAAAGAAAGAAGCTCATTCCTAAATTCGGTCGTTATTTTTTGATTTACTTCTTGCATGATTATGTTTGAATTAACTTTACTTTAAAGGAATGATTTTTTTTTCTTCCTTCTTTTTTCACGGATGAATTATAATAAGAGTGACCTGATGAAAAGCAGTAGAATGGAACAAGAGAAAAAAGGGTCTGGCAGGCACAGCATATGGAAAATAAACCTGACCTCTTGCTTAGTGGGGCCAAAGTTAATGGTTACAGACAGTCTTTGTTCATGGAACATGTTCTCCTGCTCTGAAGAAAGCAAGCAATTGTTCTGCTAAATTAAAACTTAATGTGAAATAAACAGCCTTTTTTACGGGAAGAGAATTCCCTGTTCTGCAGAGTCCCCCCAGTCAGCAAGGAATCACTTGCAGAAATCCTGACTCCTGCAGGCTTCGTGTCTTTCTGCTGGACCACAAAATAATGTCCAGGACATCTGCTATGGCAATGATACCTAATGTAAAGTGAGATTTTTATGTATGTATGTATGTATTTATTTATTTATTTATTTCAAGGGGAAAATAAATGAATCCCACAGAAAGAGGGTGAGTGCACACAGCACCCTCATTCCCTACTGCTTTGTCCACATTGTGTGTCAAAACTCTGATCACGGAGTGAAAATTCCTGGGCACAATGACAGGACCTGTCACTTCATCCCTCATCTGTGTTGGGACAATGTTGTAAAAAGCTAACACAAGCCACCGAGCACTCCAGCTGATAAGGAAGACCTTTGATCTTTCTTTGGTGTTTTCTGGGAATGCTCACTTCTGAACCATGCTTAAAATGGGGGCAGCATTGGGGCACCTCTCCTTGAAGCATATTAACATATTGACCTCAGCGCCTTTGTCCCAGAGTCAGAAGTATGATATGGCTAATGAGTGGGATCAGCAACAAAATACCAGCCCTGGGCTGGAATAAAGGAACAATGTCATATTGCCTGTTTGATATTCCATAAGACCTATCCTGGCAGCAAGATAGGGAGGACCAGCTGTCATTTCAAAGGCAAGGAACTACTTCTGAGCTGTAGAGTTTTCATTTCTACTTTCTATACATCTTTTTCTCAGGAATTTCCTCATGAAGATGCACAGCTTCTCAAGTGGATAAAAGATTTCATATGATAGGGCATTAACCACACATCTTAGAGAATTAGCCTGAAAGCACATTAATCCCACCATTAAAAAATATGCACTTTTTTCCCAGTGTAAATCCATCTAGCCTCAACACCTAGACATTAAGTCTTCTTAAGCCTCTGCCTGATTAAATATCTCCATAGTAGCTGATACCCTCTCTGTATGATAACATGCAAACTGATCAGTCACCTGCTTAAGTTCTCTTTGATAAGCTAAATCATTTGATTTGCCCTTCATAACTTCATAACTTCATAACTAAGGTAACCTCAGCCATTCTTCCTGCTGATCCCGATTTTTTCCTTTCCCCTTAAGATGTGGACACAGGATCTGGACACAACCCTGTAACTGGATAGCCTTTCCCCACTCCCTGTACAAAGTGAGCAACTTTGTTTAGTCTTACTGCATCCAGCTACTTGGATCCTGCATAAAAATACAGGGCTGCATCTTGCTGGCAGGTGGATCTTGTTAGCTCCAGCTAAGATGTGAGAAGAGTTCGTTTCTTTGAAAGAGAACAAACAAGCGGCTCGGACAGAGGAGATCCATGCAGAAGAACCCCAGCCAAGTTTGGAGAGAAAACTCTGGCTGCAGTTTGTCTTATTATTGTTGTTGTTTGAATTGCAAATAAAGGCCAGGAAGGAGGCAAGTTTGGACTATGTACAGAATGTGAGTACTCTTTTTAGAGCCGGTGGGAACATTGCCTGCTCACCCCCACACACAAATACACACACTCAACTTTCAGGCTTCTCTATCCCTGCAACAGAGGAGTATGATGAGCCACTTGCAACGGAAAAGACAAAACTCCATATGCAGATAAAGAAATACTGGTGACTTGAAAAACAAAGACTTTATCTGGGGATAAATATAGGTTGTACTTAATGTACAGGCACGTGAGGTGCCTGAAGTTGTCACACAGGAATGTACAAATCACACATAATTCTGCTCCTTTGGCAGAACTGGAAGAGCTGGAGGGCAAATATAATGCCTGCAACAGAGATGGCCAGGCAATGCAGTTCTCACTTTGAGAGGATTGCCCTCTTCTAATGATGTATGGAATGGTCATCTATCAGAGTTATCATAATATTGATATCACAGAACAGGGCTCCACTGCATAAGTACAGGCAGATGGCCATAAATATGCAACAAGAACAGGATTAAGGAGAAAAAAACCACATGTATTATCTTAATACAGAATGACAGCTCGCCACACACATGTGCACACACACAGCCTTCCAAGCTTGTCAATACAGCTCTTTGGGATGTTAACTGTTGAGGATCTGAACATTTCTGTTCCACAGTAATCCCACAGAAAAAAAAAAAAGAAAAAAAAAAAAAGAAAAAAAAAAAGTTACGTGGTGCAATACCCATAACAAAATCTTCTGACCTGCTTCAAAACAAGCAATACGTAAGCCTCATGAAGAAAAACTAATACAGTATGAAAAAGTCCAAAGACCAGGGGGTGTTTAATTTCCCAGGGCTTTGATGAGTAAATTTTCCACTCTCCACAGTGCAGGTCAGGAACCCATGTCCATTCCAAAGTGAACACTATTGTTTTCTGATCTTTGAACCCTAACACCTGTCAGTGCCACATTCCCAGGGGACAGGACTGGGGCTGGTATTTCTGTTTAACAAAGAAAATATTTACAGACTGATCACTCCCTGAGCAACATCCATCCTGTTAACTGCTAGAAAAGTAATTTAAGTGCAACTGAAAGATATTAGGGAAATGCTGCAGATCTGAATGTAATCAGATGTCTTTTCCTGTTGCTCTAGAGATATCTGAGATAACTCCACTTACACTGGATAGCTACACCGGATTTATGTGAGGCAGCTGAGAGAAAGGTTTAGCCCCAATAACTGGAAATGTAGTCCAATTCTTATTAAAGCTTCAGGAATTCATCTTTCAAAAGCAAGTTTCCATGACACCTTATATTTTGTCATAATTCTTTGTTTGTACAGAAGAAGGCTGAAACAAGAGTTTTCTATAAACAAGGAAGTGGCCTAACTCTCTCCCTCGTGCAGGAAAAGCCAGAAAAGGACATCTCCAAAGCCAGTTGTTCCCTGGAGCATGCCAAACTCCCACCCCCTTTCAAAAGCAAGCAAAGCCTTTGGCTCCCCTCTCCTGCAGATCTGCACGTAGAGCAGGACATCCCCCAGGAGGAGGGCGGGAACCCGTGGGGCTGTCCTGGCTCCTGGTCCCTCCCTGCATCTCTGCAGCTCCGCTGGGCTCTTCCCTCCCCAAGCACCCCACTGTGATGTCCCTTGCTGTGGGTGGGTGTCAAAAGGGAGAGTCCCCTGCAGGGTCTGGGCAACGTGGTGCTGGGTCAATGGGCAGGACATGTAGCACAGAGCTTCCTCTCCCAGCAGGGCTCACTCACAAAGCCTGACTTCATGTTTTGGCTCTCTGCAGGAAAATATCTCTCATCTTTAGGGTGGTGAGGCAGTAGCACAGGCTGCCCAGAGAAGCTATGGATGCCCCATGCCTGGAGGTGTTCAAGGCCAGGCTGGATGGGGCTTCAGGCAACCTGGGCTGGTGGGAGGTGTCCCTGCCCATGGCAGGGGGTTAGAACTGCGTGGTCTTTAAGGCCCCTTTCAACCCAAGCCATTCTGTAATTCTATAATCACCTGCACAACAGCTTGGCCAGCAATGACCTGCAGACATACAGGTCAAAGGGCAGACAGGCACAGCATTCACTAATAACCATTTCTTTAGGCAGCATCTGATGCCACTGGATCAGTCTGTGGTCACAGAGCTAAGGCTTCCTCTAATAAGGCTTAGGTAACACTTTCTGGGCACATCTGAGTGAGATCCTGGTTTTTGTCTCTGAGTCATGGTAGTAGGCAGCCCTGCTTGTTACTTTGACATAAATAAAGGTCACATTTGAGAGAAAAGAACACCTGAAGCTGCATGAGGAGTTTGGCAGGTTGGTGGTTGAACTGAGAGATTTGCATTTAACTTCCACCAGCTAATGAAACACTACCTCAGCCAGGTAATTTCCAATGCTTTCTCATCTGTGGCCAAAGTAGAAGCTCGATCAATAAACAGCAGGAGCTGCTTTTGGCACAGAGGTGCCAGAGCTCACTTGCAGTTAGGACAACAGGCTGAAGATGTGATCGCTGAGTAATAACACTAGCTCTGTTGGCTTGTGATGCTCCACCCTGCGTACCTCTGTTAGCTATTGTGTCAATGTTGCCATTAGTTTCTATACCTCAAGGTCAGGTCAGCTTGTAATTAGCAAGCAACTAGCCTGAAGGGAAAAGACAACTACAGTGGTTCAGTAATAGGGATTTGTGTTGGCCAAATATATTGTAGGAAAATCTTAATTTTGTGATTGTTACCTTTCTGTACAGGTATTGATTTTCACTAATTAGATTGGTATTTAAATTACTGACTAAGAGGTTTGTGGCAAATAGCTGTTAAGTCATAGCTATTTCTGTAACTGGCTCTCTGGGAGTACTGAAAAGCAAGCTGTTCAGATCACACGATCCTGTTATATGTCCTGATTGGATAAGCAGCAGTCTGATGATCAGGTTTCAGTAGTACATGTTCATGACTCTTACCCTGAAATCTCATTTCTGCAAATTATCTGCAATATCCTCATAAGGTGGGATGTACAGCAGAAATCATATTCACTAAAATATTTAGAGGATGCACATATACAAATTACAGCCTCTTGCCTAGAAGGCATTCATCTTTGTTTAATGCAGAAAGGAGCAGACATAGAGGCTTCTCCACTGAAGAACTTTCTGCTTTGCCAGCCCTCTTGGGGCCACCTTGATGAGTAGTAAGAACTCACTCTCCAAGTAAGTTCAGACTGTGGCTTCTTGACAAATCTTGTCAGCATCATGGCTAATTGATGCAAATTGCAGTGTGGGTTTCATGCTAAGGCTGCCTCTGTCTGTGGGCTGGTATGAGGTTAAAGGTATGCTCATCAGATGTTGTAACCCTAGTGTAAGCTTAACTGTGCCATGAACACCCAGATGTGGCCTGCTGGGCATGCTTTCTCATCCACACAGATCATTTAATTTTGTGTTCATTTTCACCAACAATGACTTGAGCTCTAAGTCAAAGCAGAATTTGGTGGTATTTTACAGCTTTAAAGCCCTTCAACTGATTAAACTAGATGTCTCGATATGCATACAATTATAAATGTAGCGTCTTTTCTTTCAGCAATCTTGATATGGGAACAAGAGAAATTGTTGGATGAATATTATGTTTTCACATTTTTAATTATGATCTTTCAACTTTTCATTTTGTTTTGTTTTTGCATTTTAATCTTGATTTTAAAATAAAGGTTAGGAAAATATTGAAAAATAGGAAATTAAATGAACTACATTTTGGGGGAGAAGTAGACATAAGAATGAAATTTGATGGATATTTTCACTCTGACAAATTCCAGATGAATTTTGGGTTTGTTGTGACAATATTTTTCCAGCCTTGCAACAAAAATTGTAGCTCCAGTAATTACCCTTCTACTTGGCACTCATTAATCAATATGTATGACAGAAGCATACAGCTCTTGGAGTCTGTAAATCTTCTGATTTGCAAGAGGAGCTTGCAAAAAATAGTATCCATTTAGAGAATAATTTGAAATGCTTGCAGTTTAAATTTATTTTCTGAAGACTCACAGACTAGAATCAAGCTCAGCAATATTGCAATGTCATAATACTTGACAGAGAAACCAATAGAAGATAAAAATTTGATATAAATAAATTCTGATATGAAAATCTGATGGAAAAAGTTAATAAGCCCTGTTTTGGGGAGAAGCAGACAGGAAGAGACAGAGATGGGGAAGAGTGAGAGAGATTCTTCTTCTCAGTGTCTTGTTTTGTTTTCCAACATGCAGTCAAGAATAATTTAAATCAAATTTGAATTTGATGCATATGTAACTGATTTAGAGACTAAAACTCAACCATGTGAATTTGAAGACCTAAATGACTCTGAGAGAAAAAAAAAATAGCCTTATGTGTGGAATACACAATGAAGAACTTTGCAGGAAAATGATTTAACTTTCAGAGAGCTGGGGAAAGGATGGTTCAGGCTTTTTATAAGCTAGTACCAAATAAGTCTCCTCACCCAAGATAGCATGATTTCAGGCAGAAATATACAAATATAAGGAAACCACAGGAGTGACACAGTGAGGAAGTGAGTTCTAGTGAGGAAAAGGTGTGGTTACTTCATCTGCAAGTACTAGAAAAAGTAGCAGAAGGGGAAGGTATCTTTTTCTATGTTTAAATGCCAGATGTGACAGGCCAACGGTTATAACAGATTCCTAGAATGCTTTGGGTTGGAAGGGACCCTAAACATCACCTCTTCCCAACCCACCCTGCCATGGGCAGAGACACCTTCCACTTATATCTGTTTACTTTCCAAAGACTACAGAAAAAGACATGCAATTCTCCTAAGACATGCATTTCTGTAAAGAAGGAGTGGTGAGTGCTCTGTAGCAGTGGGGACAAGGTTGTGATGGCTAAGCTGACACTACACAGGCAGGCATACCATGGCTTGTGGGTCCAAATTAGGAGCTGGCAGTTAGGTTCCCAAGCCTGTATCATCATCAGCGCAGGCTGCAGAGCTCTGGGAATAGATATAGAAGGGGGGAGCAGTTTGTGCTGAAACCTGGTGTCTACCTCATACATATTTCAGACCTCCAGTGAGTCCCCAAGCACTGGGGGTTCATCCATCAGTTTGGTTTTACCAGTTCAGGGGCTGTGAGTGAGCCCTCTGATATCAACCTAAATAAGCCAAGTGGTAATAATTGGGCTTTTTTTTTTTTTTTTTTTTTTTTCAAAAGTGCCATTCTATTCCAACTAAAATGTTGCCCTAAATTTACCTTTCAACCTAATAATTCTAGTGTGCTTTTCAAAACTGGATGTCCAGAAGCTTCTGTTCTTTTAGGAAGAAAATCTCAGCTGTGCTGCCAATAGTCAGTCTCCTTGCTATGGCTCTGTACCCAAAACCCACGTACCAACAATGTCTTAAAAGAGGTGCCTCTGCTGATTTCAAAGCGAGTGATATTAATGGCTGTATTCTGAGAAATTCTGAGAGTATAACTGACATGGATTATTTATGGCAAACCAAATGGCCCAGAACAGCTATTCCAAAAACAATATACGAGAGTTGGTTATGCATCGCGCTTTGCCTCATGTCCCACCTACCCCAAGTAAAATGTGTATGTAGCCATTGATAGTAACATTTTCTTCAGGCCCACATGTAACTTTGGGGATGCACCATGTTCCTGTAAAGGCTGTTTTAATGGCTAAGTGTACTCACATCCCAGTGGATGTTCCCCAGTGCTCAAACAGGTGTCCCAAAACAGACATCTGACAGACTGGCACAGACAGCTTTTGGGACACCATGCTCTGGGAGAAGCTATCCTTTGTTGCAGAAAGGCCATAGACAGAATGTCAGGACAGCCACATAAGCCTCTTTTGCTGGTCTGCTGCAAGAAGAGGGATGAGTAAGGTGCTGATGGTGACTCCAGAGCTGGACATGCCCTCACCACCAGTCCCATAGTGCCTGAACACATGGCCAGAGCCTAGTGTTGGTCATAGCTTCCATCTACAGCCCTGCATGCAGCAACGTGACAAATCAGGTCTGGAGTCTCCCAGGGAGCCCAGTCAGGAGCAGAGGAGGCAGGGCTGCAACATGGGGCCAACAGCCCAGAGACAAAGATAGGGTTGGGTACAGGCACACCCATGGCCCAGCATTGTGTGTCAGAAAATTATCAGTTGGAAACTCCTACTGTGTGGAGGTACAGAGAATTTGCAGCATTCTCAGCTGAGGGAATAGATGCTGAAAACCTGCCAGCAAGGGTTTTATGTTGGAGGTAAGGGAATGTAGTAGGCCTGTACAGCCTTAGTGGAACAAGAGAGGCACATCTGTAGCCTTTTCAACATTCAGCATACTTTATTTGAGCACATGTAGGTGGTTTACTAAGTCGAATAAAGTTAAGGATTTATAGATTTTATTTCTTGAAGTTCTGGCACTCACTGCACACAGCTACATTAAGTCCCTTAAATATCAGTCTGCCTCTTTCCAAAGTTAAGTTAGTAAAATTTGCTTCCCCCCTCCTCAGAATGCTGTAACCATAATTAATGTTTCCTTAATGGTCTGAGAAAAACTTTTAGGTAAAAGACACTGTGAAACCACAAATTAATAGCATTCCCAAAGAGAGAGTCGAAAAGTTAGCTGAACTCATTTTTTAAGAAGCTGAAGATTTCTTTGCAACTATTCCAAATAAGTTAGCTAATTTTCCCTTCCATCAAAACAATATAACGTCAGAGGGATGGCATTTTTTAGCTGTTATAGACTAGCCAAGGTCACATTCCTCTGCAAGGCGATTGTCTTCCAATGCATACCATTCCTTGGGATAGATAAATAATGAGTTAATGTTTACAGGGAATACTGTCAACAGAAAATAATCTAAAAATATCACATTTTTGTATTGATTTCACTTCATCTGAAAAAAAAAAATAAAAACAATATCAGGGTAAACAGTAAATTTGCTTAAGTGTTTAATGTACAGGAACACTTAAATTGGGAAACATTATCAATACAGCTATGGTAATGTGACTACATTTTCTTTCAATGGCAAGGTGATTTTCCTTTAAAGGGAACACAGCCACAAAGCTTTGTTTCACATTTAGAAAAGCAATAAAATGTACCCTACTCCCTTAAAGTGCATTTGTGCCAAAAATCAGTGCAAGACTTCTTACTTTGTTGTGACTAATGCCACAACCTAAGTCTTTCATGAGCAACAGATGTTGCTTTCATCTCTGAACTGCACAGCCCCAGTACAAAACCAGGACTGACAAAGGTTGTAGACTTCCCATAGTAATACCAGTACACCCCACATTGCCCTTCCTTTCTGTGTGGCTCATTAGACTTCACCGCAGTGTTGATCCATTCCATGATGACCCGCTTAAGGTTGGTCATAAGGGATGAATATAGCCCATGGTCTTGTCCAAAGGTGGTCTGCGCTAACATGTAACTGCATTTTGCTGAACTTGGTTTTCCAAATAACCCACATAACTTCCAGTTAACATGGTGCACAAGAGGAAACCTCACAATTCACTCAAACATCTGTACCTTTACACTTATCTTTACAATAGCATATTAATTCATTTTCATATATATTGTATATATATTTAAATTAAGAAAAATATCCCTTCTTCTGAAGGAAAGGGTATCCTTTTTCAGGCTGTTTGGTCAATTATTCAAACATTGCTCACAGCATGACTCAGGACTTGCACTTATCCAGAGACTACTGTTCAGGACTGCACTGAGAATGCACATTGCAACCCTTACACTATCCTGTGCTCCTGGTATGTGCCTGGCACTTAGTCTTTCCATGGAGTCACTCCAGGAGGAAATATTTTCTGTATCAGCCATGTTCCCTTTGCTGGGAGCAAATCAAGCCCAACAGTCCAAACTTTGAGTCATTTACTGGTTTGCTTTGATCCAAGACTGATGTTTATGCTTGTTAGTGGACAAGACAGAGAATCTCATCTACATATTTTAGGTTATCTTTCCCAAGGATGGCAGTTCAAAGCAACAGTCCTGTGTTAAACTTTAGTGTGGAATCCAACCTTGTAATACATGTTGAAGAAATTAAATCTGAAGTAAAATCCATCACTTTAAAAATTCTCCTTTTAATTTATTTTCCTTTCTCTTCCTTTTCACATTATTCCTATTTAATTTTACTTCTTTTTCCCCATTTCTCTGTGGCTCTTCTTCTTCACTGCCTTTGTTTTTTTCCAGTTTATCCAATTTTTCTCCAGGTATGGCCTCATTGTTCCCCCATTACCCTCCTCCTTTCTTAATAGTAACGCTCTGTGTTAGCATGAGTCTTGGTGTATGGCATGAAACCACTGCCTCTCTGCTCCCGAGTGCTGGTTTTCTGATGATTTTTTTCCTAAAAGCCCTTCATGCACAATGACTAAAGCACCATTTTCTCTGGCCTTCTGAGCACTTCCTTCTCGCCCTAGGTTTATTTTTTCCCTTCTTGCCAGCAGTCCATCTCTCTCTCTCTCTTTTTTTTTTTTTTTTTTTTTCTTTTCATTTTTAAATCAGTTATACAACTCCCTCTACACACACTTGGGGAGGCTCTGCAGTGATTTGCTCATTTTCATTTAAAATCACTTGCACATCTGATGCAATGCAGGCAGAGCTGCAACACAGCAGGCTACCTTAAAATCAACAATGCTGATAACTGCCAGATGAAGGGAGGAAGGGGACCAAAGGGCTGAATGTATCAGGGCTGGGGACGTCCCCATCCTTTCAAGGAAGGTGGTGTATAAAGTACTGAGCAAAAAAATAATTGAAAACATCCAGTACCTTTTCATCTTAGGCTGCCTCAGGCATGGGAGGAAAAATGGGTTAATGAGGGAAAGGCTTTTAGACTAATCCAAGGCAAAAATGATTGTCCTTTCAAATACGATTACTAGGAAAGTCATTTGGAAGCCAGTGGAACAGAGCGGTGTGGAGTAAGCTGTCTCTCTGATACACATCAGAGAGACCTTCACACTGGCTGATTATAGTGAATACATAGTTGACATTAGCAGAGACAAAAAGCTACATGAGTGCCACGTTGCCTTCAACAGCTCTCTTCGTCCCTGAAAATTTTCACAGGGAACAAAAAAAGCATTATTCTTTTTCTTCCAAAGAGCAGAGCAGGTAAAGGGTCTTCTGGAAGTCAACAGCATTTCACTTTATAGAAAGAACATGAAAACATCGCTGAGTCATCTGCAATCATTTTTACAGCTCCATGGCAATGCAGAGGGTACTTCAAATAAAGTTGGAACAACGATGCTGGGACATCTGCAATGCCCACCCCACCCTGTGCATGTTTGTTTAGCACTGAGGAGAGAGCCCCTGAAACCTGGGGAGGAAGGGTCTGCACACTCAGGGCTTGTGCCTATCAGAAGGAAGCCAGCCATAACCTTTACATGCATTGCATTGTGCCAGGAATCTAGAGCCCCTTCATAAACCTTTTCTAAAGCTTTGCTTGCCGTGCAGTATGGCACCAGCAACAACAGAGCCCAACCTTAATTTTGTGATTTTCTCCACTTGCAAAAGCAATTTATTAGAGAAATATAAATTGAAAGTAGTCTTTCTGAGTGCAACATGTGTGTTTAACCTCTTGTAAATGACCACTAGTCTTTGTTTTTTGCTTTGTACTAATCAATGCCTGCAGTCCTTATTGCACATTCATTCAGCCTTTGCTCCTAGCACGTTAACTAGAAGTCAATGGGAATCTTCTAAGTACAAAAGGAAAGCGTTTTTTAAAATAAATAAATAAATAAATTGCCTTGGCTTGCAGGAGCTCGGACTATTGTGTTACAGTAAGTCTGTGGAGCTGGACAACAACAACCAAGCAGTTGAAGACAGCTAAGTGTATTAGGAAGATCAATCAGAGTAACATATGGGATATGTTACTTTGATAAAGACTGAGACTTCACAAAAGCAGAAATGATTAATTACCCGAAGTAGGAGAAGCAAGAAGATTACTTGACTTACAAACATGGAAGCTGATGTGTGCTTTGGGAACACAGGGTGCTTGAACGTTTGGCTTGTTTTGCAAGTTCCTGGGTATGTTGATCTTCTCTGATTCTCTGCTGAATAGGCCTGTCTTTCTGTTCAAAATATGAGAGAGCCTGTAAAGACTTCTTTATCAGAGGACAAACACTCTAAAAGCAATTAGTTTCCAGGTGAGCTTGCAATTTTCTTTTCAAGTTTGCATCTGTCTTTCTCCTCACCTTAAAGGAAAAGAAAATCAGAAAACAAACATTATTAATACAGCATCTCAGAAATAACACACAAAAATATCCCGAGAGCTCTCACCTGGTATTAAGAGTACTAGGAAATAAAGAAAAGGAATATTGCATGCACTGACCATTATGCACTTAACTACATCATCCTTCTCCTATCTACAACTTAAAACAACAATATTCATCCTTTAGCCTCAAGGCACAAATTCTTAAAGCCCCTGTGCAAGAGTACGTGATGACACACGAGTGGAGGTTCCCTTAGAAACACAAACAAACAAGTTTTTTTTTTTTCCATCTGCTGGACCAACCCCACCCTCTATATGCCTGTGAACAGAGCTAGTGGTGGATTACGGGATCCATGTTTTTGCTTCAAGTGATCCCTCTAGCAACAGCCATTCATTTTGCAAATGTTTTTAAATGGTGCTTTCAGAGTAAAGCAACTTTTCAGTAATTTGGAACTGTTATTTTTGTTCTAATTGAGGGAGCCAGGAATTTGTTGGAGTTTTTTGGTTAGTTTTAGTGTCTTTTAGTGTCATTTCCAGTGACATCTAGGAGAGAAACCATGAATCATGATTTGCTTCCCTCAATAGTTGCTTCTGTTTCAGTTTATTTTCCCAATGACTTAAGTCACTTTTTACTAGGTGCCACATTATATGAGCCTAAGAGCTTTCTCCTCTTGAATTAAGTTTCAAGAGTTTACTTGAAACTTCATCAGATGCAGAAAACCATATGATGTAAAGCAGAAACTAGAAACACTAGAAACCTTTGAGAAACATGAAGACTGTGGTTTTAGGCAGAGGATGAACTAACCAGCTTAGATAGAACAACACCCAGCATCATCCTTCTACCATCTGAAATGTGAAACAGAAGAGTAAAATTAAAACTAAGCCTGTTGAGTGGACAGACACCTAACCTGTGGTTGAGTGAGATATCTAGGCTATTACCAGTACTCTCAGACTTGTCTTTTTTCTTCCTTTGACAAATTATGTTCCTTGCTTGTGGTCTTTTATTGTAAGCCCCTCTCCTCTCTGTTTTCTGAAATCTCTGAAGTTCTGAAGTCTTTTGTGGAGGTCCCAGCCTAGATATGATGTCAGCCTTGCTACTCATGGAAAAGAAAAGGGAAAAAAATAGAGTGGGGCAGGGTTCAACAGTTGAAAAAACACTGACTTCTTGGACATGCCCCTCTTATCTTACATACTTTGGGGTTCACTTTCACTTTTAAAACACTTATTATATGAATAATTTCTGAAAAACAGGTAAGCAATGGATGCTCTGTGAGTCTTTAGGAGTTAGTGGTTGTCTTCGGAGCTGTCTTACGAATGCTTATCATGAAGGAAGAGATTGTTAGGTATACTGCAACTTGAAGTTTTTTGGCATACTTGTTCAAAAGGTACAAGCAATATGCAGAACACCAAGGTGTAATCACCACCTGATAAGGCACACCATGTCCTTTGGACTGAATTCCATTGATTCCAGGCTCATTCAGATGAGATTAAATAGAGAAAAGGCTTCAGGCTCAATTTTTCCTCATGTCATCCCTATCCTTTTATAGTAATTTCTAAGAACGCACTGTAAGTTATTACCAGTCTTTCTGCTTTGTGACTCATACTTGACTAGCCTTGATATAGGTGTTTATTGTTTCTGCCAACAATATATGGTGCAAGTGCATAATCCAGACCCTCATGTGTTACTGATTTCACCTAAAAATCCTTGTCTTTTGTACATGGTAGTTGCAGACAATATATTATAGAGAAATGAAGCCAATCTCAGTCTGTGGTTTCCAGCAGCATAACTTTAGGGAAATGTGGATCTAGGAAAGGCATATGTCTAGTAGCATTGTTGAAGTATTTGGTAACATTTTTGTTTTTTTAAATAAAACATTTCACACTCATTTAATGTTACTATTTAATTAAAAAAAAAAGTCACTTATACGAGCGTGAAACAAGTTTATGTCATGAAAGATCTCAACAAACAGTTTAAAGTTGAAGGGCTGATACTTGTCCTGTCTTGTCTTGACAGTTACTGCACAGCATAATCCAGCTCTGCCAATCAGATCTGAACAAAGGAAACAGCAGTTGTCTGACTGTGAATCACTTCTCACCTCAATTAATATAAATATTGAGTTTGCACAAGCAGACTTGACAATTTGAGACATGCCCCAATTTTCTGTGTAACCAGCACTTAATGACTGATACCCAATACTTGGACCTGGTGCTGAGGGTGAAGTCAACGGTTTAGCACTTTGTTTTGTGAAAGTGAGTTGAGGCTCAGCAGAAGGATTTCAGGTGTTTTGTAGAAGTTTTGGAAATAACTTGTATCTGTAGATGAAAAGGTTCCCATTGATTTTAATAGCTCTCAGGTGCATTTCTTAACATTTCTGAAGTGAATTCTCATTCCTTTAACTTTCTGCAAATGTTTGAATGAATTCATTGACTCCAGGAAACATTCCCTGGAACAAAGAATGCTTAGGCTAGATCTACAGAGATATGGAGAGAAAAAAAAAAAAAAAAAAAAAAAAAAAAAAAAACACCAAAAAAAAAAAAAAAACACTGAGCACACTCTCCTATGTGTTTGTACCAGCAGTGTATGATTTTAAAGTTATATTTTTTCAACAACGAGAATCATAGAATCATAGAATTATTTAGATTGGAAAAGACTTCTAAGACCACCTGGTCCAACCTTTACCCTAGCACTGCAAAGTCTAACATTAAAACACGTCACTAAGTACCACATCTACCTGTTTTTGAAGACCTCCAGGGAGATAGTCTCAACTACTTCCCTTAACTACTTCCCTGGGCCACCTGTTCCAATATGTCACGGCCCTTGCAGTGAAGAATTATTTCTTAATAACCAGCCTAAACCTCTCCTAGTGTAATTTAAGGCCATTTCCTCTTCTCTTATCAGTTGGTGCTTGGGAAAAGAGACCAATCCCTACCTCCCTATACCCTCCTTTAAGATAATTGAAGAGGATGATAAGTTCTCCCTTGAGCCTCCATTTCTCCAGGCTAAACAACCCCATCTCCCTCAGCTGCTCCTCATAAGACTTGTTTTCTAGACCCTTCACCAGCTTCATTGCCCTTCTTTGGACATGCTCCAGCGCCTCAATGCCCTTCTTGTAGCAAGGGGCCCAAAACTGAGCACAGCATTCAAGAACCAAGTACAGGGGGACAATCACCTCTCCAGTGCTGCTGGCCACACTATATCTGATCCAAGCCAGAATGCTGTTGGCCTTCTTGGCCACCTGAGCACATGGCTGGCTCACATTCAGCTGGCTGTCGACCAATACCCCCAGGTCTCTTTCTGCTGGGCAGCTTTCCAGCCACTCTTCCCCCAGCCTGTAGTGTTCCATGAGGTTGTTGTGCCCCAGTTGCAGAAGAAACTTACAATCTTATTAGTAGGTCCAACAAAATATCTAATTTTATTTAACATGTTTGCAAATAATTTGCAGTTCAAGAACTGCTCTATTTAGCTGAGGAACCGAGGACCACACTCAAAAAAAAAAAAAAAAAAAAAAAAAAAAAAAAAAACCTGACAAAACACTTTCCAAACAAAGTGTTTGCCCAACTCTGTCTCCAGATAATTAGCTCAAATCTGGCAAGAGCCAATCCTAGATATTGAAAGGCACAATAGTCTAATAGCATCTTACCAGACCCTCTAAGATGCCATGGTGGTCTTATTTCATTTCCTAGACAGTTGACAAATGTCAGCAGGAAAATTACTCTCAGCATTAGCCCTAGTTAGTAACCTCACCTTCTGTCCAGGGTCTTAATCAGCAAAGACTAAAGTGCCTCATGATCCTTATTAAAGGGGTTCTTCTGGGCTAAGATTTGTTGACAAGGACATGAAGGAAAGCTTTTAGGTTGGATATTGAATCTACAAGAGAAACATAGCTTCTGAGTGAAACAGACTTGTTAGCACTGCTGGATTTTCCTGAAAGAAAATACATACACAGAGAACTTCAGTATATTCTGTTTCATATTTACCTCTCTAATCAGTGCTGAGAAATTTAGTTTGTCAGTCTGACTTCCAGCAATCCCAAGTATCCACAGCTCTTGATCCCTCCACAGGAGCAAAGAACAGTCAGCAAGTCTGGAAAATGGACCACTTAATTATGGCTATAAGCAAACATTCACATTTGTGTTTGAGTTGATTTGATACATAATACTAGGGGAAAACTCTAATTCATACCATTACTTGTAACCAGAACAAATGGATAGGTATGCATGCATGTCTGAAACAAAGAGAAGGAGAGAGAGAGACCATTTATGTGGTAGGGAGCATGACATTAAAAGTTATCTATATTGCATATTTTGCTTATGCACTCCATTTCATGCTCACAGTATGTGCAGATGTAAGTGGCCTCTTCGTATGGTAATAGGCCACACACTGGCCTATATTGTTTGTTGCATGGCTCTATGCATCTGTGTTTATCCATTGCTGGTGGTAGATATGAAATACAGGAGTCTTTATAGAAACTGAAAATGTTTTACTGTGATGAGCTGAAAGAGTTTTGTTCAGCTTATTGATCAGAAGGCCATGTGGTGGTAACCCGACCATCTCTAAGTCTATAAATACAAATAACATCTGCTGGCAGAAGCAACTTTAATGAGGTTGAGTAGGGGCCAGATGAAGCTGGATACATAGGAGTAAACTGTAGGTTTCTGGCAATGAATAAGCTGTAGAGTTCTGGCAATGAAGATAATTAGCCTTTGGAGCAGCACAGAAAGCAATGTAGTGGAATCTTTTTTTTGCTAGAGAAAGAAACAAAGACTTTTTAGAACTAAATTGGACATCTGTATAATATATGTGTTTAGATCAATCAGAAATTATGGGGTTCAATGAGACGCCCAAGGAGGAACATTCTGTAGCCTGTGCTATGTATGAGGTCCAAGCAAAGGGTCACCACATGCTTTCCAGAATATTACAGATTTGTGATATTTTGCCATGATTCCCACAGTACCAAATGTTTTACATGCAAAGTCAAGGCCTGGAGGCAAAGAGCTGTGTTACAGGCTCAACTTACTTTATTCTGTTTCTTGTTAAATGTCTGCTCCTTGCCTTCACTCTTAGAACCACAGAATTCCAGAAATGGGGAACTGGAAGACACATTGGCAGGTTATTCCCACAGGGCAAGGGAGTAGGGCTGCACACAGCCTGCATGATGCATGCCAGATGTTTGCCTCATCTGTGCTTGAAAACCTCCTGTAAAGGAGATCTTGTTTCTGAAAAGCCTGTTCCAATGCTACACTGTGTTTGTAATCAGATTTTTTGCTAAGACTTAATCTAAATCTAAGCGGTGAATTAGCCAATTACTTCATGTCCTGCCCTCTGCAGAGAAGGGAAAATTGATTTCTGCCTTCTTTAAAACAATTTTTATGTATTTGCAGAAGTGTTATCATCTTCTTTCTGTCTCTGCTTCCTAGACTAAACAGTCCTAGTTCTCTTAACCTTTCTCAGAGGTTCATGTTTTCTAAACTTCTTATCATCTTGATGCAGCTCACTAGCTCTCTTTTCAGCTTGTCTGCAGTTATCTTAAAATGCAGCACCCAAAACTGGACACACTACTTCAGCCGAGGCTGTACCAGTGCCAAGTAGAGCAGAATAATTACCTCTCTTGTCTTATACCCAGCATTCCTGCTAATACGTCTTGGAGTGACATTTGTCTCTCTCTTCACCCCCCCCTCCCCCCCGCCCCCCCTCTTTTTTTTTTTTTTTTTGCAAAAGCATCACATTGTTGTGAAAAGAGGCTTGAAAATGTGACCCAAGTGCTGGGTGAGGTTTCCAAATCCAAAAGGCACATAAAAAGAAGGGGAGGGGGGGAGAGAGGAAGGTTATTTTTCAGTCACTCGCACAAAATGTGGGCCTGGCTCAATATATTTAAATGTCTTGTGTTGGCAGTTCTGACTTAAAATCAATGAATGTCTACAGCCAAGCTTCATTTAATTTGTACCAATGAGTGGGAAAACCCTGGCAAACTGCATATTTTTGCAAAGTGAGAAATAAAAGAGCAAACACAGGAAAAGGTAATGAATCACAGAACACATTTTGATCACTTATGTGCAAAACGATATTAATTCTGTAAAGCACTTAAAGTACAAGAAACTGTACCAAGGAAACCCTGTTTGTAATGCTGGGAAACCAGGGGAACCTTTCAGGACTTTGTGGAAAGCACGATGCGTAACTTATACAGAGTGCCAGTTAATGCTGTGCAAATTAGAGAGGTTTTAATGGAACTGTCTTTGTAGGTTTAGCAGCTGCTTTCTAATCTGTGGCCCTGTTAGCCATGCTTTTCAGCAAACTGTGTTGTTGTTGT
Organism: Aythya marila; assembly: GCF_965140915.1. Lineage (NCBI taxonomy): Eukaryota > Metazoa > Chordata > Aves > Anseriformes > Anatidae > Aythya > Aythya marila. Next base: position 19,157,053 of record NC_139080.1, on the reverse strand, counting down.
TTGTTTGTTTGTTTTGAATTTCCCAGGCCAAAGCATCATGCTCAATTACATCAGTCACCTCATGTATTCCTGAAACTGATTTTAACACATTCTAGCAATGGCTTGTCATCTTAGCAAAATCAGAAAGGGAGAATATAGGATGCTAAATACAGCCAGGAGGGTAAGGAGATTGCCAGTTGTTTACAGGCTATTTAAAAATATTTCTATGTATTTGATGATTTACCACAAGATTCCATGAAACCCCCTGTCTTTCAGTAATAAAAATAATAATAATATTAAAATAAATAAATAAATAAATAAAAGCCAAGAGACCCTCCACAGCTCCTCTTCCCAGGACCCTGCCAGTCTAGGAAAATCTCTCCTTTCAGCCACTTACCAGTTTAAAATGTAAGTCTGACTGATTTTACAAGGAATAAAAAGTGCATATGTCGCTGTTTCAGAACCTTTATCAGGAGTTTGGCCAAGACTGTCATGGATAATTTGCTTGTTTGCTTGATGAGAGACCTCATGAGTGTTACGGTACAGAGGCTGTATAGGATGTCTGGAGTGTCTAATGATCCACAGTCAAGAGAGAGGGTACGTGTTGGGAAGAGAAGCATGGCCACAAGCATGCAACATGATATAATTGCTTGAGCAGCAATTCACTCCCTTTTGGGGGAAGTGAAAAAAATAAATAAGGTCCACACTTGTACTCCCCTCTCCTGAGGCAGGAGAGCTGTTATTCATACCAAACTGCTATCTCAGGGCTGTGAAACCAAGGTAGACCCCTAGAGCTGGATCCTGAAAAATAAACACCAAAAGGCACTGCCTCTCACAGAGCAAATGCACTCTGAATAAAGGCTCAGGAAAAGGAGGTGCATAATTTACAGCTGATGATGTTGGGTATGCTGAAATGGCATGCACTTTTACACATCACTCAGTCCATGGATGTTAGCCCATTCCCAATGCAAAGCTTCTGTTTTGTCTACCATATATTATCATGTAGCATTGTATAAACTGAGGTTCTGTCCTAAAAACCCTTGTCCAGCTATGGATCTATGTACCATGAAGAAACACTACCTTTCATGTTATTTCATATATTATTTCATGTTATTTTACACAACATTCCCATTTACCTGACTGGGGCAAGTAAGTGGGAGCCACTAGGTAAAGCCAAAGTTTTCTTTCACCCGTGTATGTACAAACTGTCCTGAGAAATGACACACTTTACAGAAATTGCCCATTGATACACTTAGGCTTCTCCCTCAACACATGTGCATGATCATCCCTCTGTGGTCAGAGCACATGAACGGGAATTAAAATAGTTGCCCTTACAACTGTCTGATATAAATATGCAGTCTTGTTCTCTTTTGGCTCTAAAGTACAAAATACTTGATGTAAGGGAACCTAAAGCAGATCACTGGGATATGTTAGTAATTTTATTACAGCTGAAGAAACATGTAGGAAGATGGAGCTGTCTTAAATGAATTCATTTCTTTCACATGGAAATTTTATGGGGGTTAAAGATTCAGGCTTCAACCTTCCCAACTATGCAGTAATAAGAGGGCAGGGAAAAGACTTCCTCCCTTCTCCCTCTTTTTTTTTTTTCTTTTTCTTTTTTTTTTTTTTTTTAATACTATTAAAAAGCCCTTTCTTCTTCTTAGGCATTTTTACCTTTTGTGTACTATTGTTTCAAACTAGAAATGCATTCAGCATAAACTTAATGAGTCATCACTTGCCTACCCTCCACCTCACCCTGTAAGGAAATGTAATCTCAGGAGAAATTTGCTGTATGTTCAAAGATGAAAAAATGTGAATGCTTTCAGAGCCAAGGTAAATTCGCACTATAGAATATCTTGTGTTAGAAAGTTAATTTTCTCTTTGACCAAAGTATGGGTGACTTTCTGCAGCATCTTTTTCTATAGCTGTGATGTGTTCATTTAGGCAATGAGAAGGTACGGTATAGGATCAGGCAGTCCATGACAGTTTAGCTGTTAGCATGTCCCCTGCCATTAATTTGACCCACACCAGATGAATTGGGTGATTTTCAGAGTCCACGTAACAGATCCACACTGAGTTCTGCCAAAATAAGCCTTGAACTGAGCAAAGATTTACTGGGGTCAGACATGCTAGTGCTGTGTTTGCATTAGTTAAACTGCATCACAGAAGGAGGAGAGGATGGCTTTCTCCTGAGAAATGCCCTGGAGAGACTACATGGGAATCTTTCACCCTTCCAGATAGAGAAGAAGAAGGGTGAGAGTGGCAAAATTTCCATAATGGGAAAACATCCATCTTTTTTTTTTTTTCTCTTTTAATTGAGCCCATTTTAGGAGACAGGATTTTGAACCTGAACTTCCACTGCTCAGTGAATGTGCTGCCCAATAGACAATTTGCAACATATTCTTTTCTCCATTTAAAGTTATAACCTAGATATGGGATCATTTCCAAGTTTCCTAGTTATGAAGAGCACATGCAGGTTGACCACTGACCACTGGCTGGTCAGAAAATGTGACTTGCATCTGATACCTCAGATGAATTTTGCCCTCACAGGTTGCTGTATCTGACTTGTGGCAATGCTTCTCAGTACTGAATGCCAGTGATGGGCACCATGACTCAGAATGGATGGTAGAGGGATGCTACTTGCATTTTATGTGCTCACCTCTATTGCAGGGTAAACACTTTAAACCTCTCCAACTGGACACCTGAGGAGGACATATCACTAGTTGGTTATGATCAAATATTTTTTCCTTCCTATTTAATACACAATTTAATTTACAGTCCACAACCCTTGAGTGCCAAATATCTCTACTGGTGGTGGCAACCAATACCATTGCTCTCAGCTCTGTGCCAAGTCATGGACAGTCTTACTGAGATTTGAAGATCTGGGTTTGGAAATCCTTGACCCATGGTCTTATTACAGACCTCAGGATCTCTTCTGGATTCTTATCCCAACACCTCAGACACATTCTTTCATTGGAAAATAACTCAGACACTTCAGTGCTCTGTCTCAATTTCCCCATCATAACCAGAAGGATAATATATGGTAAAGCCTCAGAGAGACTAAGATACATCTGCATGCCATACTGAGGGTGTGCATCCTACTTGCACCCCGTCCTGACTTGTTTGTCACTCCTGCTGCTTTTTGGCTGGCAGAAGCCTGAGTCAGGACTGTCATTTTCCATGAAGCACCTCATAAGGCTGGGCCCTGCCCTAGGCTCTTGGTTCTCCACCAGCACAAATTTTAACAGCAGTAAATGCTGAGAGGATTAGGTGGAAGCCTGCTCAAATCTTTTAGAGGATGTATGAGTTTTTTTAGAAGTAACAGTGTAAAATACTAGTAAATCCAAGATGGCCATGGTTTACACTCACATAGAATGTATACAAAGGGCTCTCTGAGGTGCAATGCAGGAGGAAAGCCTGGCCTGATGCCTGCTCACTGCCACCAGTCCTGTGTTGCAGGGGTCAGCCTTAACGACCTGGGCAAGAGAAAGCAAAGTTAATTCAAGGGGAGGAAAAGGGCTGCAGGCAGGGTGTGATGGAAAGCAGGCAAGTGAACTGAGGCATTAACTCTTACAGCCAGAGCTTCCTGGTGGGACCCCTGAGCAATGCCCTCGAGCACAAGGCTTGACATTTCGCCAGCTTTATTTGAGGAGGAAGAAGGGCGGGAGGAATGTTTTCTCAAAGGAAAAAAAAAAAAAAAAAAAAAAAAAAAAAACCTCACCCTGAAAAAGCTTTCCGTTGCCGGGGAACTTGAGGAAAAACTCAGGAAAACTCTTTTTTATGTTCTTTATGATGTTTACTCTGCCACACGCTGCCAAGGCGGGGAGGGAGGGGATCGGCTGGGGCAAAAGCAGCGCGCACAGCGGGATGGCACAAACGGCGTGCTGCTCCGTGCCCTCCACCCAGAGCCGCGGGGAAAGCCCTGCCCAGGAGAGGACACCACAGCCCCTGGCTCTCCCTTTCTGCCCATCCTGTCCTCCGGGCCCAGCCGGCGGCTGCAACGGGAAGGCCACAGCGGATGTGTGATGAAAGGGCTGCTGCAGCTTATCTCCCCGCGCAGGGGCCTGCTCCGAGGGCGGCGCGGCCCACTGCGCCGGCTTTGTTGGCTGGCGCTGTCGGCGTGGCCGCGTGATTCATGCAGGGCCCACGCGACGCTTGCCAAGGAAAGCTTCCCCCTTCCCCTCCCCAGCCAGGAATCAACGCGGCAGAGGGCCACCAAGGTCATAAGATCTGCCTGTTATTGCGTTTTACAGGAAGGAAGATATGTTGCCTTCAGATCAGTTTATCAGCTGACTTCCCTGTGAAGAAGACAGGGGCTGTTTTCCTGTTCATCGCCACCCCCGTAATTCCCAAACGAGCGCGCTCTGTTTGCATCTCCTGCCGGTTCAGCTGCGCACGCTTCTGAAACAGCCCAGTATTAAGCAAACAAATAAAAAAGCCATTGTGCGGCCGCGCAGAGCCGACGTCTCTTATCAAACTGCCCTGCACGAGGGGATAAATCTCTTCCTTGGGGCCGCCTGTCGTCTCGCTGCCTGCTGGTGTCAATGCACAATTAAACCCGTTGTGACGAGATAGACGCGGCTGGTGAGCGCGGGGCGAGCTGCTCACAGGGGTGAGCTGCCTTCGCTGCTCTCAAGGTGCCTTCCTTTCTGCTTTGAAAATCCACAAGTATTGCAGTGTGTTGTGTTTGTGGGTTTTTTGTTGTTTTTGTTTGTTTATTTTTTTGGGGGGGCTGTCTTTTAAAACCCAGGATCTCGGCAGATTATTTTTAAGCATCTACCCTTTCCCTGTGCAAGGAATAAAACAGTGTGCAGAGCTGGCCTCCTCCCTGAGGTCCCTCTGTTCGTAAGGTTTTCAGCTGGGGACGGGTTGCCTGTTTCCTCTCTTTACTTACTGTGACAAATGCATTTCTGTGACCAGGAAACTGCAGATGTTGCAGATCCACCAAGGCATAGCTTATTAGCTAATGATTCTTAATCTCGGAAGGATTACATGTGTTGAATAATGCCATTCACTGATAAAGAGTTGAAGGGAATCATCCTGATTAGAATGTATGCACAGTGGCAGCTTTAACTGATTATACTCTTTTTATATATGTGTAAAACTAAAACAACCCTCCATTGCTCCTGGCATCTTAACAAGTTTGATTAACCCAGCAAGAAACAGTACTTACCAGAATAAAATTGCTGTTTTTACCCTCTTTGCTGGGCTGCACACCTGCACTGCTGCACAGCAAAACAGCCACTGATCTTTGACCTCATCAGTATCCACTAATTTCTGTGGTATTCATATGGTTAGACTTTTCACCCATCTTTGCATTGCATTGCATTTCCTCCATCTATACAGAAAACCTTTGGCCTCTAGTGCTCTGGGTCTGCTGAATCCTGCAGTAATGCAGAAGGAGGAAGATCCCATCCCATGTGCAATCCACTAAGAATTTTGTTCTTGAGGCAAGATCAGGACTCATATCACTATTCAAGACATTTACATTAGCTTTCCTACTTTTTCAGTTGGTGTCTGTCCACAAATGTTTCATGTCCACATCTTAATGCCTGCACCCACATCCAATCCTGCAGTTTACAGTTATGCAAGTGAAGCAGTAAGCTTCGCCTGTAATCTTCAGTGCATTACTATACAGTGAGTACTTTTATGCATTTTGATTGTCCTTCATCTAAAATGATATATATATTTGGAAGGATTGCAGATATCCACCACATTTATTTTCAGACAGCGCTGTTTTATTTATTAAATTGTGGCAGCTGAATCTGTACTGGGCCTGGGTATAACCCACACTGCATAAGAAGCTAAACTAAGGTGATTTTTGAGAAAGGTTTATAAAAACTCTTCTTGATATCAGAGCCTAAAAATGCCTAAAACATGAAAATGGTATTTTTAATAGAATGAGTACATGTATGTTTTGGCAGTACAAAAAAAAAAAAAAAAAAATCGTACTGTTGTGTTCTGGATGATTTAGAAAAGCACTAATCATATTGAATTTAAGTTGGAGTATCTAAGAGAGAATTATAACAAAGCTGAAATGGGAGGAAAAGAAGATGCAGAATCCTTCCAAGCTTCGTTGTCATACAAATGGGTTTTGGTTTGAACTCTTTAATTTGCCACTTGCCAGCCCTACATCTAAGAAGCAACCTTGTTTGGATTTCCACAAAGAATCTCATTCTTTTTCAATAAAAAGACCTGGCAATAATTCTGTTGGCACTAGATGAAGAGCCTGCTTATTCCACTGGTTATGGTTTCTTTTGTTATCTATTTTAATGAAAACTTCATTAAAAAAAAATAAAAATAAAAAGACATTGAAAGTTTATGGATAAAGCTTATGTACATTTGTTCCAGTCATATGCCAAGAAGTTACTTGTTATTGAAGACATCACACAGGGAGAAATAGGGTTAATAATAACACTTTTTGCAAGCAGCAGTTTTTATTCAAAAGCATGAATAAGTGAAGCAAACTACAGGGCCGAGGCAAGCATGTGGGCAATTCAACAGGTTTGACTTTACAGTAATTTTTTGCAGCTATATGTTGTTTACAACCTTTCGGGAAAGTCCTGTGAACCTTAAATGGGTTGCATGTGTTCTTTAAAGTCAAGAAAGTCCAAAAGATCTGTGTACAAGGATTTGTACTGGGATTTACCAATTCACTTCATATAAAGCAGGAATCTGGTTTTGTACTTAACTCCACGTAAGTGTCTTCAAGACCGCAGTAGGAATACAGATACATTTTCTCTCAGTAGTACTGGTCAAAATGCTTTTTATCTTGCAGCTTTTTGACAAAACATGGTACCAGTTTTTTTCTACCATACCTTCCATTTGCCAAGCTCTGTGGTGTCTCACTGATTCTAATATACAGCTCTAAATTCTAGGCTTTCATCAGGGCGCACACAGTATGATGACAAACCAAGTATCTGTTCACAGCAAAGGTTATCAGCTGAATGTTTTCCTCAGTCTTTGGCTCACAACGCAGCACCTTCACACTTGGAAAGGCACTGATGGATGGACTGACCTCGCTGGGATTAAGGGTGACCTGTCAACAAGTGAGCTTGGGAGGGAGGGCATGCCAACAAGATCAGGACGTGGCTGCTGCTGAGGACCACAGCAAGAGAAGGCTGATGGGAACCACCAGCTCCATCCTCTTGACCACAGCTCCAGCATACGCTACACAGGTGCTGCTGGCCCAGAAGGTGCTGGCAAAGGACAGGTCTCATGCAACAGCAGCCATGGTTGTACACATCCATGCTGTGCAGCACATTTGTCTATAAACAGCCTTTTGATTTTAACTTTTGTAACAGCTGAATTATGGCTCCAAAGTAACAAGGCGTAATGGTGTAATGTTAGGATCTTTTCAAGTTTTTCTCTTTAGAAGAATAAACTTCACATTTTCCTCATATACAATATTACACTAAAGCCCTTTCTGGTGGGGTTTCACAGACGTTTGCTCAACAGCCCCTGAAATCAATTTGGCTTCGTGTTTGAAATTTGCACAATTTTCCTTTTATGGCAGTTCTGTAAGTCCCACAAATCAGAGTTAAATGTAGTTTCTCTCCAAAGCCTCCCTTGTGTCTCACTGCTCCTCCTCTATGTTCTCTCAGCCTTTGCAGAAGCAAAAACTAGGAAAACACCTCAAGCATGGAGTTATTTTTTATTATTATTTAGTCATATTTTTGGAAAGAGGTAAATAAAATACAATCACCATATTCTGTCACTAATAAACATAGTCTATACACATAAACGAATGCTATTTATTTATGCTATACATATAATGTGTCCATATAATGTGAAATGTGTCCTCTGAGCAACCTCACTGTCTCCAGACAAGTTCTTCAGTTCTCCACTAACAGATCTAGATGTGACTTTGTATGTTGTTCATGGAATGAATGTGTAGTTTCATTACACGCTATTCATATCTTTGTATGCTGTTTGTGGGATGTTTTTTAATGGGATGAATACTTTTTTCCTTAACACAATAGTGTCGCAACACTATTACAAGAATATTTTTACGGCATTAATATTGGTATAATGTTCATGCGTGGAAATTTGCTTTGCCTTTGCAGAGCAAAGTTTTAGGACAAGAAGGTGTTGTCATACTTGCAGATGCTGCTGAAATGTTGGCCTTCATCTCTGATAACTGGCTGCTGGGGCTCAGAGGAATATGTACTGGATGCTTGTCTTTAGGAGAAGGACAGTTTTCTAATACAAAAGTTTTGAACTTAGCAAGGTGTAAAGTAGAGATGGTCCTCTGAATATCCATGGGAATGTGAAACAATTCCACAGAAAATTATTTTCCAAAGGGCTGTAGGAGCTCACATCCCAGACCTGACTGCTCTCTGTTAAGATCAGAGGACCTACAGGGGAGAGATTTTTCATTATCTGCCCCTTGCTGAGTTTCTATACCTTCCTAATCATGATGCCATTATTAGAGACAGAACAGGATATGACCCTATGTGAATCTGATGGCACTCAATATGGACCAGCTCTCAGCCTCCTAACATTTGCTTTACCATGTGGAGGTGCTCATGGAGTTCATTACTCAGGACTATAAACTCATATCTGCTGGGTTCATAGTCTCTGACCTATGTAGACAATACTCAGAGTCTCACCAGGAAGGCAAGATGCTCTGAGCTAGTCCCTTAGCTGATACAAATAAAGGTCCTCAGACTTCAGCAGCCAGTGCTCTGTCCTCAGATGCTGAAGAGCTAGATATGTACACACAGATTGAAGGTAATATTGTTCTGGTGGATGGCTCCTACAAACAAGGTTATGTAGTTAACCACTACTAAGGTAGTTAACCATTACCACTATTGCATAAATATTAGTAACTATTTGGGAGATTATTTCCATGTTCTGCAAAACACTTATGTATTTTGCTTAGTAAAAATGTCTTCTCTAAATCTGTTTTTGTGCATGCCTAATAATTATCAACATCACTGCATTAATGAAGCTTTATTGACTTTTTTCCTTAGACTCCATTCACTGTTATCTTTATAAAGAAACACATGGGAGAGTCTCGGGTACATCTGGCAGATAATAACCCTGTAGCATTAATAATCATACAAAAGAGACAGCTCGAGGCAAAGATACTATTTTCATTTCACCATCTGACTCACCCTTGACTTATTACAAGATTCCCCACTGTTTTCAGGTCTGGAGGAAACAGAGCTGTGAAAGATGTAAAAGACCATCTTGCACAGTCTGGACACCCCTTGCAATCCTACATGTCACATGCCAAAGCTTTTGAGTAGATCCTGCTCTCTCAAGAGCACTCTTCCCAAAAATAGGACCTCCGAATCATCTTGATTTTGTCCTAAATGTAAAAATCATCTTGATTTTGTCCTAAATGACTCTCACGAGAAGGGTTTTCGCCATGGAATCCCGGATATATGTGAGACAAGTCCAGGCTCGGACTAACTTCTAGTTCAGTTGTTTTTATTTTTGTCCTTGATAACTGAGCAAACAATACAGACCACTTCTTTGCCTTGTCACATTTTTCCTTATTATACCCTTCTGATCCAAGTAGCCAATGCCTTTCACTTCCTGAAAGAGATGTCCTTCTAACATTTTATTCATACTTGTTTTAAAGATCTCCTCAAAGCCCCCCAAGGCATTACAACTTCCCTCATGTGTGACACAGCAACCACCCGATCCGCAATGTTTCCTTAGGCTGGGACCCAACATGACCACAGCTTTCTTGGTAGATCTCTATTTCTCCTACAGAGTGCAGAAAGAAGAGAAAGAGGAAAGTGTGCACCAATCCTCTTGTTTCTTTTTCTTCTTACCTCTGAGATGTTTCTGCAATTCTCCCAACATGCCTGTTGATAAGTGTCATGTTTCCTTCTGTCAAAGTAATCCCCCCTTCTCCCAAACCATATCTATTGAATAGCTTTTTGTGTGTGTGTGAAAATAAATACTTGAATGCAAATGTTTCAACCAGTCCTTTTTAAAGTCTGATTAAATCAAATATATAAATAGGGTAAAACTCTAGGACTTCTGGGAGGTTTCCCTAGGCATAGGAGGCCATCAGAATGGGACACTTTGCAGTACAGTAACACACAGAAGTTGTGACAGAGCTTGCTGAGGGCATAACCCCAAGTGTGAAAATTCCTCCTCCACACCCTCACCTAATTCATCACTAGTATCTCTTCCTTCTCAGTTTCAGAGTGTGGAAATGCCCTGGTGCTTCATTGCAAAGGGAAAGATAATGAACAGCAACAAGTGGAAATGCAGGAACGGAGATAGAGGCCTGCATACCGAAATAGCAGTAACACACTGGAGTATATCCTGTTGTGATGTATATACTTTTCTCTTTAATTCCTCCCTTGGGCAGTTTGAGGATGGAAATGTTTTTCTCAGAGGAAGTATTCTTACTACTGATTTTATGGAGAAACAGCAATTTCCTTTCCGTAAATGGGATAATACTGGAGAATAGTTAGAGATCCCTTTGTCAGATACGAACCTGTGCTATTTCTGTATATTCCACAGGATCATTCATTTATGAATGCTGTCTATATCCATTTGGTGCCCTATGCCACTCTGGGTACTGCTGTGCCATGTAACATGGGTGCTGTGCAGAGGTGCTGAGCCAGCCCTGGACATACTAGCTGGCTACTGACCAAAAGGGGTAGCACCACATTGCATTTGCTAGGGCAGATCTGTAGCATCCCCACCAGGAGTCTGCAGATCAGTTTAAAAAAAAAAACAAAAAAAAAAAAACAAAACAAAACAAAAAAAAAAAAAAAAAAAAAAAAAACCAGCAAGCTCATTTAGAATCCTATCAGACCTCTACATACAAGGTAAGGCTTTCACAATCACATTAAAGTTATGGATCCCAGAATAGGTTAGGTTCAGCTCTGGTCTGGAATGCATTTTCTTTATTTAATTGAAACTGAAAGTCGTTGACAGATAATTCCACATGGAAATGAAGTTTGCTGAAGCACAAATGCCAGATAAACGCTTTCACCTTTATCTACTACAAATGTGCATTAGGTGTAGAGGAATGCCCTGACCTGGCTGTGTGGAATGAGGAGATATATCCTTCTGGAGAATCAGGGAGCAGAGGGTGCAGTGCTAAAATAATAAATTCACATAGTCCTCTGAGCAACATGAGGGGACCATAAAACCTAAGGAGAAAAATGAGAAGCAGCTTCATTAGCTCCAAGCATATTTTCTCATTTATGTTATCAGAGATCTGGCCCTTTGTATAACCCACTCAGTATTTTGGAAAAGTGATTTTTTTTTTCCAAAACAAAAAAATACTGGAAGGAGGAGGGATTAAGATCAGAACAACTTCCAAACTTTCTTCATATGTTAATGTTCTTGAAATTTTCTATATTTAAATCTTTCATCCAATTAAATGGCTGTATATTGAACACAGCAGGGTTTTTTTCTTCCCAGGGGAAAAAAAAAAAAAAGGCATCCTGCAAGTTGAGAATGTCTCCAGATTCTGGGTGTTTATGGAGCATTTCCATCAGGGTGCTTGTTTATTCTGGATTCATTCCAGGACACAAGGCTGGTCCTAGATGGCTGCCGTTGACAAGAGAACAATGTATGACTGATCATGAGAGATTACTCTGATCACAAAGCACCTACACAGTTTATTTGTGCACTGGGCTACTCAGGAGCACATATAAAAAGTCCTCAAGATTCCAACATCTTGCTTTTTCCACAGAGAATAATATAAACAGCTACTGGAGGGACAAACAGAAACATTGGGCTGTGAGGCAATACTTGACTTTCTCAGAAAGTTCAAAAGGTTACAGTCAGCTGCTCCCTTTCTCAACCTGTCTGTGTGGCGGGGATTTAATTTGCAGTCCTTGGTGCCACCCACAGAGTGTGATAAGCCTTTCTGAGTTTCACACTCAGCGGCCAAAACCTGAGGAAGGGAAATGCAGCATCAGGCCTGAGGAGAAGGTACACTCAGCTCATGCTGGTCTTTGTCAGGAAGCTGTGGGGTCTTTGTTACAACATGGGGGAGACCGCTGAATCGAGTGGGAATACCTGGGACACTGCTCATAAAGTTGCCGGTAGCAGAAGCCAGGACTGTGCTTTCCCAGTGCCTGCAAAGCAGCCTCAAATTGAACTCGTAACCTTTGTGCACATTTCAGTATCAGTTTCTCAAAGGCACTTCAAGGGTTTAAACGTCTACTTTGTACTGCAGTCAGTAGGACCGACGCATGTAACCCCTCTAAGCAGTCATGGAAATTTCACCACCAGTAACCAATTTTCGCAGCACTCCAAGGGATTATCCCTGATACAGAAAGCTGAGACAGAGAAAATCCCAAATGATTGGAAGGGAGTTGTGCTTTCCTGTGTTCCCCACCTTCCCCTTACATAGCTCGTTCTCTCTGAGGGAAGCTGGTGTTTGTTCAGCATTTCCACTGCAAGCCCATATATCTTCCCTGCAAAAAATGCTTGGGGCTGAAATTTAGCTCCATTTATAACTAAGATTAGTGAAAACAAATGTTGAATTAAATTAGCAATGTAAAAATTAAATAAAAATCCCAAATTCTTTGTATTCCTCTTGCCCTAAATTGGAGTTGTTTACAATGCACTCTCTTTAAGGTAGTCTGAACATCAGGTCACAACCAAAAATAAAAATCTCTGGAACTATTCACATTTAAAATGTGGTTATGCTTGTAAAGAAACTGTTTCCTCTTAGGAGACTGTTCTGTATACATCCCTTTCACAAGCATACAGATTATAAAGGATCTTATTTTATAGTGTTTTACTCAAAATATCACAGATAAGAGGAAGAACATCAAAGGAGAAAAATGACTGTTTTACGTCTGATCACTGGGGTAAGGAAAAGTCCCTCTACTGTGTCTTCATGTACTAGACTATTCTAATGCCAAAGGACTCTGTTTTTTCCTATGCATTACAATGAGTTACAAGGTGAAGTTAGAACCATATTTTTACTCAATAACCAGTGGGTTGCACATATAAAAAAGAAAAAAGAAAAGAAAAAAGAAAAAAAGAAAAAAAAAATCATCAACAGAAAGGGTGTATATCTAAGTGTGATCAACATGTAGGAGAGATTTTCCCCATTAAAGAAGGAGCTTTCTTTTCCCTATTAGACTCTCTGCTTTGGAGAGAGAATGGGAGAGACCCATTCTCCCAAAGGAGAATGGGAATAGACCCTATTTTCTGCAGCACAGTCTTGACTGCAAGCTGTCGCAGGAATTATGATAGAAGTTTAATTGTTAAGGTTAGCTACATGAATGAAATACGGTGCAAGATACTCCCAAAGTTCTTCAGCTGACAGCAAAGATTATTTTAAACAGCTGTCTAAATGCTTTTAGAGGAGTTCATCACAGCTCATGAATTTATGAGCTACACAACATAAATAGGCTATAAAAACTAAACTAAAAAGAATTAAAATTTGTATAAACCACTGACTGCCAGCATCAGACCTGTGGTCAGGAGACCTGAATTCAGAGACAATCTGAGCTAACACGCACCCATTTCTTGATGCTTGGATTACAATATCTGTAGTGGCCCCAAGGACAAGCTTATTGTTCAGAAGACATGAATGGAAATATATTCACCTAGTAGCAAAGCAAGGAATGGGTAAATTGAATAATAAAAGTGTTGAATACATCTGGGTCATATGTGGTAAAGTTTATATTTTGGAGTGTAATATCAACTGGAAAATATTTAGCTATCAGATATGATGCATTGATTAAAATTTGTTTCAGAGATATTTCACAGAAATGCCACTGGCTGGGTTTACAACATTATTTTGCAGTTGTTTTTCTTTCTTCTGGGTCCTGCCTGTGTGCAGTACAGGGATGTCTGCCGGTAAGAGCTGGGAAAGTGAACAACAGCAAAATGGGCTTTTGTTTGTTGAGCAAAAACTAGTTTCTGATTTGATAACCTGGACCTCAGAGACTTCAGGTCAATTTGTTATTTACTTCAAGTTTCTTCCCTGTTTTCTCCATGGTTTTTGTGGTTTTAAGAGTAAGACAGCTGCCAGAAGAGTTGCTGTGGGGCTGGACGGGTTGCAAGGCTGTAAGATTCTCTGATGTCATTGTAAAAAATCAAGGAAAAAGATAATAGTTAAAATAAGGAAAAGGGGAATACAGAGTTTGCATCTCATAGTGTATGAACCTAAGCCCCTCCAGCTCTAAGGATATACCACAACAATAGCATCAAACTGACAGAGGTGGTGCAACTGCTGAGCCCAGTAGGTCTTTCACTCACTGCTTGTGGAAGATGTAGGATACTGGATCCAGAAGCAGGTCAGCCTCTGAGCCCTAAATCTCAGGAAGCAGCCTGATGAAATGTTTATCCTTGCCCTAGTTTGCCACTGACTGGCAGCTCTTCACAGCCTGTGGACTTCCATCTCCTCCATGAATTTCTAAAGTGTCAGTGACGTGGTGGGCACTGGGTATATTTGGGTATAGGATTAATCATGACAACTTACTATGTTTCATCCTAGCCAGGAGACTTGGCTGGCACAGAGCTTTCTTCCTGTAACCAGAGCAGTATAACTTCTTTTTGGGGTGCCAGGTCTCTAATCAGTGACTATTTTGGCCCATCCCTTTCCTCTCCCACCACTTGCATGTTAGGTCACCCACAGGTGGCCTTCTCCATTGTGCCCGTCTCCAGGCATGGCCCCTGAGGGATACACCATCCTTCCTAATGTGGTGGCATGGGACAGTCTGCCCAGATCACTCAGAATGTGTCAATATGTGTGCAGCTCCCCAGAATGACAGGTAGAGGGGAAAGTATATTTTTGCAACTGCTTCAGAGGAACTCACTGAACCTTGTTTTTTTGAAACTGGCTGTTTCCTTTGCCTAACAAGTGAAAAAAAAAAATAAATAAATATGGGTGTGATTCAGCCTCTTCTGACCATATTTTGTTTCAGTGGCTTCTGTCAAGGGCAAAGGCACAGCCCTGATGCAAAGGAAGAGAGAGTGACTTCTACATCACTCCTCTTAGGTCAGCTACATGATGAAAGTGTCATGCTGTTATAAATGCAAGGTCCTTATGATTTTTGGACTATTTCATACCTTTTCTCTGGCTTGACAGATGTAATGTATAAGTTTGAGCAAGCAAAGGAAGGTTGTTGTCCTGTACCTTACTGCACAGACTCCCAGTGTCACCAAAGAAGAATGGTAACAGACATTATCTATAAGGTATCCACCTTTGTATGACAAATTCATTTTTAAATGTACATCTTTCTCAAGAGGCATCTGAGGTAGTGTGTTGGTTGTAGTACTCAGTCTGTCATTATTACAACATGCAGAATTTGGCAAAGCAATGTAAAATTATCTTGCTTTGATTCTGAAATCTCACTTCCCATATTTAATTTTAAGGTAACGTTGGTTATTTCCTTTCTGTCAATAGCATGGAGCAACACCCCTGCTTACCAGGCTGACTCAGTAACTGCCTATCCAGCAATTGCATGCTGCCAGACTCAAGATACCAGAAAACATCCACTCAGTGCCAAGGAGCACCCTGCAGATGTTCCTGAGAGCCTGCAGTGCCAGGAGACAGGGTGGGGCAAAGCTCTGCATGGACATATCAAATGAAGTATGGAAGTGCCATAGCAGCATCCACAGAGGCCTGCAGTGCCCTGAGGGACTTGCTAGTGACAACAGCCTTCAACAGTCACTTATCTGGCTCAGCCTGAGGCAGCTTGGCTGCTTCTTCTAGTTTGATCTCCATAAGCAAAGCAGAGATGTCTCTTTGTAGAGCACCACATCAGCATCAAGATGTCCTCACCCAACCTGTTACATCCTTTAGCTACTGCTTCCTGCGTAAATATTGCCTCTTGTGCCACACTAGTGGTGACATTGCCACTTTGTAATATGAATATGAAATACCAGTACTACCCAGAGCTGTTATGTCCTTTGTCTGCAGGAAACAATATTTCTACTCTGGAGGAAAGTGCTGCAAAGCTCTTATGCCTGTCAAGTCTGAGGAAAATTTTATGCCAAAACTGTCACGTAGGAAAGGGAAGAAGCACCCTATAAGGTCATTGTTTTCATCATCCTGAATAATAGAAAAAGCACTGTATCCAGTCCATCTAGTCTGAAGCTTCTTTGTGCAGCTCTTAAGATCAAGGCCAGGGAAGTGAAATGCCTGCTAGCAGCAGCAGCTGCAGCTAAAGCAGTGCTACACAGCCCAGACACCGAGCCCCAACGTGCAACAAAAGCCCCAGTCATAACAGCCGCATAATCAAAACCAAGCCGTGTTGCATGATGTTCACTCCACACCACCAATGTCATGACATACCAGTTGTGTTCCCGTATTGCACAAGTGAAATGGTCATGAAACCTTATGACCAGCACTCTGTTGCCACCCCCCAGTTAAAATCTCCCCCGGTCTCTTTCCTAAGTAATAAAATGTGGCTGCAAACTGAGCCTATAGTGTCACCTGCTTTGCTCAGAACAGGTCCTGTTACAGCATTTACCACCTGCCTGCCACCTATGTGCAGTGGTGCTAGTATCACCATAAAAGCAAGACTTTTCTTCTCATACAAGTAACATATATCCAAGTCTGGTTACTTAAAAAATGCTCCATGTGCTGTCAGAGTCTTCCATGTTACATCAATATTTTCCAGCTATGTCTATGCCACATTTCTGGCCTGATTAGCTTCAGGCTGATTAGGAATCAGAATGAACAACTGAGAGTGAATGGGTCAGGGATACATTTGCTCTGCCCCTGGGATAATATCATGTGGCTGCAAGGATTTGCAGGCATCATGAACATAGATTTACATTATTCTATGTTTTCACAATATTCAAACTTTCAGTTATGGCAGAGAGGATGAGATGGATGTGTGTATCCCAGGTTCTGAGACTAATTCAGGTTTACTCCCTGATTTAGTGCCCTAAGGCCTGTGTAAAATGAGTTTTGATCCTGGGAAAAAAAAAAAAAAAAAAAAAAAAAAAAAAAAAAAAAGGGCAGAACAAAACAGACAAACAAAAAAAATATAGAATAACAATTGTAGGAATTGTCCACTTTTAATATCTATGTCTTCTTCTCATTAGACTGTAAACTCCTGAAGGCTGTATCTTTTACTCTGTCTTTCTACCATCCCACAGTGTCTATGAAAATGGAGCTATAATTTTAGCTGAAACTTTCAGATCCTATTGTAAGAACAATACTAAACAAAATGTTCTGCCTGGTGTCTGAGTTTCACCTCCACCACACTCTTTCTTTGGTAGTGCTGAAATAGTTCTGATTTTCTGCCTGGACCCTGCCAGTGGAGAGTGGAGGTTCTGAGCACTCACCCCAAAACCACTAAAAAGTGGAAGAAATTGTTAATGTTATACCTCTGCCTCCATGAGGCCTTTGGAGCAGCAGCACCTAGATTAAATGTTTTGACTTTCCTATAACAAGAGGAAATTTTAATTAAAAAAAAAAAAAAAAAAAAAACCTGTTTATAATGGTTCCAGATGTTTAGCTGGCCCTACAGGCAGAGGGGGGGGGGGATAGATCTACAGGCATTTTGTTGGTTTCTGGACCAAATGGTCTTTCTAATGAAATTGAAAGAGACTGATTCAAAATATAGAAATAATGAAAAGTAGAAAGATGGTAAATAAAGTTTAATAAGGCATACAAGGAACTTGGCTCCTTGTCAACAGAATGGAAGACAGCTGATCTGAATGGGGCACAAAATAATTCTGAAAATTATTATCAGATTTGATGGAGCCAGAAAGGTAAAATACTGTAAATTCAGCCAGTCAGGCAAATCTCATCTTTACTCAAAAGTACACATCTAACACATAATGGAGGCACTTCCCCCATTTAATCATATGATGCAGGCCAAATCCAGCTTAAAAGATTCTCTGTCACTTCTCTATCATTAAATTTGGCAGATGGCTGAACAAAGCATATTGTACCAAACTCTGTTACATCATTACCACTGCAATTTGAAATGTAGTAGGATTCTACTGAAGCAACTGAGGGATGCATTTGCCGTATTATTTGTGTAAAGGCAATAGTTCTGCCTTGATCCTGAAGAGGAAAGGGTGAAGGGCTATTGTCTCCACATGTCTGCACATGACTCCTTACCTACACACCTCTTTCACAATATTTTTGTGACTGCAGAAGACCAGACTCTTGTCTCAATAATATAGTCAATGCAGTCATTGTCAGGCTGATGGAACTTGTTCCAAAACTTTCCATTTACGACTGGTAGATCAAATTGTGGGCTGCTCTGTGGGCTTTAGGGCTTTATATACTCAGGAAAAATGCATCAAAAAGAATCGGCACTGTAAGCTGTCTTGAAAATAGAGATGTGGTGTATTAGGCAGCTGAATAATTAAAGCAGGCAACAAGAATGCCAATCATAGAATCATAGAATGATAGAATGGCTTGGGTTGGAAGGGACTTTAAAGATCATCTAACTCCAACCCCTCTGCCACAGGTACGGATGCCACCCTCTAGATCAGGTTGCCCAAGGCCCTATCCAGCCTGGCCTTGAGCACCTCCAGGAATGGGGCATGAATTAAGTCACGTATTTAACTCTATCAGCAAAATAAATAATTAGACACTGCTTCACTTCCACAGAAAACAAATTAAAGAGGAAATGATTAATGTTTAAAACCGCTTTTGTGCTTGTGTCACAGATGTCTGTTGAAATGCTGTAGCATTTCAACATTTCAAAGAGGTTCTTCAAAATAAAGTAGAGACTCTTATTTACAGCAGAGAGTTCAAGGTCAGAGCTAGAAGACAATCTTTTAAATAGTAATTTACATATCAGTGACACCTAGTTCATTATAGAGCTATCTTATAGTCTTTCATTCTTTACATTCTTCCTAACTTCAAGCTTTCAGTGGGAAGGGCATCAGAAGCCAAGATGAAAACAATAGTGAAATCTTCACAGTATCTGAATATGTTTCACTCAGAGGAAATGGTCTCTGTTCTCTAGAATGACCATTTCAACATTACAGTATGTTCACAAAAACATAACCATTAGACAAATGAGTAGGATATATGCTATCAGAGAGCACAGAGAACCATGACTATTTGATTTGATAAAGATAAGTTGGCACATTTTATTAAAAAGATAGGGCCAAATTGGTAAAGCTCACATCTAATTCCAACTGTAAAAATAGGCAGGTATAGGGCCAATCGGATCATCAGTATGATCCTACATTTACCTTCTGGAGGTAACATGCCTTTCTCCAGTGAGTGAAAACCATTCTTGAACATGTTACTGATAAGTAGTGGTGGAAAGGACTCATTATTTCAACAAAAGTGAAATATAAAATAGTTTAGTACCTGGTTAGTAACTGCATTTCCTCACACAGATAATTACCAACTCCTGATGCAGATGAAATAAGCAAAGTACTAGTTAAGAAAAATGTTATCTTACTGTGATTCAAATAAAATCTTGTACTTTTATGACTTTTGTAGAAAAATGTTTGGTTTTTTTTTTTCACTGTGCCCATGCTGGTGTTTAGCCTTCCAGCATTGGTTAAGTGAATCTTATTCAATGCCTCGATGAGTTGAGCAGTTGTCTATCACCACCATCTCTGAACCCCCTTACAGATGATTTCCTAGCTGGGTGTGATTTGACTAGAGGTGAGAAAACCTTGTGCTGCCTAAATCAAGACACATATAAGTGTGTTCTTGTAGCATTTAAAGAAGATGCTACAGTTATTGGCCTCAAATATTGAAATTATGGTTTTATTGATGGCTAATGTCAAAGGGTGTGTGTTATTTTCTGTGTGTGCCTTTTTAGTGGCCTTGGTATGCACAGTGACGGTTTCAGTTACGTCTTTTTGCTGCTCAAGCATATTTTTTCCTCTTTAAAGGAGATAGTGTATGAAATGGGTATGGAAAACATTTTCTAAGATAGTGCTAAATAAATTCAGCATTGTGGCCTGGCGTATTTTATGACTTGAAGGAAGGAAAATTTAGAGTATGTCAGAGTGATTTTGATTTGAAAGTATGTCCAGATTTATGAGAATGGTTTGGCTGAATGTGTCAGAGCTCCATAGAAGGATATGACAAGTTTAAGGGACTAAGAGAAGTCAGGTTTGATTTGTGTCCCTGGTGACTTTGTCAAACAACTTAACTAGAAGGAGATAGGACAATATTTAGCATCTAGTTCAAAATGGGTCTTATAAGTTATTTCTTTCCAGCATAGCAGGACAGTACAGTATTTAATGATGTAACTTAGCACTACTGATATATTGGGGGGGGGGCTGGGGGGGAAGTTACATATTTACACATTCTCCAAAATTCAAGCAAACAGGCTTGCAAGTCACCACACAGATGCTGGGCAGTTTTTACCTCATCCCACAAAAATGAGGAAAAGATTCACGCCATCTCCTGAACTAGCAAAATCCCAGTTTGTAGCAGCTTCTGACTGGAGTTAGTGGGGCAAGGAAAATATCCCAAAGTTAGCAAAAATGTTTCTGTTCCCTGTGGACAAAAGAAAAATTAGATCTTGTTTTCACACACAGCAACAGCCTGTGACCCGTGCTTCCTGTCTCACCCCTATTCTGGCAGTTCACAGATGAGGTGCCTTTGCTGTGACTTTTCATATCCCTGCCTGCAAACAGCCACTACCCAGAGAAATTCATGTTATGACATGTAATTCAGTGGGAGATGGCTGGCTGAAGGACATGTGTGGCTAAATGCTGGGAGGAGGGGAGCAAAACTAGATAAGGTCAATCGTTATGAGAATGTATTTATTGCCCCATATACAATGCTCAGGCACTTAGAGAAAATAAATTATGACAGGCTCCATAAATCTTACATTAGCCACAGAATAGCCTGCCCTGTACGTTTTACCAAGTGAGAAGCGTGTGCTTCATCACAATCACACTTTCATGCCGACCTATAATTGGAGCAGTGTAATTACATATCCTCTCTGGGGTTTGGTACCTTAGAGACATGTAAAACAGAAAATAATTAATCTAATTGTTTACTATGATTTTGCAAGGCTACACAGAATGACTGTTTCAGTAGGATAGGGGAGCTACAATAAGAAGCCTGTTACATAATCCTAAATGTGCTTGTGTGTATAAAGGATGAAAGATGTGATTAAACCAGAGACCTTTCATTTTCATATTAATTGAACTAAATCAAATAGACAGATGGGAGGAAAGTGAAATAGGCATAGAGTGCATCATCCTGCCACTATAGGAATATTCTCACTAACAAAATAATGAATTCCAGTTTAATACTGCTGATGGACACAGGAACGGGGTAACAACATCCTAAAGACCTAAAATTGACTTATGGATTGAATGTAATCCACAGGATAAAAGTAGAGGGAAAAATTTTATTCCAGCTTTGCAGAAACATTCCACGGGAGATTAAATCTGACAATGTCAAATCCATTTTCCATGGCTGGGTCATGAGAGTGGGAGAGCAATGCACGGACTTTGCTGGGGAAGCCCATCACAGCCTCAGCTGAAAATAGGGTTGGAGTCTATGGAAGGGAAACAATGGATTGCTTCCAAGGGGAAGGTGGAGCAGGCTTTTTTTCCCCCTTTCTATAGAGCTGGATGTTTCCACACCCAGGGATGATGTTTACTCTTGGATCCAATGGCAGCTTTTCAGTTTGTTTTGGGGGAATGCCTCAGGAACTGAAGAGGTCTCTTAGCATGGTGACAGCCATTCTGGAGGTACATCTCTGAAGGGACCTGCATACACAAGAAGCCAGAAACTTGGCAACGTTTATGGGCCACAGTAACTGTATCACTGAGAAAGATGATAGTTTAAAAGGAAGCAGCAACTTGAAGCATAATCAGGCTGGGATCTTTTTTTTTCCCACAAAAGGACTAATCGCAGTCATCATAACTGAACTACAGAGCACATTTTCAGCAGCAACGCTGAATGGAGAAGACTGCCACCTTCCTGTTTTTTAAGCAGACACCACCGCCCCCCATCCATCCTTTTGGCCAACAGCCTGCCCTCCTTTCGCAGCTTTTAATATATCCACTTCACAATCCTACTCTTTCACAATTTTCATAGGCAAGTTAACATTGAGAGAGAAATGAAAAGCAGGAGAAAACTACAGAAAAGAGCATGTCTCTGACTCCAGTACAAGAGAAGGGCTGTGTTAATTTGCCGGAAATTCCATTTTCTCCCTTCTCTCTCAAAACCGTGTACAAATTAGACATTTACATGATAGATGAGTATGTTCCTTTCTTAGGGAAAGTACTCTGCTGGAACTCAGGGCTCGGGTAAGTTCCATGTAATGTGGCCGTTGCCAAGGAAACTACTTGTTCTTAATTGAATAGTAGAGAAAATATTTGTGTAACTTATTGGCACATAAATTAAGGTTGCCCTTGAGCAGCCTTAAACTCACACAACATTCTTTTTTAACCAAATTGTCCTAGTTTCTTCGATTTTCTTTTAATGCACAATCGTTGAAGAGTTACAAGATGCCAGTGGCCACTTCTCCAGCTTGATGCACTGTTAAAGTTGCACAGTGCTTAACTTCAGCACCTAAAAGAGAAAAAGATGCTTAACTTCAGCATCTAGAAGAGAAGAAGATGCCAATGCAATCTCAAGCAAGTATGGGCTAAGCAGAGAAAAGGTAATAAAATAAACTGTCACAGTTAAAACTCCTCCCAAAGAGAATGTCACATCTCCAGTGATAATGGAGTTGATAACCTCAGTTTGTCTACACTGGTGTAGCTCCACTGAAGTCAATAGATTCTTGCTGATTTACATCTGCTGTGCCTTTTATTTGTTGTTTTTGTCTTTCCCCTGTCACTGTTTCTTTATTCAAATTAGTATTAGTTTCCAAAGGACAAAAGAAGTGGCTTTCTAAAACAAGTATTGTCTTTCATACAAAGCCTGAAAGACCATAAAACCCCATGACAAGCTGGTTAAGATAAGCAGTCCTCCACTGGTAATGATGCACAGAAGCCACAGATTTTGTATGACTTCTGTGCAGAGAGAGAAGTGGGACCAGGGTGGACCATATCACCTTAACTTTCCATTCCCCATGTGCCTCCTTCCCCAGATGCTGCTGAGAAACTGGGCAACATCAAGGACCCTCCGTGGTCAGTTCAATTATTCTTCTTCAGTTGTTTCTTGCTTTAAAACAAAAAAACAAAAAAACAAAACAAAAAAAAAAAAAAAACAAAAAACAAAAAACAAAAAAAAAAAAAACATGATGCCTTGCAGGAATTGTCAGTAGGGAGACCTCTGACAACCTAATAATCGATTCTGCTCTTCCAAAAATGAACGTGCTTTTTCATTTTTTTCCCTCTGCCACACATAGGATGCTTATCAACTTTCATTTATAATATTTCAGATTTTTAATGTTACATGTATCTGAAGGTTCTTTGGAATACTCTTATTAAAGTACTTCACAACAGGAAGGCAAAAAAATAAGATTAATTTGGGACTTTTTAAGGAACCCATTAACTACAGAAAACGTTAAACTATCTCATTTTCACTCTCTTGGCAAATCATGTTCTCTTCAGCTACGGTCCTACTATTTTGGATCTTAGGAATGGTTCTTCCATCTTCCAGTCCTGCAGGAGAGTCATGCTCTGTCATCATCCCAGGCTGCAGGATGCCTAGGACACAGCTGTTACATTAGACGCCCGTAAAAATGCCTCTAAATAATAGACCACTGTAATACTTCCCACATAGTCCCTTGCCACTAATTGATTTCATTTTCCTAATGAAATGTAACTTTTAAAGTTCAAATAAAAAGCAGATTCTTATCCAAGCAATTTCTCCTTCCACTAGCAATATTGTAGGATGGTGGTGAGTGCAACATCCTTCAGTCAGTGATGAGTGAGTGCAGGGTCTATGCATAGAGATAACTGAGAATAAATGATGGCTAATTTGGGGTTATGTGCTTGACAGATAAACCCTCTGAATAAAGATGTGGCAAGATGCTATGAGACTAAGGCAGGGAATCAAAACTTCATCATATATGTGACCCCATCATTTAAGCTGAACTTGTATTAATAATGGTCCTTAACAAGCTGTCAATCTTGAAGGAGAGCCTTTGTGCCTTTTCCCTGATGCTTTTGTGTTCACTTACTTGATGGCCACAAATCAGCCCTGACTGAGTTGCGGTCAGTCCTAGGGCAGCCTGGGAAAAATGAAGCTTCTTTCTCCTTGTCTTCCTTGTGCGCTTGTATTTTTCCCCTTTCTTTACCTTTCACTGCCACACAAATCATAAAAATTGCAGGCTGGGGGTCAAGTTGCATTAAACAAGCATACACCAGTTTCCTCTTTGTTTCAGTGCAGAGCACAGATGGGAGGGGGGAAACTGCTGTTCCACTAAGAGAATTGCCATTACAGTAGAAAATCCAGAAGCAACCCAAGACACTGGAAAATACATCGGCAGAGAGTATTTTTCAGCCACTAGAAAATCCAGATTGGTTTCTTAATACCTACTAAAAAATAGTAACAAACAATTCACTGAGTGACTAAGTTCTGCTCCATGTTTCCAATCTTTCATGTTAAATAAAAAAAAAAAAAAGAGAGAGAGAGAGAGAGAGAAAAGAAGGAGAGAAGGAAAGAAGGAAAAGAAAACCTAAAAAGACATGCTGAGGACCAGAAAATAGTCCACAGGTGTGGTAAGGACGCCACAAAGCCTGGTGCTCCCAAAACCTCAGGGCCATCTAGTAAAGGAAAGTGGGACGGCTTTGTCTTCATCAGTCATCCACTCAGGTCTATTGGTGGAGCTGCTCCAGGACTCCAGACAGCCAACACGCAGAGTGAGAAGTGCAAAGCCTGCCTGGAGTAAGGATGTCTGTACCAGCTGCATGTGCAGAGACATGTTCTCAACTACTTCAAAATACAGTGACACAGAGCATGTTTGGGTTGTTCTGGCACAGGAAGGTTGGTTTGAGCATCATCTCAAGACTGGGCCTGCTCACCGTCTATGATGTACATAGACACAATATCTAAGAGGACACCATGCTGTAAACTCCATCAGTCTCTGGTGAGAGCAGGTCACAGTGTTCCCTTGTCTCACAGGCTCCAGCCTGCCTGTCCATGCAGTCTTGGGGGGACACAAGACAGACGCAAGCATTTTGCAATGCTGCAGGCCTTGAGCTCTGTCTGCAGCCAGGATGTAGGCAGCAGTGTGAGCAGGTGGCATGGGAGTTACAGACCACAGGATCATTAGCATGGTGATGTCTCTTCCAAGCCCAGCTGATGGCTTAATGCAGCCTGGCCCATGCTACGCAGTTCTTGAAGAGCATGGCTGCACCCTCTGCTGCAGCATCACCCTCAAGGCAGCACACCACAGTGAGGGTGTGACTTCTGCTCAATCTCCCCAATCTCATTTATTGTGAAAGCCATTGAGATACATTCAGATTATCTTGGTTTGCATCAAAAGTCATAATTTATGTGGTGACTGAAATACTGTTTGGGCTACGACATTTCTGTTGACATTTCACTAGTTTAAAATCACAGTTGTGGAGGAGGTTGAACACTTTGGCAGGTAGTAGGTGAGAGAAGGGGAGAGAAAATATTTTTCTTCCCCTGAATATTTGCCTTCCCCTGAACCATGCGTGCAGTAATTTCTGCCCCAGACTCCCATTTTTATTTTTGCCACCAGCTCCAGTAAACCACTTTCAGTCTCTCTCTTCCTAACTACTGCTGTCATGGGGATCCACAATCCACATCTATATTTCAGTACTGGGAGAAGTGTTTGACTTGTGCAAAGCACTTTGACATCTCAGATGGAAGAACATCTAGAAATGAAAAGTGTCTTACTACCATTGTTTTGTTACCACTACTCATTTGAAATGCAAATCTGATAAGGCTCTGAAAAACAAACACCACTCAGTGCTTGAGAGGCAGCAAGGCCCAAATCAATTGGCAAAATCTTCCACTTCTACAGACTTTGGGACCTGAATACACTACAAAGATTCAAATTTCACCTTGGTTATTCACAAACTAGGAAAGTGATGAAAGGCTGCTTTTGGTTGTTTGTTTTAGGTGTAGCTTTTTTCCAGGTCAGGATTGTCCCCTTTTCAGACCAATTTTTCTATATATTTCCTATGGTTCTTGAAAAGAATGAATGGAAGCAGTTAGACATAGTGACCTACTTGCATTCAGCATACCCAAAATAAAAGAGGAGTTCTCATTGACTTTGGTGTGTCAAAAGATGTCTGGTCTCATTTTTGTTTCTTGAGACACACCTTGCTCACAAGTAAGACATTCTCTGTTTGAAAAGATGTATGCGAAAGAGTTACTTCCCTCATGTCTAGATCTGATTCCTCCACAATTTTATACCAAAAAAAAATAAAAATAAAAAAAGTTTCTACTTCTTTTACCTTATTCTGATGTAACAGCCAACAGACTCAGGAAAACTAGTGACTATTTATTGATTTTAATTGTAACTTGGACTAGCCCAGGGCCATCTATCTGACTTAACCTGTTGGCACCTCCTGCAGGGTGGGAGCATGAGGCTGACCCTGCAGTCAGCCTGACCTGGCTCAGAGGGACTGAGCCACTGCTCCCTCTGGGGAAGGAAACAAAACAGAGGAAGGAGATGCATACAAAACCTTTGAGAACTACTGATCTACAGAAACCCACTTCATCTGTGACCTGTATTACCTCTGAGACCAGATATTCAAGGTTAAAAAAAAAAAAAAAAAGCCCATCAGTTGCTATTCACAAACACCACTATCTAATGAAATGAGAGCAATTATTCTCCCAATTTGTTTTATCTATCAATAAGGCATTAGAGATCTATTACAGCCAAGGAATAAAGAGACAAACAGGTTCATCCTGCTACACATTGAATTGGATACTTCAGTCTATTATCTGGTTTTAGCTTTTGTGTCTTGATGAGTGTGATCTATTTACTAATGGAGTTAAATGGAAGCAGAATTAGGTCTCTTAAATCAGGTTGGCTATTGTGGCATTTCACATCCCATTATCACATCAGTATTCACAACCTCTAGTTCAATTTCCAAATTCAACTTAAGAATATTTTAAACTAAGGGAGGGAAGTGCATCATGCACAGAGCATTCATATGCAGAAAATATTTGTCATGAACAATCTAGATAAATTCTCATTTCATAGGGTAGGACACACTCATAAGCTAATATAGGTATCTTGCCTTTGTAGTAAATTACCCTGCTGTTTCACAAAACAAAATCAGCCATTAGGTCTTATTTTGCTGATTATAATATGCACAATGGCATATGGACAGGATACTGAAGAATGCAAAAATTTTACTGTTCAGATGTTGGAGTTTGACTTAAGTAATTAAGAAAAAACAGGGTTTTGGTTTGGTTTTAACATTATTCTTATGTATGCCTAGCTAAGGATCACAAAAAGTCAGCCTTTCAATACCAGGTCTTGGCAGGGATTTAAAGACTAGCTGACAACAGTTTGAAAGTGAGACCTTTATCAGTACTGCACATAATACCACTCTTAGTAAATTACATCAGGAAATTTGCCAAGGCTGCAGAGACTCCAGGTCATCTGGAGGAGCTGTCTGAAGCTTTATCTATTAAAAAAAAAAAAAAAAAAAAAACAGAGACTGCCCTTTTCATATATTAAAGCCCAATGAAAAGACACTATCACCAGATATTCTGATAACAGATAGGCACAGGTGGCTTCCAGTAGCAAAAAGCATCTTGGAAGTACTAAGAAAATAAAACCAATGGGCTTACAGTTTTTGCTTGCAGAACTGTTTTAGAGTGATGTTACCCTTTCGTGCATTCATCATGCACTGACATAATATTAATTACAAAGCAGCTGGAACAAGCACTCTTTAAAACCTTCCTGCCTCAAACCAAGTTCAAGTTTGACCTGTCCCGTCTGTTTCATTGCACAAAACAGCTTTGAGATTGCTACACTCAGAGTCAGCAGCTATTGTCTAAACTGATCAAATGGACTTCATACATGGTTTAAAAAGCTGGGCTTGGAATAGGAATTAAGATAAATTAGCAGATTTGCTGAATTCCAACAAGTGAGGATGAATAAGAGATTTAATTAAGAGAAATACTTTGTAGGTAGTAAATTCTGGAAATAATTAATGACTGTCGTGAAGTTAATCTGTAACCGAAAAGCAATCATTGGCATAATTTGTCACACCATCAGATGAACATAGGGTGGTGCCAGGAGCAGGATGGGGGAATGGGGACAGTGCTAGAGACAGAGGTAGAGAAGCCCAGAGATTTCTATCACATATGTTTATGGGAGCATGGGATTTCAGCTCCAAACACAAGTTTGTGAGAGAATCAAAGAGCCATGGAAATGTTTCTTGTAGCTCTGCACGTTTTTTTATGACCTTCTGCTCAAGGAGGCCTATCATCAGCACCAGATCAGGCCAGCTGTGGGTTTGAATAGCCAAGTGCTGAAAACCTTGAAGAGTTAGGTTCCACAGTCTTAGTAATCTGCTTCAAGACCATATACAGTGTTATAAGATCAGCCTTCATTTCTTCTCATTGGATTAGACAAGCTCAGTTTGCTTAGTCCCTCTTTACAGGTCCTGGGATTTAGGTCCCAGCACCTTGTAGCCCTCCCTTGGACTTTCTCCATTTTTTCTACACCCCCTTTGAACAGAAGGCCCCAAACTGAACTCAGTCATCCAGTTATGACCTCACCATCACTAGGTAAAGGAGGAAAATTACTCCTCCCAGTCTGCTGGCCGCATCCTTCCTTACACGGCCCAGCATGCAGCTTGCCTTTATTCATGATGGGAGCACAGCTCTCTCTTGTTCACCCTGGCATCCACAATAACCTCTGGATCCTTACCACCCTGGTGCCATTCAGCCAGTCACTGCCAAGTCTGTGCAGATGCACCAGGTTATTCTACCCCAGCTCCAGACCTTCACATTTCTACTTGCTAATCGTGCTGAGCCCCACGAGGGCTGAGTTCATCCAGGTCTTTCTGGGCAGATGTTCAGTTGTTCAGCCAAGCTCCAGGTCTTCTACCACCTTCAATTTGCAGAGGGTTGGCTATGAGCACATCTAAGAGCAAAACTAATAGAGAAGTTGAATGACACATTCACTGTCGGAGAATGGGTGGGCCCAGAGGAAGGCACCAACATGGATTCCTCTCATACATCTACCCATGGGCATCAGTGTCTGTCCAGCTCTGGTGTTAGAGACTGGCAGCAAAGAAGCAGGAAACAGGAAAGAAACAGCAGAGATTGTAATGATAGGATGAATCTACACTTGACTGATAATCAGCACATTTTCCACTTCATCAGAATTGTTCCTAATCTTGCACTTCCTGAGTATCAGCTACCATACCCCAAGTACCTGGTAACCCACTGAAGGAGAAGAAACCAACAATGGTTTCTTCCCAGCACCTTTCAGAAATGGAAGCAGGACCAAAGGGTGTTAATTACTGCTGGCCCTAAATGCCTTTTTGAAGATGGTTTTTCATGGAAAATGGTTTTGGTAAAAGGTATTTCATGCAAACAAAATGTCTGTTGTATTTTAGATTGTCTCCCATCTTCCTCGTTGCATTGCACTTGCGATCCCATCACAACAGCTCATTTCTCCAGGGGACATTGCAGTCCAACATGGGGGAAAAAAGTGTGACAGAAGGGCACAGGCTTTAAAAGCAAAGAGGAATACAAGATTAATTTTCCAAGACAAATATTTAAGTGTCAGCCAAGAAATGTGGAGGTCTGGAGCTGGGGTAGAATAACTCTAAGAAAGGGGGAGAGAGGGAGAGAGGCTGAGAGACAGAGAATAGTAAAGTATTTTCTGTGGGTACTTTTTCTTTTTTCCTTTTATTAACTCCAGAATTAACCCTAATTCTATCATCATTAATTCCTGGAATTACTCTAAAAGTTTGCCAGGTTTTTTATGAGGTATGAGACAGTACATGATAGGATCAAAAATTGTCTGCAGTAGAAAGATTTACTTCCACCTACCAGCTATTGCTTATCATTATTCATAAGAGCACTATTACTAATCAAACATAGCATTGCATCATTTCTTTTACCATTCCTTACAGGACAGTACAAAGTAAGCAATAAGAAAGCACAGTTCACTTATCTAGAGCACTTCCATTAGCATACAAGGAGAAAAATATACAAAGGAAACCCAGGGTAATTGTGGCTTTTCAGGCACCACTGATTTTGATAAGGACATCACCAGCTCATGCAGTAAATAAAGGCCTTCTTCCAGGAAAGGGTAGTTAGGAAAAGTGTGGGCAGATGTTTTTCAAACTTGCCTTGAAGCTTTCTGAATATTTTGTCACAGACCTGAAACTTGTACTTGCATTCCACAAGCTGTTGAAATGCAGGAGCTGTGAGCTCCATAACTTTTTTCCATGGGCATTTACCTATGCAAGTTTCTTTTTTTTTTTTTTTTCCTGGGGGGTGGGGGGTGGAACATGACAAAAGGAACAAACAAAACCTGTTTGTGAATTACTGACTAAGTACTTTACAGCAGTGTGATTGAAACAGCTCTTGGAGAGAAGGGGACTGTAAGAAATTTTTCTGAGCTTGAGTGGGTGCTGGGAGATTTGGGTGAGGCATCCAGTGGTGAGGCAGTGGAGAAAGGTGGTTGTGAGCTGGGTCAGAGGCTGTGTCAGAGGTGGGCTCTGCAGTGATGGGAAGCTGGCCTAGAATAGTCAGAGTGGCTTCAGAGAGTGAAGGAGGTCTGGGGTATCCCTTCAGTATCCCCTTCCCTCCCAGGTGACAACAGCCCTCTGCTCTCAGAGCAAACTGCAGATGCCCCTTGGAGCCACACTGCATGGTTTCTCATCTCACTAGGAAGCAACAGACAGTGTGAAAACTTCAGACAAGTGTTCACTACTTTATTTCATTAAATAAGGTACTCAGCCACAGAAGAAAAATAAAACAAAGAACAACAACCTCAACAAAGAAATAGATTAACAAAAAATCATATTGTCATAAAAAATCTGTCCTTGGTCCAGTCTTAAAAAGAAATGTGGTTTTGAGCTGTAGATTAATTTGAACATATTGCAGCCCATTTCTAGAGTGCCTGGGAGTCAAAATTTGTTGAACAAACCATGTCCTATAGGTTGGGTTTGGGAGTCACTGCACTGTGTACCCATTCATGCAGCTTCTTTCTCTCCCTAAAAGCAGGAAAGCAACATGGATAGTGGCAGGGCATGCAGGACTTTGTTCTGAGCCTTTCTCAACATTCCGTGCAAAGCTGAATTAATTAACCCACACAAACTGTTTCTGAGGTAGCCCAGCCAGCGGTATTTTCCCTATGTAACAAGAGATGAAAGTGATTCTCAGCACTGAATTTACATACAGTAATTTCCACAATCTCACCAAGAAACAGCAAAGTCCATAAGTACGTCTGATTTCTGGCACATGCTCAGGCTAGCAGGAATTGAGAAGTTAGAGAGCAGCTCCTCACAGGCCAGCAGCAGAAGGCCCTGTCCTGTACGGTGGTGTCCCTGATGCAATGTCCTATTCTTACAGTATTTTTTTGGAAGCATTTGCTCTGGGCCCCAGAACAAATTCCAAGCAGCCATTTGGGGTGTCCCTGGCTTTAGCACCAAGCTCCCTTGCTGCTTCAGCTCTCTAACATGTACTGATCTCCTGTTCCCAATGACGGAACAGTGGGGCAGAGCGCAGCCCAGCAGCTCTGTGCTGCTCCCAAGAGGTGATGCACTCTCCATGGTGTGCAGAGCATCCCCATTAGCAAGAAGGGTTTATAATCTGATTGTAAAGAATGTGAAGCACATTTGGATTCTTCTGGATGAATGACAAATAAATGACAACAGGAAAGTTATTAACTGGCTGACATAACTGGCTCATTCAGGCTCCCAGCTCTGCTCAGAATCTGCATGACCTCACCTCTGCTTGAGAGACAAAGTTTTTACTTATTGGCTGGCCAAATCTGAAAATAAAAGAAAATGAAAGAAAATAGAAAGAACACTTTTTTTTTTTTTTTTTTTTTTTTTTTTTTTTTCTGGCAAGAGGAATGAGCAATGACAGCAGTCTGGGCAGGGCAGTCCACTGGGCAGTTCTGTCAGCTGGGGAGGTGACTTTAGCTGGGAGCAGAGGGAACACCACCCTGGGATGCAGCTGAGCAAGGGAGACTGGCATTGATGTTGTCTTCTTAGCATTGCTTGGGAAAGGGGACACAGGCAGGGCTGTGGGAGATGTTGGTAAATTGGAATAGCTGGCAAAATTAAATGCAAGTCTTACCTTCCACCAAGAGCGAGAGAAACTGCACACAGTCTTCCAAGTAAAGGCTTGCTCAACAAAGGATGAATTTTGAGCAAAGCAGAGGGTAAGGGAGAACTGGTCTCCTGCTGATTCCCCTGATTTACAGCTACAGCTGCACTACTGTGCTTACATTTCATCCGACAGGCTGTTGTGTCATGAGGCCTAGGAGATCACCAAAACAAACTGTACACAGACAGTAAGTAACTGGCTAGGCCTCCTGCTTGCAATCACCAACGTGAAGACAACTGGTTACATGTGAGGACAGCATGTATCTATTCAAACCCCCACCATGAGTGCACAGGTGACAGCCTCGCTGCCCATGTGCATCAAGAAATGCTGCAGTTCCTTCTGCACACAGGCCTACATCCTTCTGCTGGCAGGCCTACAGAAGATGAATGTCTGGTGAGATACACATGTTCAATGCTAGGTCCCCTCCAGGCAGACCCCTCCTGCCATGCCACTGCCACAGAGCAGTGGAGAGGTGCAGCAGTAGGGGTGTCTGCTGTGCCCATCAGGTCACACCATCCCACCTCACTATCCCGCACAAGCTCCTCTTTGGTGATGCCCAAGACCATTTCCTTAGGAAAGGGTCAGGTATGTAATACTCTGTGGGCTGTCTGGGGTTGCCAGAGGAGACTTAAACCATGAAAATAACAAGACAGAACTTTGGACTTTGATAAAAGGCACTTAGGCATCCCACTTCATTCATTTCAGAAGGAATTAGGTACCTAAGCAGCTTTAGAAAGCTTGCGCATACCCATCAAATGAGGAATTTTGTCACTTCAGGTTATTACTACATTCCTCTGTAGTCAGCAACAAACCCCAGTTTAGAAATAGGAAGCGACTGCTGAGAGGCAAGAGGAACAGGATGAGTTTTCTGTTTGTTTTGCATGGGGAATTGGCAGCAGTTGTCTCTGCTGACTGCAGTGCTACTCGGCATTCCCGCGTCCTCACCAGTCACCTCCAGCCTCGGGCATCTCCCTACCACTGCCTACCCAGGCCCCATCTGTTCAGCAAATGATTTGGTATGACTTACAAGTGAGGATTATTTTTCTAAGATGCCATGGCATTTTCAGAAGTTGGTTTGGATTCCTAGCAGGAGAGAACGGCCTTTTCCTTTCTATTATGTAGTTTTGAAAGTGTTGATAGCTCCATTATTGCTATTGGCTTATTAGTACAGCTTTAGCATAAAAATAACAAATTCTGATTCATTTTCCTCATGCTACAGAACACATGGGTAAAAAAATGAGGGGAAAAATACTTGTTTGAATAGATGCTGCATCTCTCATTTATACACTTAAATTGATAATAGAATCACAGAATGGTTTGGGTTGGAAGGGACCTTAAAGACCATCTAGTTCCCATCCTCATGTCATAGACAGGGACACCTCTCACCAGACCAGGTTGCCCAAAGCCCCGTTCAGCCTGGCCTTGAGCATCTCCAGGGATGGGGCATCCACAGCTTCTCTGGGCAGCCTGCCCCAGTGCCTCACCAACCTCTTGGTGAAGAAATCCTTCTTTATATCAAACCTAAACTCACCCTCATATAGTTTAAAATCTTTATGCCTTGTTCTATCACTACATGCCCTTGTAATGGACAGGTCAGATAATTTGAATCCAATGTTGATTCAAATATAGTACTGAATTTACTCCAGATTTAAAGATCTTTCCTTTTAAATTGATTTCTCTATTCTTACAAAGTTTAAAGTACACCACTCGACTAGATATTTGCACTTCTTCAAGAATCTATAATGTGAACATTATTTCCCTGTCATTCCCTAAAAGGCTTTCTGGATTTTTGCCTGGGATTAAGTGCACTGGATGATGTTGGGTCATCTGTGTTATGCTTTGCTATTATTTTTTTCTGAAAAGTAAATGAATAAAAGCAAGCATAATAGTAGTTGCATCCACCCATTAAAATGCATGTATTTAGCCAAAAGCCAATACAATTTGACTGTATAATTTTATACAATCTCCCTTCTCTGAAGAAAAAAACAACATAATGTGCATTAATAGATCATTACTTCTTGTGTGATTTCTCAGCCTTGTTTAGGTTTGGAAGATTTATAACATAACACTCAAAATACAGAATATGCTGACTGTCAAAGTCCTGACTTCACTTTGGCTTGAGAGGACAATTATTGTCTGGCCAGCCTCTGTGCTCCTCTAGCATAAGGATTAACAACCTCTGAATTCATACATAGCTCCACTGTAATAAACAGAACATTACATTCCAGGTCATCCAGGTTATTTCTCTCCAAAAAAATACTTCCTCTATGACCTTGTTTCAAATAATAAGGTTTTTGTTTGTTTGATTGATTGGTTGATTGATTCTGAGCATTATTTTTTTTCCACTAAAGCAAATACCACCAGGCAACGCTCAGCTATTCAAAACAAACTAAAGGGTTTGG
This sequence comes from Aythya marila, assembly GCF_965140915.1. Taxonomy (NCBI): domain Eukaryota; kingdom Metazoa; phylum Chordata; class Aves; order Anseriformes; family Anatidae; genus Aythya; species Aythya marila. Next base: position 19,122,565 of record NC_139080.1, on the reverse strand, counting down.
TGGAGTCCTGATGCAAGCCTCGGAGCAAAGCCTTTGAAGTGCTGGTAGTACACTCACCAACACGTGGGAATGCTTCCACCTGAATGTCATGCAATGATATAATGCATGATGTGTATTGTGAACCTGGGCAGAGCACGGCTGTGATGGAGTTTCTTGTCACTCCCTTACCATGCTACACAAGTCTCATGCTGCACTGGGGATCATAGCTGCAGCAAATGCTGCCTTACTTTCTCCTCTTAACTGCAGCGACACCTCCAGAAATTTCCACACAGCTGGTAGATTGGAACACAGAATTAACTTGGGTAGCTCATGGAGTGTCTTCCCTTTCCATCACAGATAGCTTCTGAAACTCACCCAGGAGTGGTCATTCTTTCTTTCTGTGCAGTTCTGCTTTGCAGAAGACTGGATGTTGCTTAAGAATTAATTTTTCCCATAAGGCTTTAGCACTTGGAAATTAGTGTCTTTAATTTTGTTAAAATGAAATAATGGGCTGAGGAGTTCTCATACAGCTTCCTGGACATGTAGAGAACTAAAACAAGAACTAGATGATCACAGATTCTACTCTTAACTTTTCAGCTTTTTTCTTAAGAAAAAAAGTCCACCTTCCAAAAAGGTGGTGTTCTAACCTAAAGGTTTGCCACTCTTTGTATGTCAGCATCACAGAATCCCAGAAGGGCTGAAGCTGGCAGGGACCTCTGGGTCCATCTGGCCCAACCCCTGCCCAAGCAGGGACACCCAGAGCAAGCTGCCCAGAACCATGTCCAGGTGGCTCTTGGAGATCTCCAAGGAGGAAGTTCCCAAGTGTCCCTCCTGTTCAGAGTGTAAAAGCTCACCAAGAAATATATAGCTGTCCCAGAGGGCAGGAAGAGTTACTCCATCCCTACTAATCAGCACACAGACACCAGTGCAGCTGCTCTGTAGCTGGTCCTCCCTGGGGACCCTATTCATGTTTGAGAAACTTGCCACTATCTGACACTACTGACAACTGCATTTCTTTGGACTTGTTTGATTTGGATTTCTACTGGTTGCTGTTTAGTTTTGAGTTGCCAGCAGACTGTGTGATTAATTCTCTTTATGAATGGAAATTCTGTAAGATTTTTGAAAATATGGTTTCTGTTTCTTGGGTATTTCTTGTGACAAATGATATCAATTGATATCTTCCTGGCTGCATACTTCACGTGGCAAGATGCAGTCTTGCATTTCAAACTCAGGATATTCCTGCCTCTTGACTTGTCCTGTCCTTGAGATAGAGCAATATGCCACATGTGACAAGAGAGCAATTTCAGGGACTCCTACTCTGCCTAAAAGTGACAATACAGAGAAGGCATCTTATCTTTGCTGGTGGCTCTTTCCCATATGCATCAAGTCACAGAATCAAAGTCCTTCCATGTTTGTGCCAAATGTCTTAATTTGTGCCAAATGTCAATGTCCCTTCCCTCACAAAATGCAAACCACAACTCTCCTTTTTCATTAGACTTTTCCCAAACTTTCTCTGTATGCTCATCCTTACCTTTTTTTTTCTTTTTTTTTTCTTTCTTTTTTTTTTCTCTTCAGCAGTCCATCTGCTGTCAACATTGCACAGGGCCCTTTGCAGAGGTTTTTGTGGTTACACAGGACCACAGGACCTATTTTCTCTTGGGTCCCCATGAACTGCAAAGGCTAGTGATATAAGACTTCTCTACTTTTCATGTATTTTGATTTTCAATTTTTGTCAGTAAGTCATGTGCCCACTAACAGAAAGGTAAGCAGAATTCACAGTGGACTTAAAAGCTCAAACTTTATCTTATATAATAGTTATAAAGCAATATGTATATGATTTTATATAAATTATATGTGTATTATGCAAATAACATATAACAGAATACCGTTTATAACATACATACCATTTATATATAATTAATATAATTATATAGTATATAATGATTAAATTAGTCCAGGTAAAAAGTGTTCCTGCTTTGTATCCCAGCACAGCAAGGAAGAAATAATGTTTTGTCTGATACGATTATATCCTGTACCAGAAGCAGACTGAGATACAACTGCTAATGGAGTTTTTGCTATACCTGGGAGCATTTTTAAGAAGCCAGTAGCAATCTGAAACCACCGTATGCCAACTTCATGGTAAGTGATTTCAAGTTCTCAAGGCCCACAAAGCAGAGCTGTTTCACATGGAGAGTCCAAGCAACTGGTTGAGCAGCTCTGAACTTCCTCCCGAGATCAATTCCCATCACCTGAGATGAAATAAGCCATCTGGAGGTTACCAGTCTGGTCTCTGGTAACTGTTTAGTCTTCCTCTGTAACAGACAGAGACCTCAAAAAAAAGGTCAATGACAATGGCCAACCAGAAAATGGCTAAATTCTGGAGATGTGAATCCTATGTCTGAGCCCTTGCACTTTTGATCAGCCTTCCCCTCGTGTGGTTGCTATGTGTTTCCAACATCTCTCTGTTTGTATCTCCACAACTTTCTTCTTCCTTCATCCTCCTTTTTCTCATTTGTGTTCCTCCTGACACTTTCTGTTCCTCTTTCTTCACACAGTTGCCTTGTGTCCCCTTTCCCAGAAAATGTCCTTTTGGCTAGCTGCACTTTGCCACCACACAAATATCAGATGACAAATATTAGATACCTTCTCCTGGCTAGCACCACTGAAAATCCTCTACAGCTTATTTCCTCTGTAGGTAGCTGTTCAGTTTTCTTACTATAGAAATAGCCATGGGCTCTTCAAAGATAAATTACACATGGTATATGGGCTGGATATAACAGGAAAAATTGAGCAACATGACCAGGATATTATGAGTTCTGTAATATTGCTGATATTTTTGCCTCATAGAGACAAACAGTACCAGTGAGGTTCCTCTGTCAGAGCTCAAAAAAGAATCAAAAACTCTCAAATAATCTTGTGAAGTAAAGGCAGCATGCATCTGTCTGCTAAGAATGGAAGGGAAAACACATAAAACCTGAGGGTTCACACCCTGGGGAGAGGAGCAAGAGAGGAAAACCTGTGGTCTGTAGCCCTCCCATCTCACCTGGGCACTGTACACACTGTTGATGCATAAACATTTTCACATGGAAGATAGTGAGACAGCCTCATGAGGAATAAGGGTGCAATTAGTATGAACTAGGGATTTGGTTATCCTCTTGGAACTGCCTGCTCCAAGGTGTGTTTTGTCCACCACAGGCTGTTTTACGGAGGCTGCTCTGACTTGCCCCATCTTGTAACCAGACTGGAAAACAGCTCTGTGTTGCTGTAACAGTGGTATATCCTAATCACAGCCATTTGTCCTGCTTTGTGGTCTCAGGGTGAGTGTGCATCACTTGGCTCTTCAACATTGCCTGCAGCCCTTAGGGGGTAACCCCAATGGATGGGTACAGCAAAGTTCACAAGAAAAATAGGAGACTCGTTCTCTGTTTCTACAATTATGTGAAATAACAGTTGTCACATTTCCATTAGTAAGCAAGTTGAAGCTCTGAGGTGTGCAGAGTGTTAGGGAGACATCCCCACACACTATCCCTCCAAGGCAAGCAGCCCTGAGGAAGGAGCCACAGGCTCATGGGGAACACACTGTACACACCAGCCCTTACGCAGAAACCACAGACAGGCACATTCCCTCACGCACACAAGAGCCCCTGACACCAGAAGCATCCCAGAGGGGGTGGGGGCTGATAATGTAGCCAACTCTCATGACTTTATCATGAATCTTGTAACGGTCAATGTTTATTTTAAAGTTCTCGGAGTCATAGTCTCATAGACTTAACAATAATTGTCCTGGGAGCTGATGCATAGTGGATTATCCACTATTTCCCTGAGTCTGTTCCAGTGATGTACATTTCCTTCTGTGCTCTTCATCTTTCCCAGAGTGATTCTGCCTTTTATCATATTAAAACACAAATTAGAGTGTTTTTGATGTCTGCAGTTTTCACCAGCTGCAGTCACACCTATTCCTTCAGGCTTGGTGAAAGTACAACATGGCTTTGGCCCAGATGCTATCACTAGAGAGAAGTTTTCCCACACAGTTCTTCTGTTGGATGAGGATCTGGCTTTTACAACCACTCTTTAATATCCATCAGTTCACCCACCTGATATAGACTGTGTCCATTTGGCCTACTATATATATATATATGTTATTATTATTATTATTATTATTAATTAATTAATTAATTAATTAATTTAACCAATGTGTTGCACAGGAGTCTATAGGTATTTGCTTCTGGGTATAAGAGCATGGCAATACAGCAGCATGGCTTTTTTGGCCAGTCCTGGCTTATATCTGCTTGGGCCAGGATGCAAAGATGATGCCATTATTTGCACCCACTACAGAGACTGACAGTTACCTTTACCAGATTACAGTCTCATCAACTTGGATAACTGTTATGGGAAAGGGAGGTCTGACAACTTTGTTATCCCATTGACTGGCATTAATTACACAGACAGCCTTTTCTTATTGTTTTCCACATCTTCTCTTCAGTGTTTGGCCTGTGTCTGTGCATGATTATGTTGGAAACAGAGCTTATATTTAAGATAAAATAAATATTTATTCCTTGTAGTTTCATGGCAAAAGCTAAAACCCCAAAAGCTAATGAAGAATCCCTAAGTTTATAACTTGGTATAATCTCATGGCTTTTACAAAGCTTTTTTGAAATTCTGGGGCCTGCTTCCATGAACCACCAATAAAATATACATGGGATTGAACAGCAGAAATGGCCAGCAGTGGCCTTTTACCCCAGCAAGACAGTTTGGGAAAGGTCTCCAAGCTGTCTTCTGCACTGGCTGAGGTGGTTCTTAGCCTGCCTGGCAGGGACAAGGCTGAAGAAATAGCTAAGTATAAAAATTTTACATAGAAGTGTAGGCAAAGTTTACAAAATAGGTAGAGTGACCCAGCATTGCATGATGGAGGAAGGACTGCAACTGCACTGCCCTTATACATGTACTCTTCACCCCCATCTCCAACCAGAAGCAACATTCTCCTCAGCCTTTCTCAGCATATCCTTGCTTGCCCATGTCCACAAGCTAGCTGTGGTCCAGCTCTGTACAAATCCATGTATTACTGAATAAAAAAATGACCTTTCTTCTGATTACCAAGAGGAGGGAATATGCAGTAATGAAAGCAACCCAAAAGCTGGTGATGGATGCTGGGTGGCATAACTTCTGCAGCGGTGAGCAGGGAATGCATGTGATTATTCCCTGGGATCATGCCTGCATGTAGGGTGGATAAAATTACACTGCTCACATCCTAAAGATTCTCTGTACACCAAAAGCAGAGCTGGGATGACTGAACACATCTTTGATTAATCCTCACTTTGTGAAAATATTAACTCCCCCAGTTAAATCATTAGCTCCAGGGTGTGAAATTTCTAGCACCACTTATGCCATTTCTGCATATGAAGGAAAGAAGCAACTGGGTGAGACTTTATTTGAGGGTGCTCCCTGCTTACAGGGATGAAGCACACAGCAGAACCTTGGTTTCTGGAATCTCCTACACCATTAAATTGTGTCAGTTCCTGCTTAAACAAAATTCATAATCTCCAAGTAGCCACAGTGGCAAGTTATTCTTTGTGTTTTCTTACTGCCCACAACCCTGAGCAAGCCTCGAGTTCTCTTGTGGTATATGTGGTACATGGACAAAACAGAACTAAAATAATATAAAGAAAAATAGAAGATGAGAAGACAAAATGAAGCAGAAAAGAAAGACTATAAACTTTGCCAAATGTTTATGAGCCACACTGCAATCAAGGGAAGACCTCAATGTATCTAACATCCAGACCCGTGTCTGTTCCAAATTAGCATGGGGAATTCCAGTAACATGGCACTTTCCCCTTGAAAGAGAGCACCATCCCTATAGTAAGCCCAAAAAGAGGTTAGATAGAATAAATATAGATGTCTATACACTCTATGAAGTGTATTATACAAAAAGAACAATTTGAGTGCCATTTTAGAAAGCTCAGATAACACCCAAAGAACTGTCTTACTCTCAGGCTTTTCTGGTATTTTTCCTGGGATGCATCAGAAAGCTGTTAAATGGCAGAAGCTGTTCAATGCTAATAATGGCAGAGGAAGGCTAGGACTCAGGAGCCAAACAAAACAATCAGGATGCAAACTTCTGCCACTGAGGGAATTCTACAAAACAGTCTTTTCTTCATCTGAATTGCTTTTAAGGACAAGCCTCCAGGATTGTAAAGCTAGCTCCGACTGATTGCCTCTAACATGGCTTTAGTCCAAAACAAAAATCTGAGAAATACTGATACAAACATCCGTACAGCTAAAATCCTATGCAGCTATGAAACTGCAGTTTTATGTGGAGGCAGTCATAAAGGGAGGACATTCATTTCTCTTCACAAATGCTACCCCATCTTCCATTCACAATCATCCCTCTTCAAGATAGGATATTGCTATATGTTGTATTTCTTTCTTTCTATTCAGTTATAAATCAAGAAGCAAAAACACTTTGTCTCCAGTTGCTATTCTCCTTCTGCATCAATGAGACCTGAAAAAAAATGCACATTTTTTTTTAACAATGTGATGTAGAAAACTGAAATAAAATTAATTGAGGTGAAGTATTTATGCAGTTAATTAATGTACGTGAAATTTCCTGTTGAGACTTAAACTTACAAATGAAAAAGAGCAAGGTCTGGTTCCTGTCAAGAGCAAAACTTTAAAGCTATCTTACTTTCCAGCTGTTTTGGGTTGCAAAATAATAGATAAGTACTGTAAATGAAGTAGGGAAAACTGCATCTGTGGCCACATGCAATACTTTTAGAGAAATGCAAACACAAAGGGAAGAAATACCGGAAGTCTGTACAGGAAATGTTTGCTTAAAATAGTATTCAGCTTCTTCTTTGCTTGCAGAATTGGTTATTGCTGTACTCCCTATGCAAGAGGCCTCTGTGCATTTGCAGACCACAATGACCCCAGTGAGCATAAGGTCCAACAGTGGGAGACCAGGGGCCAGCTGGAGCGTGTATAATACTGCCATGTGGATGTCAAGGGAAATGAAGGACACACCTCTGCCCTCTCTGCAGTGGAAAAGATAAACTAATTGTGATTATTAGACAGCCACATAAAAGAGATCTTTCCATTCAGTAAGCAGAAGCAAGGAAGACTAGTCCCACACCACTGACTAGTTTTGCTCTACACTTGCCAGGTATTGCCATTAATTTTTATCTCCTGATCACTCATTCTGTGCTTTGAAGGTGTTTAAACCCCTGGAAATATCAACAGTTCAACATTTTCTTGCACTAATCACTATATTCTCATTCCATGAAAACAACTTTCTTTTTTTGTTTATGTTGCTCTTTTCTTGTTTTTCTAGTATTTAAAGAAATCTTTCAAAGCAAGAGTCTTATCTGAAAAAAAAAAAAATAATAATCCATTTTTCTTTCACAGTTTCTTGTTCTGCCTGGTCTGAGCTGGATTAGCTCTAAACACACCTCATACTCAGTCTGCACAGTACTGCTTCCTTGGCTTTTGCACAGAAAATACAGTGTTCCTGCATACAACCAGTCACACTTGAACTTCAAGAGCTTTTGTAATATTTCATCTCCATAAATCTGCTTCTAGCACTTTCAGTCTGTTGTAATTGGCCCTGCCACAGAAACCCAATCCAGTCAAGTGCATCAGGGCATGTGCAGGGATTGACTGGTATTTTAATGCATATCATTAAAGTGGGTTCTGCAACTTCTGAATAAGGAAGTTCAAGAGTTTTACAATGCAGGATATCTGCATTTCCATGGAGGAAAGTAGATCTGCAGAGAGGTTGCAGAGGAATAGTCTGACAATGGAGACCAGAGCAATTGCCTGGAGCCAACCTGTGCTATCTGAATGCCACTTCAGTGCACTCTGGATGGGACTGAGTGTTAAATTGGCCCTAAAATGTCCCTTCGGCAGTGACACTTTTCATACTGTCCTGGAAAAAAAAAAAAAAAAAAAAAAAAAAAAAAAAAAAAAAACACTTTATTTAATACAAAATTCTTAATAATTAGGTGGCAAAGTGAAGTACCTGGAAGGCAGAGTCAGCAGTCAACTGGTCTTTCCCCGGGCCTGCTGCAATGCCTGAGGCCTTGTTCATCAGGCTGAAGTACGTGCTCCGTGAATGTCATGGCAGCTCAGAGAGCCATCCCCATAGCCTTCAGCTGCCTCAGCGGGTACTGTGGTGTCCCACAAATCAGACCCAGATGTCTCAGGAACCAGACACCAGAGAAGCAGGAACACACAGGGAGTTTCCACCTGTTTTAAAGACGTTTCCTAGTAATGCAGCAAAATGCTGGGCATGAGCAGAAACAGAATCTGGTTCTCTGCACAATATTTCAATTACCCTTACCAAGAAACCATCTTTTCTCTTCTGCACTCCTTGTCCTGGCCATTGCAAACTTTCCAGGGGAAAAGGAATTGAGTCTTTTGGGATGGTGGGACCTGGCCCTTCTGACTCAAACTCCAAGCAGGTTTCTTTATCCACCACATTTCTCAAACAATGAAAGTTGCCCAAAGAGATTTTTTCCTTCTTTCTCCTCCAGCGCTGCTTTCTGTAGAAAAGTTCTCCAATATCTGGACATCTAGATCTGTGCCCCTTTCCTTAAACCTGCTAACAGGGAGAGCTTTATTTTCAGACAGTTGTAGGCCTGACCTTAGTTTAAAGTAGCAATAAGTGCAGTCTTTCCAAAATTTTTCCACGACAGCAGTCCTAAATAGCACCAGTCAACTATTGTCCATCATCTGCACTAAATGAGGGAAGGACTATACAGCAAAATGGTATATGATCACATGCTCAGACACTATCATAACATGCATGGCAAGGTCTGAACTACAGTTTTGTTGCCATTTCTTGGCAGTTGAATGTTTGACTTTGAAACTCTAACAATGTTTACAGGCTTTTTCAATGTACATCCTGAGGTTTTAAAAACCATGCATGGGATTTTGAAATCTTTCATCCACCAGAGTGGATGAAGGGAGTTCTGACAGAAGCCCTACCAACATCAACGAGCTGTATGCCTTCTCAAGCCACTTCTTTCAGAAAAATCAGCCATACTATGTGTACTGTTCACTCATTATCCCAGTCAGCAAGGTTTTGACCAAGGTGAACTTGCCTAACCACTTTGTCTTGTTGTCTTTAAATTTTGCACTTTCTACTTTATTCTCGCTATTGCTATCACAGCAACACTGGACATCATCAGATATCAGGGGTTCATTGTGCAGGCTGCTGTACCACTCTCCTCCATCAAGGAGGAGAGAGGATCTAACACTTAGGTTTAAACAGACAGGACAAAGGGGTCCATAAAGGACATTATGTCTCTTCAGCAGCAGAAGAAAGAAATTTAAGCACAGGCACTAAGATCACACTGGAGGTCTGTAGTGGAAACACGTTTGCACTCCCAACTTTTCTCTAACCATTTTACTCCAAGACCATCCTTTTATTGTTTGGTCTCAGAAGCAATGCTTCTGGGAAGTTTTTCTTCTTTTCTTTCTCTTTTGCTTTTGCTTTTTCTTTTCTTTCTCTTTCTCTTTTTTCCCTTTTTCTTTTTCTTTTTCTTTTTCTTTTTCTTTTTCTTTTTCTTTTTCTTTTTCTTTTTCTTTTTCTTTTTCTTTTTCTTTTTCTTTTTCTTTTTCTTTTTCTTTTTCTTTTTCTCCAAAAGTACAGTTGCTGCATGTAATACTGAGTTATGAAACAGGCTTTAACTACTGTCCTTTAGAAATACCTTTATTGCTTGCTTTGGATTATTGTGTGCCTTTGCCTACCACCTTTTATATAAAATGTGCAAAACTTATCAACATGATGTGAAGAGCTCAGCTGCAGCCTCTGTAGAGATCTCTGCAGATATCATCCTGACGCTGAGACTGCTTTCTGATTAGTTTGAGTGCCTAGAGGCCTGCACCAACCTAAGGGGAACAGGACACAGCAGGCCTTTTTTTTTTCTCTCTCTCTGAATAGCAGTTTGAACTTGTTAGAACCAAATTAATTAGGTTTGGAGCAACAATTAGTAAAGAAGCATCATTTACATTTGGATAACCAAAAATTTGAAAAGAATTTTGATAAAATTGAATTTAATGCACTTATTAGAAGAGGCATAACTCCCTCTTCTTTTTTTCACTTAAAGTTGTCTTGACATTGCTCCTGCACAAGGAAGTATGTATTTTTATTTGTGTGGCTGTAGCACAGCTGTGGGGTGTACTCTATTTTGTGAACTGAAAACAAACAAAATCTCATCCTTTGCTTTTAAAAATATATTAGCAAGTGGCATGAAATGTCACAAAGACATTCAAATTCTAACACACTAAAAACTTCACTTTAATGACCAGGATATAAAAGGATTCCCAGATCATGTAGGCATTGGCAGCTCTTGGGATTTTGTCGTGCATCCCATTATACTTCACAGTTGTGGATTGTTGTTGGTTTGGTTTGGTTTTGGTGTTTGATTTTTTGCCTTGAAAGTCCTTAATGCCAAATCACATGAAGAGAAAAAGGTCACAGCTTTCATTACAAAGGAAAAAATAAATTTCTCCCTCTTTGCTGTGAAGGGGAAGAGAGGCAAAAAAAAGTAATCTCCAGCTGCTTTTAATGGTATCTACAGTGCAACTGAAAAATCCCATACCTTTATACTTTTTGTAAGACAATCTACTGCTGCATCAAAAACTGGGTCCTGATTCTAAATTGGCTGTGGTTAGCAGCTCAGCTCCCCAGTAAAGCTACACACACACAAAGCCAACAGCAAAACAGAAAAACCTGTAGTAAATGTCCAGCTGTCCCCAACAGGTGCCCCAAGAAGCCGCAATTCTCATCCAAGCATCTTGTGGTTGTAGGCCTGGCAATGGCAATACATTTGAACCATTTGACTTGTTTTGGGGATGGCTTCCCTATCACAGCCAGCAGGATGTGCTCCTTATGGGCTGAGCTCGCCTCCCAGTCTTCCTCTCTCCTCCTGCCCAATGAGCCAGGCATATGGGGAAGCACAGATCATATGCAGGTCTTACTGTGGGCTAAAGAGGCTGAGGCTCACAGCACTGAAGATGCTCACTGTCATTCACTGATGTTTCCCATAGGATTCCAAACCTGGGTTGTGTTCAGGGTCAGGAAACATGGCTTTGTTTCCTTCTGACTCCCCTTTACCACAGGCAGAAATAAACTCTGCAGAGTGTGCGCCTTGCATTCTTCTTCGTCTTTCCCATGTCCTCTTGGAGGACACTTCTCACTTTTGACTCTTTCTCTGGCAGCAGCATTGTGCTTTTGCATGAGACATCCTAGTTCTGCCAGGTCAAAATCCTCATCATTCACACTCCTAGGCTTGTTCACATTGATCAGATTTGGAAATTAAGAAGTTATGCCCCAGAGTGTTGTGCCATTGATCACATGCATGTGCTGCCCACATAGCAACAACTTGCAAAACACAATTGCACTTTTCAAGTGTGTTATGTGAACACAGTGAGCAGGGCTTTAGTTTTGTGTGATGTTTGTGCACTGTTCTGCTCATCATTTCTGAGATCCGTAGCACCAAGGAGTACGATACCACTAGTCTGTAATTTTCAGACTTAAACAAAATATTTCCTTGGGTTGGTGACCAAACTAATTTTTATGACATGTCATTTCAGCAAGGACATTGCTTTATTTCGCAGAAGGGTTTCCCATACATAATGGTTGTTAGTTGGCTGAGCTGGAATCTGACAGGATTAAGGAAATCTAAACTGACAGCTGGTTTTGTGCAAGGAAGCATAATGTGGCTGTTGTTACAAGAGGCAATGTGGGATGTTTGTGCACAAATGCATGACAAGAGGGCTTGCTCTTAGCTGTATCTATAAGTGCAGCTTAGCAGTTAGAGCAACACATCAGGGCTAAATGCCTAGCAGAGCAAACTTCATGTGACTTTTTTGTTGTGCATGGCTTGCAGTTATAAATATGATTACATTTTCACTTTCATTATAGTTGTCAGAAACAGATGTTTGAATCCCAGTAAAAATATATGAAGCCCCATTGCAAAACATGCTAAGGAGAAGCCAAATCAGTGCATGTGAGAATCCATATCCAGAGGACATGATTACCTCTCCAGATAACAACTGAACTTACAGGTGTTCATGGCTGATTCAGCAGGTGCAGTGGGACCCATCAGAAACAACACCCCAGATGCTCACTTTCCATACCACAGCTCCTAGATTTTATTTTCTCTGATCAAACTGCCCAGTCACTGATGGAAGTGAGGTGGAAGCTTTTAAATACAGTCAGGAATATTTTGCATAGATTTTACAGTGCTGCAGCTCTGGATACCCCAAAGTAACAAATGATTTCCATCACTGTCAGTGAGGACACAGCTGAAACCAGGAATTGTGAGGCACTCAGCACGATTCTAATAATGATTTGGTGAGACAGATAAGACTGAAGCATAAATGTACTCATCTGGGACTGATACATGTCAGTATTGGCTAAAATAAAAATGGAAAAAGGGATAGGAAGAGATGAAAACAGAGGGACAGGATAAAGCCATAACAGGGTAAACACTGAAAACACAAGATTTGGCATAATACACGGTGCTACAGAGCAGGGTAGAGGGCAGAGGCAGCATCAGGCACCCCATGAATGCTTTGAAGATGCAGAGCACCTTACCCCTGCTCACACCTGTGGAGGACAAAGCTGGGCCAGCAACTCTGAAGAAAGGCATCTGGAGCATGTGAGGCAGTCTGAAGCTCATGCAGGCTTCAGGGTGTGATGTGGGCTTCTGCAGCTCTTTGGCACCAGGGCAGACAGTCCTCAAAATGAAGCCACTGCTTAGCATGGGGCATCCAGCACACCACACTGGGCTTGTGCAAAAAAAGTACAGGAAGCTGCTGCCTTGAGATCTGAGATTGTCCTTCCCCTGCAAATGAGACAGAATTTGATGCAGTTCCAAGCAGAAGGAACCCAACTTGCCCCCATAAGCCAAAGTCAGATTTACTCACAGAGCTGAGGTCTCAAGAGACAACCTGAGGGCTTCTGCATTTGGTCATCCATGGAAAAGGCTTTCCCTCCAGGAGGGTAACACAGGAAAATGCCTCCTGTTTTGTCCTACAAGCTCCTTTACCTATCTCCTGTAGCAAGATCCTTTCTGTGAATGCATGAGATACTGTGATAGTGAGGTTTTGGCTTTATGCTGCTGTTTGGAACAGAGATATATCTTTAATACTTCCACTCTAGCTAATATGAACTTAAGAATAAAGAACATTGGAATAAACAAAGAAAGTAAGTCCAAAAACTAAGAGGGAAAGCTGTTTGATATAAACATGTTAATAACATGAAGGTCCTTCAGAGTCATGTTTTCTTCCTCAGCAGTCTGTGGACCCTTATTTAGAATACAATATACTTGTTGTATTCAGCCTGCTGGAAAACAAGTCCTGGTCTTTTCCTGTTGAAATATTCTCCTTCCAAACTGCTGCACTTCTATGCAAAAACAACCTGTTCATTCCAATTAACTCAAGTCAGCATCTGACCACAATTAATCCAGCTGTTTTACACACTCACACAAAATAAAAGAGTTTCTCTTGGTTTTCTTACTAGGTTTGATAGAGTAATGTGCATGGATAAGTAATGTGTTAATGCATTCTCTTTCCACTGAAGTGAGGGACAAAACCGTAATTTTCTGATCTTTACATTCAACTCTTAATTCAGACAGCATGCTATGAGCTTATTTAAGCAATATGACTGTTGAAGAAGTTTAGTAGGACTTGTTATTTTCAAAACTAAGTCTTATTTTCACAACTAAGCCTTCTGTAATGTAGTTTTGAGCATGGGTCATTGAAAATTGTAGAGCTGCTTCTTGCTTCCTAATGAAGCCGAGACATCATCCAGACCTGCCACAAATGTAAACAAGTGCCAGAAATTCATGCAGAAGCTGGAAGGAACCATCATCTAGTTTCATATCCTGAATAAACAAGCTGTGTGAGAAAAGGCATATAATTTGGGGGAGAGCAGCCTTTCCCTGCCGCATGGGACTGAACACATTTTAATGAGAAAATGGCAGTTCACTGGAACAGATTAATTCCAGATGTTCTCTTGTTTCCTGTTCATCATGTCCACCTTCAGGGGTTCCCACCCAGCCTTCAGCTGGGAACAGAGATGCAGCCTGGGCTCACATGGCATCAGATGTCTCATGCTGGGCCACCACACTGGGGCCACCCCTCGAAGACCCCTGGTGTCCAGCATGCATGAGTTGTTCTCTGGCTCCAGTGATGCATGGGGATGTCCCCTGCCTGTTCCCAGCAGACACAGATGTTTTGAAGTCTGCCTGCTTTCCTGCTGCATCCTGTGGCATGCTGCCTAGGCAGATACTTCTGATTTAAACATGCCCTAGTTTCCATATTCTCCAGTTTCACCTTTGAGTCATTAGGCTTAATTTATCTCTTTACTTGATTAAGGCACCCACTGTAATCAAATATTCTCTTCCACTGCAGTCAGTTATGTAGGATCAAGTTCCTCCTCTCTTTCTCTCCCATACAGAAAGCTGTATAAGACTTTCAATGATTATATATCTGGATCTCATCCTGACTGTGAAAAACATGCCTTTAAGTAATGTTTATCTTGGGTAATTTAGACTTTAAATATGGGAAAAGCAGAAAAAATGAAGACTATTTTGTTTTAAGACAGTTGTTTGCAACACAATTTAGTGTTTTCTATGGATACACAGAAGAAGGTTATTTATATAACCAGCTATTACAGGGTAAAATTTATATAATTTGGATATCTATATATTTTATAATCCATTTTATGAGTGAATATGGATGAGTATTCAGTAAAACAGCAACAAGAAAGAAAGGTCTAAAAATAAATTATTATTTGCCTAGAATCAACACCAGATATTAGGAAAAAATGAACTTCTAACACTGAAAAAAATATTTTTTTCAGATTGACTAATTTAACCTTTGAAGCATGAAACTGGTCCAAAGTCAGACAGAAATAGTATAGCAATTACTTGAAATTTAATAGGTTTTGATATCCAGAGGACTATCATGTAATATTAGGTGACTCAGTGCAAAGGTGTTCCTGCCATGTTGCAAACAGCTTCCAAGAGTATTGTTATAATTGTTTGTCACTTAAATGAATATAAAATTGACTCGGGAATGACTGCATCCCTCTGCTCTGTGCATGGCATAATAAAATTAAGTGAAAAGCTTTGCAACATCTCACTGGTAAGTATAGGGAGGGCAGAAAGAAGAGACTATTCCTGAACAGGAATGGTAGGAAGGAAGAGATGAGCAATAGCGTTGTTTTGTTTTGTTTTTTTGACAAATTTAAGTTTAATGTAGAGATACGTCTACCTAAAATCAGTGACAATTCCCAGTGCCATCAGCAAAATTTAGCATCATTGGAGGATTAACCCTAAAGTTCTCTGTTTGCCTCACAAACAGGAAGAAATATGGTGGTTTTCTGAAGGTATTGCTGGAAGACGTGACATTTTCTTATTAATGTACTGGATGACCCTGAAAAAGTTAGTTCATCTTTCTGTTTCCTTTGTCCAACTCAATTTTGCAGGCTCGCCATGACAAAGGCTGCCACTACTTGTGAGAGCTCATCTGAGGCCCCTGACCACTCTACAACACAAAATACACTGTTAAACCCTCTTCAGTCCACATAAACTACAGAATGGATTCTGAACATCGTGCTGTGATGTGACAGGTTAAGTATCCAGTATTCATTTTCTGGTTCTGCAATCCTCACCTTACACCTGGGTGCTAGGGAAGGGTGTTTGATTGCTTCCCCAGATGGCAACTTTCCCCATCTCCAACCCTGAGCCCATCTCCTACTGAGAGGGGAAGTATCCCACACCCGCCTCAGTGCCCGGGCAGGAGGTAACACTGGGAGGCCCTGACCTCTTGTGGTCAATAAAGATCCCATATCACTATTACACGAAAATAAATAAATAAATAAACAAACAAAAGGAGGGAAAAGGAAAGGGTGAGTTAACCCTGGTGCCGTTCTGGTGAAATTCTGGTCACTTGCTCGATTTCTTCCTCCTTTCCCAGGGGAAAGGTCATTAAAACAGTTATGCGGTGTTTTCGTGGACCTCCAGAAGCTTGTGTGGTTGCATTTTCATGGATAGTATCAACAAAAGAATATATCTGGTAAATTTTCTTGAGAGTGAAGTAGGCCAGGATCAGGATTATTTCAGATATATGACTTGAAAGAAGTCATCCTGTAAGAGGTATCCCTTTCCTATTGTACAGAGTTTTGCCAAACTTTAAATGATGGGCTGAAATTTTCCATGCTACTGACCTACTTCACCCTGGGCCATTTGTACTGCTCAAAGTCTCATCCTGGGAAAAAATAAAAAAATAAAATAGGAGTTTGAATATGTTCAAAGTAATTGTGCTGTGACTGAAATGTTATATGGAACACTTAAAACTTTCACATGCAAGAGGAAGACTTTAAATTTTGCCGAAGTAAGGCAGCAGTGCTTTGCATGAAGGCATTACACACAGAGTCACAGTAGTTTTTGGCAAAGTTGTAGACTAGTTACTTCTACTGTTTGCACAGGCTTGGTAGCTCTTTGCATACCTCAGCACCTTTTCTGTTCTTCTCTGATCAGTTATCAGTCCCATCTTGGGAGCTGGGTGATAAAATTGAGGGTTGGACAGAGTCTGTTGAAGGAAGAAGGTTGAAGACCAACAAAGAGAAACAACTCAGAAGGGGCAGTTTGGGAAGGGAACCACATGTGTTTGTGTCTGTTCCCAGTCCACAGCTGGAGCTGGAATCAAGACTCCCCACATTCCCCCAGCTTGTGGTCAGCAAATGTCTGACCACATTGGGCAGGACGTTGCTTGTCAATGCCCCTCTTCCTGAGCCTGATCTATACCCAGCAAACACAGGACAAAAATGTGGCCCTGGGGATTTGAACTGGCCAAGGTATACTCAGTATGTTCTATACACTAAAAAAATGTCCACAGAATTTAAACAGGGAGAGATAAGCAGTACTGCTGACCATTACTGAAGCAGCTTATGTGGCAGAGGACTGGGATATAAGTCTAATGTTATCTGCTTTGGCAGGATGTGATTGTAATGCAATGATGAATGATGGTTGTTTTTGGTTTGTTTTGTTTGGGGGCTAGAGGGTGTTTTTGTTTTGTTTTGTTTTGTTTTCCTAGTTTGCTTTCCCATAACCCTAGGAAGTTTTATATAAAGAAATGCATTAAAAGAGTAGAAGGTAAATGAGCCAAAAACTGAAATGTCCAAACATCCTATGAGACCTTAATTCCTTTTCTTCCCAAACCCCACCCTGACACAGGATAGAGCCTTCAATTACTGACCACATAGAGTTTCCCCACAGAATACCTGTCCAATTGGGCTCAGCCCTGTGGTGTCCCTGGACACTAGGATTTTTCCTTGTCTCTCAGATCACTTCAACTAAACATCTTCCAGATGCTCTGATTGTTAGTGACTGACTTGAGACTTTCAGGCTCAGTCGGAATAAAAGCTGAATATTTACAGCTGCATTGACATCAGTGCTGCTTGTAGCACTGTATAAAGCTGAACTCCTCAAGACAGTGCATCCCAAATGCCTCAGAACTGGGACTCCATGGTAGAGGTCAATCTTAATTCCTGCACCTGCAACCTTCTTCCTCTTAAGACATTCATAAAAGATACTTCATTTCTGTAAGCTGAGAAGGGTTATGGAGCCAGAAAATGACAATGTCTTTGTACTTAATGGTGATCTAGGAAAGATATCAGTTTGCCTTTTATTTCTGCTGCAATATATTACGGATTTGAGATTAATGAAAAATAATCTGTGATAAGATTTCGTTTGAGATAAACAAAGGAAAGCACAGTTTGCCCTGACCTCCATTAGCATGAAAAGTTCCATATCTGGCTGAGCAATTCTTTTTATGTGGTAGAGGGAGTGAATAGCCGAAAATATACATGAGATGTATGTACTGAGTTCATATTTAAGAAAAATGTAGTGTAATGAGAACTACCCATACATAGAGATCAAAGTTAATATATTGGACAAAAGGATAAAGGAAATGATCTCTATCTCGTGTTCAGCCAAGCCACTAGATTCAAGTGTGCTATTGTGCCAGTAGTGTTTGATTTGAAAGACTCCATTATTAAGAAGTTAATGCTCCACAGCGTTAGATACTGGTACAATGAATTATGCTACTTTCCAAAGTCTACATCCTACAAAGCTTCTGTAAGTTACTTACATTCCTAAATTATTCTTCAGGGACCTGAGAAAAGCAAATGAATCAAATCCAGACCATAACCAGCTCACATGAAACTATTTCTAGATTAAAATAAGCACCTTCCTGTATGGTAGTAGTGTACAGTATGCACAAATGTACATGCACTGAGGTGTGCAATGCATGCTCATGTAGCACCTCATGAAAGACAGACAGTAAAACATTGTAAAGAATTGACTGATCATTTGCCCTAAAACTGGTGATCTGGATGAATTTTCCTTCAGGAAAGTCTCCTACACTTAGACAGGTGGGTATGTTTTCTTTTTGTAAAAAACATACTTCAACATCCTGAGAATTTTGTGCTTGCCTGGTTTTGGTTACAGAACAGAATATCTAGTTGTTCCAAAGGGCCTGTAAGAAACCATACATTCAAGAACTCTACTTCTAAAAATCCAGTCCCCATGTTTGCACATACAAACATGAATACACCTCATCAAACACATGCATTTCTCACAAATTTAATTAAGAAATGTTCACACAAAGTCATAACCTTTTCAGTGTTGTCATGAGTAAGTTTGATAAGTCCTGCATGAATCTCTGCCTTTCATTTTGAAAATGTAGCCTGTAGTGTCCTTTAAATGAGGTACTTAAAATTCTAAATAAGGAAGCAGAATTGAGCCCTTGACATTATTTATATCATAAGAGGGGTTGAACATAGGAATAAATCTTTATAATATTTTACTGCATATGGATAACTCCTAGTGTCAGCTGAGGGCTGCGTGACGTGATTCCCAGCAATGAAATACTCCTGAGAGAAGGTTATAATTAATCATCAACTTTTGTGTTACCACCCAGCAAGATTTTTATTTTTTCATGATGAGAGACTTAAGGAAGAGAAAATAGGGCTTGGAAAGGCTATGTCCAGACATACTTCCTTAATTTGGCTTTGAATTTGCTCATGCTTCAAAAATTATTCTGAACATCTGGCTTCTTTGTTAATCAGAAAGAGTATGTTTTATTCCCTGGACTTATGGGTAAGAAAAAATGAATGTATTGTAGTCTGCCATATGATTAGAATCCACTGTAACAGTAACTGTTTGCAGGAGCTGGATACGACATCATGCTGTTTGTGATGAGTCTTTGCGTGTGAGTGTATGTGGTACTCACAACAGCAATTATTTTCCTGAAGGATCTGAAACCACACATAGAAACCCCAGTGGCATGGCCAGCCAAGAGAGCAGAACCTGCTTAGCACCGTGGCAGCCAACTCAACCCAGCCAAGGGCTTACAGGTAGACAGAGATGCCCAGAATTAGGCCCACACACAATGCCAGTTCATTTTTTCAGTGATGTTCAAAAGGGCTTGAAGTTCAGAGATTATCAAGATTTTCCTTCCTGTGTAGTCAGCCATTCCTATCCAGGTAGTCATCCTCAGTTCAGACTTCTTTGATTTCCTGCCCACGGTGTATATAGCCATATGGTATGGTTTTGTAGGGACAAATTTGAAGCCTCACAGAAACTTTAGGCCAGTCCAACTGCTCAGCAGAGAATTAGCCTCCTAATATGCAGGGAAGTCTCAAGCTTCTCTATGCTCCCTTAGTACTTCAGATATGTTTCTGTCATCGCCTCATTGACCGTAGCCACAGGAAGGAAGAAGGAGAGCAAAATATATCTGCCTCTTCTGATATTTAGCTGGAGCAGTGGCTCCTGATAAATGATGGCAGACAACAACAGACAGAGCAGAGTCAAGCCTTTTTGTTTCACGTTTCCAGCTCCAGCACCACATCAGGGAGCTGCTACTTCTCCCTTTGAGACTAGGGTGGAGAACAGCTCCACTAGACCACAGAGACTAACTTATCAGGATCTTTGCAGCAGGGAAAACAAAACTAGATAAAAAGACTCTAAGTGTATCAGACAGTTGATCTGCAGATAAGGGTTTGAGGCTTGAGTTTTAAAGAGTTTTAGTAAGTATATATTAAAATGCAATAACAGGGGACATTAAACATCTACTTTTTAATCAGAATGGTGGGAACTGGATTTCATTAATAAAGTCTCTCACTCATTACTTTCTCACAGAATCTAAATAACTTATAATGGTGAGTTCAAATGTAAAGTAGCTAGTGTATAAAATAAAGCCTAAAATGTTTTGTGGTCCATAATTTCAGTAATATATTTTATTATCAGCAAAGCCTCCCAGTTTTAAGAGGGCTGCTTTGATTTTGTGTCACACACATAAAAGCAGTACTCCGACAGATTTGCAGGATAATGCCAAGCACTCCTTAAGGAATAGGAAACAGTGAGGCCACCACTCCTCTCTCATTAGTGGTGAATAAGAGATCTTTAATGATTACCCACATTGGGCAGAATCTTTTACTGCAGAGGAGAACAAAAACATCATCTCCTTTCAAAACTGTGCCAGTTTCTGTTGACTTCCTGTATTGTTTGGGATTAAAAAAAAAAAAAAAAAAAAAAAAAAGGTCAATGTCTAAAGAGGTCCATTGTATCTCAGGTCTGAAGGCATACGTATGTGATCAGATGTAGGGGTCCAGTGCAGGAAATGGCTGTGGTGTCTGAGCAACTGTTGTGTGATAGCTAAACTGTGGTAATGACAACAGCACGGTGCCCCTGTGAGCTGCCTTGGTAGCACAGCCTGTTATTACAGCCGCCTGACATTCCCCATTATAAAACTCTGTTTCTAGTTGCTTTGCCAAGTTTAACCATCTGGGCTGCAGTTGCCTATACCAAATGCCTTCTGCCTTGTCCACATTTAAATATGCCTTGTAGATACTACCTAAATCCTCCAGCTCTTCAAAGCCGTGGCTTGAGACTTGGCAGTGGGGATCTCCAGATTTGTCCCTGAAACACAGGCAGCCTGCTTTTGAGCAAAAGGGTTGGATCAGGTCAGACTGTGTACCTCTGAACACACAAGCATGCAGGGAACAGGCACTGGGACTTTGTCTCTCAGTGCTCTCAGTCCCTCGTGACCTGGAGCAGTCCTTGCCTGCAGGATGCGCCAAGGGTCTCTGTGTAAATGTGCAGCTGAGAGCAGCGTGTGGCCATGGGGATCGGGAAGGTGTTTTCCAACAGCCATGCTTCCCTGCTGCTGAGGACATTGTGGCACCCAGCATCAAAGCAAGCCGCTGGCTTGCTGTGCTCACAGCACCTGACCACTAGCACAGGGAAAAGCACAGACAGGATGGAAAGAGGATGCAGACAGAGAGGGAAGGGAGAAGTTATGAAGCAGGGCTGGCACCTACTGCAAAAGGTTGTGTTGTCACTGGAATGCACTCTCAGCTCTTCCATTCTGTCCCTCCCTGATTTTCCTTTACCTTTTAAATGCCTGACTTCACAGATTTTCTGTGCAATTACAGTTTTGTATACATGCACAAGCATATGCATACACATGTATGACCTGCCTCACTTTTGTTTCGATCATCCATCTGAAGTGGGCAGGCAAATTAAGATATTGCTTAGTCAACACACGCACCATGAAGCCAGCAAATGACTGTGGGGAGGAAGGAATTTGTTTTGTGGAGATACCTGAGTTTCCTGAGCTGTAGCCACTCTCTTTCTGAAGCAAGCTGACTCTCCAAACACACGCTAAAAGGGCCACTGATACAAACAGAGGCTATACTGTCCCTCTGTGCCAAATGTGTTAGTAAGGCTCGGGGGCAAGTTGGGCTGTATGAATTACGGTGCTTCCTCACAGCTCTTGGCACTTCCGCAGTGCTCCTTTCATTACCCCACCCACAGCCTCCCGAATGCTGATGACGGCCCAGCCGCGCAGCGAGGGCTACTATGATTGCAGGCAGCCTCTTGAAATGAATGAATGGCACAGAGAACACGCTCCGTGCAGCCAAGGGCTTGCACTGGTTTCCAGAAGCCCACGGAGAAACCATTTATAATTGTTTGTTCCCCGGCTGTAAGCATCAGCTGAACAGGTCTGCAAGTTGACCTGGGTGGATCTCGGTGGACCTGAGCAACTTCCTCCAGCAATCTGTGCTAACAAAAGGCCTCTGTAAATCAGAGCTGACACTGCGGCACGCTGTGGAGTTAGCTACTATTAAGGAATTAGCATGATGAAAAAATGTCAGCACTGAGCTGCAGGGATGCCTGGGACAGCAAGACACAAGTTCAGTTTTCCCCATGCAAAGATCTTCTGACATTGACAAGTAATCTCTTCCTCTGCCTACTTTTCTGTGCAAAACTTGGGTACTCGAAGTAGGGAGGGAGTGCTCTCCATAAAGGTATAATTGCATATGTTTTCTAATGATCTTTAAATTCTGACACTTAAAATAGTCCTGAAACTAAAGATTTAGCCTTACTGAATTTGGCATTTAGTAAAATTGTAAATGGTCATGTATTCCTGGAGTAAACTGGAGTAAATTAAATTACATGGGATAACATCAGCTGAGATTCAGTACTAAATATTAACCTTCTGGGTTTTATTTTTGCAAATAATAAAATTAGATGAGGTGTTGAACACTGATATGAATGAGTGAGAAATCAGACAAGAAAGAACACTGTTGGTTTTGCAGTCTTGTGAAAACTCTGGCTGAGTGATCAGTTTTTAGTCCATCAGTGAGTTTTGAGTTATTCACAATGGCAACTCAGAGGCTGGATCTATTTTTAAATGGCCATATTTCAAACTTCACTCTGCTTTTAAATCAAAAAGGAGACCTAACCTATTTCCAGACATTTCTCTGATTAGTTTCTCAGCAACAACATCCAACTGTATTAACACAGCTGTCAGAAGGGGGCTGCTTAATAAAATGTAGCCTTTGTCAAGGGGGAAGAAAAGAAAATTTTATTAGTTTGTTGATCAGGGCATTGCTGCAGATTGAGTCTGCTTCTCTGGCTTATATCATTGCTCAGATCCAAGTCTTGTCACTGTACTATTTGTCTAGTTTAATTTCTCTAATATCAGTATCTGAAGTGATTATAGAGAGATATTAAACTGGAAGCATATATGAAAGATCTTATTAAACTGTGTTCCTGTATTATCTAAAACAGATGTAGTACTGTAAAACAAAAAGGGGGTTTATTAAGACTCCAAAGCTGTCTTCATCCATCTGTGTAAATTGGCAGGTTGCGTGAAGACCTTTTTGTTATTTATAAATAGAGCCATGCCCAAAATAAAACTGCACATCCAAACAGCCTCAAATTTAGGAAGAGTTAAAATCCTGGGTCTTGAAATCCGTTTTGCAGCTAAAGCCTGTCATCGTTATCAGAGGTCTTACTGTGTATTTTTTCTGGTTCTTGTTGTTTTAGGTTTGTGGGATTTTTTTTTAGTTGTTTGCTTGTTTTTTGTTTCCTTAACAAGTCAGCCTTCAGCTAACCCTGACTCTTTCTTTCATGCCATCAGCATCTTGCATACGTTTTATCAGATAAACGCAGATGTCCTTATCAGTCTGCGCTCAGATTGGTCTTACACTGGTTTTTGTTTACAAAGTACAATATATTGGTCTTTATACCTCATTGGCTTCAGCAACTATGTTGTAAATCTAGAGCAAGGAGTCATCAAATGACCCTGTGTAGTCTCCTACTTGGTCTCCAATACCTTCAGAATAGCACAAAGGTCTTCCCTGAAATCACCATCTGTGAGACACAAGCCCCCTGAGTGAACACTGCACCTAGGTACATCAGATCTGCTCTGACTGCAGGTCTGTTACCTTTGGTAAGTCTCAAAGCAGCAGCTCTACACAGAGTAAGTCCACACAAAAACATCACCAAAATTACATCCAAATGTGCAGGGTTCGCCTGGACCAGCCCTTCTCAGATAGCAGTTCCAGGCCCTCGCCACCAGAGAAATTCATGCCATTTAAAAGCAGAGCTCTCAAAACACTGCCTTAAGAGCACAATGCAGGCCAAAGGTAGGATTTTTTTTTACAGTTTTTCAAAAGATAAAAAGTTAAAAAGGATGCAGCCCAGTTCAACTGAGATTTCCTAAGGATACAGCTAAAACTTGAGAGTGTGCACAAGCACCGTCCCTGTCAGGGATCGGTGACTCATGACCCCTGGTAATTAAACCATAGTCAGAGAGCAGGGTGTGACATTATGCCATTTAAATACCACAGAAAAAAGGCAGCAGTGAAGTTGTCTCAATAACTGGCGTCCAGCAGCTGGCAGTGGGCAGGCAACATGACTTTCAGTGGTGCCTGGGGATGCCTCTGCTTAACACAAAGCATCATAGGCAATCCTTACCCCAAGGAATCACCGCTGTATATGACCTAATTTGTTAAGCTGGTAAGCTGCTCACACACGTCAACAGTCTCTGCTGGTGGGAAGGAGATGGTTCTGGCACTTTTCCTCAAGATGAAGGCAACACATGAGTTTCTTCTGGCATCGGGTGCCAGCCACTCAGAAAACTTATCTGGTTTTGGTAAAAAAAAAAAAAAAAAAATGAGGCTGTTATCACTGCCATGCTTACAAAATGTTCTTTACTTTACAAGAATTGTATTTTCTTGAGTGAAATCAGTAAATGGCTGAGAACCTCACATCTGGGTGTTACTTCTCTTTCCCCAAACTATGTCAAAATCAAAATGAACATCGGTTATGGTTACATAGGCTTTTTAACATTCGTTTTCTCAGAATTAGCTAGTCTGCTGAGAAACTGTTCAGTTCCACAAAGACAAGTCATTAATGCTTTCTGAAAGGTTTTTCTAATTAATGCTTGGCTTACATTATTTCTTTGTGGTGTATGCGTGCTTGCTAGAAAATTAGGGACAGATGTGCCCCTTTAAAAAGACATGGAATTACATTCCTTCAATCTGATTTTAATGCTGTACGGTCAAAATAAATACAGGCTTCAGGCCTTTTGTACATCATGACACAATACCTTAAGCCTCGCATGACTGAGGTTTTATGGACCTCTCCATGACCAGGTGTTCAGGACAGTGCTCATTCCCTTCTCTCTCAGTTCTGCCATTAGTCATACTCTCTGTTACAAAATGTGGCAGGTCTCCATTGCTTTTCTCTCCACCTGTTCAATTCCACTCTCCTTCTGTCTTTGTAGCAGACTTCTCTGGAGTGCCTGTGCTGCTTTTTTAGACTTTGGTCTTTTCTTGAAGTTGTTCTGCACTTGGATTACATGGTCTACATATAGTTCCAGAGCCCCTCTTTGTCCCAGTTCCCAGAATTATCTTGCCACTCCCAAACTCTCTGTCTCCACCGTCTCCCTTCACCTTTATTTTTATTTTTGTCCATGAGATGTTTTGCTCACATCTTAACCTGAGCATGACTAAATCTTAATCCTCTACAGAGTCACCAATGCACAGAGTCATAAGAGATGGCAAGATATGTTCTTCCAATGACACAAATGAATGTTTACCTGTCATCTTCTTAATTCTTTCTAGTACTTTCACCACATCCTCAGGCAGTCTCTCTTAATATCTGACCATGGTGACACTTTTCCCGTTCCAGTTTTCTGACAATCATAACAGTTTTCCAGTTCCAACATGACTTTTCTGCTGAGATGAAAGGTGATTTTTTCATGTCCCTCCCCCAGCTGGCATGGGATTTAGGTGATTATCATCTCTTTTGCAACACACTTCCAACTATTGGAAGGATGTTGCTATGAGTTCCCTCCATCCTCACCAGTATTCTCTTTGTTTCAAATAAGCAAACACAACTGTGCTCATAGCAAGTTGTTTTCCAGACCTGTTCTCATTTCATTCTATATTCTCTGGTCCCCTGCTAATGTGTCTACATCTGAAAGCAAGAGACATTTACTTTACTGTGTTCAGCTTTGGGCCCCTCACTACAATAAGGACATCAAGGCCCTGAAACTTGTCCAGAGAAAGGCTATGAAGCTGGTGAAGGCCTTGGAGCATAAGTTCTGTGAGGAGGGGCTGAGGGCACTGGGGTTGTTCAGTCTGGAGAAGAGGAGGCTCAGGGGAGACCTCATTGCTCTCTACAACTCCCTGAAAGGAAGGTGTGGGGAGCTGGGGTCCAGCCTCTTCTCGCAGCTAACTAGTGATAGGGCTAGAGGGAATGGCCTCAAATTGCACCAGGAGAGTTTCAGGTTGGAAATTAGAAGACGTTTATTCTCAGAAAGAGCAGTCAGGTGCTGGAACGGGTTGCCTAGGAAAGTAGTGGAGTCACCGTCCCTAGGGATGTTTAAGGAAAGGCTGGATCTCATGCTTAGAGACATGCTTTAGTGTGTGACGTTGGTGGTAAGGGGATGGTTGGACCAGATGTTCTTGGAGCTCCTTTCTAACCCCAATGATTCTGTGATTCTATGACATACAAATCAAACTACCAAAGTCTTCTCAGGACTAAGCAGAGTAGTTATTACCTTGTTTCACTTCTGGCTTTCCTGGTTTTGTTTCTCTCAGGACCTCTCTCTTCCCATTTTGTGCTGCTAACTGTGCTACTGCTATATCTCATCATCCTGACCCAACTCATCTACTAACAAAGCCAAAGCTACAAGAACATATGAGATGGCTCCTTATGTCTCTGTTGCGATGATTTGAAAATATACACTACTCTCTTTGTTCCGTAGACCTTCCTCATGAAAAGAGTGGTTTTCCAAGGTTACCCCAAGGCTATAGTTGTGCTTGCAGCCTATAAATCTGATTTATAAACTCATTGTCCATCTCTGTTCTCATTACTGTAAGTGCAAAACAAACCAAACCCCATGGGACATGATTTTCTCCTCCCCTTATTCAGAAATGAGGTTGCCTGAAGGGAAGTATTAAATCACAGCCTGTTATGGATTTCCCCCATACGATTAGCACTTCCAAACTCCACTGCTGCTCCTTGAATCTTGCCTTTCTTCTATCATCATTTAAACAACTGACAGTTCTAATTATTGTACTCATAGGCAAGGACTTAATTAACCTAATCAGCTTGCCATGGAGCTGACAGGTATGCTTTTCTGTCACAGTTAGGTCAAAACATGTAATCTGCAATGAATAGGAGCTCTTTTTCAGCTGCTCTGGCAGTGGTTCAGTGCATCTATGCCTCTCCTCAGGCCACTGAATCATGTGACCTTGCAGTGCACAATGAAGAGTGATGATTAGAAAGTGTATGTCAAAAAGCTAGTCTTCTCTGACCTAGTTTCCAGACACAACATGATGGATACATGCCAGAGAAGCAGCTGTCTGCGTTATCAAGCATCCTCCAGTAAATGGGCCAAAGCAGAGGGGCACATTGCTTTAGCACCCCTCAACAACAAACATTCTCAGCACAGAGCAGCATGAAGAGCTTTCTTTCTCAGGGCGTGATTATGAGGCCCAAGGTGTCTGTCATCAGAGACGTCGTACTAAGCATTTGTGAGTATCTATGCCTGTGATGAACCAACACCACGACCACTCTCTGGCCTTCCCAACGGGAAGCAACATGCACCTTTCCCCAGGCCATGCCTGCTGTGTATTGTTAGAAGGGGTCACTGCTGCATACCTAACAGAATCCTCTGGCTTCTCTGTTATCACGAGATTAGGGAGGGAGATAATGCCTGGAGAAAACTATGACAAATGGTTTGTGTCTGTTCCTCTCTCCGGCCCTCTCTGAAGCTGGAGCTGCTGCATGCCAGAGTGGGAAGTCCAGAGTGATTTGTATTAACTTACTGGCTTACCCCGAACTAAAAATAATACAACATACTACACATCCTGACAAAGTTGTATGAATAACACAGCTGATCTAAAATTAACCCGGCTGTTATAGGCAGCTACCTATAAATCAAAGTATATAAAAATGCATTCATATAAATAGTTCCTTTAATGATTGCTATTTTTGCAGTTACTTGATTTCTGTGAGTTCTTCACTTTCATATTTCTAAAGCAACTTCAATACAACAAAAAAAAGCTAGTTGCTTTTCCATCACATTTTGCATATCTAAGAACAGACACAAACATTTGATTCTTTAGTTTGTTTCCTAAAAGGCCATAAATACAAAAGCCTATAGTTTGCTAAATTTCTCCTTTTTTTTTTTTTTCCAAAATCAAAAGCTTAAATTCTATCTTACAGGTTGCTATTAATGACTTACAGCAGACTAGGTCAAGGAACGTGCATGAAACTACAACAGTCAACACGGACCCTGCGTGTGAAGTTCTCTTATGGCTGCTGTGTCACCTTTAGTAGCTTCAGCCCAGGAAAGGTCTCTTTTAGCTCAGCTAGGATCAAAATGCCTTTTGCCAAGCTGTCTTCTTGATTTTGTCCCTTGCCAAAGACCCTATACTGAAATCTGAATGGCAAGGTACTGGGACAGCTTGTTTGCTTTCAGAGCCAGCTTGCTCCCCTTTTAGCCAACATCAATTACTTTGATATGTTTAAAGTACATGGAATCAGCAAGTGCAAGTAAGATTTCCCCATGTAGACTTTGCACACAGTGAAGGCACATATTCAGAAGTTGAATGTGGTTCACTCAGGATCAGTACCTGACTTCCTTCAGATGCCTGCAGAGACTGGCCATCAAAAAGATCAAGGTCAATAGTAGTGCAAGATATCTGTTCATAAATATGTACCTGACTTTTATACGAGTCCCAGTTCTTTTTAAGTGTCTCAAAATGAACACTCCAGGGATTTTCTAGGTACAGGGATTTTCTAGGGACAGCTCCCTCTCTTTGCAGATGAGTTTCCCCAGCACCATATCCCAGTCTCCACTCCCCCAGTGAGGCTAATCATCTCCTTCCTCATAGCTCATTTTCCTCCTAATAATGCCACTGATCCAATTGCTCTCCTTGGACAATTTTTTTTCACTCTAGGTCTTGGCTGATTGCTTAAAGTTTTGGCTTCACCACCACCCTAAGAACTTAACTGTGCAAGGCTTGCGCAGCTTCAGGGCTGTTGGCAGACCAGTCAAGGCTCCCTCTTTCTCCATTTTCTCCCAGCTTGTCAACATACTCACTTCCTCTGACAGTTTCCTATCCTAGGAAATATCCCCTTAATCAAAAATCAACCAATGTGAAGAAAGGTGTTTCCCCATTTGTAGCTTCCTGCCTCCCATCAGGAAATTCAGCTGGCAGCAGCTGTGACAAATTAATAATAGGAAAAAAAAAAATCAAAGAGAAATTGCAACTAAGTCATAAAGCCAAAGGCTGGGAGAATGCTACAAAGACCTAGCATTTGCTGCTGTTTTTATGTAAAGTCTGTCTGTACTTGGGCCACTGTAAGGAGGAAGGTACTTAAAACTATTACTACGACTTGATCTTTACCTGTCATCTCACAGACTCCCCTAGTGCAAGAGCCAGTCACAGATAGTTGTTAGTACTAAAGATCAACTTTTGCAAGTGATCAACAGGCATCTGTTTCAAACATTGGGCTTCCCTCTCCCCATGTCACAGCAAAAGAAAGAAAAGCAGATTGAAATGCCAGCCCTGTGAGATGATAATGCTCATCTCATTCCACTTCTGAATTTGTTTAAATGTAGACTAACTTCAATGCACATCAGCACTGTTCCTTTCAAAACATTAGCAGAACCCTGTAATTTATATTTACCCAGATGGTACCATGGTCTGTCACATTGTAAATCAAATCCCATGGGGAGGACTGCCTAGCCAAAGGAAAACAAAAATATTCCTGAAAACCAGGTCTGGCTAGGTTGAGCACCTATATTACATGTCACAAACTACGTATGACTCGAGCACCTGAACTGGAGGGCTAAGTAGAACAAATGTGCAGAAGAGTGGACAACAAGAAATAAATGTTCCAGTCCAAATTGTCTCTTAGGAGCATTGACATAGACAAAGCACTAATGTTTATAGCAAGGAATCTTAAATCTTCATCTAGGACTTTAGAAATGGAAAAGGTCCCCTGAAGAAAGTTAAATCAAATAGAACATGAGCTCTCTGGGAAGATCTAAATAAGTTTAATGGCAAACCTTGTAATAAGCAGTTGTAAAACATAGGACTTCAATGTGCCAGGTCCCTATGTTTCATGACAGCATTGACTTGTTGTGAAACCCAAAATACAATAAGCAAAACATCTGTGATTACGTAGTTCAATTCTAGTATTTCAGAAAACTGAGATATTTTGTTCATACTTCTGAAATTATACAACTGAAGAGAGTCGATTTACACATACCTTTATATTCCCAAGCAATGGTGAAGCACGGGCCAAAAGGAATTCAAGAGTCTGAAATAAGCAGAGGCCTGGTGTTTATTACAGTCAAACTAAATGTCAGACCACTGCTGGTTGAGCAAGGGCCTGGGTTTGCACGCAGGGTTAAGACAAGTTGAAGTAACAAAGCAGGGTTGCCTGGAGCACTTCTATAAAACACATATTGAAGAGCAGCTAAAGTGAAAGCAAACTCCAAACAGTCATCAGATCCCCAATAACTGTTGTACCCTCATTGTATTCTATGTCTAGGTAACAGCAATTAAAACTAGAAGATGAGACTCCTGAAGTGATTTGGAGTTTAAGGAGGCTTTTAAGTTTATTCTGATTTTATTTAGGAACACAGGGATGGATTTTAACTTTAATCTTAGGCACACATGCTCAAACATGATGGCTTTTAAACACTCCTCCTCACAGACAACTTCTGGTTACTTGTGCTTATAGCCTCAGGAACATATTAGCTGCTATACGGTTACACAGATTGACACATCTGAGAACCCAGTCTTATTCATCTTGACCCTTAAAAGCTTCTTAAAACATTGGATGTAAGATACATAATAAGCTAATATTATTGCCTAATGCCTAAATTGGTAGGCTAGGTGGGTAATGTTTCTGCAGAAGAGACTGTGCTTGTGTATCTGCACTGCATCCAAGGCAAAGAAAGCAAAGCCCTGAAGGGTTTGAATGCAAACATTGATTCTCTCTAAACAATAGCTTTCCATTGGTCTGGTGACAGGATGCCTCTGATCACAAGTATTACGGAGATGCTGTTTCCAGTGTTATTTCTGCTCTGACTTTCTCACGCAGAGTAAGTAGAGCAGGGAAACAGCTCTTAGTGGAAAAGCAAGCATACAACAAAACAAAACAAACGCCTCTAAGTAAGGATAGATTAAGAGTCTGGGAATCTTTTGATCTTTTGGACTCAGCCATTCTCCAGCATAACAGAGAAGAGCTGACTGAGGAAAAATAATGCCAAATAACTAGATTTCTGCAGGAGAAAAGCTAAAACAAGGCTAGGCGTGAATGGGGAAATGTGTTTGTCAGTGAAGTTTGCTGGATGGAATCCTAGTACTGCTACAATCAAATAGGAGCTTTGCTTTTGAGTGCTGCAGAGCCAGGCTTTAACTGCGGAGTACAGTAAGGGTATTCACCTTATAAATAGTTTCCCCCCGGGAGAGTTTAAAATTTTTGAAAATTCCTTACTTGTATTAATCTATTAGAAAGAAATTAAGAAACTTTATTTCCATCTGAGGTGAACAATGTGCATTACTAAGAGATATGTTAAGATTGTTACTGCTACAGTTCAAATACATGTCAACTCTCACATAGCTGTCAAATTGTCAGTACTGTACATTTACACCTTTGACAAAAGCTGCATGTGTGGTCTTCAAAAGTAATAAAGTCTTGTATTTATCAACTTCATAGTGTCATATGGAGTATGTACATGTGTTATGTATCTACATGTATATATACACACACAGAAAAACTCACTGAGATTATTTTTGTCTGTGCCTACTTTTGAAACATTACAATAATTTACCTATCTCTCGGCTATATGCTTTTATATCACTAGCCTGTATATAATTCAGCTGCCACTCAACTCAAGATAGGTAGAAAATTTCTGACAAGCATTTTTTGACTTTGAGATCAACAGCTTGTTGACATGGAAAAGTTCCAAAGATTTGCCTTAATTTTGCACATGTTTCTCTTGATTTCTCCTCATCTGTACACCTGGGCTAAAGTGTGACCAAGGAACCAGGAGACCTAGCTTCTCAACTTCTGAGCTCCAACTATTTCCCAGGTGTTTTGAAGTCCTCAGATCTCATATCAGCTGCCTTCAGTTTATGACAATGGGGCCTTTGGGGCCCACAGCTCTGAAAAATATCCTACAAAGCAGGATCTTCACCTTTTTCACAAAACATTTTTGAGCTTTTCATTTTCACAGAATCACAGAATGGTCTGGGTTAGAAGAGACCTTAAAGACCACCCAGTTCCAGCCCACCTGCCATGGGCAAGGACAGCTGCCACCAGACCAGGTTGCCCAAAGCCCCATCCAGCCTGGCTTTGAACACCTCCAGGGATGGGGCATCCTCAGCTTCTCTGGGTTACACGTGTCAGTGCCTCACAACACTCTGAATAAAGAATTTCTTCCTTAAATCTCATCTTAACCTACCCTCTTTTAGTTCAACTCCATTGCTCCTTGTCCTACCACTACGTTCCCTGACAAAGAGTCCCTCCCCAGCTTTCCTGCAAGGCCCCCTTTAGGTACTGGAAGACCACTGTGAAGTCTCCCTGGAGCCTTCTCTTCTCCAGGCTGAACAACCCCAGCTCACTCAGCCTGTCTTCACAGAAGAGGTGCTCCAGCCCTCTGATCGTCTTCATGGCCCTCCTTCTGGACTCACTCCAATGAGTCTTTGACCTTGTTTTGTTGGGGCCCCAAAGCTGAATTCAGGACTCCAGGTGGGATCTCACAAGAGCAGAGCAGAGGGGTAGAATCCCTTCCTTCACCCTGCTGGTCATGCTACTTTTGATGCAGCCCAGGATACAGTTGGCTTTCTGGGCTGCAAGCACACATTGCAGGCTTATGTTGAGCTTCTCATCAACCAACACCCTGAGGTCCTTCTCCTCAGAGCTGCTCTCAATCTATTCTCTTCCCAGCTTGTAATTGTGCTTGGGATTACCCTGGCCCAGCTGCAGAACCTTGCACTTGGATTTTGTCAAAGATCAGAGCAAGATTCATGTTTTTTAAATATTAATGTTTTCCACATTTTGAATTTGTTTTTTCCACCCATCACTCATCATAGTCTCAAGCATGAAATTTCCATTCTTTACAGCTGGGAGCTGAAGATTCCAGGGCCTAATTTTTACCATCTCAGCTGGCAGTATTCCTTATTGTCAGCCAGGACCTGTCTATGCATTGCAAACCACAACTGGCAGGTGGCTTTCATTCAAAATCTAGGCCTACTTCTCAGCACTCAAGGTGACCAGTTGTATCTCAGACAGAAACATTTCAAAAGACTCCTTAAGTATCTTAAGTTAACTGGGAATCAACTAATACAAGGACACAAACATCTGTGAGGATACCAAGTATTTAGAAACTCCTTTTCTCTGCTGTGTCTGACTGCCTAAATGTTAGCTGTGAAAGAGGCACTTGGGCATGGCTAAAAACCCATGGGTACTCCACTTTTCTGGAACCTGTTGAGCTCTATTTAAACACTGCTAGAGAATAAATACACTGACTTCCAAGGACAGCAGCTGCCCTTTGAATTACAGGAACCTTACAAAGTCTTCACAATTCATTTATACACACACACATGTATATATCCTGTGCTGTGACAAAAATAGTAATGAAAAAATGTGATGCTCAGGCAAATAGTGGCATTACTCTCAAATGAAATAGAATTAAAAAAAAAAAAAATGGAAAAAAAAAAAGATTTTTATAGTAATTGTTGATAAAATAAATTTAGGTCTCTATTTACCAACAGCAAATCTATTTCCCTAAGCAAGCCAATAATGATCCATGGAGCAAGGAGAAAACAGAAAACATTTACTTATTCACAGAACAGCAGTAAGCACAATTCATGCCAGGTAGCCCAGACATCTGCATGGGATGCAGGGAGCACAAGGCGAGTAGTCTATTAACAAAGCTGTTCTGCACAGTTTGTGTAGGTTACTCCTCATGTTTTGAGTTTCTCCTGAAAGGCCAAGATTTACTGTCTGGAACAGAGGCGGGTGTTCATTCATCCAACAAAAATTAGTCTCTGGTGCAGGTTTAAGGCAACTGGCAGTGCAGGCCTTAACTCGATGAACCTGGAAGAGCCTACACCTCCCACACCACTGCCTTTCAAATTAGAAATTCCTCGGCACAAAAGGCTCTGCCCACGGGACTTCTCCAGACAAACAATCAGCCTGCAGTGCTTCACTGGGCATAAGGGTCTTGGCAAGTAGCCATTCACTATCATTAAAAGTGTTTATAAAAAAAAATGTTCATTTTTGGCCAGCTTTTTTTTCTAAGGCCAGGCCTCCACCCCCACATCTTCAGTGGAATGTGTTAATAATTTGCTTTGTGGAGATGAAAGGCTCTTTGATAGGAGCAGCATAAACACATCTCACTGTGCTCAAAGGTCTTTGTCCCACAATAGGAGCTAAGTTTCTGTACAGTGGCTTGAATGGAAAGAACAGACACATTTCTGAATCACTTTTCACTTTTTTTTCTGCCTTTTTTTCCTCACTTTATCTCTTCCTTTATTTCTCATTGCTTCTTATAAATCCTTCTGTGGAACACAAACAGGCAAGTGGTTCTGAACAAGAAACCCTTGCTGATTAGCAACAGACTGCTTAAAAATATCAGCCAGTGCCCACAGTCTGAGGTGTCAGAAACCAAAGTCACTCTGAGACACGAGTCTATCCCTAAGTATATGACTGAGCATAGCCTAGAGTGGTGTAGTGTGGGAGCAGATACTGGTAGCTGTCATCTTCTGATCCTCTCTTCAATAGCAGGTTGCATGATCTACTGAATTAATACAGCATATGCTGCAATTCATCAGTGTTTTCAGAGATCAGAGTTTATCTGGAGAAATAACATGTTATAATTAACTCAAAATGCCACGTTCAAGAGCTGCCTAACTGTTCTCTGCTGGCTGTACTGCATCCTATTCTCTGCCCTGTTTGAGCCACTACATACATCTCCTTTATATCAATATTGTCCTTTTGAAAGCCCAACTTAATAGTTCTGCACCATGGCATCAGTCTTCAGCTCTATTAAAATCTGATCTCAATGGGATTAGAAACATAAGTGAGATGTGCCCCTTCATTCCTTCCTACTCGATGTGAAGACCATGGTCATAAACATCAATGAGTCTCCTGAGGTGTTAGCACATCAGGACGTTGTTCAACATGGGGTTTATGTAGGCTTGGTTCCTTTTGCATCTGCCTCTCCTTTTGAGAAGAAAAAAAAAAAATGCCTCTTTCCATGGTATGCTTGCCCACCTTAATCTATGTATTTTTCTTAAAAAGTGTTCACTGTGTCTGTGTTCATTCAGTGCTTCTATTTGCTGCTGACGTAATTTTTTTCTATTTTTTTCTATTTGTGATAGTCCTATATGAAGAAAAAAAAAATAACCATTTTGCAGGTGTTTGTTTCTTAAGCATCATCATTCAGTCATTAGAATAATAAGGTCAAATATACTTAAGTGACTTGAGCTCCCTATACTGTATTTGTAAAGGTAATTCAGAGACTAAATGCACTTAGCCACTGTTCCACACAATGTTAAGTTCTTTATGTCGTAGTCTATGACTATATGCTTGGGTACAGACAGCTGCCCATCCCATCAGCTCCATTTACACTTTGCAATGATTCAGCTTCAGTCCAGACACACACAGCCACATATTTCTATCTGGGAGAGACAATAATTGTGCTCTCACACGGCTTCTAATGCGTATGCCCTGTTTTTAAGAGGATTTTAAACCTGCTCTATCCAGAGTCTCACTATTGCAAAGAGGGATTGAAGTTTGTTAGGAAAAATTTAGAACTGTTAGGAAAACCACAACCGCTGTAATTTAAAGGTAAGCTTGACCCACTGCAAGCAAAGCACATAGTCTCTGAGCTCACCTGAGGTGACAGCAGTGGATAGCTTTAAGTGCAGTCAAGTTAGAACTGTGGGCAGAGGGGGGATTTAGCAGCTTTGAGCTACAGCAGCTCAGCGAGTGCTAATCTAGTCACTCTGTGCTGCTAATCTTGTTCTTTTCTATAATCATTGTTTCCAGCCCTGGTGTTTCAGCAAACATAATCACGGTTTGCCATCTACAAGACTTCCTCCCATGTAATACCTTCTGATAATGTTAATGTCAAGCCTGAGTTTCGGCTGTGGCCTTAGTCCTGCACTGGAAAGGCATGATAGCTGACACTGCAACAGGCACTTGGACTCACAGGAGGGAAGGTGAGTCAGGACCTGTCTGGGTGGTTTAACATCTTTAAGCTAAATGGTGTGGGATTAAAGAATATCTCATGAAAGAGGTACTAAATGATTATGAGCAACATGTTTTTTCATTTATTCTAATGCTTGAGAACTCTGGATCCATCTTTAAGTCTAAAGTGGCCTGCAATGCCACAGTTTGCCAAAATATCACTGTTCTTTTTAGCTTTTCTAAATATACCACTCCACAGCCCTCTGTGAAATAGCTGCCATCTATTTGACATGGTTTCAGTGCAAAACCACCTGAAGAATGGCAGTTTCACTTGAGCTTGACTTGAGTGTTTTGGGCCCATTCAAAGCAGAAACTTAGGGAGTGCCATGATACTGCGGAGCAAAGCAAATATTTGCACAACCCCTGGAGACCTACAAGCACCAAGTTTAAAACAGATCTATTGTGTGCTGCCGCCTCCAGCTGACATTTGTATATTGGTGATAGGCACAAGCAGGTTAGACCTGCTACGCATGTCCCCAGTAGCTCCTTGCCCGCTAGCCTCTGTGGTGATACAGTCTGTGGTGGATCTTGTGCAAGGGCCAGGACCAAGGTGATGGCTTGCAGAGGTGTGCTCTGATATCAGAAGTGCTAGTGCTTTTCACAGCACTGAGCAACAAGCTCTGGTACCCAGGATGCACAGACTGCATCAGCTCCACTCCTTTCTCACAGCAGAGCCAGTCGAAGGCAATGCATGCCCACACACCAGCTGCACTGGTCCAGCATCTTCTCTTAAGTTGCCCATCAACCTGTCTTTATACTGAGACATCAGATTCTGTATCAAAGCAGCTGAGGGGTTGGTGTGACTTCCCTTTCACTCTTTCTCCTGTCCCAGAGTCAGTATTAGGCAGAGAAGTGGAGCAGATAGCTTAGAATGAAAAGTTAACTTTTCATTCACTTGCAGGTTGATCAGCAAGCCCAGCTACATCTGCTGCTACCTGAGAGAGGAGCAGCAAAACATATTGAGAAAGAAAGACAATACCCTGTAATGAACAAGATTTACTTTGCTCTACATGTAATGCCTAGCATTCTCTCACAAGCATTGCCCTTAGCAAATAATGGGTTTTTCTCCAGCATGCTCCAAGTTACATGGCACAGTGATGGAGCCATGGAGCCATCTGCTCACGCTAACAGAAATCCCCGTTCTGACCAGATTCTCTGTACTATGGCTGCTCCTTGTAAAAATGCCTGCTCTCTGTAAATAAGTAAGCAAGTGAGTAAGTAAGTAATAAATAATTAAACACCTGTAAAATTGGACTATGCAGACCCAAGGGCAGCACTGATCTGAAGCTGAAGCTGACTTCATAGTGAAAATGTAGGTACAGCTATGCCTGCCCATGCAGGAGAGATTACAGAACTGAACAGAAGAATTTGGCAGAATAGCTGGCTACTAAAGCAGCAGATAGAATGGGGTTGTACCAGCTCTGTTCTTATTTGGGTCTGTAAGTAAAGATGGAGAAAGGTGGAACTGAAAATATAACTGAGATGTCTGAAGTATAAAGCCAGGCATTTATTATTTTCTTCCAGGCAATGGGCAAAGCTGCGGTTACAGTTTTTTGTGCTGTTCATTCTCTTGTACAAAAACACAGGGAGAGTTGCCAATCTCTCCTGATCGTTTTCCTGTTTTCTTAAATAAAAAACTCTGGTTCCATGTTCCCAAGGAGTCTGAGGACATGCAAGCACAGGAGGGCTGGAGCAAAGCTAGACATAGGAACATGACTTCAGGCTGAAAGACCACAGAACCATTTTCTTTATTTTGGAAATAAAAACATTACAAACAAATAGTCATGACAACCTGGGAGAAGTGCTCCTTCATTGTTTGTCTTTATCCAATCTGGATGATTCTATGAATAGCTAATATAAGCTGCTGCTGGAAAGTACAAATAAAATGCAAACTCCCTTTTCCACCCATGTGAAAGGTTTCTGTTCACACGAGGACCAGACTTTGCAGCCTTTACTGATGTGAGAGGTGTTTACTCACAATAACATTTGTCAGGACTAAAGCATTAGGTACATGATAATAATGACAAGGCTTTAGTGTGTATGAAGAAAGAAAATTTATGTGCTTCATATTTCCCATGTGGAGTAAAAGTAATACTTTTTTAGAAATGAAATTATGAAATGTGGGAGAAAGAAGTGGGGAACAATGGGAACTCCCATCCCATCCGGGTCTGGGTGCTATGCTGGAACTCCTGCTTCTGCTCCACCGTGCCCCCAGAACAATAGCACTGCACGGCTATTTTTAGTGTCAGCTATAATACAGAGTAATTCAAGGCATCCACAGTGTGTTTCATAAGGACAGTATTTCTCTTTCACTTATGTGGTTCCCAGGCTGTAGTGCCATTCTGTTCACCAGTCTTAAACAAACACCACCCTAGAGATTTCCTAAATAGTTCAAAGTGGTGTCTAGGGAAACATTAGAAACACATATGGAAAGCCTGAATATGCTTCAGATGAAACTACTTTGAATGTCCATTTTTGTGCAAATGGAAGGGCCTGGAAGATAGAGTAAAGCAAGATTTTTTAAGATAAACTTGTCAGGAATGATGCTATAATAGCAAAGTTTTCTAAATATTTATTCCTGATAAGCTTTTCACAAGCCCTCCTTGTCTCATCATTTCATTCAATTTTTAATGCAAGAAATGTTTGAAGAGGAAGAATTAATGGTCATGAACCCTGCAGTCCCCTTGCTGTCTTGACTGGAATGCATTTTATATGTTGTTTCTCTGCTTGTGGGTGCACATATAGATATATTAAATGCTGGAGCCAATTCACAACAGGCCCTACTCCAAAAGCCAGTGTGTGACAGTAGAGGCCACAGTTGCCATAGCTGTTTTTTTTTTATCTTACTTATAGGAAGGAACTGCAGTAAGTTAGACATGCTAGTTTCAAAACACTGACTAATAATCTCATTAATGGATAATTACTGTTTACAGGTGCTGGAAATCAGTTCTTACAAATATCTGTAACACTTGAACTTTGCTTTGAGAGAATATAAGAAGTCAGCTGAAATGAGGTTTTCAAAAGCAACAGCAAAAGACACTAACATGAAAAGTCCATATGGTGGGCAACACTTCATCATCTCTATTACTTGTTCTTTTCTTTATAAAGTCTTCGGACACTTCCTTCTCTTCCTTCATCACTGTCACCATCCACCCCTAGTTTCAGGAATGTCAAGTCATAATAAAAATAGCTGCCACTTTCCCATCCCTTTTGTGATATTTTTACAATGTAGGATTAAATCACATCTGATGTGGATGGAAGGCAGCACAAGGGAGCTCTAAGCTTGTCTCTCCTCCTTCATGTACTCCCTCAGCTCTTATGCAGCACAATGTAAGTTGAAAGACACTTTTGAGTAATTAGTACCACAATAATATTCCTTATTCCTCTCCTTCAGTGTTAGCCACTGCTGGAGACAGGGCACTTGACTTGAAGACCCTTTGAACTGATCTGGTTTGACTGGTTTTATTTTTTATGATGCTTACCACAGAGAAGACATAATGACAGTCAGCCCTGTGCTCAAGGCCCAGAGGTCTGGTCAACTCTCCTGAGGCCCTTTTTGTGATTCCTAGAGTCTGGGAGGCATGCTGGACCCAGAGAAAGAGATTCACATCACGCCTCTTTGAAGTGATAAAAGCTTCTGAACCTTCTCCAATCCTTACCCAGAAGATGCCTAAATAAACCCCATAGGACATCTGCCAGTCCCACTCAAGTTTAGCCCAAACAGCTGAATTGCAGACCACAACTGGCCAGTGCAATTCTTTACCTGGGAAATTAAGCTTACACTTGTCTGCATGGATATAACATAACTTCATCTGTTATTCAAGTGTAGCCCACTGGTTCCTTCAGGAAAGTCACTTTACAGGAAATCTGGACCAGAAAATAGAGTCATTGGCCTGACAATTAGGATGCTGCGGTGGGTGGGGATCTGAGATGCTTCTGCTGCAACCAGTGCAGTACACAGTCACCTTGTCTTGTTGGCAAATGGGCAAGGTGAAAATGTGGCCAGAGGCTGAGCTGAAGATCAAATAATCAGAAAATCTGAAATACCTGGGGGAGGGAGTTTAGGTTTGGTCCTGCTGCTCTCTCCCAGCCCTGTTTCCAGCTCCCAGTTGACTTCCAGCCACACCCCAGGCCTGCCTACTCCTTTAACCACCCCCAGATCTGTTATTAGTAATGCTTTTATTGGCCAAAGACCTAAAGCCTGTCTCCTGACCACACTGCTGCTCCCTTGCCTTGTGGTCTGCCCTTTTCCTTCTTTGGCTCCTGTCCACAGCCCCTTGCTCCTGACCCTGCTCCAGCCCCATCCCAGGCCTCCACTTCAGGCCAGCCCTGATCCTGTATGTGGCCCTGATCCAGATGCCTCAGCCTGGGGTGCTGGACACCATTACTGCATTGCAGAGGTGTTTTCATCAAGGTGGCTGCAAGAGGTCTGCGTGCCTTGCTCATGGCACTACATTTGTTAGGTTCCCTTCCCTGGGCAGCAGAGGAGAGGAAGGGTTCCATGCCTGTGGCATCAGGATCCAGTGGGATCCTTAGCGTCAGTGAGGTCCTCAGGGGTTGGATGACAATGTTCCTAACCTACACCCCTGGGGACCAACACAGAGAATGCAGAACAGAGGTAAATGAGTCCCGAAAGCCTTCTGGATGTCAGCAAGTGCCCTGGCAGATCCACAGGTGCAACCTCATGCACAGTATGCTGCTTATCCACCTGATGTGGGAGTGTGTTTTGGGAGATGGATCATAAACTGAAAACTTTTAGCAGTAGAGAAACAACAGCAGTCAAAGCATGATTGACTAAGGGACAGGCATTGTGCCTCTCAGTGGCTTATGGCACAGGAAGGAATTAAAATGTTATGTTTTGTATCTTCGATATTAGTTTTAGCCGCTGGATATCTATACCAAAGAATCATGTTCTTGCACAGCTACTCCAGTCCTTTTAATTTAAATAAAAACGTTTGATTGCTGCTGTGCTTCCTAT
Organism: Aythya marila; assembly: GCF_965140915.1. Classification (NCBI taxonomy): domain Eukaryota; kingdom Metazoa; phylum Chordata; class Aves; order Anseriformes; family Anatidae; genus Aythya; species Aythya marila. Next base: position 19,081,447 of record NC_139080.1, on the reverse strand, counting down.
GGAGCCTAACCTTGTGGATAACACATTACCAGTGCCCTAAGGCTACCTTCCAGTAAAAGCAGATGAACTCCTTCTTTGTTCAACCCAAAGTTCACCAGTACATATAGTTTGGTGAAATCAGCCTTGCCTGCTGTCTGCCTTGCATCCCTACAAGTTAGAAGGTCCATGACATACAAGTATAAATAACAGGCACAGAAAAGAGTTAGCATAAATAAGGGGCCAGAAAAAATCTTCACATTAAAATATCATAAAAGGGAAAACAAAAGTTTTGAAATCAAAGCAAATCACTTTGTCTTCTTGTTTCTGCTTTCTAAGAAGAACTGAAAGTGATTGCAAAAACTGTTGTGAAGGAGTTTGCTACCATTGGTGTCCTTAACCCTAGAAATAAATTAAACTCTCATAAAAGCCTGTCATGAAGCATTCAAACCTGGGGGCTGCAGAAAAAGATGAAGGCTGGCTACTTGGAGAAGGACCTGTGTCTTCACAAGTGAACCTACTTCTTTGCCCTGCTCGAATATGTTACAGATATAGCATCACACATCATGCTTGTCTGTAAACTGCGTATGAATGATTGCTCTTGAACAGGAAGTTTCCTCATTATAGGAAGCATCTGGAACTAAGTCAGTGTTGCAGTCTAAATAATTATGACTTGTAATAACACTCCACACAATAACTGAACTTGAATCTTTTTACCAGAAAGCTAGAAATAATTGAGAGGTCCACAGCTAAGTGGGAAAAAAAACACATCTTAAACCTCTCAAAAGATCTGTCATTTGGCAGTTATGTCCTTTGATCAAATAAATGTGGATCTAGATTACATAGTAGACTGGCTGGTTGTGGTATTTTTTGTTTGGTTTGTTTGGTTGGTTTGTTGGTTTGTTGAGCTTTTATGTTTGTTTGTTTTGTTTTGTTTAGTTTTCCTAAAGAGGGTACAAGAGATTAAGCAAGTAGGATCAGGTGAAGTTATAATCAGCAAGCAAGAGCTCTGCACTGGCTTGTGTGCTGGCCACCAGTGCCCCTGCATGGACACAGGGCCAGATGCACAGACCTGCCCCACTGCTGTTTCATGACTAGGAGAACTAGATGGTGTGAGGACAGGGAGGTCAGGCATAATGCTAATGTGCTCCATGTCTCTTCACCCCTTTCTCCCTCTCAGCTGAGTCCACAAAATGTTAACATTTCTTCAGACATTGACAAAGAAAGCAAAAGAGAACATCAGTTTACTTTATAGCATGTTGTTGAATGCATGACTAGGAATGCCATGCAGCTAACAGTATAAAAACCTTTCATATTTCATAAACGGAAGAACTGCATAACAAGAAACCCTTATTTATCACTTTTGTTTTTCAATGTAACACTATGTTTTACTTCCTACATAATAAAAATAAAAAAGCAGAAGATTTGCAACAGAACCTTTCCAAGCTGTGATGCTGCTATGAAATATGTTGTCTAAAGTATGCAGGCAGGGAAGAGTAGCCAGGGCATGCAAATATCTTTCTGCACATTGTGAAGGCTTTGAGTAATCACTTGTCAAATGTTAACATTACATGGAATACTTCAAAAATCAGTGAAGAAGCCAGAACATCTTAGACCCATTTACCACAGCCTAATCAACCAAGTAAGCTCAGATCATTAAACTAATTACAAGTGGCCGAAATAATTAAGGATTCCCTTCTCACGTGATATTGTTGGAATTCTTTGTTACAGAACAACTGCATGATCATTAGCAAACACTGTGCATGTGCCCAGACATTTGCTGGATTTGATAAACAGCCCTTGTTGTTGAGAAACTTTGGTGGCCTTTGTGAGCAACAGTCAGTGACAAATAAGTAAGAACAAGCAGCTTGTAGGTCCAGGGAGGTTCTCTTGGGAAGATCACCTTTTTTTTTTGTGGGGAAAAAAAAAAAAAGATAAAATAATAACTGACATATAAGAATGCCTCTGTAAAACCATGGGGTTCGTTGCCAAACTAATGGTCTCTCTCTCTTGTTTGCATAAAGCAAGAGTAACCCCTCATGACTGATTACATTAGCTGGGTGTCTGCATTCCATAGGTCTTTCCTGAGGATTTACACTATGCCAGGTCATTTCTCATATTTATGGTTAGTCTAGAATAAGGTCAGAAAACAACTTGCCTTTACTGGCACACATCCAACAAATAACGGTACCAGTTGCAGCTTTCTGGTTGATCTGATCCTGATTCACTGTAAATCTGTACATAGATGTAGAACAGATCTTCATGTTCTCCATCAGCTTAAGCATTAATATGCAAATTGACTCCAGACTGAAAGTAAGCATGTTAAACTCTTCATTGTAAGCACTGCACCTGCTTTTTATGTTTAAAGCACAGTTCTGGTTTCAGCTGATCTGTTCTTTTCTGGTGAAGGGATTTTTTTTATTATTATTATTTCTGACACCACAGCACTGGCCTTCAGATCCAATCTATAATAAAGAAAATCAGTTCAGATGCCAGACTTCAGCTGGGTCTAAGTCTCAATCCATTAATCCACTACTATTCTTGGCATATTAGTTAGGTTCTAATTTTTGAAAAAGCCCCAGGTGTTTCCCACCTGAAGTTAACCAGTTATATACATCTACATTTCCAGTATAGTGGATAGGGTAAAAAATCAGACCAAATATCAGGGCCAAGGAAAATATCTCAAGCATATGGCATGTAGTTAGGAAAGGAGGGATGGGGTGTTGCCCTCTGTGTTAGGGAAGGGACTGAGTTTGAAGAGCTGCCTCTGAGAAACAGTCACGGACAGGCTGAGAACTTGAGGGTAAAAGTTAAGGACAGGACCTATAAAGGACACCTTGTGGCTGATTTTTTGGTTGTACTACAGACCACCTGATTAAGAGGAGCCCGTTGATGAGGGCTTCCTGATTCAGCTACAAGAAGTATCACACTTGCAGGCTCTCATCCTGATAGGAGACTTCAGCCACCCAGATGTCTGCTGGAAGAGCGGCACAGCTGGCAGTGAACAATCCAGGAGACTCCTGGAGTGTGCTGAAGTTCCTGGTCCAGGTACCAGACAAACCAACCTGAGGAGAAGTGTTACCAGAGCTGGTGTCCACCACTATGGATGAACTCATTAAGGAGGTTAAGGACACTTCCCTTAGAGCACAAGAACTCTCCATCCTCCTGTGTAAGAAAGTGGGCAGGGAGGGCAGAAGACCAGGGTGGCTGAGCAAGGACCTGCTGGCCAGACTGAGGCACGAGAAGGAAATGCACAGTCAGTGGGAACAGGGACACGTGGCCTGGGAAGCACAGGGATGCTGTCTGGGTGTGCAGGGATGGGATCAGGAAAGCTGAGGCACATATGGAAATGGCAAGGGGTGCAAAGAGTAACAAGAAGGGATTCTGTAGATGCATTGGCCAGAAAAGGCTGAGGAGAGCGTGCCCCCTCTGATAACCGGGAAGGGAGAACTGGTAACAACAGACGGGGAAGGCTGAGGTACTCAGCAACTTCTTCACCTCAGCCTTCACTGCCAGTCAGGCTTCCCATGTCTCTCGAGTCCCTGAACCTCTGGGCAGGGGCTGAGGGAACAAAGTGCCTCCTACTGTAAGCAAAAAGAAGGTTTGAGTCCACCTGGTGAAACTGAACACGTACAAGTCCCTGGACAACCCATTCCAACCCATTCCAACTCTTTCTAAGACGAAATGTCTCCTAATTTCCAGCCTGAACCTTCTTTACCTAGATGAGGAAAAGAAATTGAGAGCAGCCCTGCGGGGAAGGACTTGGGGGCTCTGGTGGACAAAAAGCTCGACACGAGCCAGCAGTGTGTGCCTGAAGCCCAGAGGTCCAACTGCGTCCTGGGCTGCGCCAACAGAGGGGTGGGCAGCAGGTGGAGGGAGGGGACTGTGCCCCTCTGCTCTGCCCTTGTGAGGCCCCACCAGGAGTGCTGCGTCCTGGGCTGGGGCCCCCAGCATAAGAAGGGTGTGGGGCTGTTGGAGCGGGTCCAGGGGAGGGCCACAGAGATTATCAGAGGGCTGGAGCACCTCTCCGATAGAGACAGGCTGAGAGAGCTGGGGATGTTCAGCCTGGAGAAGAGAAGGCTCTGGGGTGACCTCACTGCAGCCTTTCAGTACTTGAAGGGGGCTTATGAAAAAGATGGAGAGCAACTTTTTGCTTGGGTAAATAATGACAGGACAAGAGGGAATGGTTTTAAACTAAAAGAGGGGAGATTTAGACTAGAGGTTAGGAGGAAAATCTTCACTCATAGGGTGGTAAGGCACTGGCACATGTTACCCAGAGAAGTTGCAGATGCCCCATTTTTGGAAGTGTTCAAGGCCAGGCTGGATGGGGCCCTGGGCAACCTGATCTACTGGGTGGCATTCCTGTCTATGACAGCTTGGAACAAGATAGTTTCTAATGTCCCTTTCAACCCAAGCTGTTCCATGATTCGATGAATATGTTTTTGCTGAAGGGAAAAAAAAAATATAAAATAAAATAAAATGAGGGGAGAATGTTTCAGCTGTAGCCAAAGCCTTCTCCTAAGTGAAGGGCTTCCCAGCCAGACACAGCTACGTCCTACAGTTCCAGAGTGCACACTGTGCCGAGCAGGGGCTCTGAGCTAAAATAGTGCTATATCTGCTAAGCATTCATCCCTTCTGTCTTCTTAACATCATCTTCACCAGGGTCAGTAACCTTTGTGGGAACAATGGCAGTTAATCTTTTCCCTTCTTTTCCCCAGTTACAGCCTAGGTAATGATTAAAGCAGCCGCTGGGAAATGGAAGGTGTGGCTTTCAGTCCCTAGGGGCTGAGGTGAGCCTACGGCCCTTCCCTAGGCTGTGCTGCTCTATCCAGGATGAAAAAGGTAGACTTCCACACACAAACAGAAGGTTTGTTTTGGTTTTGAAATTGCTTTTTTATTAAATCCCCATGACAGTTTAAGACAGAAATTATTAAATACAGAAGAAAAAAAAAAAAAAAAAGACATAGAAATGAGTTTGGACCGCTTTTCTCTAGGCATGGTAATGTCTTACAAAGAACAGCACAGTGCAGTGGATGCGAAATGCCCAGATATCACAGTCAGAAAAAAAAAAAAATCTGAATTAAGAAATGAAGAGGTTAAAATATATTCAGTGTTTCTTGAACTTGCAGGCCTGTCTCATACATCAGTGAAAGGACTACATTTTATAGTTTATTGCAAGTCTTTTCTTTTTCTTTTTTTTTTCCCCTTCTGAAAAATGACCTGACAGGAAACATAAACAGGCTTTGCAGAACTACTTTAAAATCACTCTTTATCTTTCATCAAATTTTCTAATAGCTATGCTTTATTATAAACAACATAAGCGAAGATTGGGAAACAATATAGAACAGGAAAAAAAAGAAAAAAGGAGAAAAAAAAGAGCATGAACCTATTAAAGATTGATACAAAATGCTGTGAGGAGCTCTTATGGGAGAATTTGGCCTTTTTTTCTTTTGTCTTTTTCAACACGTATAGGCATTTTCCCTGAGAAACAGAGCCTTCCTATCTAAATGTACTCTTATAAATAAAACAGTCTACAATAGCATCCCCATGTTGCACATATACTCAACATATTTATTTATAAGGGAATTCTTACGACTATAGAATAATGCATTCAAACATCTCTAATAAAATTCCACATCCACACAAATCCTACCACAATCTAACATCAAGATGAGGACAATTTGGGAAGTGAAGAGAAAATGAGAAAAACTGGAATAAGCAAGCAGATGGATCATCTTTGAGTCTCTTGGGATTCCAGGCTGCCTGATGTAAAAATGGTATTTCATGCCACATGCATGTGTGCATGTGTGTGTATGTACATGTACATATATAGTATATAAATAGAGAGAGAGAGATGTATTTATTCCTGGTGCGTATCTCCCTGGCAGGCCTTTCTCTACAGAGTAAGCAGATGTGCGTGTGAGGTTTAGTACATGAGTAAGACAAACCACAGTTGAAGTTTATTCAATGGAGATGTCATGGATGCTTGCCAACTACATTTCACTTATAACTGATCAACTCCTTTTCGCTTGCTCTCTCTCTGCCTGCCATCTCTATTTATCAGCCAAATCTCTTTCATTGCCTCTGCTTCAGCTTGGACGCAAGCCTATTTCAGATTTCAGTATTTTTCACATATAAGGCTTTTATATTTTTTCTACAACCTTCCTGCATGGCAAGAATAAGAGATGCTTTATATTTTTAGTATATCACAGATGGATTAGATTACTTTTGACAGATTTTACCCTATGAACAATTCAAAGAATTACCAATGTATCAGCTCTAGTATAGTGAAAATATTTTGAAAGAATGTGTTTTTCATACACACAATATCAAAATATCTTTCTTGAAATACATATAATTAGCCCAGAACTGACACTAAAATAATTTAAAATTAAAGTTTCAGATTTTGTCTCTATTATTCTGATGCCAGTCAGAATTAAAAAAAAAATAAAAAATCAAGTCTGATTAGTGACTGAAATCAGTGATTTCATACTTCAGGCTGTTAGTTAGACACAAATGGGAGTGATGCAGTATGTAAGATACCATTCTAAAATTGTGTTAGGAAATACGCTGATCTTTGAGAATGTTATAAATGCATGGGTTTTGGAGGAAATATGATAGCAATGATATCCTGTCTTGTAAGCACAAACAGTCCAGTGTATAAGAAAGCAAACGAAAAAGTACTTAAGTATTTGAATTTAGTGACCATTTGAAAGTGCCTTGAAGATGTGATCCTTAAAGACTGTCTGTCTTCACTATGCATGCATGTAATTTTCTGGCACTGGTGCTAAACGTCCAACAGATTCAAGAATGCATTGCTCATAGTTTTCTTAAACATTTATTTGTTGACATGTACTACCAGGTCTGAGAGGCAGACAGGAGGTGATCTGTCCCAGATCTCACTGAAGCTGCATAGTTCTTGAAAAGAGAAAGATGCTCACAGCCACCAGATGGAGCTGACTCCTGGGATGTAGAATTTGCAGTTCTCATTAGTTTTTGATCAATTTAAAAAAAAATTGTCATTGTCATTAGGTAAAATCTCAGCAGTGTGTGCTATCACAAATGAGCCTGACAGAGAAAATCAGAGAGAGATGTACTTTCTGAACTTGCAGGAAGGGTTTTTTGGTTTTAGTGGCTTTGTTGTGGGCACTGAAGCCTTTCCTTGCTCTCTGAAGGGTGTTTTTGCTTTTTTTTCTGAACATACGGATAATACACAGACATGCATTTTTCCACTTAACTATATTCCATTGAGCTTCAGTAATGGCTCTGTTAATGGAACAATTTCTGCTTCCAGGTGAAGAGACATACTTTATAGGCTGCACCCATTCTTCATTACCCTCAGGCCTCACTCATGGGAGTATAAAAATAATGATGCCATCCATCAGACATGCTCTTATCCCAGTCCACTTGCAATAACACACACTCCCTCATACAGATGCTATTGTGAACTAAATCAATGAGTGCCACAGCTGCAACCCCACCATTCTGTGTTAAGCTGAGGGATGTACTGCACCACCAGACTACCAATGATGATGTTGGAGAAAAGGCCATAGCCACCTCAGCCATTCACTTTTGGTAACCCTCTACCTCAAAGAGGCTTCAAGTGGCTGCAAGGGTTTGGCCAAATGCTGAAGAGTAAGCATAGTATTGCTCTTTTAAAACATGCAGATGCATGAGTAGAAAGTGCAGAAAGAGCTCAAAAAACAGAGAAGTTAGAGGGTTGTACAGTTAGTCATGCGCATCCAAATGCACAAGTACAAAAAAAGGAAAAAAAAAAAAAAGGAAGAAAAAAAAAAGGCAACTTGAAAAATATCTACCTAGAGAATACTTGGATTTTATGGAACAATGAATACAACAGGAGAAGAAAGAGGAATAAAAAACCCTTGCAAATGCAGGCTTTGACAGATACATGTATATCCATGTGGCTTGGAAAAGCCGTTTGTAAAGTTGCAGGTATGATCTCAACTGCTTGTGGGTTCAGGAGAGACCCCTGCTAGCAGGCTGGCTTAGCAGGACAGATCTGGAGCTGTAAGTGGCTGTGGAGTCCTTCAGGAGGCTCAGAAGTCAAGATGAAAGTTTTCTCACACAACATTGCCAGAAGACCCTGTTTTGGAGCAGCATGGGCAAACTTAGATGAAAGAGTAATAACAATGGTTTCGTGTTTGGCAACCAGAAACGATTAATAACAGTGCATTCCTTTGAGCTTAAAGCTCTCTTTTGGGGGCTAAACCTGCCAGAACAGAAGGAAAAGTAATTCATTGAGGTTCTTTTTCTGAATTAAATCAATATTTGTGGGACATCAAAGAGCTAAATTATTATTTTTAGAGCCAGCACAATGCTTGTACACAAAAAGCCTCTCCTCCATGAGAATAGAGGAGCATTAAAGAAGGCAGTATCTATAGCACTGCACTAGGAATCTGTTAGGTTGCATATTTAAGTCTAAGTGTGTAAGTTTCAGCTTTCTCCACCATACCCTCTTCTCAAACTCTACCCCAGTAGCTTTTGTGTCCTCACCTCAGTTTCATACTGGTGACATCACTGTACAAAACAGGAGTTGTATTATTTCAAATACCTCGTACTGAAAACAACAAAAGCACACAAACAACAGCTCAATGGGCCAGAAGAACCGAGTGGGACCCAGAGGACACCAGGGTCACATTCAGTGTGTGAACATGGCTCGTCAAGGCTCTGCTTTAGACCATTCTTCAGCTCTGCCTTCTTTGCAAAGTAGACAGAGCCTGACAAAAGGACACGACAAAGCAGATCTACTCAGCCAATGACCACAGACAAGTGTGGGGAAAAGGTTACGTGAAAGTATTCATGAGTAAAGAAGGATATCAGGCACAACTGGGACAGTTTACGATAGTGGAGGTGATGATGACAACACTGATAATGAAGTGAGGCAGTGCCAGAAAAAAAAAATATACATATATACATATATATATATATATATATATGCCATTACCTCACATAATCTCTACATTTAGCCTATTATTATTATTTACTAAAATGGAAAAGAGGTAAGAAGCTGATTGGGAACAGGTTTTGCATTTGTCCATGTACATTACTGGATTGCAGCTCAATCAAATAGAGTGTAGAAGTACACCATGCAAAAATCACAGCCATTTGGCTTTTCCTCTCTAGGTAAAGTTTCAAATAAAACTTTAGCTAAAATATGGCCTCTTGTTTATGTCAAAGCTGGTTGATTTTATATCTTTGATCTTTCAGCTAGGGCAAGAAGGCTCGGCTTCTTGATGACTTGCAGTAGGCAGAATAGTCTGAGAAAACAGAACAGCTATCGTTAAACTCTTTTTAAACAACAGTGAATTATAATAGCTCTTTAATCTGAAAAGAATAGGTCCTGAGCTGGAATGAAGCAACTCAGTGAAGTCCTGGCCAAGTTCAGTGAACAATGCAGAGTGTACATCATAATTTATTGTAATATTGCTATTTTGTGATCTGCAAGGAGACATTCATAGTTTTGGAAGTACTTGAGAGAAACAGCTATTTGTGATCAATAGGTGCATTTATTATATATTTTTTCCCTTACTCTTTTGTCTTCTTTTGAACTTTATCTACTCAGTTATTTCATTGTCCTTTCAGGACCTTCAGCCTATTCATTAAAAGCAGATATGGTATCTTTCAGCACCAGAGTATTTTAGAACACACACTGGAGTGTGCATACCACCAGTCTGTATTTATGAATGCAAACATGCAAGCTGTTAGTGACTGGACAAATCCAGAAGTTACTGTGATTGAGGAGAATATCTTGAGGCAAAGATTTAAAATTGTTTGTTTATAGACTTGGTAGGCATTTCAGGATTTGCTCAACCGTTATTAAGTAGATTCCAATAAAAATGATTTATAGGTCAAGTAAATATCTTCCATCATGATGACTTTCATGGAATTATTTCAAGACAAATTAAATCGCTTTCAGGCCTAGGGTATCTAGTGAACACAATGAGTGCTTTCAAATCAGGCTTGTTGGCCTTCAGAGGTGACTTCAGCTTCATCCTAGTAAGTATCTGTGTCTTCATGTTCTCAAAAGCCAAATCACAGATGAAATTGTTTTAGATATAGCTGACATGTTTGTTTTGTAAGTGCTGCAAGCCTATTGAAAGCTAACTAACTTAGCACACCAGGGAGCACGGAAGTAAATAATTTATGCAGTAAACTTACAAATATGGCAAGTTTCATCACCCACAAAGTCAAGGCATAAAGAACAAATCAAGATGTACAGAACGTGGATGGAAAACAGGAATAAAAACACTTTACATGGACTCACTCTGGTTCTCAGGTGAATCTAGCAAATTCCAGTTTAATAAATGTTTGGATAAAGTAAATTGTTAACGTAATGCACAGAAGAATTAAGAAATAATTCTACATGCTAATGAATGTATGGTCAATCACAATGAACTTGCTAAGAGATCTACCAGTAGTTCAGAAATAAATTAACTGGACGTGGCATGCCCTCATCTGGTAGCAAACAAATTGGGAAATCAGAAACCAGTGCCAGAAGAAATACATAATAATACACTTATAAACACCTTATTTATTATAAATACTAAAAATATATGCTAAAAATATGTTTAAAAAAAATCATGCAACTGAACAAGCATAAAAAAGACGCTCACGGATATCTACTGGCATTAGTTAAGGTGACCCTTGAGAAGGTGAGGTTCACATGACAACAGATACCCTATTGACACTGGAATTTGTCTTTAGATGTTGAGATCCTCAAGTTTAATGAATTCACGACAAAGGGAAAAGGTGAAGTTGGAAGGGTGAAAGACATACCTCCAGAGAGATAAGATTATCTTGGCTTGGACTGTAAACCAAAGGCAAAGTAATTTTTAATCAACCTATTCTGGAAATTCACAAAGACTTTTCAGGATCTGCCTGCATTTCACACGTGACTCCAGTGATAACAGATAACATGCCTTCAAGTGTATTGGTGTTTCCAGTAATCTTAATCTTGCTCAGCTGACTTAACCTGATTGAAAGACAAACCTGCATAACCCATCATCATGTATTTTTTTGTCACTGAACCTGAAGAAAGAGCACATTTGAAACATGTTTAGTCAAAAGCCTGCATAAATTGCAGTAGGTCACCCAAAAAGAAAACTACATGAGAAAATGCAGGAAAAAAATAATGCTTGCTAATGGGTGCTAGAGCTCACCCTTTTGATATTTCAGATTTGATCTCCCACAATGCTTTGAAATAAATGCTATGTCCTTTCTGATTTCAGGAGACCTGGATAATGTCATTATAATTTGACAGCATCTTTGAAAAAATATTATTAAAATAAATAAATGATGATACCACACTGATGTCAGTTCTTAACAATGGAAATTCCCATAGATGTTCATAGAATCCATGTCTTAGTGCAAGAGTGTGTGGAGACTTTAAAACTGGGATTGGAGCCCAGGGACACAGTAGAATCACAAATGCTTTAGTGTTGACAGTTCATAAGTACCTGATTTCATTTTACTTTGAAGTCATGCAAAAGGAGCACATGTATTCTTTCCTGTTTCTCCAACTCTAACTATTGTATTTCTCACACAACCTAAACATTAAAAGAGCCATTCATCTGATATGCTTTTGACATTTGCTTGAGGATGAAATGAGTTGTGAGCTAATAGTGTCTATTTCTCTCTTGGCTTTATAGACAATAGCTCAGAAATTGGTAACTACAGTACAAATAAATATTTACTGCATAGTTTTGTTAGATAGATCCCATCTACGGAGTTCTAAGTACAGCTTGCTTTATTTGCAAGCACATACTTACCCTGAAATAAAAAGGATTACAAGCCTTGCAAAGCTTTCTTCCAGGATCTCAGCCCAACACCAATGTCTTGTTCCAGGATAGAAACCCTACCTCAGGAATTTCCCCTGGTCAGGAAAGATAATATAAAAGTAGCTTGTCCAGCTACCAAACATTTCCTTCTACAGGAAAGTAAAATGTCTTCTACTGAAGCAGTTGCTGGATGCTATCTTGAACCATAATTAGTCACAGGAGTCACTAATTCACCAACATAATCTAAGAGAGAGAATAAACTAGCTGAGCTCTCATTTTTATGTCTGCACAGTGACACACAGCATCAGTACTCACCAACAAGTTACTTCTGATGTGGCTGGCATTCTATGGTAATTTCTGAAGTAAATAAAACAGAATTTCTAGAAGAAAACCACCTGACAATCCTTTCATAACTCTACTATGTTATGTATATGTACACTGGATACTACTTGATAGGTTAGTCTGTGCAGAATATTTTGTTTGGAGCTATAATGTACGGAAGGAAAATATTTTTTTCTGATAAAGGATTTGTAAAAAGGTCAAAAATAACAAACCTCATGGTCCAAAGAGGCATACCCTGAGCAGATCCTGAAACTTGTTGTTTTAATGTTTTTTGATATTAAAGTATCACCCTGGCTATGTCAGATATTCTTTCATTTCACATTCCCTGTCATGTCCTGGGAACCCTAAAACCAGGCTATGACTGCTTTCTAACAGAACTACGGTTCTTATGCCAAATTTCTTCTGAACACATTTCTTATCAATTAAAATTTGTTTGAGCTGTCCTCATTAATGATCAGCTTGCAAGAGACTGGACAACATGTACTGAAAGTTTAGCAGGTGCCCAGCTAGCATTTTGCACTCTCCCAGCCTTCTGGACCTTTTCCTTTTTATCCTCTTTGCTAGTAAGTAATGGGGATCACAGGATTGCTGCCCTTTTGCTGATGTGCACAGGACACAGTCAAAACTGACTGCTGTGAGGTCCAGAGGTGAAGGGTACATTTCATCCACAATCTGATGTGTGTCAAATCTGGGATGTTTAGGGTTACCCCAGGTGTTGAATTGGGATAAAATAGCTTCAGTGATGGTAGGCTGGTTTGCAGCAGCTGAGGATGTACCCCGCTCTGGAGAAGCTGTTTGATCAGGGGGAACAATGAATCCATATCCTCTTGAAATAAAATCAATCTAGTAATATTCACAAGTCAATAAACAAAGTCTATCAGGAGGACCAGACCAACATCTTCTCAGTTCCAACCATGAATATATATTTGCCCATCTGGAACTAGCAGTGTGAGATCCTGATTTATAGAAATTTTCAATTACAACACAAGACCACCACACTAATTTGATCATTTTTTTTCAGTGACTACCTCAGAAAGCAGCTGGGCTTTTATTCCTGTGAGCTGTAGAACCGTCAGTCATGTCCTCAGCAATAGTTTAAAAGATGCAGCTGGACCAAGAAGAGCCCCAAGGTAGATATTGAAAGCTGCACAGATGATGTCTTTTCGCTAAAATTAACGTAAGCATGGCATTGTTTCATTTTGGCAGTCCTTCAGGAACAGTGGTCCACAATGTCTTTGATAGCTGCAGTAATGGACAGAGGAGGGGAGAATAACTCCATGAAAATTTTTGTCATTTTGAACAAGCTAAATAATGTATTTTTCCAGAGTTGTGAGTGTTCAGTGTCTCTTAAATCAGCATACAGAAAAAAATAACTCAATGGAGTCAGTGCTGACCCAGGGTGCTGGCAGTTCCTGTGCTGCTGCTCGTGTGTGGGGTGAAGCACAGCACAAACACCACAGCCCTGCATCTGCTTTGAGCCGGACGGTGAGCATTCCTTCCTCTCCCTCCTCCACCCAACTATCTCATAAAAGGCATGTATAAAAGCTGTGGCAGAGATAACAAGTACTGAGGGAGTTGTAGCAGGTGTTGAGCATTAAAGTACCATCTGGGGATGTCTAATTCCAGCCAAAACAGTCTCCTCCGCAACTGCTCAGAAGGGTGGGATGGGAGTTACTCAAAGCAGGCAGGCAGAAAGGAAAGCAGAAGCTCTGGCTCAAACCTGGAGATTGTTACAGAAGCCAGAGAGGTTGTAGCAATGCTTTTAATTACTAGGAAGCATTAACACAGGTGCCAGCTCACATTCTTTCTCTAATAACTTTTGCTGATGTATCACGACATCTTGAAATCGCCCTTCACACTGAAGGTGTTAGCCAGATTCCAGAAACATCGAGCAAACCACACCAGCAGGGCAGGAAAAGTCCTGCCCCTCCCTATTTGGGGTTATATTAAGCTAGCTGATTCCTCACCTTCCTCAGACAAAAGCTGTGAGTAACCGAGGCCACCAGCATGTGTTGAAACTCCAGCTTCTCTCAAAGACTACAGCACGGGGCTCATTAGGTTATAATCAACCTTCTGAAAGGCTTCCAAGAAACACATGGAAGTCAGGCCAGGCTTCCCATCTGCAATTTTGTTTGTCAAGTGTCCCCCGAGCATGGAGTTATTAACTTATCTGTTCTCTGTATCAGCTGCAACTTTGAAGGGAATTTAGAGATTCTCCATTGTAAAATGCAGTGACTGCTAAATGTGTTTTGAGCAATGATTAACTGAAACACATTTTATGGCTGGTTATGCTGTGATAGCTTGGCTAGAGAAAACACCTGTGAACCCCATTAATATATGAAAGCACTTGACCTTGGAACTACTCCTTTGCTGGAAAAATAAGGGGAAATCAACCACACATTTTAAGGTATCTCACATGTTTAAACTGAAACATATTGAAGATGTAAAATCAGTCTTTAAATAGCTTTGAGGTGATGAGGCTCACTCTTTTCCAAGTTATTTTTTGCAATGTTATGTAGTTTTTAGTAGGCAAATAGATGTGTGCAGACAGTGAAACAGTAAGCAACCACTTAACACTTGTAGCTCACAAAGTTGATAATAAGTATTATGACCACAAATGAAACACACAGATAGAGATAAGAATGGTTAGCCTGTTTCAGAGGGTAGCTTGTGACTCATGCCACTGAGTCATATGGCAGAGGATTTAGCCAGCACAGAAGACGGGTGCCATGACCCCGCTGAATGCCATGCCCGCTGGCACAGCTGGTCATTCATCTTGTCTCCTGCAGACACCCAGAGCTGAGATGTCAGAAATAAAATAAAATACCCATTAAATGTGTACCAGGAGTGAGATTAAAACATATATTGTATTCTTGCCTCAAATAAACACACAACTCATGCTGATCTCAGTAGGAGAAGAGAGAGCTCCAAGTTCAAATGGTGAAAATTGCATCTTTCTCTTTCATGTTGGCTAGACATGTCTGAAGAGCTGAGGCAAGTAAACAGAAAGCAGTAGGCGATGACTTTGGGCTTACTGATCCTGTTGAATCTGGGATAAATGCTTTGGGAGCTTCCACACTGACAGGAGATATCATCTCCTTCCCTGTAAAGACATGGCTTGCAAATGTTCATTTCTTAAACTGGCTGAGGTTATGTTTAATCCTCAATTCATCTTTGTTCTCTTACGGATTTTACAGAACCAGTAAGTTTAGGTAAGACAAATAAAGTTTCTTTAATTATGTTCTCCTCATACACACGAGGTTTTATTTAAGAAAAGAAAAAAAAAATCAATGTAAAGAGTATAAGAAAATTTTGTCTATAATTTCCTGCAACACGCATTACTTTTGTTATTCGTAATTGCCATGTCTATAAAGCTGAGGGGGAAATAGTGCTATGGTATTATGAGCACAAAAACTTCGAGGCTATTACATATTCTCATTCTCATGTGGGTTGTGTACTCAGGCCAGCAGCTAACAATATGATTACACTGGTCATGTGGCAGCCAGAGGCCATATTTTTTCTTGGCAGCTTTTGTTATTAATTCTTATGATACTAGAAAAAGGTGGCTATGCTTTCTTGTAACTCTGCAAGGATAAAACTCCAGTGCTAAAAAATCTTTGTCTTTGTATATTCTGAAATCATCACATGCTTTGCAAGATCCACATGCAGGCTGGAGTTAGAGGCTTTGGATACAACTATCAGTATTACAAAAAAAATACCCTGCTATTTCTAATTATGACGATTTTTATTGTGGGTTTTTGTTACAGGAGCCAACTACAAATGGAGTACTGTAAGGCTAACTTCCGTGCAGACATGGGCTCTTGGGCAGCTCCTGCTTTTTTAAGCATGGTCTTAACACAATAACACCTCTGCTCCTTTTGCATCGTATCTTAGAGTTTTGGAAACGTTCCCTGTTACTGATAAATACTTCTTTAAACTAGATCCAAATACCTAGGCTTCAAAATATTGGCCCCTCTCCACAGAAGTATGTTTTATCACAGATTATAGATGTTAGAAAATAAATGATGAAGAAGATGTATGATATCATCTTGTCTCTCCCTATGAATGCAGGTTGGTTCTCTACAATATATGTCAGGCAGCTTTGTTCTTTCTAGTTCAAATGACTCTCAGGCTTTCATCAGACTCTTTTACAGCTTAATTTTTCTTATTACCATGACATCTATCCAGATATCCAGCCTACATTTTACTGCACACGATTTCATTCCAATATTTTGAGTTGTCCTTCCTCCTAAGCAAGTAATCAGGTAAGCAAAGAATCAGGTGTTCTGTCTTCTTGGAAAATACAAAAAGGCTTGACTTCATGTGATGAAAAACTCTAAGTAGATAGAAAATGTAAGTGGGTCTCAAGTGCACCAAATTGAATCTTTCTCAGCTATGGTGCCCAGCAGAATGCAAATACCTCTAAGTCATAACTATTCAGAGCGAGAAATTACTTAGCTATTTTCTAGTAGTTTCTTTAAAATGAGCTTTCTCCTCTTTTTTTTTTTTTTTTTTTTTTTTTTTTTTTGGCTTCACTCTCTGTTCACTTCGTTTCTGCAGATTTAATAGGTACAATTGGTCTTCATTGAAATTGGTGATCTTAGAGGTCTTTTCCAACCTAAATAATCCTGACTGGTTATCATTTCAGCATCAATTGAATAGATACAGCTACTCCTATAAAAGTATGTATGTTGTCTGTCTTTCTTTCTTTTTCTCTTTCTTTCTTTCTGTGCCTTTTTAAATGATTGGTTTAAAAAGCACTTCCAAGTAACAATCGTGTTTGCCCTCTCATATACCCTGCAGCATCCTGCTTCTGACCTTGGTCTCACACAGTGCCTTGTCCTCCAAAGCATCCTGCTTCATGCACCAACATACCCTTCAGAAAAACTCTAGTGGGCAGGCCACCCTAATTAACAAAACGTTATCTAACTAATCTCATTAGACACCATAATCCAGATTAAATTGTCCAGGCGACCAACATTTAATGGGATGAATAAAAACATGGATCCAAAGAAAATCTGGATTTTAAATTGTTCTCAAATATTAAATCCAGCTTTTTACATTGAAGGATCTTCACAAATAACATTACATGAAAAGAAATAGGAGACTTCACAATAGACTCATAGGGAAACACAGCATCCTATATGCCCTCAGTAGTATCTCAAATAAGTTTATTATATATTAGACATATCTCATTTATATATATTATATATTAGAAATATAGATTAAGTTAGCCACTATATACGAGTGTAAATGTTTATGGGAATGTGGGTATATACATACGTACGCACAGATATGTACATATATAACACATGTGTTGCGTTATGTTTATGAGATGCTTAGCGCCCAGGAGACAAAAATACTGACTATAACATCACATTAGCTGCAACACTATCAGCTTTTGTGCAAGCAGAATTAAGGCCTGATGAGTGCCATATCCCATAAAAAAAATGGTATGCCATATCCCTTCATCTCTTGCAGCTTTGGCTTTACTTGTTTTGGCATTGAGAACATACAGTTTCTACCACATGATGGGTGGCCCAGTGACACCTGGGGGCATATTTGTTCCACCTTCGATAACAGCACTGTGAAACCCTGTCTTCCTTGCCCAAAGCAAAATGTGGCAGCAGATTGCACAAGAAAGGGCCTTACTATAAACTAGAGTTTGCTGGTGTTTGCTAAGCAATTTTAAGTATGCTAAGCTTTCTAGCCTCTTTACAGTCTAAGAAAGAAGTTTATCTCCTCTCCTTTCTTGAGTGCCCTCATACTAGAGGAAAGCAAACCTGCTCCAAGGCACTTGAGAAGCCTTTCTGGAATAATGACAGATACTAATGGCAGGTGTTTTGTACCATAACCTATGGCTGCTGTTTTTCATTTGCTTTACTGATTACTGGCCTAAATTCATCACTGTCAAAACCTGATTGATTCATTAGCAAACCTGCCTAGATAAATCCATACCCATGTTTAAGCAGCTGCTGAACCTGCTCTGCCTCAGCTCTGCATTGACCCTGTGGCCACCTGAGAAAATGCTCATAGAAATATCTATAACCCTTTTCCTCTTTTGCAGTATTTATTTCAGGAAGATCTTCTCATAACTTCCCTCAATTTATCCTATTTCATGGTTCTCAAATGTGAAAGGCAGAGAAAAATTGCTTGTTTCTACTGAAAATAATAATAATAATAAATGCCATCTTGCTGTTCTTCACTATTGCAGACTTCCACCAAACTCAAAGCATCTGCACCAGCTGCGGGATTAAGGAACATTTATGCAGAAGGAGCATCACCAATGAGGAATAATGTAGAGAATAGCAATTACTGTTTCTGAAAATACAAGATTACTAGGTGAAAAATATTTAAACAAGTACTTTAGGATGACATAGAATCCAAAAGCTTTTGCAAGTCCAATAACCCTACAACCCTAGAGATGACAGCCTACTGGTCTCACAGATACCATAGCTCCTGTAGTCTCAGTATCTTTGAAGATAGCTATCATGCAATGTGGATGGGCCCTCCTGAAGCCCTTGCTCAGATAAGCCATCTTTCCAGATACACACACAGACTTTCAGTAGCTTCAGCAATTGGGCTGTGTGTCTGTGTTCACTATCTTCATTTTAGACAACAGTTCCTGGCTGGATGAAGCTGTGATGGAGAAGAGATTTCACAAGCCCCACCTGGGCTGAGTTACAAATCTGCCATGGATTATACAGAGCTCACTGCAACCACGGCATGGCTTGGAGAGACTGCACAGCTGCTCCCTGTGTATGTGACATGAAGCATGTGCCACATCTAAGGGGAAAGTCAGCCTCCTGTCCTCTCCCCACCATCCGCCAGTAAATCTCCCCCTGGATTAAGCAAGTTCAGTATAAGGTTGTTTGTTATCTGGCTTTATTTCATACAGTTCTCCTTTGATTCTGCGTCTGACCCCACTGCAATATTATTTTTGGTGAACTATAATCCGCTCCAGCTCCCAGTTAAAGGTTGGTAAGGATCCTACTGTATGTTTGCATAGATTTATGTTGTGTGCACGTGTGTGTGATTTTCCAAAGGCAATTAGGCAAATGACTGTTAACTACTTGTTGTTCACCTTGTTTGAGTGGTCATCTAAGGGCCTGGTGTACAACTTGCTAAAATGCTTCATTGATGTGTAAAGCTACAGCCTTGTCTGCATAAACTTCTGCAAGGTCAGAGTTATCATAGAAGATTTGTGTGTACTTTTCACTTTTGGAAAAAGAAAAAAAAAAAAAAAAAAAGTAGATGACAGATGATATTTTAGAATGGCAGAACAATAAAGCCCAGCTGAAATTTCTCATTCATCCATATTGAGACATGACATTTTCATGACTTGCAGATGTGACAATTTCATATTCATGTACTGTCAAACCAGTTGTGGATTGTAAACAGCCTCACAAGTGTCAGTCAACTCTGAAACAGAAACAAAATTTACAAAGGTCTTTCTTTACTATTCAGCCAACTTGAATGCTAACAGATACAAACTAAGCATGTCATTTTCTCTGTTTAAAAAATATCTGTGCCTATTCCATATGACTCTCTATTTCTAATAGTGGAAGTGCTTGCTATGTTTACAACCACACAGCCCTAACCATTCCTGATAATGTTATAATTCATAGCTTGAGACTTACAGACTGACAAAGCGACTCCAGTTAGGAAAGGCTGCTGCCCATGACCACTTCCCTTTAGCCATTACCCTTCTGCTGCTGGGTGCCGCAGTGCTGCCACAAAAATTGACTGTGTGAGAGGATTGCAAGTGTTTGGCACATCCCAGGGGCTGCAGAATGCACCCATGAGGTGTTTGGGGGAGTCAAGGGCTTGCTTTCCTCTTAACAATTCCTTCCTGCCTTGAATGCATCTTGGCTAGGAAAAGTGAAAAATAAATAAAATAAAATCACATACACGCACGCATACAATTCGTTAGCTCCCAGGCAGACACCCAGGACGAGGAGGATCCCGGAGGCATGTGAACCTTCCTAGGAGTTTGAGGGGTGCCTGCAGAGAGCCTCGCCAGCTGCAGGACCACGCCACTGCCCACCAGCATGGACCGTCCCTGACCCCAGCTGGCAGCCCATGCACCTGCAGCTGCAGCTCGGCCGGGTCAGGCTGGGCCAGCATCGTCGTCGCTGGCATTTTCTGCCTTGAAAGCTGTCTTCTCAGACAGACACCTGCAGCAAAGACATTTCCCTACCAGCCACATCTCCAAAGAAGCTGAGATGCCTGCTTGTGTGTCTGGTGGGTGGACATTTTCAAAGGGACCACACTTTCATCCTTTGCCTTAACTTCACTCTTTTCTAAGATTTTTTTAAATTGAAGCCTGCCAAACCAGGCTGAAAAAAAAATAAATAAATAACAAAACAAAACAAAAAAAATGCTTTCCCCTTGCTGGAAAAAAAAAAAAAATCAGAAGAGCAGCAGTTGTGCCAGGAAGGTCTGCACGGGTTTAATCTCTGGTGAGGCAGCCTGGTGCAGCTCAGCAGGGTGGGGAGGAAGCTGTGTGGTTTTGCTTGTCACCTACGGTGCCATGGCAAAACAAGCACAACGCCCAGCTGTGCTCCTCTGCATGGCTGCTGCCTCTCCCCAGCACCCAGCTCTGCCCTGAGTGGGGCCGTGCTGTGCCACTGCAAGGCCCCATTTCGTGCCGTGGTTATGCCACCCTGCTGGCACCCTCCAATGTTTGGAGCAGTGCAAAACTGTTCTGGTTACGCAGTGGTAGTTTTTCAGTGGATTATTTTGTTGTCACTCCCTGGGATAAAGTGGGAAAGCCACAGCTCTGCATCTGGATTTGCACTGGTGGTGCCATGTATCCTTGAGCGAGCCATAAAGGAGCAGCCCTGGCCCCTTTCTGAACAGCAATTCTTCATGTTTTAGCTGAGCTGCACTTGCTGGAGCTACCTTTGGCACTTCATCTCCTCTGCTCTCCTGTTTCCATTCCTCCCATGCCCATGTGGAGTCAAGAAGAAACTTACCTTTTCCAGGAGAAATGGCCTAAAATTTCAGTGCTGTGCACTGAGATAACACAGCACCTCCTCAGTTCATATCTTGCTGCACTTTGCCCAGAGAACGGGACTATTTAGGAAAAAACATTTACCATGCTTAATCTGTGAATTGCCAACATATCTGGAGGTTTCTATTATACTCACAGAGGAAATGTTGCTGTTGGTGCTTATTGTCTCCATGTGCACATGTGGATATAGTGGACAGACATCCGAGCTGAAAAACGTGTGAGTGCACTAGCGTGAAGCTGAGCCTGAGCTGACAAACCGGGCCTGACTTTCAGAGCACAAATCAAACAAGTTCATGCCTGCCCATAGTAAGCAGAACAAATGTGCACAAGTTTTCAAGTAATCCCGATGAGCTTGCAGTTTCTCTTGGCAGTTGAAGTACCCCCACAGCTTAAGGCCACACTTTGGCCTACTTGGAATGGTTTTGTAATCTCAGGAAAGGTCCTCTGAGACTCAAAAATTACATAAAAGCCACTCCTCAGTAGCAAAAAAATTATTCCTACATTTCTGTTGCACAGCAACAGCAGAGGTCACGCTAAGAAATGAGCAAATTTTACAACAGCCATACTACAAACATCCTTTCAAACATTTAAAATCAGTGAAGTTATATATGCAGATCTTTTCCTTTCTATGGATTTTATTACCATTATTTGTTCCACTTCCATGCTGCCAGTAATTTAGCAGAGGAGCAGTCCCTGAGCCTGAAAAGTCTGGGGTCTCAAACAGGGTTTCAGGATGGGTTTCAGCCCTGCCTGACACAACAAGGACCCCGTGCTTGCTGAGTACCACCATCATTTCACAATAAACACAGCACCTACTGTACAGGTGGAGAGGGGTCCATGAAGAGTCTTATAAGTCTAGGAACTGTCCTGGCTGCATCAAGGTACTAATAAGTGCTACTGCAAACTGGAGTCCGACTGGGTTGCTGATATGATGTTCTTCCAATACCTCTAATAGTGTAAGTCTTCAAAATGATATTGTTGTTTTGCAAATGAGCTTGGTTTGCTTCTGAATTTACTTCTGGTGCTGTGGCGTGAACTGCTTACCCTCACATTCTGACAGTGAGTAAATCAAGATACCAGCTGTTTGCATTTCTGTTTGAGTTTCATTGGCACATGGTTAAATTGCCTCTTCTGTTTAAGTGTAATAATACCAAACTTCAGACCTGTGTGCTTCATTGCTACTAATGCACTTATCAACTTTCAAGCTTAAATAAGGCTCACAATCTGGGATGAGATAACAACAGGAGTCTCAGGTATGTAAAGAATTCAAGATTAAGTCCTTTACACCACTCTTTGCAGTTTGTATGTCACAAATACATCTTTCCCTTCCCTTCCCTTCCCTTCCCTTCCCTTCCCTTCCCTTCCCTTCCCTTCCCTTCCCTTCCCTTCCCTTCCCTTCCCTTCCCTTCCCTTCCCTTCCCTTCCCTTCCCTTCCCATATCCAGTGCTTTAACATACCCTGGCAATGAAATGTAAAATACTGGTAACAGAAGACTTCAATAGGCACATATCTTTTATTACCCCAGAAACAAACAGACAGGGGTCAGCATCCCATTCACTCTGTGTCACAGAATTCACTGTAATCACACTGAAGAGAGTCACAGAAGCAGTTTTTGATGTAACATTATACAGATGTGTTGTGTTATTTACCTGTTATTTACTCTTGTAGAACTGGACAACTCTGGTCATTGCTAAAGATGAACAAGAAATGATCTGACATCTGCCTTTGCATCACACTTACCAATAGTAGCTTAGGCAGGAGTAAAAAAACAGTTTGCACAGAAAACTTGCACACAGCAGAAAAATTATCAGCAACTTAAAAGATGAACTGGTTCCAGATTGTAATCATAAATAGAAAAATTGCAGAGGACAATAACAGGACATAAATGGAGGAGGGAAAAGTTTAATCCTGCCACTTTGTAAAATCTGTTGCTCAACTCTTTAGTGACACCATCATTGTAATGTGGCCCAGTCAAAAGGCAAATCATGTTGATCACATTACTCTTTCTTTCCAGCAACCTCTTTACTTTTCCCATTTATAAATGTGAATTATTTACCAACGATTGTAGTTATGGCTTCACAACTCCCCCACTATTACACTGTGCCCCTTGATAACTTTCCTGAAGCATGATACATCAGCAGTGAGGTGCTGAGATGTCTGCGGAAGAGCTGGAAGCAATTTCTGGGTTTTCACTGGAGGACCCAGCATCCCAAAAACATGTAGTTACTCTGGCAGAGAAACACCCACCAATATATAACTGGAATTGTTAGAAAGAACACTATGTAAAGTTATCGTTTTGGTATATGATCTTGTTATTGTCCTTTGATTTCTGCATTAAGAGGCAGAGAAAGGGATTAAAAGAAACAAGGCTAAATAAGACAGTGTGGGCTTCCGTGGCTTGCTACAGAGAGAAGAGGAGGCATGGGTGGCTGGTATCCGTATGTTGTAAAGAGAAATGAGGAACAGAGGGGATTCGTGTGAAACAATAGCACTGTAAGAGGAAAAAAAAAAATGTATTCCTACTGTTTCTACAAGAAAAGTTAATTGGGCTGGGTGTTTTATATTTGCCTTTCACATAATATTAAAGTGCCCAGAAACAGGTAATGACCTGGATCCTCTCCGAACTGAATTCTGACTGGGAGTTCCTGTTTTCTGTGCAGTTTCACCTGCCTGCATTTGTTTCACTGCCACGTAGTGTCCCCCTGCACAGTGCAGACACAACCACTGCTGCAGCAGGCAGTTCTCCCAAAGCAGTGGATGCTCTCCTTGCCAGCCCAGCTCTCCTGTCTTACAGCAAAACTACCACAGAAAGAACACAGAAGCAGAAAGGTGTGAACACCCTCATAGCAAGGATCAAGAATCAATCCATTGGGTATTATTGCTCCAAATACAGTAAGGAAGATGAGCTGACTTGGCTGTCCCAGCAAGCCTGTGGCCTTGGACAGGAATTCCCAATGTGTGCATCCACACCTGCTGGGATGGAGGCAGCCCCACCAGCTTCTCGTGGGCAATGCTGGCATTTGTCTTCTAACCATACAGACACAGATACACCTGCCAGAGTGACTTGTCCTTCTGATGCACGCTTCCCAATGCTGCTTTAAGCCCTCTTGTATTAAATTTACCTCTAAATGACAATTTTCCTGCTTTAACATAGAGTTTTGGAGTTGTATATGTTAAAAAAATGTTAAGCTTTTCATGTGTGTTAGCAATGAAACCTTACTATCACGAGGGTTTATAGAGAGGCTCTCAAAGCTTACCATTCGTAGATGATTAGTCATGCTCTGTACTGCTGTTTGATATCTGGAATGGAATTTCGTTAATTTGCAGGCATTCTTAATGCACAGCATAATGTCAGAGATTACTGCTTTCCCACAAATGAATTTTTCTTCCTCTGATTAAAAGAATGTAATAGAAAAACAATGCAAGCATCTCGATTTAGAGCTGTTTCTGCTGGTTCAAAGAGCCAAGTGTTAATCAGACCCCACCATCTACTGGAACTCTACAGAATTACAGGGCTGCTTTGGAGACTGCATTCAGCAGGGCCCTGGCCTGAAAAATGCCGGAGACCAAAACAGTGCTCAGAGGAATCACTACACACTTGTCTTGCAGTTCACCAGAAAGCTGTTGGCAATCACCAATTTAGACACTGTAGTGATCCGTCAATAAATGTAAATAATGTACGATCTGATCTGGAGCAGACACCTTCCTTTTTCCTTATGTTATCTTGTAGAGCAAGCAATAATGGAATACATCATCATCATCATCCAAAGGCTTGAACATAAATTTCCCTTTACCTGTGCAATTCATGGCACTCCCCAGCTCCAGCTCCCTGGTGCAACAAACACAGATGTGCTCCCAGGGCAGACACTTTGTACTTTGACTCTCCTGCCTTGACAGGTGTCCACACCCACCCCTTCTGCTGCTCCACATGCACATCTGGCTGGCCTACTCCCTGTCTCTTAAAACTGACCTTACACCACACCAGAGGCATTGAATGCAGTTTCAGACCTGGAAATACCACAAGGAAGTCTTTGGAAGGTAAAGAGAGGGATCCTGTACTTTTTGTTCAGGGTTCCTCAGCTGCTTCCAACACTGGAAAAAGTCTTCAGAAGACATCTGTGTCAGCTGATAAAATTTTGTCAGTGCGATGGGTAATTTTACTGAAAAAAATTTGGAATGTTCCACTGTACCTGAATTGAATGTTCAGAATTGGAGCTTCTGTAAATTCTGACACACATTCAGTGGTCACAACCTGTTTAACCTGTCTCCATCCACTCTGGTGTCAACAGGCTTTATCTGAAGATTCAGGCTTGGCTGATGGGCATCTGAGCAGAGCACTGTTGGAGTAATGTTCAAGGCCTGTGTTGATGTCTTATTACCATGGAATATGAATTTAGGTCCCAGGTTTTGTCAAAATTCAGATTTCAATTCAATTTGATTTTCAAATAAGACTCTCTGGGGTTGTTCAGCCTGGAGAAAAGAAGGCCCTAGGGAGACCTTACAGTGGCCTTCCAGTGCCCAAAGGGGCCTACAGGAAAGCTGAGGAGGGACTCTTTGTCAGGGGGTGGCATGATAGGACAAGGGGGAATGCCTTTAAACTAAAAGAGGGTAGATTTAGATTAGATATAAGGAAGAAATTTTTACTGTGAGGGTGGTTAGGCACTGACACAAGTTGCCCAGAGAAGCTGTGGATGCCCCATCCCTGGAGGTGCTCAAGGCCAGGCTGGATGGGGCTTTGGGCAACCTGGGCTGGTGGGAGATGTCCCTGCCCATGGCAGGGAGTTGGAGCTGGGTGATCTTTAAGGACCCTTCCAACCCAAACTATTCTATAAGACAGACAGATGCTAAATGGTAAGGGTGACAAACTCACTGGGAGACTTCCCACTCCTTCCCATACCCAACACTTTGAGCAAAAATAAAAATTTGCTGTAGTTCATTGCACATAGATTATCATTTGGAAAAACAATACCCACAGAAGCAGTTACTGCTTGACAGTCTACTATAATTGCAGAACAGTCTCTCAGGTGTGATTTGTTTTTTGCTAAATTTGCTTTAGAGGATGCTAGTGATACCTTTGAAGACATCCTCATTCTATTGATGTCAAGGGCAAAAATTCATACTGACTTAGCAGGGGATGTATTTAGCCTTATAAAGCAGAGAAGCAAGTACAGGAAATACTCTGTCTTACATTTCCTGTGGGAAGCTCTAAACTGTAGCTGTGACATGTTTCCCATTCCCTAGTCATGGCTTTATCTGGTGATTGCAAGACAGATTGTGCTCATTTGGTTTAGCCATGGGTCAGTCCCCACCAGAAAGAGAGGGACAACCCCACAACCCAGTGCTTCAATCTGAGTGGGACTGTGACTTCTCCATACACGTCTGAGTTTGATGTCATCGTTGATGTTGAGGATGCAGCTCCAAAATTCAACCAGGAGCCAGTTTATGTACAGCATGGTACTTAAAAGAATTTACAATCAAATTAATAAAATTAAATCATTATAATTTATTAGGAGCTGAAAGTGACGGTTGATTCTATCCCTTTTGCTCATTTTTACTTCCATTCATGAGATTACATGTTTACCAAGCAGTGTGCTTCATGTGCCAACATGCAGGCTTCTGAAGAAAGCAGGGGAACACTTCACCCCTGGTGCTGCTGGTTCCTGGGAGTGCTCCAACAGGAGCATACACGGCTGCTCTGAGTGCCCTGTGAAGGCAGAACAAGGGGACTGGCAGTGTTGGGGTGAGAAATGGATGCAGAGATGTAACTGAGCAGAAACACTGCACACAAAGGACAGAGAGCCTCTTGCCACATGCAGGAAGCAGGAGCCACTTGTGGGGCCTTCTTAAGATCAGAGGGTGTGATAACCTGCAGTCCAAACCACAGGCTGCCCAAGAGACCTGCCTCCAGCTCCTGCCTCTCCTCCTCGGAGGCCACAGAGGCCGCAGCCCTTTGAGCAGTACCGAGGTGTTGGACCTGCGGGCTGTCTGAGAGCCAGGTGAGAGCCAGGACTACCAGCCGAGCCACCCTCCTGGTGGAGGTGACAGATGCTGACCATCTGTGTTAAACCTGTGGTGGTTTCACCCAGCTGGGCAGCTGAAATCCGCCACACCAATCCCTCACTCCCCTCCTCAAAGGGAAAGGGGAGAAAATATGATGCAAAGGGCTCAAGGGTTGAGATAAGGGCGGGGAGATCGCTCAACAATTATCATGACAGGCAAAACAGGCTCAGCACAGGGAGATTAATGTCATATATTAACCAACACCAGCAGACTGGAACAGTAAGAACTAAAAGCAAACTTAAAACACCTTCAGCTATGACATGGGGCTGCTGGGCTCTGCTCATAAACGCCACCCCTGCAGCCCCCTGCTACCAACAAAACCTTGCCACGTAACCGCAGACATGCCCTGTTCACACATCTGTGCACAACCAGCAGCTGCCACATGGTGGATCCCTCCTCACTGTAACAAAGCCAGAGATGATCCAAGCGTGAACAAGTCAGCAGAAGAGAAAAATGGAGCCAGCTTCTTGCCCCACAGTCCCACCACACAGCTCTCCATGGTCAGGACCCTTGAGCAGATCACACTGTCACGTTTTGGGGAATTTCAGCTCTGGTCTGCAGTTTCAAGCTGTCAAGGCTGTACTGCTTCCTGGACCATACAATCTTTTCCAAACAAATAGTTTGGATTTAGGTTCAGACACAGATGTCCGGGATGTAAATCAGCTGCAGATACAACTCCTACTGTGCCTACGTGTAAGTTATGTCTCTAGGATCTGTTGTAGCCACAGGAGTCAGGCAATGCAGCAGAATATAGTCAATAGGGTGAACAAGTCTAGGGCTGACCAAATGTGGACAGTTTTAGTGTAGACCTTCTCTGAACTAGGACCAAACATGCCTTGCCTTCCATTGTTTTTGTATGTTAGCTCACCTTCCTCAACAGTAGTGGCAAATCTTTTCCAATGCAGCAGTGTTAGGAAAGCTTGCCTTTACCCCTCCAAACCAGCAGCCCACTGGCAGCATTTCAGGAAAAGACCTGGTGATCCCCTGCTCTAAGTATGTACCAAATCAGCCTGTTTATTGTTACTTATTGTTATTTCTGCCATGCACACAACCTTAACCTGGCCAGATAAAACTGTGACTAGAGAATGGGAGAACATGTCACAGCTACAACTTAGAGTTTCCCATGTGAAATGTAAGACAGATTGAGTATTTGTTATACTCACCTCCCTGCTTTATAAGGCTAAATACATCCTCTGCTCAAAGTAGCAAAGCTCATCAGGATCACCTCCTCTTTACACTACACAGGCTGAGTTCCCAACTTAGGGAAGCACAGGCCCAACTAAAATAATAGCTTGAATACACAAATCTGCTGTTGCTTTTGTAGACACGGAGGGTTTGGAGCATCCTTTGAACTCCTATATTTGTTGTACTGCACTGTTGAAGTATCACTACCTACTTCAGCAACAATGATGTGCTCCTCAGTTACTTACTCAGTCCTTTCATTGCATCTTGTCCATTAATTAGGCATTAACACACTAAGATGACAATGGCTTGATTTTTTACGTTCTGCATAGAGTGGTTAAATCAATAAATAGGTAACCTCTGAAAACATGATGTGAATAGCCACCCTCAGACACAGTGGTCCAGGCAGTGGCCCCATCAGGGCTGTCGGTGAGCGCAGCACATGCCGCTGGACCAGCACAGCGAGGCCAGCAGCACCCAGGCTGCACCGCAGCTTTGCACATGCTCCGTGTGCCAGCACAATCCCATTCACCCTCTGAGGCTTGTTTGTCTACGGGCAGCACTCTGCTGCTGAGGCTGGGAGAGCTGCAGCATCTCTCTGAGATGCTCACAGGCAGCTTTGCTCACTGAAGACGTTTTTCAGAAGCTCGGCTGAGCTTCCAGGGATGTCATTTTAAGAGCATCCCTAGCAAACAGAATATTCCGTCCCCATCAGGCTAATGATCATGTCCTTGGTTTGACAACAACATGCAAACATAAAGCAAGTTTAATTCTCTGACAAGAAGATGGGTGACAGCTACTACTGAATTGTTTGCTCTAATATGTGGAATTCCTCCCTGGAAACCCCAGAGATGCTTTTTGCCTGGTCTGGTTGTAAATAATGAGATAGATCACAATGGATTTCAGTTCCTCATCCGTGTTTGATCAGCACAAAGGTAAGTCACTGCTCCTAATTTCAAAAATCTGTGGTCCTCCCAGGCAGATGTACTAATGTTACTTGGCAGAATGAATGGCAAGAATTTTGGGGAAAGATCAGGTCTCATGGAGATCTATTTTTGTTACATAGGAGGGAATCCCCTCCATCAGTTTCAGGCATGGATATTTCAGCCTAAAGCTAAAGTTATTTTTAAAGATAAAATATTTCAGCAGATAAGCTACAGCGTTTGATTGCTCATATGCCTAACATTGAGAGATGAATGCATGTATTTATTGCTTATATTGTATATTGGTGCTTTTATGAATATATATATTTATAAAACAATTGCCACATTAGCAATCAAAGCAATTTAAAATGGAGTAAAAAATAAAGAAAAGCTGGTTTTCCTAATCTACTAATTTGTATACACTGAGAGGACTAGGTGGTGATAAGTGATTGACTTTGCTTCAGTAAATGTTAGCTGTATCGACAAGTATTGCCATAACTATGAATTTAAGATACAGTTTAAAGAACCGAAGTGAAGATTTTCTACATAGTAAGGTTGCTATGGAAATACTAATGTCACTTTATCATGTGTTTTAAAGTTAAATGGTTGAATTTCATGTATTTGTTTGCCTGTACGGGCTTTTCTCTCTCGTAGCTGGTATTTCCCTCTGTACAGTGGTATTCCTTTCACATTCTCAGAGCAGGAAGCAGTCACTGTTTGATTATCTGTGTTGCAACAAATTTCTAAGTCAGCTTGCAAAATCATTTGTATGCAGTGGCTCCAGTTTCCAGTGCATGCCTGGAAAGAGTCACAGCTGATGTAGCCATGCTGGCCCCACCAAACAGGCTGAGGCACGTATGCGTGCCACAGAAACACAGACAGGTTCTCACAGAACATGTGGAAGTCGTGTTTGGGACATTTTCCTTGAAAAGACAGAGGTACGGGGCTGACTGAGCTTTGGCAGCACCCAGCAGCCCTTGTTGAGCTCTCCTTCTGCAGGCAGTTTGTGCTGTACCCCAACACGGCTGTGCTTGGAGCTTGGGGAGGGTGAGGGGACACCTTGCTCAGCGCTGTGGGGTGGCTGATGGGCACAGGGCGGATGGAAGTGGTGCGGGCAGTGAGGCTGGAGCAAAACCAGGGCTGGCAAAGGAGCAGTGAGGTCTCCGGATGGATAAGAGAGCATAGAACAGTGCAGGAGACCACTGATCCAAAGCACTTATCCGGATAGAAAAGAGAGAGCTGGGAGGTAACATCTGTCAGTACCTCCCAGGACTTCTGCTCTGCTCCCCTCCTCCTGCCAGGACTCTGTGCACACCGACCCCATCCCTGTGTCCACCCAGCTGTGTCCTCCCTCCCCAGGGCCACACTCTGCTCACAGCACCTCCCCAGCAATACCCCCCTCCAGGTACACCCACTGTCCCCTCTCCACCACCGCTGCAGGAGCTGCTGGCTCATCAGAGGCTCAGACTTCAGTGCCTGTACTCCCCACTCACTGCGTGGGAGGAGGACAGGGAGCGCCTGCAGGAGCAGGCAGCGCACAGCAAGGGAACACTGAAACCACTAGTTATCGCACAAAGAGAGCTCTATTCGAGATGTGGAGTGCACGGTGAATTTTAGCTAAATAGCATGTTAGTCCTTGACATATGACACATTACCAATTTAAGCAGGAAGAGTATTTTTTAAGGAGAAGGAGCACGCTGCTCATTGGAGCAATTTATAAAAAGGTATAATTCTGACTAGCTATCAAGCACACCAAATCAGTATCTGTCAGCCCAATAAATCCTCCCCTACAATCCCATTCTCCACCCCACCCACCAGAAAACTCCTCTCAGCTACAGGTCAAAAAAACAAGGTTCCAGGCTTAAAAATCACACTGCCTCTTTGCAACACTTCCTGTGGCATCACTCATTAATAGCTTATGTTACTACGAATAGTGATAGCAGTAGCAACGTGGTGCTTCAGAAAGCCATTATCAGACCCTGCTCCCCTCTCAGTACTTGTTAGGTGCCATTCAAATGTGTGCTGTGCTGTACTCGGCTTCTGATGTTAGCCGTGTAAACAGAGGAGCCAGACAAATACTTGGACTGCTACACTCATAGCCAGGCACACACACAGGTTATTATTTTGTTAAGCAATCAGGAAATCTGTAATATTAGAGAAAAAGTTACAATTTCCAAGATTTGCACTCATCCGCTATCATGCTAAGACCAGGAGGTGCCCGCCACTGCTGACATAGGTTATTCCCGTACTTCCGGAGAGGCACATCCCATTACCTGAGACATCAGGGAGCTGGGAGAAGGGGATGCTAACTGCATCCACTGGATGCAAAGGTTTTTTTTCCAGTGGTAAAAATCACTGCAAAGTGAGATCACAGTGGTGCATTTCAGTCCATGTTTGGGATTCGTTGTCTTTTGGTGAAACCAGGCAGCATCTTTTTGTTGAAATCACATAGCTGTCTAGTATCGTGTCCTGATGATAAACCCTGGAAAATCACAGGAGTTTGGCTACTGGGTGGGTGGGGAGCGGAGATGGGGTGCAATAGGGTGTGTTTGCATGAAAGAGGGAAGTAAATTATGTACATAAATATTTCTTCTCCCCAGTTAACATAAATTATACTGTCATCCATCTTTCAGTTGTAAAAATTTGTGAATTTTAGCAGTGCTAAATCTATCATTGTCCACGCCATGTACACTAAGCTAACCTGCAATGACTTCATTTAGATATTTGAAACACAATGCAATAGGAAGCGAGCACTTACGTACATCCAATATTCACTTTACTAAACAACAGATCAACCGACATCACAAATTAAGTAAAGCAGACATCCTTCACATGAGAATCAGAGGAGTGTTAGTGTCACAATCAGTGTAATTTCATTGCTATAAATCCTGTGATCACTCTGTATGTTTCTTTATACACCTCCTTTCATCCCCAAAGACTCATCCTATCTGGAACAAATGACATGCTTTAATACTGCAGCTTATTTCAAATAGATTGTCTTTTAAGTTTGGTGCTTTCTCAGCATTTTAGCTATGAAAGAAAATGTCACTACCTTGCATGCCATTTGGTCTTTGCTCTTTAAGGCTCTTCCAGACCTTCCTACAGCACTGCTGTGCCAGCCTGTTGTTTCTCCCTCCCCATGCTCCACATATTGGCTGTTAGTTGGACCTTCTTCCTTCCTGAAGCTTCCTTTCACCAGTGGCACAGTATTTTTCCAAAATACAATGCATCTGAAACAGCACCAGTGCTCACTGGCATTTACAGAACCGAAAGACAATAAAAAAATTAAAGCTAACACATTTGCAGACAGAGGGCCAGGCATTTGGCTGTTTGTGATCCCTTTATGGCTCATGATGCTAGTGCCCCAAGATGCAGCCCAGCTCCCAGCAAGAGAGGAGGGAGCCACTCAGTGCCTCACTGTCACTTTCCCAAAATGCCCACTCTCCAGACCATTCCTCCTTTGCCCAGGAAGGTTTCTGCCAAGAGAAAGGCCCTACAAATTTTGCAGCCAGACCCCCTCATTCCTGGACAGGGTAAATTGGAGGAAGATGAAACAGGAGACACCACATCACCTGCAGCCAAGTGCAGCCAGGGTGAATGCCACCCAGGACCCCTTGGCTTTTCCTGCTCCCTGTCCCTAAGAAGCACCAGAACACCACACGTCTCTCTCGCCCTCTCCCTTCACCAGAGACACTGGTCATGTTAGAGACACCCTGGACACTCACGCCACTGTCCCCTAGCAGGCGTGAGGTCCATGTCTGCTAAGAGCAGGTGCAAGGAAAACTCATTCATCTGTTCATTCATCCATTCATTCACTTGTTCATGCATCATTCAGAATTTGCTTCCTCTCGTTATATAGGAGAACAATTGCTTTGAGGACAGCAAAGCCACAGGGGAGAAAGCATTTTGGTTTCAGTTAAATGAAAAATGGTAGAGGGAATCTGTGTCCCAGGTGCAGGTGTGCATCCATGCCTTTCATCTTCCTGCTACCTTGCCCTCTGGGTAAGCAACTGTTCTGCTCAGGAGATGAAGAATTTCTGCTCAGGAGATGGAGAATTTCTTTTCTGCCTGGATTGCTCTACTCCAGACTTACAGTAGGAAAATGTAACGGTTATTACAAGGCAAAACAGCAAAAAGAATAAAAGTTATATGTGTAATGGATAAAAGGAGGTGATGACCCCTTTGATCTACTGTATGTACCTATACATCTAATGATTTCTTTCCCCATGCCAGCAGCATCTTCTCTGCACCAGTCCCATAAGATAGCCACCACATGCAGCTGTGAGAGGCATTTTGTCAGTGCTCTCAGCTGGTCCCTCCTGGGTACCTTCAGACTGGCCAAGGGAAGCAGTGCCAGTGCTGAATGCCTGCCTTGTCCCTTTTGCATCCCAGCCCATTGCAAAGTCTACTTTAAGTACCAGACCTGATCTTGTTTTAACATCTGTTTGCTGAGTTTAACAATTGTGAGAGCAGTTTGCAGACCAGATTTGATACAGAAACTTGATTAATGGACACTGTGGTAAAGTCTCTTCTTTATTCATGTACTAGTCACTGATGATGACTGTCCAGATGCAAGGGCTCTTCACGTCCCCCAATCCTCCAAGCACCCTGAGCAGCACGCAGGTCAGAGCTTCTGGGCCAAATGATCAGTTTGTTGAGTGATAGACTCTCTACTAGAACAGAAACTAAGTTAGCATTTTTAATTTACAAATTTTACCAAACGTGTAATTTAAAAGACCAATTAGAGGAGAAAAAGAAAGGAAATTCACTTCAGTGGAGTAGTGATGAAATGGGAACCTCTGCACTAGTGAAGGCAGATTAAATATCAGCTCTCTAGTTTTCCCAAACTCATAATCAGAGCTCCAGATTTGAGATACTTACCTTTCCCAGGTAAGAGTTGATTGCATTTCCATGGCAGCCAAGTTTTAAAGCAGAGAGTGATGATGGTGTCCCAGGCACAGAAGGTCTTGTGTGGGCAATTACACTGGGTTGCAAAGCCCCATGTGGAGCTAATGAGGGTTCACCTGCCACATGTTAACACAAGCATGAATAGGGTGGCAAATACTTTAAAATTATCTTTAAAGATGTTTTCTCACTCAAATATATATATATTTAATGTTTAATATAATTTATATCAATGTGGTAATATTAAAAAGACTGTACTAACACTTTTCAAATTCTCTTTAAACATCTCTTTTTCTGCACTGCTTAAGTATTTATGCTATTTCCAGAAAACACAACCATAAGGAAAAGTCATCAGTCACTTAACCTGTCTTTCTTTTAATCAACTTTCTCATGTGATTTAGGCATCAGCTTTACTTTCTCCTGTTAACAAGGTGGTGCAGTGGTGGGACAACAGTTGTGCTCTGAGTTCTGACCCCAGCCTTGGCAAACAATACATCACACTGCAGCTGTACCTTCTTCCTGAGTTAGCAGAGATCAGAAATTCCTCTTTCAAAATTAAGGATGAGACCATAGCTGACTGAAACCAAACACCTAGACCACTTCATTGTGACATCAGATTTGACCCTACACCAAAAAACTATATATATTTCATTAGACTCCTGGTGCTAAGAGGTTAACGGCCACCTGAAGCCAAAGGAAATGTAGGCATGCACAACATGGGATGAGCAGCCTAGAAGCATGTTACTAGTAAAAGAGAATCCATAAACAAGGAAAATCTCATTCAGTCCTTTAGCAACCAAAATCTGTTCAGGGTCTGGTCCTACAAGACAGGCTTGTGAAGGTTTTCCTTCCATTGCAAGGGCCACAAAAAATAATCACTTGTGTTTAAACTCAGTAGATAGAAAGTCATAAAAATAGTGCAGCTTCAAACTCAGTGCTTTCCATGGAAAAGGATAATGAAGAGAGCAACATGCTCCGCATTGGTCACCTGTGTGACTCGCAGAGTTGAAAAGTATGTTCAGAATTCCAATCCCAATGGATAATGCATTGCCAAACATTGGCAGCTAATAATTTTTACTTCCAATAAGAGTTTCTAAATTATAAAATGTCATATAAAAGCAAGAAATAGACATGCAAGCATATTTACTAACCTAGCCTAACAAGCAAAATTAGTAAATGTTGTCATTGATTGTTGAGTGCCCGGTAAAGCTTCTAAACCACTCAGGAATATAATTTCTCCTTAAATTAATCATCTCAGTGATGTGTTTAGCTATCAGTGCCTCTGAAACTAATTTGGCTTAGATCAAGCTGTTGGGCTTTCGCTAGATTTGTCCCCTTTGTCTGCTTCACAAGTTAGGGACTTCCTTTGTCTTCTCTGCAAATCTAGTCCAAAATAGCCCTATGTGCTTTTCTGAATATTAAATTTGAATACATGACTTAAGTACATATTGGTACATGGTTCATGCCTATTTCTAAAAATAAAATTAATTTTCTTGAGATTAGTTCATAATCTCACCAAATATCAATGATATTTTCATGCACATAAATATATTCCCACACAAAACCATGCCCTTCTGTCATTTAATTCTTCTGTTTTGCAGGTAGCTGTGCTTTTAGATAAGTCAAGGGGAACAGTAAAAATGCCACATTGGCACAGATTTACTGAGGGTGTTGGGGGACTGCTTGTGGTTTGCATCCCTCCCTGTTTTAAACAGGCTCTGTGTCTCCCCTTGTCACAGACCTTGTAATTTTAAACTGCTCTGGTCTTTGTTTCAGATTTTCCCCAAAATCTTCTCAGGAACTGAGGAATAAGGTGTTTTTACAGTAGTGCTTGGGTCTAAGACATATCATTTAAAATGTTGGGTTTTTTTTGTTTTGTTTTGTTTTTCTTTTTATTAGCCTTAACTGTTACTTAGCTCTTAGGTTTGTTTGGCAATCGGCTTTTCTCTGCCATCTCTAGAATAAAATGTATAGAACTCTGCCCTCCCAATCTACTGATTATAGTCTTCTTGATGATTATCAATGTTTTCTGTGAAAATAAGTATTTGAAGAAAGCACACCCCTTCTTTAGCAAACCACTGTCAAGTTTTGTGATAGGATTGCGGGTCTCTTCCCAGGGCATAGCATCCAGTGGAAAGAGCTCACAGCTGACTAAAATAAGGGACAATACTGAAACTGTAAACACCTGTTGTGTTCCAGTGTCATCCTATCTCATAGAAGTGTAGTCAGTAATATAATGAGCCAGCTCAGTTATTACTTTATTGTTTCTCAATTCACGATGCATTAATATGAGTATGATTTCTTATAAGAGGTGGAAACTTTCCACAAGTTGTATTATGCCATTTCAGCATCTATGTCAGACAGTTTTTGGAAGAAGTTAATGGTGAAATAAGTTTCAGATGACTAAGAAAAGCCACTGTGCTGTTTGTATACACTTCATGCCATTTCAAGTTACAGAGCTGTGATGGTTTTCCTCAGGTGGGCAGCTGAGCTCTCTCACTCCCCCTCCTCAAAGGGCAGGGGGGAGAAAATATGATGAAAAGGGCACAAGGGTTGAGATAAGGACTGAGAGGTCACTCGACAATTATTGTGATGGGCAAAACAGACTCAGCACAGGAAGATAATAAGACTTATTGCCTATTACTAACAAGCTAGAGAAGTGAGAAACGAAGGAAAGAAACCAAAAACGCCTTTCCCCCATCCACCCTCTTCCACCTGCTCCCCCTGTGTGGTGCAGAGGGAGGATGAATTGAGGTTGCTGCCAGTCAGTAGCACTTCATCTCCACCGCTCCTTCCCGGTCCCTCTCTGCCCCTGCTCCCCATGGGGTCCCTCCCATGGATGCCGTCCTTCCCAAACTGAGCCTGCGGGGGCTGCCCACAGGCAGCAGCTCTTCAAGCACTGCTCCCACAAGGCTCCGTCCCACGGGGTCCATCCATCCCCCAGGAGCAAACTGCTCCAGCACGGGTCCCCCACGGGTGGGGGCAGCTCCCCCCAGTCCCCCTGCTCCTGCGTGGGCTCCTCTCCACGGGCTGCAGCTCCGGCCCGGGGCCTGCTCCTGCGGGGGCTCTCCATGGGCCGCAGCCTCCTCCAGGCCACATCCACCTGCTCCACCGGGGGCTCCTCCACCCATGGGGGGGCTGCAGCGTGGAGATCTGCTCCATGTGGGACCCATGGGCTGCAGGGGGACAGCCTGCTCCACCAGGGGCCCCTGCACAGGCCACTGGGGAACTGCTGCTGCCTGCCTGCAGCACCTCCTGCCCTCCTGCTGCACTGCCCCGGGGGGCTGCATGTAGGGCTGGCTCTCACTCCTTGCTCTCCCAGCTGCTGTAGCACAGCAGGGTTTTTTCACTTTCTTAAATCCGCTCTCCCAGAGGCACAAACAATATTGCTTGTTGGCTCAGGGCAGCAGCGGGCCTCTGAAGCTGGCTGAAATTGGCCCTTATCTAACATGGGGCATCTACTGGGGTTCACAGAGGCCATCCCTGCAGCCACCCACTACCAAAACCTTGCCATGTAAACCCACTACAACATTCACACACATTCAGTGAAACATGCTATTATTTTCACTGTTAATCATTCGTACTTGCTCTCTGCTTACTCATGGATGTACTCCTCCGTATAGGTGATGCAGCAGAAGAGATTGACCTGACTGTAGTTTACCAAGCAGCAGCTAATGGTGATGTGAACACACTAACTGCAGTGATTCGAGAAGATCCTTCCATCCTGGAGTGCTGCGACAGTGAGGGTAAACGGGGGCTGAGCTTTTTCTCAGGGGATTAGGGGCTTCAGATTCCAATTAAACTTTCCATTCTTAAATCCTGATTTTTGTGTTCAGAAAATTGTGCTTAGTAGCAGAATATGGGAAATTTGAGTTATTCTTTTGAACATCCACTAGAAATGCATAATTTAGAGATTTCTTTTCCCCTGTAACTCTAAGGCTTTTTGTTTTTTTTTTTGTTTTTTTTTTTTTTCTTACAAATAAAAATAAGCTTATTTAACATAAACAAACAGAACTGTATCAAGAATTTATCTTCTTCGGAAAGGTGCTTGAGAAACTGCTGTCCTTTCAAGGAAGGAAGAAGATTTTTATCAAAGCTAAATCCTATAAATTCTATACATCTCTAGAGTAAAAGTTTCCAGGAATTTGCACTTTAAAAGTATGTGCACAGGTACAATTAAATTTGAAATATTTTGTTATGTGATTTTTTGCCAAAGGGCTAACTGTACCATATGCAATGAACTAACTGATCTGTTTAATCTGTGAGACTGCATTCCTTTTCCTTTCTGTTCAGATTTCTATATAACACTGTTACAAAGCACTCTCCCATGGCTTAGTTTTATATGCATCCATTTTCCATGTCTATTAAAGCTACAGATCCCCGCAACCTTTTTTCTAGAAAATCTTTTTTTAGTCAAGAGTATATTTTATTGCAATTTCTTTAGAAGGATTAATATTAACACCATGTATTCAAATCCTTATCAGTACGAAGGGCTCTGAGTGGAGGTAGACTGATTAAAAACAGGAAGCATTTCAGCTCCAGCTCCAGTTGTTTACTAGGTTGTACATAAAATGTAACTAAGACCAGTCTTGCAAGAAAAAATATGGGGCTGTATCCTACACATATGGCAGAGTGTGCATAACCTTAGCTTGAATAATGTGTATTTATTTGCTCAACAGTCTCACTGAATTCAGACAGAATAATTATTCTTCAGTTGTGCCTTGTTGCATGTTATGGCTTCTAACATTCAAATTTATTCCCATTTTAGTAACTTGAAATTGCTTTGTCAGATTATGCAGGAAAGACTTTGCTGTTGTTGAGCAGTTAACAGAATGGAAGGAAGGGGAAGCAATTAAATTATATTGTAATATGGAGTATTAAATAAATCTGATTATTAAGTTTGAACATAGATTTCAGTCTCTTTCCAGCACAGGAATGGTTTGCAGAATATAAAATAAGTTCTCGTGATGGCAGAAAAGAAACTACTCCAGGGCAAATCCAGTCTTTAAAATAAGTTGTTGTCTACATAAAGCATCATCTCAAACACATACAGCTTTGCATAAGACATAGCTTGATTTCATACCTCTTTTGAACACATAACACAAAATAAAGCTGTGGTTCGAGAAAATTAGCCAAACATAACCTGGCAACTATTCACTTTGAAGAATATCAGCCTTCAAAATGGTGTACAAAGTCAATAATTTGTATGGTAAACGTGTCAATAGAAAAACAATATTTATTCCAGACGTAAAGTTAATGAAACAAGGCTTTTGCTCTGAAGTTATGTTCTTTCTGTAATCAGTAGCAATCTAGCTGGCATGGGAGTTACTTCCTGCCTGAAAAAAAGCTGAGCAGAGCTGTTGGAGAATTGTGAGAGAAAGGACTTGTTAATTTGCCAGTGCTAACATCAGCAAATA
Source organism: Aythya marila (assembly GCF_965140915.1). Classification (NCBI taxonomy): domain Eukaryota; kingdom Metazoa; phylum Chordata; class Aves; order Anseriformes; family Anatidae; genus Aythya; species Aythya marila. The sequence continues at coordinate 19,041,828 of NC_139080.1, read as the reverse complement.
ACAAAATATATCTCTCTTATGGCTTTGACAAAATAAAAGTTGTAAAAGAACACTTGACTTTCTTCCCCAGGTTGCACACCTTTGATGCATGCTGTGTCAGGACGCCAGGTCGATACCGTGAAGCTTTTACTGAAGATGGGAGCCAATATTAATACACAAGATGCTTGTGGACGTACCAGTTTATCTGTGGCAACTTATCTGGTACCAAGTCTTGGGGGAGGAGGATGGAAAGATAGGTGGAGTGAAGAGAGGAAATAAGTAGAGCAAATAAGATTTCTGTTTGTATTACAGAAGGGAAAAAAAAAAAAAAAAAAAAAAAGACAAAATATTGGGTTCTAGATAGCAGTGAAGGTCCTCTGTGTGGTTTCAGGAGTCACTGGTTTTCTGTGCACTGGAAAAGAGCTTGAAGCTCCTTCCCAGCTTTAATACGAAGATTAACTTCTCCCATCTCACCCTCCGTATCAGATTTTCATGCTGTAGGAAACATATTCCTATCTCAACTTTGGGTGGCCAGCAAGCATGTTTACCTGTACTCCCCATGACCTAGGGCATTGGTTTTCCCTTCATTACAGAGCTGGACCTTGAATGGCCAGGTTCAAGGTGCTGCAAATATCAGCATAGATACTCAGTTCTTAAGCAAATCCAACCCCCCACTAAACCCACATGCAAGTGACAGTAGGGGAAGACATCTCATCAAGAAATTTGGGAAGGGAGATGTGGTGCTGTCTGTCAGAAACGCCAAAAGATGGTCCTCTTTTCCTTAGTCTGCTTTTCCTCACTAGAGGGAATTCAGATCTCAGGGAGAGGATGGGGACTAGGTTAGTTGGGCAGAAGGGTTAACCATAGGCTTTCTTGACTCGTTGGAAAGAAAGGAGGAAGGAATGTTTACCCATAGTGCTTGATATGAGTTCTGGCTGGATGACTGCCAGTACATTTAAACAGATATAGTGGCAGCCTGAGTAAGTCTCATCACTTGCATCTAGTTTATTCCTGCAATTTCAAGACAAAAACAATGTTTCTGCTAAGCTATTAGACATTCAGCCAGAAAATATGTGTAGAAAGAAGCAAAACATGCTTATTCACAGACACTTATTCAGTGCAAGGGGCATGCCTCACTTACTTGAGGATAAACATTTCCTCTGCCAGATATTAAAAAAAAAAAATCCCGTAATTAGTGTCATGCTCCATTTTTCCTTCCTCTTTTCCCAGAGGGGAACAAATATTCTTTGGAAAAAGAGAAATGACTGGAAAAGATTTAAGCCACCCAGGCTTCAAAGTTTCCATTTCAGTTTCTGTGATGGATATAATCAGAGGTCTAGAGAGCATTGGCTGTGATGTCAGTCCAGAGAACTGAATTCAGCAGAGCTCCATGTTCAAAATCACATGCAGAATTCGGCAGTCCTGTACTTCCACCAGAAACCACAACAGGGATGTTCTGACTTTCCTCTGTGAATGCTGGAGATGTTGATCCAACATAGCTCATACAGGAGGCAATGGTCTTTATCGGTTGCTTGCAGAGGTCTGAAGAAAATACTTGAACACGTACTTGACTTCCCTGTGATTTAAGCATATGCTGAAAAATTTATGCAATTGCAACCAGGTTGTTTACATGTTGTTTTGCTGAAGTGATCAATAGAAGGTTTTAGTCCAAGAACTGATTCATTCCATCTGTTCTCGTGCTGTTCTTAGCCTACCATTGTCACTAATTCAAACTTCTGCAGCAATGTTTGTAAGACCACACTCTGAGGCTCTTTAGTATTGATTTGCCTTCCCTGCTAAAATCTCATAAAGCAAATAAGATTAAGTGCTCTTGTTCATGGTTTAAACTAGCATAATTAAATTCACATGCAGGAATATGTGTAGCATTTGCTGGTGATACAGGAATTAGCAGATCTTTAATCACTGTTTATTCATTCACTGCTTGCCATAGCTGCAGGAAAAGAAAAAAGAAAAAAAAAAAAAAAGAAGGAAAAGGAAAAAAAGGGGGAAGGAAGAGAGAAGGGAGAGGGGAGGGGAGGGGAGCGGAGGGGAGGGGAGGGCAGGGAAGGGCAGGGAAGGGAAGGGAAGGGCAGGGAAGGGAAGGGAAGGGAAGGGAAGGGAAGGGAAGGGAAGGGAAGGGAAGGGAAGGGAAGGGAAGGGAAGGGAAGGGAAGGGAAGGGAAGGGAAGGGAAGGGAAGGGAAGGGAAGGGAAGGGAAGGGAAGGGAAGGGAAGGGAAGGGAAGGGAAGGGAAGGGAAGGGAAGGGAAGGGAAGGGAAGGGAAGGGAAGGGAAGGGAAAGTTTTTCCATTAAAATCAATGGGTGAGTTACTCTGAGACAGACTACAAAAAAAAAAAAACATACTGAGTAGGGAGAGACCTATATTGGAGAAACAAAGTATATTTCCTCAGGTGGCAGAAACAGCTAGGGTCACATATGAATGTCAGAACCACCAAGCAAGTATCTAGCCTAATGCATTTTACTTTTTTCTTTGACATGCTGTAATTTCTTTTTCAGGGATGGCTGGAAGGCTGTGTAAGCCTGCTCAGAAACGGTGCTAAGCAGAACATACCTGATAAAAATGGAAGGTTGCCACTACATGCTGCTACTGCAGAGCCTGATGTGAGGTATGTCTCAGGCTCCACCAGCATTTGCTGGTTGAATCTCAACAGGTAGTCCCCAAAACCATCTACCCAGCCCAATGGGGAGCCCATCCCAGGCTGTCATAGGGGCGGAGAGCAGGAAAAGCATTGCCTAATGCTTCTATAACAGGGGTACATAGTCAAGCAAGGTGAGGAGACTGATACAAAATAACAACAGCAGGAGAAAAAAAATGGAGAAAAAGTAGTAAAATTGAAATATATGTATATAGTAAAGGTTGAAACTCTAGTTTCTCTTGATCGTTCTGGCACCACTCCACAAGAAATGTTACAACCAGTTCTTTATTTCTGGGTTTCTCCTCCAAGTAACATGGGCCAGCATGAGAAAAGTTTTCCACATGACAATCTCTCTGAGAGCCCCTGCTGTGAAGGGGAAGCTGAGGTTTGGTGGAAAGTCTCGTTTTTAACTACTCCTACTGGTAAAAACTAAAGCATGCCTCTTGAGAGGAAGTTCCAACACAGGTCCTCTTTGTCTCATTCTAGCCTGTGATAATAGGAAGGTTTAACATATATTAAGTCTTGATTTGTACTTACTAATAAATTCACTTAAAAAAATAGGAAGTAAATCATGTTTGGAGGAACAGGAAGATATCAGAGACAGTTAAAACATTCAGTAGATGTTAAATATTCATGTGACTTTATCACTGAGGTTATGGATTTGTCATTGTCACCATAGCAGGCCTGCCCAGAGCTCTGTGCATTTCTGCTGATCTTGCTCTCTGGCCTTTTTTAATAGCTTACTTCATTTTCCACCTTCATCATTGCTTTTCATGCATCACTTGGAGAGAATAGTTTAAGGTTTCTGCAGCAGTATGAAAACATTATCATTAAACAAAGCTTCCACAGAAAGACAATGTTTGTACAACACTGCTCATGCTGCTACTTGAAAGGGAACAGTAATCTACTTTAACAGCAGCAGGCAGGGTTCCCTGAACATTTTTCTTATTCTCCATAGACAGAGGCAGACCTTTGCTCTAAACAGGAATTCATCAGCTGCTCTATTCTTTGTCCTCTGTCTCCTCCTGGCTGGAGTTGCCCCTTGCCCAGAAGACATGCCTGGAGCACTGTGCAGGGGCTTTTGCATCGTGCTCATTGTCACTCCTGAGTCTCATGTCATTATTAAAAAAGTATATGTAGCAGTGAGCTATGAAATGCTTTTTCAGCTGAGTTTAAAAGCTGGCAGTCCCCTGCTAAAACTCCATGTGCTGTTTCCAGCACATGGACCACACAGAAAGCCGGAGACTGTGATCAGCCAGTTCATGTATTATTCCAATAATTGATTAATATGCTTCAATGCAGGTACCACAGAGCCTAAGAGACAAGGTGGAAAGGGAATCCATTCTGTCTTTAAGAATAGAAAAAAGAGAAATGTCAGTTGGGATGGCTGAATATCTGCACATGTGAGTGGTAGGATTGCTGTTGGTCTGAGCAAATAAGTAAGCCAAAGTTAGTTGAAAGAGGTTTTACACTCAAAGAACGATATGTCCTTCCCTACACTGTTTTCACTGATGATATGTGGAATTAAACTACAGAACCATGTAACAGATTATATAACAGTGTGATAAAGGAGTTTTAACAGCATATTATTGTTATCTCACGTTCTCTCAGCCCACCAGTACATTTTTACTCAGACTTGTCTTCAGATAGTGAATTTCTGAGATTCTGTTTTGAGTTAATGACCACAAAAAGTCTCTGGCCTATCAGTTTTTTAAAAAACTATCCACAACAATCCTAAATCATGATTTTCAGAGTTTCTATAGTATGACTTCACTATGCCATTGGCTGTGTGATTCAAAAAAGAGGTCTAACACTCCTTTCTTAAATGTGACTGCATACATATATAAATGGATATTAAGTCCTGACAAAGGACTGGGATCTGCCCAGTCTTCACCATTAAGGGATATTCTAGTTTATAAATAAATTTAAACTTCTTGCACCTGAAGATGGCATTACCAGACAGATAAGAGTTTCACAGGCGGAACTTGCCCTAAGCATTTGTAAATGTATTTTTTGTTGTTGTTTGTTTGTATTGTTTGGAATAATGGTTTTTGTGGTTTTTTTAATAATAAGAAAAGGAAAAAAAAAAAATCACATGCAACACCCTCAACTAGATCTGATGAACACACCTGAACACAGTTCAATCTGGAAAAGGTGCTGGAAGTTGTTGAAGATTGTCCTGACAAAAAGCAGCAAAAGATTTTCACTCAGTCTCCTGGAAATCAATGCATGACTGCATGCATTTATCTGTGCACTATCTGTACATTTATCAGAGTTTCCACCTTAACTCTTCATTGTCTTTTAATCTCCTTGCAAAAGAGAATGTATTTTGAATTCCATGTTTTGAAGGTTTATTGCAAATTTACACCTTCAGAGTAAGCACAGTTTTGGATAGTGGTCTTACCTAAGGATCCACTAAGGTTATATCTTTCCTTTTCCTAGACTCAGAACAACAGTACATCCACATTAGCACCTATACTATTTGGCTTTCTTAGAGGCTCTGACTCATTTGCATGGTCCTCTACATGATCCAAACACTTATCATCCTACTATGAAACATAATTTATTTCAGAAGATCTTCACAGGATATAAGGCCATAAGGAAAGGAATAGTAAAAACTGTGCAGTGCTAAAAACATTATTGCTGTTGAATATTGCACGTGACTTTTTTATTGTAACTGTTCCCACCACCAGAGGGGAGTGTTTGTAGTCTGATATTCAATAAGAAGGTGAACCGAAGCATTACTGTGTTTTATACCATAACAATGGCTCTGTCCCAGCAGAAAAACTGTAAGGCCTTGCCAAATGCTATTGGTTTAGGTGTGTATAAACATACAGTATATATGCAGGTACGCACACACAAACACATACACAATATCACATTACTCTGAGAGTTACAGAGCATTAAAAATCATTTTAGAAACAGGTCATTAATAGTTCTGTTTGTTTAAAACTTTATGAAATAGAATGATGAGGTATTGCTGCCCAAAACTGCACACATGTATAGGATTACATATTCTGATTCTACCCCAGCAATCAACATAAGAATTCTTCCTAGTGGGTCTGCTTTTGATTCACAAAGTTCTGACAATAAGCCATAACGTCTCATTTGCTTGTCTAATACGACAAAGTGCAGGCCTAAGATTCTGACCTGTGCCCGTTACTAATACTGATTTGTCTTGAAATTGCATGCCTTTTTTTCTCAAAAGATGTCAAATTTTCAGGTTTAGTCAGGAGCACAGCACACTGATTATGTCATTGCTTCCACAGGCTCCTGAACGTGCTTCTGCAGCAGTCAAATCTTAGTGAAATTAATCATCAGGACAATGAGGTGAGTGAGCTTGTGCTGTAAGTCACTGTCCTAGGCTCTGGGATCATACAGTTCATGCTGTTCAGAAAGAGTCCACTGAACTATCAATTTTATGGTAAGACAATGCACAAGTCAGATATTTCTGTAATGTTGTTGCTGAACTCTGAAGCCCTATCACGTTTTTCCCACAATGATGCACCTTTACACTAATAACACTTCTCCATATACTGCCAGCTCTGAGGTATCTTCAGACAGTCTCTTAACTCACTTGCTAAGACATAAATTGCTTTTGATCCTTTTTAAGTTGGACCCTGGATTAAATCTTCACCTTTTCCAAACGTCCTATCGTTAAAGAGCTAACTGTTCACAGAAAAAATAACAGAAACCTGGTATTGCACAGAACAAGCATGGAAGAACAAAAATTTATGCTAGGTTACTCTGATCCTTAAAGAATTTGGCCCTGCATGTACACATACAGTGTACACAGGAGAGTGTCAGCTTCCCAAATGTGTTCTCCAGATAAAGAAGCCAAGGCACGAGAAAGACTCTGGACATCTTTTCCTGTGTTTGTCTTCGCTCTAGCAATTGCTCAAGGGTGTTTCTCTTCTCCATGGTGCCAGAACCATCACAGGGCTGCTAATTTTCTCTCTTCCCATGAGTTTTCCTTATCTACTGGATGGTTTGCAGACCCCACTTACAACAGCCTAAACCAGACATATGGTTTGTCTTGGCATAGAGTTATGTTGCTAATGAGTTGCATGTAACCATGAATGACAATTTCAAGCCATAATGGTTTGCTGTAATGCATCACTGAATGCAAATTGGAACTTTTAGTCTAGGTCATTTGGCATGGGAATGCTATTTGTTCAAATGTCACTGCTAAACCCTGAATATTAATGTTTTCTTAAAAGTGTGGAACCTCACAAATTATTTCTGCTAATGAAGCTGTTCTCCTGGCATAAGTAAAACACTTCAGTTTTCCCATCTACACTTGAGAAAAACACACTGATCAATGCATGAACACACAAACAGTAAAAAATACATCTGGAGGTTTCATAGTTTCCACAACTGAGGCTTTCTGTGGGTTTCTTGTGAAGCTTTGTGAGACAACAATGGGAAGAAACATTCCCTGAAAAAGCCTAGAATCTGAGCAAAAGCAGTATCACAATATATTTCCCAGGGGCAAACGCAGCCTGTGAATGCTATTTCAGGTCCCCTTTTACTGGATTGCACCCATCTATGCTCATGAAACTGCTGCCCAATCATCAATAGCCATTTGTTTTGGTTTGGTTTGCTTTTAGTATTTGGTTTTCTCCTTTTATGTCCCCTATTACTCTTTATTTTTAATAGATGTGCAACTGTTGGGCTTTCTTATTTTTAACATTACATTTTTTAGATCTTCAGAGCCCTACAGCTTTGACAGTTCTGATATCACCCTCATGCTTCCTCTCACAACCGCAGATGCCACTCAAGGGTGCTATCACCTTGCACAAAGCAGATGGGCATAAGCTGGATAGCCATCACCCACTGCAGCCTTCCCACACGTGTGAGGTGCTGTTCCGACCAGCTCAACTCTGTACTCTTTTGGGCACTCCAGAAGGACACATGGAACACTAATTATTAGAAAAGAAAAAGAGACCAAAACAGGAAGCAGCCCTATGCTCTGTCTAAATTCTTGGTATACCTGCACCTTGAATGCCGGCTGCAAGAGTCATCTGAAAAAGCGTATACAACAACAGGAACAGAAAAGGACTACAACGATTATTTAGAATAGTTTCCTTTCATGGGTAGGTCAATAACCAGAACAAACTAACTACAATAGGATGTTCAGGATGGTAGCTACGTCAGAGGGATGGTATAATACAAGTTCATGACATCGTGAACAGCACAGAGAAGATGAGAATGACTGCTGTCTTTTACATCTAAAATAATGCAGGCACCCACAGAAATTATCAGGCAGCAGTGAATGTATATGAAGAAAATGAAAGGAAGCACTTTTTCACAGAATGAGTGGTTACCACATGGAGATCTGGATGGCACAAGAAGTCATTAGTGAGATTGTGTGACTGTATAACACTGAGCCTTACTTCTTATATTCTCTCGCTAAACATCTCCTACTGACCCTGGACTAGGAAGGTCTTTGGTTCCTACACACAGTTTTTACACTCTTACTTTACAGCTGGCTGCTTCTGGCTATGGCAAGAACAAGGAAAAACTTGGTTTTTTTTCAAGGATTTTGCCCTTTTGTCCATATCAACAGACTGAGAGCAGATGATGAGAAGCTGGCCTAGTACACTGTAGCTTCCCTTCTTCCAGTGACTTTTCCTGCTCTCCAGGGTTAGGTGTGAGGACCCATGTCCAGTCTGGAAACACTTCACTCAAACCTCACTTCAGAGCCTCACATTGGGTGTCTGTCAACAGTAATTGGTCCGAAACATCAAAATCTTGGTCCACCAGTATCAGTGGCAAAGCTCTCATTAATTTCAGTGGGTTTGGGATTTCATCCTCATTTTTGGTTTTACAAAACTTAACCCCTTATGACTAAGCTTTGTAAAACCAAGCTAAGACCAAAACTGCTCTTCTTCGTCTGTTGTATTTTGTCATCATCCATACTTAAGCCATGTAAGGACTTGAAAATATACCTGATAAATGAAAGCTGAGGGGTTCAAACTTTTACATAAAAAATACTGCTTACAACTTTCAGTATTATTTCACTGATAAGTTGTATGCTTGAATGTTTTATAGCTTGTGCTTTATCTGGGTTATTGCCAATTGGATTTATGGTGTTCCATGTCAAGTTTACATTTCTTTTCCACTCTACATTTTTTTTGGTTTTTAACATTTTAGAACCCAGAAAAGACCCTTAAAATACATTTTCAGTGTTAACACGTAGTAAATGGCACCTCCACAAAGTAAAATGTTACCTCATCTGAACATTAGCAATTTTTAAAAAACATGCTGCTGTTGTAACTTCATGCAGAAAGTCTTTGATATTATGGGTTTAGAGTAAATTATAAGTGTGTTTAACAGTGTTGATGACAAGGTGAAATTACAGGCCATGAATTCTCTAATCTACTGAGACTGACTAGACACAGGTAAACTGGAATGAAAATGCAGGTAAATCAGTTAACATTTGCTTTGTTTTATTCCTAAACAGTTAATATGGGATGTTTATATTGTGTGTCTTTTTGTTGACATCACGGGGGCAGTTCCTTAGCTTGCTAAATAGTGTCAGCTAAAATTCTAGCTTATAATACTTATTTTGAATCAAAGATAAAACCTAAGATAAACATCACGTGGTGTCATGACAGAGCACCAGCCTAAAATAGTCCTTTCTCACTGAACATAAACTTAGCAGTGAGGAACCATTCCCCAGCTGTCATTTTTTTTTTGTGATGACCATGCATTTTTTAGATGGGCATGAAAGAAACATTCATATTTGTATTGATATTCTGTAATGACTCCAAAAAGATGATTGCTAGGTTCCCTCTTATAATTATTTCAGAAGTTGTAACTGATCTTTCCAAGTCAAGACAGAGTGGAAAGAGTCAGTCCAGCCAAAATGGTTTCAGAACTGTGTAGCTTATCTGTAGTTGAAAGAGACGTGAAGGGAGCTACCATGCATGACCATTATTTGCTCTCCGGGTTTGTGGCTTTCAGGGAATGACTTCACTCCACTGGGCTGCTTTCCACAACAGGCCCCAGCATGCGCAGACCCTGCTGCACAAGGGAGCAGACCTGACCCTGGTGGACAAAGACTTCAAAACCGCACTGCACTGGGCCGTTCAGGTGAGACACAGCTGCGGTTTCATCAGGCAGTTGCTTGAACTGAGCCGGCTATTGTGTTGTCCTAAATGAAATGAGGAAAAAGGATGCTAAGAATGTCCAGTAACACCCCCAGCATTTTGCCAGTGGCATGGGACAAGGATCTAAGACCTGCTCCAGAGAGCAAGGTGTGCTTCATGTAGAGTGAGCTCTGTTGCCCTGAACAGTTATCATTTATCTCACTGGGACTACAAGTGTGTTTCATGTGCTTAGATTTTTTCACTGAATCAGGTTCATAGAAATCTGCAGCTTAAATAGTCTTTCTAACAATCTTTGAGAATATAATAATGTAAATGCAATTTAAAATATCCTTTAAAATAAATAGTTGTGGAACAATTGGTAGAGGGGTTGAGCCCCTGCTTCTGTGGAAATTAAGGAGGATGGGGAGACAGACACATTTCCCACTGAGCTGTATCTCCCTATCTCACATGAAAAAGAAAAAAAAAAAAAAATCAAATTGCTAAAAATAATGTGGGAGATCATTGGAGAAGAAAAACACACAGGTAAATAAATGCATATGACATTTAACACTCTTACAAAATTGGTAATATGCTTATTAGCAAGTGGTGTAAAATAGTGTAGTTTAAAAAGTTATGCATAAACTTTACTGCAAAAACATCCCAGATGAAAGGATAGCAATCCTATAAACATGTTTGTACTTGCTCAATTGCCATAGCAAGTTCCAGTATCAGTGTTCAAAACACCTGCTCAACAGATAAGCAAAAATAGAACTTACATAAAAATCCAGTAACGTTTTCCTACAATGACTAAATATTTGCATCCTCACCTTTTGGTCCAAGTAAACTCATCTTAAAATATGTGCCAACAAAGAAATAAAAAATCTCTGAACTGCCACATGCTATAAATGAGTAAGGACATCTAGAAAGAATAATCTGTTTCCTTCAACCACAGCCTCCCACAGATGGTTCAGGCACAATAGGCTCAAATTTTGTTTTTCTGAAATTGAGTTATATTTTGGCCTCTGCAACTGGTGTTATTTCACCAATAGTTTCATTCTTTAATCCTGATCAGTCTGAACTTCAGTTACTTCCTTTACTCTTTTGTCTTCGGAAACTACAGGTACCTAGTCCGTTGTGTGTTTTTTCTAGGCTTGCTCCTCCCACTTTCTCTCATAAATGTGCAGAACAACTCTTAAGAAAGGGAGAAATTGCAGCTGCACAAAACCCACTTTGCCCCAGGTGGAGGTAAATCATAAATCACTCTTCTTTCTCTCTCTAAGCTGCTCCCAGAAGCAAGAGAAAATATGAGTAGGATGAGACCCTTTCTCTTCTTGACAGATTCCTGCTATGAAGCCTTATAAACTGCTTCCTTCATCCACATATTTCTCATAATATAGGTCAAGAAGGGCTAGTTCAAATACCAGAGCATGGAATAGATCTGCTAGCATTTCCCTTACTCAGGCTTGGCCAAGAAGAAATATTTTCAGCCACTGCTCTTTCTTGCTCTATTAGGCCCAAGAGAAATAGATACTGTGGACAGCCATGGCTTTGTCTGCTGTTACAGCTCTGCTGCATGTGATCATCATTCCCACGTACCAATTTTTAATATGCTCAGTGAATGTTTTCCCCTGGAGATCAAAAGATGAAGGCAGGGTTGTGCTCATTGAGAAGACCGTGTCAAGCAATGTTTAATAACCTCTTCCATAGCTACTGGAAAGGGGCTAATTTTCCTTTAAGAATTGCTTTTATATCTTCGGAGCACAAGAGACTCACAGAGCTCAAGCAGTAACAGCTGCAGGGGTTGTTTTTGTCTGAATAGGGCCTTGTGTTTAATTTAATTTTTAAAAAACTCAGTAAGGGGAAGACCAGGCATAACACAGAAACTTGTTTCAGAGACTGCAGAAAAGAAGGCAGTTTGTGCACACTGGACTGAAACTCAGATCAGGACCACGTAAAAACCATCATCCACCACCAAAAATAGAATTCTCACATGTGTTCCATACAGAATAATTGCTCTATGCTGTCTGTTTCAAAGAACACATGTTTGGTGCTTGGTCTTCCACCAGACAGACGGGGTCTGTCGAGTCCCAGCCCTAAAGACACCTTGCCCACACCAAGATCTGCTGTACTGAGAAGCTCAACCTTCCTGCTACTCGAGTTCATGTCTTCAGTGCAAATGTGTCAGCATCAGTGTCGAAAACACAAATCATTTTGGTTCAAAGTGGGAATGCCTCACGTCAAATCTTTCACACATGCACTATTTTCAAGTCAGTACAGATAGGGCTATAGTAGGGGTGTCTTAGGAGGTGTTTCTCTCTTTTCATTCCAATCAGCAATAACTGCTGTAATCAGAAGGAAGCATACCATTATAAACAAAACCTGTTACCTTGATACTGGAATTAAGTTTAAAGCCTTTTTAAGAGTCCTAGATAATGATGTCATTGAAATCCTTGTAAAATACAGTATATGATATATTATTATACACTAGCATGCTCCATAGTACTACATCATAATGGTATTATTAGTACCCTAGAAACAGTACACTATTACCTTAGGAAGATTTATAGTCTCCCTGCATTGTCTTACCACTTCCTATGGTTTTTACCAGAAGTTTCTTTGTCTCTTTCTTAATACTCTGGCTCCCAAAGTCATATGATTATGTAAAAATATCAGCTTTCATTTTAAGAATAAACAAACAATCAAACCAAGATTTCTAGTGATTGTTTCATGTAAAGTAAAAAACAAACAAACAAACAAAAAACTTATAAGATAAAAAGAAGCTATTGAATATAATATTCTGCCTTGTGGAGCTGCACTTCTGATTTTTTTATTTATGTTTTGACTTGCAGTGTTAATATTAAAAAAAAAAAAAAAAAATCTTGGGATATTTTTTTTTTAGAAACAAATGAATTATTTAATTCCCTCCTTTCCTGAGAGCAGAAAGAAATACCTGTATAATTCACACACACTGTAAAAGAAAATCACAGACAATTATTTATTTGTGTTTGACTGGAAAGGCGTGGCAGCCTCTCTGTAATGTTTCGAAGGTGAGAGCACACTTGCATTTCAGGACATCTAGGAAATAACTAGCTACTCTGTTGCTGCAGGGGATAGCAAAAGACAAAACTAAACACCCAGCCCAGGGGCAGGAGGAAGGTCCCAGAGCAGGCAGTGGTGGCTGGGGCCAGGTCTGTCTCTAGGCATCATTCTGCACCCATCCTCTCTGCCCAGCACCCCAGTTTTTCTCCTGTGGGCTGGCTATAGTGGAAGGATTCAGAGAGAAACTTCTCAGGCCTCTTAAAAAGTAGTGAGTGTTTCTTCATGGCAGATGTGTTTGCTGCTGAAGTAGGCCAGAAAAGATGCATGAACTGAGCACCTTTCACAGTCTGGGAGGTTTCAGGCAGATTTCTTTTGTTGCAGATTTGGATGTGGTTTCTCTTTGTTTCATGCAGTTTTCTAGAGATAGCAATAAAAGGAGAGCAGCACTTTATTTTTTTTAAGTCACTAAGATTTAAAGACAATTTTCACTGCTAAGGAATGAATGAAAAAAATAGATTCACTATATTTTTTTTAACCATTACCTTAAGAAATCCCTTTCTTGTGCAAATATTTTCATATATTTACAAAAAAAGTAAAGCTGTTGCTTATGGAGGATGGGCCACTGCATAGCAGCAGGGCTCTATGGAGTGAGCTGTCAAGCTGCAAAATGAGGAAGAAAAGTGATTTCAAAAAGTTGGTTTTGAGTAAGAAACAAACATGCTCCAATACCATCAGGAGCTTTTAATTTGGAAGACTTAAAAAAATATACAGTATGGCCAGCTGACTTCAGATGCCCAGGGACATTCCCTAGTGCTACTTAGATTTCTATTGCAGCTGTGACCTATTTTTCCACTTCCATTTATGACAGATTGTAAATTGAAGGCCCCTGTGACTTCTATGTGGTATAGAAGTGTACAATATTGATATACAAACTCATCAGTACAACCAGATTATCAGAAAAACTGCCTTTACCTAAAATAATTAATCGTTAAACAGTAAATTCTTCAACTACGAACACGCTGTTCACAATATAATTATTTGTGCCAATCAAATTTCTAAGGAAATCAATTGCAAAACTCCTGATGAGGCTAGCAGGATTTTTTTAGGGCAAAACCTGTAGGTAAGTGCAGGATAATTGCCAGACCTCTTCTTAGCACAGTCTGTGTATAACTCTGCAAGTGGTTGCCAGAACATGAGTAATGTGCACACACAACACCTTTTCAGTATCTATAAATGCTCTAATCTCCTATGCCTTACAAAAAGGCACTGGGAGACAAAGATATACATTTCTCTGGCAGCAGTAAGGAATAAATCCTTATGCTACTGCAGGAAAAAAAAAAAAAAAAAAAAAAAAGACCCCTTTTTCAGAGCACATAAACAAACAGCTCATCCAGAGAAATCAGTCCTCACAACAATGTACTACCAGGGGAAAGCTGCCAAGTAACTTTAGTCATAGGCACGGTGCACAGTAAATCATACTCGGTTATTATGGAAGAGTCCAAGTGAAAATAAATTCTCAGAGAGACTTGGCTAGTATGTCATTAAGGTTTGTGCTTGAGCAAAGAGAGGATGAGAGAGGCAGTGACATATGATAGCCACACAGGTAGGGCTCTGTGACTATCCTTGTCACTTGGTAGCTCTTTCCAACAGCCAACAAGGTTGCTGAGAGGATAAAAAATATGTTAGGAACACTTTGTCCCTTTGTTGTAGTAGAGGCAGTGCTCTAAGGACCACAGGACAAAGTATCCCGTACGACAAAAACACGTTTTCTTTCCAGAAGTACCACAAATTCAAGCCAAGCTGGGATGCTCCGAGTCGGCAAGAGACGCCGTCTCAGTGGGTGTCTGAGGCTGAAGCACTAGGGTTAGGAGAAGACAAATGAGCTTCTCTGTGAGCTGGCTGTGTCTCACCAATGTAACTACAACGGCGTCAGTAGAGTTGTTGTTAATTTATGTTGGTTTGCCATCAGAAACACACCCTGTGAAGTGCCTGGGCTGCTTCCAGGCAGCTCTTGGCAAAGTGTCACTGGCAGGAGGAAAGCTGACGATGGTATTACGGGTTGTTCCTTCCCTAAGCACAGGGCCCATTTGACCCTGTCCCCTGAGTGTAGAGAAACCACAGGGTGTTCCAAATTCTTGCACTGGTGCTCTACTGCCATCACAGCCACATGGCAGCCAGGGCATGGCAGCAGCAGACGCAGAGCGAACATGCTCCCATTCCTCAGGAGCTTTCACTCATCCAGGGTACAGAGGAGGGATGCTAGAAGTCCTTAACAATGAGAGAAAGTTCCCGTGAGCGCAAAACCCTTCAACCCAGCAACCCGAGCTGCCAGCTTTATGGAGGCTTCTCCCTGTAGTAGAAGCTGCAGCCTGTCTCTGCTCTTGAGTATGATATCTCCATGTTTAAAACATCAGGCACTGCATCTTACATCTAAAACAGAAAATTCCTTCACAGTGAAGGTCTTGCACTTATTCTAGGCTGAAATTCTGAACTTGTCTTGCAGTAGAGGTAATGACATAATACACTGCTGGCATTTGATTTCAGCAAGAACTGAATTTCTAAATCAAGAAGGAAAAAAATGTGGCTATGAAAGGGAAGAGGCATTTACTAATGTAATAACCTCAGCTGGAGTTAAAAAATAAAGCCATCCACAGGCAAACTACCTGTTCACATTTTTGCAATGGGTTGCTCAACAAATACTTGAAATGGCTCACATGCCTTCATTTCAGCAAAGGAGGAAATAAATTTCTTATTTTCTTCAAGGGCCCTCTTGGTGTTCTTACAGTCAATTTCATATTAAAATGCACAGTGTGTGCCTGTGAGGGATATGAGGACAAATAAAAGCATTGTGAAAACAGACAGCATTCTGTAACACACAACTCAAACAGCACCTCATGATGCACAAGGATGATTTCCAGGAGGAAGCCAGAAGTACTACTGCAAATTTTATGTAATCTAAAGTTTTTCTTTGGGAAAACAAGTTATCTCCCACAGCAGCTTGCTGCTGCAGACAGTAGTGAAATGATGGTTAGACATTCAGAGTCAGAGAAGAAAGACATCAAAGAGAAAGTCAAAGCTTTGGATTCACAAGTGTGGAATTCTGAAAGAAGGGAAGGTGGAAGAAGGTGAATCACAGGCAGCCCTAAAGGGAGATGCTAATGTTAAGAAGCAAGATAAGAGCTGCTAGTGGGGAATTTCTATCTAGCAAATATAGCTATAGGAAGGCTTTAAACTGCATACTACATTAAAAAAAAAAAAAAAAAAAAAAAAAAAAAAAGGCAGAAATATAAGCAAACTAATATAACCTAACCACATAATCTCCAGAGGCATTCAGGCATTCAGAAGAAAAACACTTGTCAGGGCTTCCTGAAAACAGTTAAGTGGTCCATAGCTTGTTCCTATCCCCTTCCCATCTGTACATTCCTGGTAGACACAAGCCAGCGTAGCACACTCCCTTCACATGATTGTTCTCTTTTCGACATTGTAACATCTACTTCACCAGAGTATTCTGACAAAAGGAAAAAAATAACCCCCTATACAGCGCAGTGAACATGGAAAACATTGTATGATGTGTAACTGAAGACCTAGCAGAATAAAATGCAATGTTGTGGCACAATATTGTAGAAGTCACAATAAACTACACAAATAAAATTTTAGTTCTATACATCCATTGGGCATGCACAAGGTCCAGGTACAAGAAAAAAGGTTGTAGTGAAGATGATGATAAATTAAGCAGACACAGGTAAGGGAAAAAAATATCAAAACAAGAAAAACATCCCAAATATGTAGGATTCTCCTCGTGGTATTTGGTACAGTGGATATTTCTTGAAGAATTATTTTCTTGTTTTGAGAGCAGACATGCAACTGTCAGAAGCTGGACTTTATATTAACCAGCTTAAAGAATATGAGGTTTTAATCAAGTGAAAGTGATAGCTAGCGAACCTTACATTTGTGAATTTGTTGTTAACCACTGTCTGGATATGACACATGTTTCAGACAAAATCTTGCATAAAGTAGATTGAGAATTTGCTTTTCAAGGGCACTTGTATCAAAGCTTTAGGACATTTCTTCTTGATTAAGTTTTATTATGATGAGTGACCTAAGAAAGTTTTGTCAAGGGAATGAATAAGGGGTGGAAGCTGAAGGGTGTGAGATGGGACAAAACTGTTGGGATCCCCACAGAATGAGATAGAAACACAAAACCAAAAAATAACTATTAATCTCTGAGAACAATGCTGAAAAGGTTTTGAATTTAAAAAAAAAAAAAGGGGGGGGGGAGGGGGGAGGAAGAACAAAAAAAAAAAAAAAAAAGGAAAGAAAAAAAAAGAAGAAGATGAAATGTAGAGATACACACAATAAGATTAAAAAAGCATGTAATTTTCCTATGGTAGATTTACCACTGAACATCCTAGTCTAACAACAGTACTGTGGGTTCATGGTAAATTTACCACAGGAAGATGACATTTTTGGTGACCTCAGCTTCAAGCTATCAATCCAAGAATAAGGGAAATGTAAGCATTTCACGAGAATTTTGTGTGCAATTTAAAAAAGCCAAGATAAATGTAAAGGTAAGAAGGCATTCCTGAAAAGAGAGAACTGGGAAACCACAGACCAGTTGGCCACAGATTTCTTTCAGAAGAACATTCAAAATATTTTAAATAGTCTTTGGTGACTTTGAACAAACAAACAAATAAAAACTTTACTGTAATTTTAAAACAGGATAGAAGCTTAACAGACATCTTCAAAACTATCATTGTTTCCTCAGATAAGACGCTATTGGATATGGCATGTTAGAATTCCAATAAATCAGTGTAATACCATCTGGTAAAAACAGACATATTAGAAAAGGGCCAACAAGATAAAGTTCATCACATGGTATGGAAAGCTTGTTAAACAGGTGGTGAATAGAGTGATCATAAAAAGTCCAGTTCTTTGTCCCGTTCTACCTCAAGCAGTACATCACAATGAAGAAGTCCATAGGACAATTTGTATAAGCACAGCCTGCTATAATGGACTCAGAATTCAGTCCAAAAATAGTGTGTCCCAGTGGGGAAGAACATGACAGGGTAATACAATCAAAATCAGCATGGGGACTTATACCATACATTACATATTCCCCATGTGGCATGATCAGGACTGCTCAAATACACTTTGGATGTGGACACCTCATGGACAGTCCCACCAGAGCCTTCACAGAATCTCAGAATTATTTAAGTTGGAAGGGGCCTCTAGAGATTACCTGTTCCAACCCTTGCTCATGCAGGGAGACCCAGAGAAAGCTGCCCAGGACCATGTCCAGGTGGCTTTTGAAGATCTACAAGGAGACCCCACAACCCGTCTGGGCAACCTATGCCAGGGCTCCCTCACCCACACGGTAGAGAAGTGCTGCCTGATGTTTGGATGGAAACTCCTGTGTTCCAGTTTGTGCCCTCTGCTCCTTGTCCTGGCATTGGGCACCGCTGAAAAGAGCCTGGATCCATCCTCTTTGCACCCTCCCTTCAAGCATTTATAGACATTGATGAGATCCACCTGAGCCTCCTCTTCTCCAGGCTGAGCATCCCAGCTCTCTCAGCCTCTCCTTATAGGAGAGGTTCTTCAGTCCCTTCATCATCTTCATGGCCTCCGTTGGATCCTGTCCAGTATGTCCATGTCTCTCTTGTACTAGGGAGCCCAGAATTGGACACAGTCCTCCAGGTGTGGCCTCACCAGGGTTGAGCAGAGGGAAAGGATCACTTCTCTTGACCTACTGGTAATACTTGGCCTAATGCAGCCAAGGATGCCATTAGTTTTCTTAGTGTCGAAGGCACACTGCTGACTCATCTTCAACTTGGAGTCCACCAGGACTCCTAGGTTGTCTCTTTTGTGGAAACTTATCATAAGAATGTTTTTATTTGTTCCATAACAATGTGATGAAATGCAAAACATGTATTTAACCCAAAAGTAGAAGCAGATTAGAGGGGCACCAAGCATGATGGGACATGTGTTTGGTGGAACATGGCGAAATTCATAATGGTTTTGATAAATTGTAGGGATGAACTGAAATTAATAAAATAGTACCATGTACAGAACTGTGAAAAGTGAGAGATGTCTGCACAAAATGAAGAGTAGTAGACTAGTAGACTAGTGGGTTACGAAGTGACTAGGAGTTTAAATTGTGGTGTTGATGCAAAACAAACATCATTCTGGGATATATTAATAAAAGTGTGATACATGTGGGGTACAGGAAGTAGCAATTTCCTTCTTTATGGCAGAACTGAAGCCACAGCTGGATAACTATGTAATTTGGGGTGCCATGGTTGAAGAACACTGTAGACAAACTGGAAGGAGGCCAAAGGCAAATATGATAAGTGGGTTGAAAAACCTGACCCATGAAGAGAGGTTGAAATGGTTTGTTTAGTCTAGAAAATTGAATATTGGTGAGAGACAAAACAGTGTGTAAATATATAAAACGCCAGTAAGAACAGTAGAAAATTTCTTATACAAATTCTAAGAGTTATACAAGAATATTAAGGGACTGAAACTGTAGGTGCAGGATGTAGAATTGTGATTTAGCAAGACAGTGTGAGGTTAGAGGAATGGTAGCATCATTAGAGCATTAATGCTGAAATAGTAAGGTACTGCAGAATTACTTTAGTATGGAGAGCACTGACTTTTGGCACGGGAACTGGAGAACAGAAACAACTGTTATTCATGAGACCTACGTATACTTGAACATAAAAATCAACACTTTTTTCATCAGATATTCAGACAATGAAGAATTAATGACAATTTTAACATGCCTAGTCATAGAAAATAAACTTGTATGGCGTTAACATAAGTAGACTCTAAATTAAACAGGCAAATAAACAAAGTACATACAAAACAAAATTATTGATTTCAAAGGGACACATTTTGTTAAATTAATGGAATTCTTATCTGGACAGAGAAGCTCTGGGTCCTAACTATTCCAAAGCCACAGGATTTCTTCTATCCATACTGTGAAATAAGTCAGGAATCTGCATCCTAAAAGAGAAGGAAAAATGTGTAGAAGAGGCTTCACTTATAGCTGGATTAATAACCATCTTTCAAAGAAATATTTGGAAATAGTAGACATCTTAGAAAATAAAGGGAAAAAGTACTGAGAAGTTGTATCTCCAAGATCAAGAAGAGTAATAATTAATGCTGAACAGAGGCTGGAAGGAATGTACCTTCAGGGACAAGGCTTGAAATCTGTCTTGCTTAATACTTCATGATAACTTGGCACAAAATACAGGGGCTTTCTGGTGAAGTTTCCCCACAACAAAACAAACAAACAAACAAACAAAATAACAGCAGCAAAGCATTAACAGAAGAAAATGGGGATATCATACAGGGAAAGTGGGATCACCTTGAAATCTGAAATAATACCAATGGGACAGAACTGAATAGCATAGATCATTTAAGTACTGAACTTGGGTACTAATATAAACGTTCTTCATACAAACTAGAAACTCTGCGTTTGGAAATGACTAGGGAAGAGAAGTACGTAGACATAAAGGGTTACTCTAAAATGACTAGGAGCTTTTTCTAATGGGATACAGCTGTGAATAAGGCAAATGCTTTTCTGTGACATGCCAAAAGAGGCACTTCTAAGTGAAACAAGGAAGAGCTAGATCTAGTACAAAAACCTGGCAATAATATCTCTCAACAATATATCTCAACAATATTAGATACAATTTTATTCACCCCTTCCCAAGGATACACAACTGAAACATAAAAGAAAAGAGGCTAGTATGAGGTAAGAGAAAATAGAAAGTATATTTTACAAGGAAAATTGGAAAGATCTTGATTTATTAAAGCAGCGAGAGAATAGCTCAGAAGGGATATTATGGTTTTCTGTAAATACATCTGAGGAATAAATACCAGTTAGAGGAAAGAAGTATTTAATCTAAATAATAATGATGGCACAAAAATAAAGGGACATAGACCAACCATGAGTATGAATAGAAATTAGAGATACAGCCATTAAAGCAAACAAGTTCTTCAACTGCCATCCATAGGGAATAGTGGGGACAGAAAACTAATTGCTTTTAATGGACACATTACGCTCATGAAAGGGATGATATAACATAACAACAAGTGACTGCAGGGATTGAATGTAATGATCTAGAAAGACCTTTACAGCCTATTGCTTATATTGTTAAATATATATATATATATGTATATATATATACACACTTTATATCGAAGATAGGATATAAAATGTTCGGTTTCCCTTGCAGGTTAGAAAACAATGTAAATTTTCTGTTAAGATACTGAAGCACTGGAGCAAACTTGCTAAGAAGCAGGTGGTTTCAAGAACCACTTGAGCAAATGTTTGGTATGGCTTTTCCGCGTATACTTGGACATGCTTACAGGCATGAGTTAGTCTTTTGAGGTCCCTTCCAATGTTAAATTTCTATGAAAAATATCAGCTCATATTGTTCCAGACTCTGCCTTAGCAAAACTTAGAAAAGCTATTTCTGAGAAAGCTATTGAGTAATTTACACTCTGTAACTTTTGGAGATGTTTGCAGTGGTACATTATTTATTATTTTTGCAGCTAGGAAATTCATAAAGTAAAAACCAATTCCCAGCAGGAGATTGGAAGCTTTTGGCTTTCACACCTGGGGAGGCTGGTATACACAAAACAGAATACTGTTATTGTATTTAGTCTTCTCTAGCAGAGAAATTGCAGTTTGATGTAAGCTCCATGGTAAAATGCTTTTCTTCTCTGAACTTCCTCCCAGAGTGGCAACAGGATCCTCTGTTCCATCATCCTGGACCACTACCAGGGACCCTCAATAATCAACTACGATGATGAGAACGGCAAAACATGCATGCACATTGCTGCTGCAGCAGGCTACAGTGATATTATCAGCGAGCTGGCTAAAGTCCCAGAGTGCAACCTGCAGGCCCTTGATGTGGATGACAGGTAACCATGGAAACTCTGAAACTCAAATTGCTGCTTCCTTTCTATTAACCTGAGACTAGGTCTGTTTATTCTATAATCATGTTTCCTGTTTCACAGGCCATGGCCTAGTTAATGAACTGCACTTACAGAAAACTGTGTTTGCTCAGAAACCCGGCAAAGCACTCCTGCTCACATCTAGTATAATAACTGGCTACTAGGAATGTTATTTAACTTTGTGTTTCTGGTAGGAAATGATAAGACTATATGTGAAAGGACTTTGTCACTGCTTGACTTAACTTCTTTCAATCAAAATGGGCATTCTTCTCAAAACAATAGAA
Source organism: Aythya marila (assembly GCF_965140915.1). NCBI lineage: Eukaryota > Metazoa > Chordata > Aves > Anseriformes > Anatidae > Aythya > Aythya marila. Next base: position 19,019,813 of record NC_139080.1, on the reverse strand, counting down.
CAGGATCCTACATCTTGAAGCTGTGATCCTGCTGCTATTTGCATACAAGACACAGCAACGTTCCCTTGTTGCTGTTCAGATGCTAACACAGCATTCCTAAAAGGACCAGGGAGCCTTGGCCTTCTATTCTCACAAGGGAAATGAAATCACTGTATCATAAATTCTTGTATCACACCATATCCATGTCCCTTGGAATTTTGCTGCAAAGTTAATTAATGCAAATAGACCCAACTGCCCAGTCTGGGTTGATTATCCTGCTCAGTGGAGCAAAAGCCAAAGTTTTCTTGGCTTAGGTCTGCAGGTACTTAAAATAATAGCATTCTTCATGGAAAAATCCAATAAAATGGAACAGAAATAAAATCAACAGAGTTCTGGAGAAGTTTCTAAACATTGGGAAAGCATAGTAGAGAAGGCTCTGTTTCTGTGGAAAGAAGAGGGAAGGGAGGAGCTACTACAGTTAAGAGTTCAGTAAAGAAAGTACCTCCTATTACGTGTTCGTAGGTATTTCCATAGAAGGTATCACACTTGAAGAAGGGAAAAGATAAGCTGTTAAATATAAATACACAGTACTTTTCCATTCTATGTTGTTTCTGACTGCACCCATCTGTAATCACTGTGACTGCAAGAAAGGGCACAGAAAAGTCAATTTTATTCTTCTTGCACATTTTCCTTGTGGTGTTTTCTGTGCTTTCAGAGATTTCACAAGAGTGAAGTATTACAATTTTGAAAGTGGACAAAAGTTTAGAAAGATGAGCATCCACTGCCAATAAGAAAATCAGCTTGATTCTCCCTCTAAATTCAAGACAATTATACCTTCTCCAATCTGTGCCCACCAAGGAACACAAAAATTGGCAGAGACAATGACAGCCTGGTAGATGTGTCCAGTCCTTCTCCTTGTTTTGGAGAGGCTTCTTTTCCTATTGCCTTCATGCCAACCATGGCTAATTGTGTTTGCTGTAAAGATGAGAAGGGCTTGTCCCTCTGTGGTGGACACTACAAAGATTTTTTTTCAAATTCTGGTCTGAGAACTTCAGAAGTTTCTCCCACTCTACAGCTCCAGCAGTGGAAGTGATGTTATCATATAGCATGCATTGGCATCCTTCAGCACCATATCTATCTTTATTACAGCCAAATAGATGCACATAGACAGATGCTGGTCTATGGTTTTATTCCTACTGCTGGGAACTACATCAATGTGGGATAAATTGCTGAAGAATTCTGTAAAATGGATGTTGTGAATCTAGACAAGTAGCATAGGAGCACACCTCATTGTGTCACTAACAGTTTCCATAGCACAATTGTTAATTTATTTTAATGATGTTTTCCCATTTTCCCTAGGACGCCTTTGCACTGGGCTGCAGCAGCAGGGAAAGCTGACTGTGTGCAGACACTGCTAGAGCTGGGGATAGACAGCAGCCCTCGAGACATCAATGAAAACACTCCTCTGACATATGCAATGTACTGTGGTCACACAGCGTGCATCAAGCTGCTGTCTCAGGAGAGCAGGTAAAGGAAAAGTTCACACTTTGCTCATATTAGCACTGACTAGAAAATAAATTCATTACTTTCTGTATGCTGCTGAAGGGTTTGAGCCCTGTGTGATGGCTCAATTCATATGCAATGCTGAACCCAAATTTTCCACAAAGATAGCAACGTTAGAATTAGTCATCTACTGAAGACTCATCACTGTGGTTACAGTGTTAGTCTGCCAGTTAGTGGAGGGTTCTGAACCAAGACAATGTGGGTATAGCTACTGCTCAGACACCTTTGTGCACAAAATCTATCTTACAGTCTTTAGATTTATCTTTCAGCCTTTAGTTATATGACCTCTGCTTTTTTGAAATCTCTGCACACTGGCTGTGTATTCATGTAATCAGACAGAGAGATAGATTGAAAGGAAAAAAAAAATAGTTTTGCCAGACAGATAGTAAAATAAAATTTAAATTTTCATGTTCAGGGTAAGGGCTTCGGATTACTTTCTTAGACTACTTCAGTTCTCTACTTCAATTATCTCTTCTTGTCCTGATTTTTTTTTCTGTTAAAAAAGATATAATTCTTTTACCATTGCTTATGATCTTCCTCTTTCTTCATATTTCTCAGGTTTCAGCAGCTGTCATTTAATTCATTTCAGTTCTTCAACTTTGGTAAACGAGCACACACTTACAAAGACATTTATCATCACATTTCTTTGTGCTTGCCCCTCCTTTCCAGTCAGCAGGCAGTGTTATTTCCTGTGTTATAAATGGTGAGACACGGGTAGTGTTACATCTCCTCCTACTACTACTGCGCTGCGCTCTGCCTGAGTAGGTCTGCAAAGCTGATTAGTCAAAATCTCATCTAAAAACCACTACAGCAACACCACTGTAGGTAATTATCTTGATAGGTCTTCTGAAACTGTGCCAGGCCTGTTCAATACACGGGTTGGTGACCTCCCAAAAAAAAAAAAAAAAAAAAGGCAAGCAAGGGCAAGGCAAGAAAAGGAAAGGAAAAGAAATGTGAAGTAGTGTCTTTTGTCTTTCTCACAGTGTTAGCAATGACTGTGCTGTTGGAAATATCATTTTCCTAATATGACATAATACAAAGACTACTTGGTTTTAAATATCCCTGTGTGTTCTTCTTGTTGTTATTGGATCTTGCCTCACTATTAAGGATAATGATTCTGCAGCTGGTAGATACTGAAGCCAGAAAAGTTTGTTGTTTTTTTTTCCTGATAGCTGCACTGAGTCTGCTTGAAGATAAGTGTAATGCAATGAACCCCACCAGAAAGAGTGAAGTAATGCAGTATCATTTTCAGTCTTTGTTAATTACATATTTGGAGTCCTTATTTTCTCCCTCTGTGAGCCACCCCTAGAAATGTATCTGAACAGTATGTACCCCATTTCGTGGTCTATCACAGGCAGTGTTTATTTCATTCTTTGCTGAGTAATGGCACCACATTTTGGTTTGTACTTCCAGTAGATCTGAGCTGGTTCATCAGTTTCCCTCTCCAAACAATAGAATCCTAAAGAAAGAAGGAAGATTCAGTATGCTGAACAACATCTTCTCCTGCAAAAAGAAGAAAGAGGACCAGAAAACCAATCAGAAAGACAGAAGCAGAGACAGATATCCTACAGAAGAGACTTCAGAAGTAGACGACATCATCACCACTTTTGATTGCATCGTGGACACAAACTGCAAAGACATCCTGGATGAGTGTGTGACCACCACTGACTTCAAAAGAAGGAGCACAGACACAAAGTACCTCATACCAGAACAGAAGCCTCCAGACTGCCATGGTCTTCTGCCCATCCGAACCCAGAGCCTCCCCCCAATCACGGTGGGCAATTCCTTCCTCACTGCTTCCCAGAGCACAGCTTCAAGCATCTCCTCCAGCACCAGCAACTACCATTTTGCACACAGGTCTCAAAAGAGCAGGAGTGAACATGACTTGCTGGATCACAGAAGCAGCTGCCAGGCTTTGCTGGACAACTCCTGGAACACAGAGTCTAACCAAATACACTCCTACAAAGTCTGTACCAAAACTCCTGCAGACAAAATGATAAATGGCATAAACTCTGATAGATCTCACCATGTGCTTTTGTGCCCTCCCCGCCTTCCCTCACTCCCCAGTTCTCCATCAGGTAATTTCTTTCTTCTCTATCTCCCATATCCTACAATCTCTGATGATGTGGCAAGCTGAGTAAGAAAAGATAGGTAAGTCTGCCCCATAATGATTCCACTTCTTTAATATGTTCTTTTCAGTTTATTCTCTTTGTATGTCCAGGAGCTGGATCTTTGTGGTCCCCTCCAACTCAGGATATTCTCTAATTCTGAGCAGTAGCAAATGCAGATATTGTACGTACAGGACATGAGCTGACAGCTGAAGCAAGAAGCTTAGGTGTGGGAAATCAGAGATATGAGTAGACATCAGAGTTCTAATTATGAGAATCAGGGATCTGATTAGGCCTAGCAGCAAAAATAAAGGTAATTAGGAGACATGCATGGTACCTGAGCAAGGTAAGAGCCTCCAGATCACATACATGTTTTGTGAATTGCAAGTTAATACCTACTGTCATGCCCATTGCATTCTGTCTTCATTTAACCCTGGAACCAGATGTGTAAGGGAGAAGTACTGCTTTCAGATCTTTAACTCTGCTGAGAGTTGCTTCTGGTGAAGTCAGTATATGTCTGCACAAAGAAATGAGCTGATGCAGAGCCATCCAGCACAGCACACATGAACTTACCTGACTCCAGGTTCCTTCCCACTCTCCCAGCCCCAAGCTATTTGATTTAATGTGCTGTGCTGAGGTTTTTTCCATGGCTGAATTCAGGTTGCTAAATTTGCAGAGAGCGTAAATGCTTTTATGTTGTGGTTTGGAAACTGCAGTGTAACAATAATGAAGTAGAGTATCAGAATTCTGAAGTAAATTCAAAACTAGCATTTGGCAAGATTTGGGATCTAGTACTTTGACTCTCATCCATGTTTAGATGAATCTGGCTGGATGGCCTGTACACTGGAGTTCACTTTAACATATCAGAGTCTCCAACTTCATTACCTTTGGGATTAGTCTCATGCCAAAATTAAGCACATCTAGCATGCCTTCCAACCACTGTAATATCCAGTTGAAAATGAAGCAAGCAAAAGCAATTGCCAAACCTACCAGTACACCATTACAAGGACTAAACATGATACAATAAATTAATCTAACCTCCCCTCAACAGGCGTGAGCCATTATCTTACAGCTGAAAGAGCAGTGAACAGAAACCGTGTCCAAGAGGAACCCTCAGTTAGGTCAGGTCACTACGGAACCCTGCATGGCACTGCAAGCTGTAGTAACTCCTAGGCAAAGAGAGATGTAGGACAGCAAATCTTTATTCACTTCTCTAATAATGAGAGGAGGTAAGGCGATTTCAGAATGACAGGTGATTTTACACTGTGCAACTAAAGGCCAGAAATAGTTTTGCAGCATAAAAAGAAGCTATTCAAAAAGTTCCACTTCCTGAACATCAGGCCAAGTTCCTGAAAACTCGATAGACCTGGTCTGTAGGTGTAACTACTTTTTTACTGTGCACTCTTCAGCTGTTCACTCAACCATACAAATCTCAAACTACATATAGCTATCAAGGATTGCTCCAGCATTATTCTTTCTACGCTAAACTCTGCAAGGTTCAGCTCACATGTGGCAGACAAGAAAACCTGCAGGGCTTCCTTACAACCCAAATATAATAGGGCCCAGTGAGGCTGAGATGTTTGAGATCTTTTGTTTGTTCAGCAGGAGGAGGAATGAATTAAAACTGGATAAACCATACCAGAGGGTGACTATGGGGGAATACTTCTTGGTGGGATTAGCTAGCCTATGAATACTTTTGATGGGAAAGTACCGTCCCACCCATTTCTTTTCTTGGGAAAGAACATCCTATGACCAAAAGCAAAACAAAAAACAGGCCAGTGACTGAGAACAGACTCCATCATTTGCACTAGGACTCAGTAGAGGAGTAGCAGTCTACATGCATGAACGAGGGAAAATCACATCAATTATGGAAAATCTTCTAATCACTGCAGTTGGAGCTAGCTTTTCTTTGTCCAGATGAAGAGCAGAGCTCTGGCAGTTTATTATCTTCTCAGAGGAAAGCAGCCTGAGACTGCTGCAAGCCCAGCCTTCTGTGTACCTGCTGCCTTTAACAAAACTTTTCAACAACAAAAAATTCCTTTAGCTGGCATAAAGGACTTCCGTTGAAGTGAATGGAATAAAAGCATGTAAGGAGGCAGAGAGTGTCTGGCAGGAATACATTGCACAACCCAGATATTGTCTAACATTTTCTCGTGCTAAAAAGAACAGCTTATCCCTTTTCATGCTCATGTGTGTGGTTTAAATCCATCTGCCCCTGTAATTAAAGCCACCTGCCTTGCAGTGAATTAGAACTGCATTTACTGTATGAGCTTCAGGGCCTGCAGGTCTCCAGCGCACAAAAGTGCTGTGCCTGCACGACTTGCAGGGATCAGAAGCAAACCGTGCCCTGGCTCCAACCCAGCCAGCAGCACCGCACAGGCGGCACTCTCAGAAAGACATTTCCTCGTTGTTTTTTTCCTGCAGGAGGCCTAGCTGAGGGGGAAAACAGCATCTGGTCTTTGGTGGACACTGAAGTGTTAATACTCTATTTCTCCAGGCATGGCTGTGGGGGCTGCGTGTAGCTTTCCAACATCTGAGACAGGACTGTGGGTGTCGATAACCTAGGGAAGCTCAGTCTGAAAAATATTTTCTCAGCTAACACACGGTGTTGATTGTCTTGCATGACCACGCCTTTTATTAAAGTCAGAGCTACTTTTTGTACTCACTGCTACCAGGGCAGCTGGCATATCAATGGGGGATTTCTAGAGGGTTTTTTGTTCTGTTTTCTGTGCTCCTGGAAATGAAAGATGAGTCAATTTACTAGCCCAGCCCGAAATTCAAAGGGAAGAGGTTGCTGTGGGTAGGAGTGAGACTCACCTATCACATCAGCGGTTTATCTCAGAATAACTGCTTTGTCTTACTCTGCTGAGTTGAACAGAGATGGACTGCAACAAAAATGACTGCCAATATTGCAGGAGGAGTCCTTGCCAGCCACAGGGCTGAGCTGGCATCCACCATCTGAAACATTTTGCATTTGTGACCTTTGCGATCATCTCTTTTTGCAAAATGCACTGCCACCTACATTTCATTGGGAAAATGGTATAAATGAAGAAATTCCTGGTAACATGGACAAAGCAGGGCTGTCTCAAACAAAAAGGCAGCTGTTACCACCCTCTAACCAGATGGAGCCTCCCTCTATCACCCATTCATCCTGTAGATTACTAAGCTGCCAGGTCTAATGCAATACTTTTTAATAGGTTTGTACAGCAGTCCAGTAATTTCTAGTTGCTTGAATAGGTAACATTAAAAGGAAGGCTATTATTACTCGTCTGTTGGCGTAAGCAGTATGATATAGTCAAAAAGGAAACAGTTCATGTCAGGAAAGAGTAGAGCAACACTGATCAACGTGGCTGTTTCTTACTCAAAGTGAAGAACTGATTTACAGCGAGACATTCACCATAATATCACTGCTTTTCCACAAAACAGACAAACAAACAAAATTATAATGCAAATGTGTATCCCAACAAGAAGGAAAATCAGAGATCAAAATGTAAAAAAAGAAAAAGAAAAAAAAAAAAAAGTCAATAAACAAAATGTGAACAGTCCTGCATTTTACAATCAATAAATTAGAAATTGCTTCTTTTCCATTTCAGATGCCATCATAAATATGCCCTCAGGGGTGACAAAGATAATGTCTAACAGAAAGAAAAATCCTTTTCTTCTCTGATATTATGTAAAGCATATAGGAAGGAAGAACAGAATAGTTCTACTTGATGCCAGAACCTGTAGACAAGGTTTTTTTTCCCAAGCATTCATATCAGCCTCGCAAATATGATTATGCTTTGTACTTTTGTTTTGCTGCCAGATAACCCCATTTATGAAATAAATATATCTCTTGATAGAAAAAAACAACCTACCCTCATCAAGGCCATAATGGTACATACATAATAAGGCATTAGTGCTCAGCGTAAGCATCACAATAAAACCAATACAACTTGAATCGCTAATGGGAGCAGCTGGCTTGATTTTCTTCTATTTTGGAGTCAATATAATTATTTCTTTGTGCACAGAGTATGCAATATGTGTAGAAGATATTTACCAACCTTTACACACACCTTGTGATTACCTTGGAGAGATATTAAAGACCAAATTAAGAGTAAAACATGGGAAAAGGAGAACAAAGTCTGTTTGTATTAGATGCAGCTCATCTGTAACAGACTCTTCATGCTTTAGCTCAATACACATTAGCTTTACCCGTGGGAACCAAAAGAATGATCCAAAGTCTATGCCAAGGTGAAGAATGCCCTGCTCTGTGTGGGTTTTAACTGGTATACACCAACTTAGCTCTTTGCACACAGAAACCATTTAGCTAGTAACGCTTGTACAGCGGTCTTGACAATTACTTCAGTAATTACTTCTAGGACACTGTTCCGTAACTGCTTTTCTATAGGTTTAGCTTGGACAGGCCAGTAATACACAGATGTATTCAAATACCAGCCACAAAGCCGTCAAAGCAATTTATATCATTTCATTTCTTGTTATTGCTTAACATGTTCTACTAGATCCAGCCTGTGCCTCCCTTCATCTCTGCATGCAAACAGACCATATGCTTGTTCTGCAATGAGCTGTGTTGCAATGCCATACTGGGCAAGCAGCAGTTTGAGAAGACATCTCAAGGCTCCTTACATGGATCACCTCAGATCTGGGGATAACAAAAAAGAAAAATCTGGGAAATGCCAACACCACTCGATATGATCAAGTCAGAGAAAGGATCTGGGGAAAATGTTGATTTGGAGTTTGAGTTTCTACTTTTTTAATAACATTTGATGTGGTGTTTGTGTAGTGAAATGCACTATATCACCTAACACATAGTCTATTTTAACAGCACTAGACCAAAGTCAGCTTTGGTCTAAGCCAGTAAAATGCCACAGTTAGAAAATTTCATTTTCCAGTGTCTATTCTTGGTAATAGCAAATTGCCAGAAACATAGTTTAATAAGAATCCTTATCTGTTTGTATCAGTTCTGCTATATTTCATCTGCAGCAAAACTAATCTGCTGACAGACTTCCTCTAGCCTGATTTTCCAACCAGGAGTTGAACTCTGTGTTCTAGTGCTTAGAAAGGCAGAGACAATATTAGAAAAGTTTTTGAGCTCAGCTTTCACTCAGAAGGTGGTGAGGCACTGGCCCAGGCTGCCCAGAGAAGCTGTGGATGCCCCATCCCTGGGGGTGCTCAAGGTCAGGCTGGATGGGGCTTTGGGCAGCCTGGTCTGGTGGGAGGGACCCCTGCTCAAGTAGGAGAGGATGGAACTGGGTGATCTTTAAAGGTCTCTTCCAACCCAAACCATTCTCTGATTCTAGGTTTCTACAATTTTATTCTGAAATTAAATCTGTCTAATTGAACATTTCTTCAAATCTAGCATCCAAATATTCTTATGTGGACCTGGCTACGAGAACATGTCTGAACACCAATTACGATATTTTATGAGAGCAAGTGTACGCACAGAAGTTACAGTAAATCAGTCATTTTTTAAATATGTAAAGAGCTTTCTTCAATCATTTCTTTCTTTTTATTACATATCCCTGGTAAATACTTTTTTTCTTTAGAAACCAGAGATCTACTGTACATCTTATTATTTACAACCATTTTCTTACAATAATAGACTCTCTTTTTCTCCCACAGGTAAAAACTTTCAACAGATGTCCACGGGCCAACACAAAATAAAAGATCTTTCTCCAGTACGGAACAGCCTCGCTCCTATATCTAAACACTGTGCTCAAAAAAGTAAGTACAACCAAGCCTCATCTACTGTATGCCTCCGTAAGTGGCAGCTGAGTGCTTGAGGGAGGTTTCTTGGAAAGCACCACTGGAGATTGCTCAGTCCAACCCCCTGCCCACAGCAGGGCCACCTGCAGCAGATTGCTCAGGACCACACAGGTTTTGAATATCTCCAAAGATGTGATGGCACAACCACTCCAGGCAACCTGTTCCAGTGTTTGACTGCCCCTGAAGTACAAAGATTCCTCTTACGTTTAAGTAGAATTTCCCGTATTTCAGTTTGTGCCCACTGACTCTTTTGCCTTCATAGGTTACCACTGAGAAGATTCTGACCCCCTCTTCTTTACTTTCCCCAGTCAGGCATTTATATGCATTGGTGCAGGGTGCTACTCCTCCCCAGGTGCAGGATTTTGCATTTCCCTTTATTGAATATCACGAGTCTTGTCAGTTCATTTCAACAGCCTTTCCAGGTCCCTCTGAATGGCAGCACTTCCATCCTCGGTATCAGCCACTCTCCCAGATTTTGACTGTTTGCAGAGTTGCTGTGCATGCACTCTGTGTCATCATCCAAGTCATTAATGAAGATGTTAAGCAGTACTGGCCCTAGTATCAGATCCAGGGGTATCTCACTAGCAACTGGCCCACCTCCAGCTGGACTTTGTGCTGCTGATCTCAACCCTTTTCTCCAGTGAGTTCCACGGAGCTGCTCTAACAGATATGATCTAAATCAGCAGAGAGGAAAGTCTGGTGTTGCATTTGTTTTCCAGAGCAGAGACTGGAATTCTCACAGAGATGGGATTTTTCACTCTCAGAAGGGTTTGTGGATGCCTACATGTCTCGTAGTGTTTCACAGGGGGTAGGACCTGATGTAACACAGAGACTTGCACTGTGTAAGGAGTCACTGGAGATGGTTGACAACACCCTCAAAACTGCACACCGGAGAAAGGCTGGGTATGTGGGATGAAAGCCAGGATAAGGAATGGCTCTTTTACAAACAGCATGAAAAATATCATGACACTGATTTTTGCATCCTTTTGCTAGTGAAAATTAGAGGAAAGAGGATAAGATTGAGATTATCAGGTTTCTGAAACAGATGATCCTTGATGATTTTCAAGACAGAGCTCACTTTATCCTAAGCACAGCAGCTGGACCAGCTCTTACACAAGGATGGGAACCATTCGCTTCTCTCATTCTAGAATGGACTGTTTTGGGAACTAAAATAAAGGGACTGAGAGAGCATCAGCCTTTTTCTTCTGCACTATCAGCCAGGTCTTCATTCTCAAGGCAGTAAGAAGCAAGATCCCAAAGGGCAGGGAAAGCCTCACCCTGCTCCAACAGCACAGGAGGAGTGCCAAGACTTAGTGAGTGTCCCAGGCAGTATGCACATATAAATTTCACATACAAACACTACTCCCAGCAGTGTCCTGCCCTCACACTCTTGTGCTCCACTAAGTCCAAATCCCTCCATGTATTTTGAACAAGGATTTGCAGTTTGCTATTTGCCATCCTGCAGATCTGCCAGGTCCTAAAGCATTGAAATTTCAAAGCTAAAGCCTCTTATGATGTGAGCTTCTGAAGCCATGCTGCAGCTATGACAACATTACTAAAAATGAAACAGCAGAGGTATCTTTATAGGGAACATCAGACTGGGTAGGGGAAATGCAGAATCCTCCACTGCTGCTGCACAGTAAGTGAGAAAGGAAGAAGAATAACATGCGGAATACCGAGGTGGTATCGCCTGCCTCCCCAGGAGAAGGAAAATTTTCTAACTGCTTTGAAAACCCCAGCTCCAAGTCTTCTTTTTGTTTTCAAGCTTTCTATTAACATTCTTTATGTCTTCTATTTAACATAGTTGTAAGCAAAATCCTAAAAGGAAAAAAAAAAAAGATTTCATAATCAGTGGTGTTTTTGCAGAAATTCACACGGACAACAACGATTTTAGTTCTAGTCTCATGCCAAAAAAAAAAAAAAAAAGTGCTCTATAAATGAGATATAACTATTATAGTTCATAATCATCATGTAATGAACTAACATAGCACATTTATCCAGGTGTCATTACTGCATGAACATCAGATCAAGCTAATAAAAGAAAAGGAAAGTTATTTGCAAAATAGATTACGTTTCTTCTTTGTTAATACAAATGACACATTTCATCCTGGAGCTTTCCAAGTAACTGTTTCAGAGCCAAGATTTCAGTCACCATCCAGCCCTAAAAATATTACTGTTCCAGACACAGCCATTACTCAGACATATGGTTCCAGCAAAGAAGTTTGAGTACAAACATTTTTGTTTTTCTAGTATTTTCTTTTGTTACACTAGATGTGTGCTAAATACATGCAACAAAACCAGTGGAGGGGAAAAAAAAAAAAAAAAAAAAAAAGCCACGGAGTTGGAAAGATAAAATAAGCATAAATTAGAGAGAGAACTGAAACTTGTCAGAAATAAACAAAAAGAAGAAACATCTCCCAGAAAAGGAAGGGCAATGGAAAAAAAAAAAAAAAAAAAAAAAAAAAAAAAAAAAAAAAAAAAAAAAAACGGGAAGAGATGCTTTAACCTCCAAGTAAAAATATTTAAAGATACAGGTTAGGAGGAAGACAATAGTAATTATATGGTAGCTTAGGAAAACAATACTTCAATAACTTTAAAACATAGTTTATGAACTCTCACACTCCAGACATTTCCAGGGCCAAAGGGGTACATCAAATGTCTTCATGAGTAGCCTTTTCATGACCTGGCATCACTGTTATGCTTCATGCTGCTGCTCCTCCACTCAAACACCCCTCCTACCTCATCATGCAACTCTCCCAAGAACCCCTGGATAGCAAACTCACAGCCATCACACACCACTCACACAGTGCCAGAATCATTTTCCAAGCAAATATGGAAATTCAAGAGAACTCTCTGCTGTTCTCACTTCTTCATGTGGCACAGAAAGTCTAAAGCCACACTGGGGCTATTACTTGTTAGAAAAAAAAAAAAGAAAAAAAAAAAAAAAGAAAAAAAAAAAAGCTATTTCTGAAGGTCATTTAACAACAATTTCTGGGGATCAATAGTTACTTTTGCCTTTATTTATCATGACTGGAAATTTCACTATCATCCATGCATTAGGGATCCATGATCCATGTTAGGAGAGAGTATGGATGTTTGGATGTTTGGCTGATGTTTTTTCCTTTCTTCAAGGAGTGTGGGTTTGTGATGGCATGGAGGTGAAATCAAACTAAACTGCTTACACCCTACTTAAACCCACCATTAAGGCTTATCTAGAACATAAAGTGTTCTGGAGATGTTTCACACAGGTGTAAACTTTGAATGCATGAACATATGCATATGCCCCAAAGAAATAACTGGCCTTCTTAGCATGCATTTGGCTTTCATGCCGAAATTTTGTGAACCCAAAGCATTTTAATCATGTGCCAGAAAAGATACAGGCTACTATATTGTACTCACACACACAAATATATATAAATATATAAACTGAAGCAAATTATTAATGGTGCTTTTTTGTTGATGTTGGAAGCAACAGTTAAGCCATTTCCTGGACTTCTGAACAGAAATGAACCTTGAACATAATCTGTGAATTATATTAAATTGACAAGGGACAAGGAGGTCCAGTACAATACGGCCTGGTCTGGCCATCACAATTTTAATTGTACTGAAATTAGCCTGAAAAGAAAAAAATCTTCCAAATTTTTAAATCCTCTCCGTGAAGCAGCTTCTGCTTTGTGCCTGATAGACATCTGATGAGTCTTAGAGAATTACCACCCCTGATAAGTAAATAAAAAAAGATGAAATGCATACAGGGAAAGATGGCAAGGAGAACTTCAGCCTCTTTGTCACAATGTACATGTATATAGTGAAAAAAATCCATGTCTGCAAAACTCTTCTAGTGCCCACTAAAGACATCAGAGAGGTTCATTTGTGTTCAATGGAACAAATTTCTGACTCCTTAATTATACACTAGGTAAATCTACTGGCACAGAAGTGCTTGCATGACAAAACTGTTGTGCTTCTGCTTTACTGTGGCACAGAAGCTGCGGGGTTTCTATTTGAAACTTTGCAGTTTTATTTCTGACTTGGGCACAGCCTGTATCCCCAGTTAGCTGTACTACTGTTGCTGACCCAGCCAGCTATTTCCCATTTTTCATGTGTACTTTTGGTGGCTTGGATTGTGTTGTTTTTTTTGTTTTTTTTTGTTTTTTTTCTTTCTTTCTTTCTTTCTTTGTCCTAAGTATAGTACTTTGCATGTTGTTTTGCTGAATTTCATTATCTAAATTTCTTACCATTTCTCCAATTTATCAAGGTCATTTTGCACTGTAAACCTGTTGTCCAGGAAATTATTACACCCCAAGTAACTCTTTTTGATGTTGTTTGATGAACAGTGAGAAGGTTGACTTTATATCTTCAAAGACTCACTTCTGAGAAACACCAGCACAGACAGGTTATTATGTATGAAAGTTAGATTAATATATTTGAAATCCTGAAGACCCCTTTTTTTCTGTCTTTTTAATCTACAGCCTTCAAGATACTCTACCCACTATTCTGTCTATAAGTTCCTAAGTTCCTCAAGTGTGTTTAACGTTTAGTTTATCTGGGGGGATTTTTTTTTTTTTTTTTTTTTTTGAGATTAAAATTCACTTACAAGGTCCAGCTTTTTACAGACACATTGACTGCAGTACTTACCAATTCAGTTCATACCAATTGATTATTTGGCCTGTTATTTCTAATAAGAAAGAGTTTATTTATCATGTTATTCTCTATTCAAACAGTAAAAGTCTAGCTTATCTTCAGATGTTTTTTTCTGAAATTACACATGATTTTCATAGGATTAAGAGAGGATACTTTTCTCCATTCTTAATTTGTGTAGAATTTCTTTCAATTTGCACCAGAAAAATTTCTCAATATGAAAAAAGAATAATCAAAGGGTCTGCTGGGAAAAATGTAAACAAGAATACTCAGGTTTTCAGTGGGGTTAACTAGGAAATGAAATGATAACACCTGGCTGAGAAAGTCACCTTTTGAGCAGAGTACTTTATAGCAGAATTCTTTCTGCATGCAAAGAACCAGGACACCAACATGATACCAGTCAGAGAATGGCTTTTAATACCTAACCACTAGGAAGCATTTGTGGCTAATTTCAAAGGAAAAACTATTGAAATGGGCAGAAAATCCAGATAACCTTCTGGAGGCTGCCACGACTACTAGCATGAAACATTTCAGACACAAACGTTTATATTGTATATCACAGAATCACAGAATCACAGAATTTCTAGGTTGGAAGAGACCTCAAGATCATCGAGTCCAACCTCTGACCTAACGCTAGCAGTCCCCACTAAACCATATCCCTAAGCTCTACATCTAAACGTCTTTTAAAGACTTCCAGGGATGGTGACTCCACCACTTCCCTGGGCAGCCTGTTCCAATGCTTCACAACCCTTTCAGTGAAGAAGTTCTTCCTAACATCTAACCTAAAACTCCCCTGGCTCAACTTAAGCCCATTCCCCCTCGTCCTGTCACCAGGCACGTGGGAGAACAAACCAACCCCCACCTTGCTACAGCCTCCCTTGAGGTACCTATAGAGAGCGATAAGGTCGCCCCTGAGCCTCCTCTTCTCCAGGCTGAACAAGCCCAGCTCCCTCAGCCGCTCCTCGTAGGACTTGTTCTCCAGGCCCCTCACCAGCTTCGTCGCCCTTCTCTGCACCTGCTCAAGCACCTCCATGTCCTTCTTGTAGCGAGGGGCCCAAAACTGAACACAGTACTCGAGGTGCGGCCTCACCAGAGCTGAGTACAGGGGGACGATCACCTCCCTAGCCCTGCTGGTCATGCTGTTCCTGATACAAGCCAGGATGCCGTTGGCCTTCTTGGCCACCTGAGCACACTGCTGGCTCATATTCAGCCGACAATATTCATCATGACAGGTGCAGATGGAAGGAAATTGCAGGTGGATTGAGACTGCAACCAAGGAAAAACAAATGTGAAGAATAGTGAGGAAGGATCTCTAACCAAAATAGGTGTTAACTCTTGTTGGGAATCTCTGACATGGCTAGACTGAAAATAAATAAATAAATAAATAAATAAATTGATAATAAAAAAATAAATTTAAAAAAAAAAAAAAGAAAAGAAAAAAAAAAAAAGAATGGCCAAGGCAAAGAGCATGCAAATTAAACAGTGAATAAAATGAATAAAGTCTAATGTAATCCACAATAAAGTCTAAGGCAGAGATAAAGAAGTCTATAATTAAGGTTTTGAATTCTCCTTTTAAAAACT
Source organism: Aythya marila (assembly GCF_965140915.1). Lineage (NCBI taxonomy): Eukaryota > Metazoa > Chordata > Aves > Anseriformes > Anatidae > Aythya > Aythya marila. The sequence continues at coordinate 19,004,181 of NC_139080.1, read as the reverse complement.
TGTGTGATTAGTTAACATGTTGCCTGACTGAAAGAGCTTGAGGACAAGCTTCTTTAGAGAAGGCACAGAACTGTACTAACCCTAAAGCACAAACATTGTTACACTGCTGGATGTGAGGTGGAGGTGAAGGATGCTCCAAATCCTCAGTTTCTCACAAGGCTGTTGACAAGCACAAGACATGCAACAGCTGTAGCTCTTGTGTCTCAGCACGGGTCTTAAGTGTGCTGTATTGGGCTGCTCTTGTGCCCTGTGACACGCAGAGCAGATGTTTGGACCTACCTTCATGACTGACTGTGCCTAGAGAAACCAGTACATTTTCCCAAGCTCTTCCATTTCATCTTCCTAATGTTTTTACCAGAAGGTTATAGACCACCTACCACACACAAAAGTTGTGCTAAAATTAATATATTTCCATGGAACATTTCTGTTTCAGTCAACCCTACATTTTCTGAAGAAAAAAATGTCTTCTGGAAATCTCTCTGAACAGACAGAATCTCTTTCAGACAAACTACAGATTCTGTGCTTATCAAAAGTAAACCTTTGACCTTGTTGGGTCTTAGGGATCACCAAACATGAAGTAAATCTCTTGATACTGGAATTCTTTTCTTCAGCTGAAGATTAGCCCTGACAGACTTCAGGGACTTTTTACCCATATATTCATCACATCTTTCAAATGTGGGTTTATTTATACACAGCACAACAACAACAACAAATAACAGTTCAAAGAAAGCAACAAACATATCATTTGTAAAAATTTCATGCTTCTCATTCTTGTACACTCTTTCTCTCTCTCTCTCTTTTTTTTTTTTTTTCTGTAGTTCAGCTACCATCTCAGGGTGATAAGAAGTTTAAATCCCTGCCTTTAAATTCCTTAAGGACTGGAGCCGTTATTCTCCCACCAGCCCCAACCTCCAGATCCCAGAAGAGGGGACATTCTCAGAGTCATATGCTATATTCTTTCTTGCCTCGTCTATCAGGAGAGCCTCTGAAACCAAGCCGTGTCCTACCTGCAATCCCAAGCCAGAAGAAATCCAACCCTGCAGAAGAGCTTGAGAAATCCCTCACCAACAAAGACATTGAAAATTAACTCATTGCACTGGCATCAAACATCAGCTGAAATACATCCAAGAGCTTGTTACAAGATAAGTATACAGTAAAATCTCATTAATTTGCACTACTGATGCTCTTGTGAACTGGAGTGTAAAAAAAAAAAAAAAAAAAAAAAAAGAAGGAAAAGGGTAGCGCATCACAAAAGCTGCACTGTGTATTTATATAGGCATACTCATAGTTTTTGTTATTATGGAAATACTAAAGCTGTATTTAATGTTCTGTAAATCTATTTTGTGAATGGAGCCCTCATAACATGCAATCTTGTTGCAGCACTGTGCTGTCAAGCCTTCCCTAGAAAACAGGAAGAGTAAGATTTTCTGTGTGATTTAAGTCAGAATCAGAGAACTACAAATCAATGGGGATTCTCTGCAGATTGTAAGTTCAAGGGTGCTGATTCTGAAGCTGTGTGCCGTCAAAAATATCTTTTTAAGATAAAAAATGTAAGCTCAAAATAAAAGGCAATTTTATCAAATGAGCTTTTTTGGCTCTTTATTTTTCACATATTTTCTACATTGTAAGTTTGTGGGTTTTTTCCTCTTTTCTTTCCTTCTACAAGCCAAAAAATTACAATGAAACACTAATCCTTGTGGGACAGGCAAGGTTACAGCACATGTTCAAAACTGTGTCTTACACTGAAAGACATATATCTCTTTCATTTATAATTTTATATTTCTCGGTGACAAAAATGGAGTTGTTCACTGACAATTTCATAAAACAAGGATTGTATGATCCTGAGAAATTAGGCATTGTTTTATTACTTTTATCCACAAACTGAAGGAAATCTAACTAGATTGCTGTTTAGTTAAGAGCCTTGGCAAGTGCTGTAGCCTCTGACTAAACATTTCGCAAGGCTCTCCTTTCCTAGAAGCTGACAAAGATGCCAGCCTCCTCTTGCTTCAGGATTCTTATCTAAATCTCACTGCTATTACCCAGGAGGCTCCTCCATGTCTGATTACAGAGGACTAACCAAAGACCGCTGGGCAAAGCACTCTGTGGGCAGCAAGAGCGGGAGGACAACCCTCATTTATCACCACATCTGTATCACCATTAATGGTAAACCTGTCTTACCTGAGTCCTACATCAAAAGCTCACCCAAGCAGGATGCAACATTTCTGTCTGTCTCTATAAAAGGGTTTTATTAGCTGTACAAATGTTTGTTTTGCTGTGTAACAGTAAAAGAAAAACCTAGCATGAAAGAGAAGATAATCTCGTCCACAGAGCTGCAGTTTCCAATTGCCTTGTGGTAATGACTGTAAACAGAAGTATGGCTGGTGGTTGTCACAGACAGCCACTGAGAGCCAAAAGCACAGATATTCTAATCCAAATAGCAGGGTGTAAAACTCAAGTTGAATAAGTGACATAAACCCCCAGCTCCTTGCTGTAATCCATGAGAGTAAAAAGCTCATGTGCTTCTGCCTGACAAGCAACCTAGTCCTTGAGGTTAATGGAAGAAATACTGTACAACAGAAGCATACTTGGTCAAAGGAAAAATCAGTTCTGGTACACTCTGTCTTTGCACCTGACCGTTCCTACTCAGTCCAGCTTCATTAAAAGGTCCAGAGCCCCTCCTGCAGACTTCTCTCCACTGCACAGGGTCACTGCCTGAGCTGCATTGCTCTCCAGAAGCCCTAGGCTTCCCTGCCCAGGAAGCCAACCAGCTGCAACCCCCAAATTCTCTATTCCAATGCCAGCCTTTTGACATACCCCCTCCTCACACAAGATACAAGTGGTTCAAAAATCACATTCAGATATCATAGAATCATTCAAATTTCAGTGTGTCCCTTAAAACACTAACAAAGCTGAAAAATCAGTAGTGCAAAGTGGATGGTTTTGGGGTAGTGACAAGGAGGAAAAGGCTGCAGTGACAAGAAGGAAAAGACAGTTCACGCAGCTTTGTCTGGCAGCAAATAGCCTCCATGTTAACCTTAAATGTCAGCATAGGCATTGCCATTGTTCACGTACCAGCAGTGTATAAACCTGAATAATGAGCCATTTTTGATCAAAAATAATACTGTCTTTCAAACAAAATTCCTCAAAAAATGCAGAATTTCAGGTGCAGTCTCTTACCACTGTCTCCTCTGTACACAAAAAATTTGTGTGAGCAACTAACAGAAAACATTTGTTGTCTGATTTTTTTCTATCCTTTCCCCCCCTTTTTTTCTTAGCCTTTTTCTAGGAAGAAACTATTTTTTCTTCCCTGAGTCTTTAACCCAGGAAATAGACTTTTTCAGAAAAGGAATGCAAAACTAATTGCATGTTCAAAGGTAAGTGTGGACTACAGTATTTCCCTGAACAGAGACGATCTTAAATACATGGCAATCTGAATGGAGATCCAGGTCGTTTTTCTAATGCACTTATTATAGAATCATAGAATATCCGAGTTGGATGGGAAACATAAGGATCATTGAGTCCAAATCCTGGGTCTCCAAAGGATCGCCCAAAAAATCAGACCCTATGTCTGAGAGCGTTGTCCAAACACCTCTTGAACTCCGTCAGGCTCGGTGCTGTGCCCACTGCCCTGGGGAGCCTGTCCCAGTGCCCAACCACCCTCTGGGTGCAGAGCCTTTCCCTAACCCCCAGCCTGACCCTCCCCTGTCCCAGCTCCATGCCGTTCCCTCGGGTCCTGTCACTGTCCCCAGAGAGCAGAGCTCAGCGCCTGCCCCTCCGCTCCCCTCGTGAGGGAGCTGCAGGCTGCCACGAGGCCTCCTCTCAGCCTGCTCTGCTCGGGGCTGAACAAGCTAAGTGACTTCATCTGTTCCACATACGTCTTCCCCTCTAGACCCTCTACCATCTTTGTAGCCCTCTCCTGAAACAGTCTCTAACAGCTTTATTTTCTTCTCATAGTCTGGCACCCAGAACTGCACACAGTACTGGAGGTGAGGCTGCAAGGTGAGGCTGCATCTGCGCAGAGCAGAGCAGAGCAATCCATTGCCTCAACCAACTGGCCATGCTGTGCCTGATGTACCCCAAGGCACAGCTGGCCCTCCTGGCCACCAAGGCACACTGCTGGCTCATGTTCAGTTTGCTGTCGATCAAAATTCCCAGATCCCTTTCTGCACGGCTGCTGTCCAGCATCTCATCTCCCGGTCTGTATGTATAGTCAGGGTTGCCCCTTCCCAGGTGTCAAATCCGGCACTTGCTCTTGTTAAACTTCATATTGTTGGGGATTGCCCAGCTCTCTAATTTGTCCACATCTCTCTGTGAGACCTCACCACCTTCGACAGAGTCAACAGCTTCACCCAATTTGGTATCATCCACAGACTTGCTCAAAAAACCTTCAAGTCCTTCATCTAAATCATTTATGAAAACATTGAAGAGGACTGGTCCCAAAATTGTGCACTTGGGAACTCCACTAGTGACAGGTCATAACCCCATTTACCAGACCCTTCTGGAGTTCACAATTTACTAAACATATATCTTTAAAAAAAAAAGTAATGCTTATAGAAAGCACTGAATATTATTCTCAGAAATGTTCCCACCAGAAGCTATTTTTAACCTTGGGCTTTGATAGCCCAATTCTACAGTAAATAAACATGTCAAACATTGTTGAAGTCTTTCACCTTCAGAAGAGTGCAAAGTGTTCACTGCAGCACACTGCACCAAAGATAACAAATGAACCAATACCTACTTAAACTACATTGACCTCTTGCTCAGACCTTTCCTGGAAGATAATGGCAGGATAGACAATACAAGGCTAAAACAGTTGATTAGCAATTGCCAAGAAATGTCTGGTCAGTAGGTCATGACAGAGATCTTCTCCCTCTGCCTAGGGATTAAACATCTCTGGCACATTCTCCTGTGGCACTAGCTAAGTGTTAATTCATACAGTGTTGCAGTACTCAGTTGTCTGGGGAGTTTGGCTTGGCACACAGAGCTAAGAAAATATATGTACATACAGGATACATTTTCTGAACCAAACACAATATACTTCCTTACTGGAACATGCTCTACTTACCATACATCATTCTTACAAGTAGAATTTGAAAATATATTTGAAAACAGTGTGGTCTTTAATCCAGTGGACTGTTTACTTATACATTGATACTGTATTGCATGCTTCCAGTAAACTGCGCTGGAGGTTTGCATTGTTCTCTTATTTCAGATAGAGAAAAATGTTCACATATAAAACAAACAGTTGTAAATATTATGGGGATCTTTAAAAGGCTATTCTATCGATAAGTAGCATATCTGATGAAAAAGGCTACTCTTCCAGTATGAATGCCTAAAGAGGAAGTTATATCCTCAAAAACTCAGTCCTATTAGGACATTTTTAAACCCTCTCCCCCTGCCAAAGCTGGAAATCTCTACCTCATCACCTCAAATATTGCACTCCTCTGTCATCACCAAAGGGAAATACGTACAATCTATATACACCTTTACTGCAAAACATCAGAAGCATCATAGTTACTACTTCAGGGCATAAAAGCATAGTGACTTTAAAAAAAAAAAAAAAAAAAAAAAAAAAAAAAAAAAAGCTGTAAGAGCTCGTCTGATCACAGAATCACATAGAATATCCTGATTTGGAAGGGATCCTCAAGGATCATTGCATCCAATGCCTGGTTCCACACAGGGCTACATAACAATCAGACCCTATGTCTGAGAGCATTGTCCAAACACCTCTTGAACTCCAGCAGTTCAGTGCCGTGACCACTGCCCTGGGGAGCCTGTCCCAGTGCCCAACCACCCTCTGGGTGCAGAGCCTTTCCCTAACCCCCAGCCTGACCCTCCCCTGTCCCAGCTCCATGCCGTTCCCTCGGGTCCTGTCACTGTCCCCAGAGAGCAGAGCTCAGCGCCTGCCCCTCCGCTCCCCTCGTGAGGGAGCTGCAGGCCGCCATGAGGCCTCCCCTCGGCCTGCTCTGCTCGGGGCTGAGCAAACCAAGGGACCTCAGCTGCTCCTCAAACATCTCACCCTCTAGACCCTCTACCAACTTTGTAGTCTTCCTTTGGACACTCTCTGATAGTTTTAATGTCCTTTTCATACTGCAGACCAAACCTGCACACAGTACTGGAGATGAGGCTGCAGCAGTGCAGTGAAGAGCAGAACAATCCCTTCCATCACCAGGCTACCAATGCTGTGCCTTGTGCTCGCCATGGTAATGCTTGCCCTCCTGGCTGCCAGGGCACACTGCTGGCTCATGTTCAACTTGCTGTTAACAGAAACCCCAGATCCCTTTCTGTGGGGCTGCTCTCCAGCCTCTCAACCCCCAGTCTGTACATGTGGCCAGGGTTGCCTCTTCTCAGGTGCAGAATCCAGCACTTGCTCTTGTTAATCTTCACATTGTTGGCCATTGCCCAGCCCTCTAATTGGTCAAGATCTCTCTGCAAAGCCTCTCTACCCTCAAGGGAGTCAACACCTCCTCCCAATTTAGTGTCATCACCAGAATTTCTTAGTATATCTTCAAGTCCTGCATTCAAGTCATTTTTGAAAGCATTAAATGGAGCCCTTAAGCACTAAAATGGAGGCCTATGGAACCCCACTAGTGACTGGCTGCCAGCCTGATGTAAGCCTATTTAAAACAACCATTTGAGCCCCATCCGTCAACCAGCTGTTGACCCATCATATTATGTACTTGCTGAGCTGCTTGGTGGGCTTTTTGTCCAATAGGATACTGTGAGAATCAATATTGAAATCTTTGTTGAAATCCAAAAAATTACCTCATCTGGCTTCCCTTGGTCAACCAGGTGGGTAACATAGGATCATAGAATCATAGGAGGTTTTTGGTTGGAAAGGAGTCTAGTTCCAAGCCCCCTGCCATGGGCAGGGATATCTCCCACTAGGTCAGGTTGCTCAAAGCTCCCTTCCAACCTAGCCTTGAACACTGTGAGAGATGGGGTATCCACAGCTTCTCTGGGCAGCCAGTGCCAGTGTCTCACCACATTCATGGTAAAGAATTTCTTCCTTATATCTAATTTAAATCTGCCCTTTTTTACTTTAAAGCCATTACTCCTTGTCCTAGCACTACAATCCTTGATGAAGAGTCCTTCCCCAGCCTTCTTGTAGGTCCCTTTGAAGTACTGGAAGGCCACTGTAAGGTCTCCTTGGAGCCTTCTCTTCTCCAGGCTGAACAACCCCAACTCCCTCAGCCTGTGTCCATAGGAGAGGTGCTCCAGCCCTCTGATCATCCTCATGGCCTTCCTCTGGACTTGCTCTAATAGATCTCTACCATTCTTGTTCTGAGGCCCCACAGCTGGGTCCAGGACTCCAGGTGGGGTCTCATAAAGGCACACTAGAGGGGTAGAATCACCTCTCTTGATATGCTGGTCATGCTTCTTTTGATGAAGTCCAGGACATGGTTGGCTTTCTGGACTGCAAGCGCATATTGCCAGCTTATATTGACTCCTCATCAACCAACACCACCAAGTCATTCTTCTCAGGGCTGCTCTCAATCCATTCTCCTCCCAGCCTATAACTGTGCTTGGAATTGCCCCAACCCAGGTGCAGGACCTAGTGTACTTGGCCTTGTCCAACTTCATGATGTTCACACAGGCCCACCTCTCAAGCCTGCCCAGGTCCCTCTGGATGACATCCCTTCCCTCCATTGTGTCGACTGCACCACACAGCTTGGTGTCATCGGCAGACCTGATGAGGCTGCACTCAATCCCACTGTTCATGTAATTGACAAAGATGTTAAACAGCACTGGTACCAGTACTGAGCCCTGAAGAGCACACCCATTACTGATATCCACTAGGACTTTGAGCCATTAACCACAACTCTGGGTGCGACCATCCAGACAATTCCTTATCCACTGAGCAATGCATCCATCAAATCCACGATCTCCAATTTAGAGACAAGGATATCATGAGGGACAATGTCAAATGCTTTGCACAAGTCCAAGATGATGTCAATTGCTCTTCCCTTACCTACCAATGCTGTAATCATGTTGTAGAAGGACACCAGATTTGCCAGGCACAGTCTGCCCTTAGTGAAGCCATGTTGGCTGTCGCCAATTACCTCCTTATTTTCCATATGCCTTAGCATAGTTTCCAGGAGGATCTGCTCCATGATCTTGCAGAGGTAAAACTGACTAGCCTGTAGTTCCCCATCTCTTTCTTGTTTCCCTTTTTTAAAATGGGGTTATATTTCCTGTCCTTCAGTCAGTGGGAACTTCACCAGACTGCCATAACTTCTCAAATATGATGGACAGTGGCTTAGCAACTTCATCTGCCAGTTCTCTCAGAACCCATGGATGCATCTCATGAGGTCCTATGGGCTTGTGCACCTTCAGGTTCCTTAAACAGTGTTGAGCCTGATTTTCCCAGAGTGGGCAATTCTTCATTTTCACAGTCACTGCCTTTGCTTTCTAGGACTTGGGCCATGTGGCTAGAGTTCTTGCCAGTGAAAACTGAGGCAAAAATATCATTGGTACCTCAGCCCTCTCCATATCCTCGGTAACCAGGTTTCCTGTTTCCTTCCAGAGAGGGCCCATAATTTCGCTTGTCTTCCAAACCTAATCATAAAAGGAATTAGGTTAGTTAAACAGGACTGTCCCCTCATGAACCCGTGCTGGCTGTGATCAAAGACTGTGTAGTCTTTCAAGTGTTTTTCAATAACACCCAGAATAATCTCCATAATGTGATCACACTGTCACCATCAGTCATCAGATCTGCTACACGGCATCTGCACCATAAAAACAATTTTGAAGAAGACAGAAGTATTGCAGTGATACATTATTATGTTGTTGTGTTCTAAAGAGGATCTCTTCCCTCATTATATTTATAGTGTTTGCCTGTGTTCCTTGGTTTCAGAAAAAGCAAAGATTTTCCTGTGCTGTCTCCATTGGCGGAAAAGCTCAACATCACCACAGAGGCAGTTTAGACCAGAGTCTGTTAGGTGTCCAGTGTCAGTGCAAGCTTTGGTAGTAAGCAGTACTTGATGTGAAGCAGCTGTGACATGGAGACAAGAAATCAACTCCAGGCACATCAGATAAGTGTTCCCTGCCTGCTAGCCTATGTTGTCAGGGGCCTGCCTTCTGAAGCTGCTGCTGAGTCTGGTATAGTCCGCAGCAACCTACATGGTACACTTCCCATTCCCCATGTCACTGTTTGTGCTGCTCTAAGGGTACTTGGTATCATGTTCTGCAACCTTCTGTTGCACCACAAACACCAAATATAAACAATAAATTAATATTAAATAAATACATAAAGAAAGAAAGAAAGAAAGAATATTAAATGTAATGAGAAAGGTCATACTAAATATATATTTATATACTAATTATACAGTTGTACAGGCTGCATTTTCAGTTTCTAAAATTTGCCAGTCAGGTACTGTTTCTAAAGTGACTATTTGTTGTAGACTCTGGGAAATAAGGTAGAGATCTATTGCTAAGAACAACTATACCAAACTCTTAAAACAATTAATTAACCCATAATGAGACTCTGTCTCCCATTCTGTCCAACTCCTAGCACCAGAGAGCTGTACTTTGTTCTGATCTGAAAGTCTGGAGTATCTTAAATGTTCATTCATCCTACAGCTGTTGACAGAAGACATCCTGTGTAGGGAATTTATCAGAAAGGGCTTGGATGGTTTTGAAAATTCTAATGCTTGAAACTCTAAATATGTTCTTGTGCTTTGGCCTTTCCTGTTACAGTGTCTAGTGCTTTTTCCACAGTTCATTATGTTGTGATCTTATACACAGCAATTTTTCTTCCATTGTTGATTTAGGTGTTTTTTTAGTCTGTCCTAGAAACTACTGACTAAAGCCACTTGAAGTTTATCATTGTCCCTGCGGTCTTTGTCTCTCAGATAAACATTTTTAAAAGATTGATTTTCCTGTAAATGACATTGACATCTTATTTTCCTTTTGGGTTCCAGGACATATCTTACAAAAGCTGCTTCTGATTAGCCATTGCTTAGGTTTCTTCATGAGACACACATTCTTGGGTTCATGATAATTAATATGCATGAAAATTTCCACTCAGAAATGTAGGGACTCATCAGTGGCACAGGCTGTTAGGAGCAATGTGTGCCCTTGATGTCATTCTATTACTTTCTATTCTGTTTGGTTTTCTTTTTATATATATATATATATATATATATATATATTTATGCTCAATGAATTTACATTAGGATTTTATTGTTTTCATTCTTACATATATGTCTACTGTACATTTCACCAAATGTTGCGGTTATAGACACTTAAAAAGCACAGGTGAAGCCTCTCTCACGCTGTTCCTCATGCAGAGCTTGGCATACTTAGTTTCAGGAATATATAAATCAATGTGCCAGGACTTAGAGCTTGAGAATTCAGACATCACCTTCTTAACTACAGTAAATGTGAGATCCTTAGTTTCTCAGTTCACAAAAGCAAGAAATACCTTCCTGAATTCTTTTTTCATAATGGAAATCTTATCAATACTGTTAGATCTATCACCATCAGTTTTCAATGTTACTTTTGTAATTTAAGTTCAGCACCTGTCAAAAAAAGTGTCAAAAACAGACCCTAAAATGGCAGCAGAAACTAGTGTGAATTCTTTATCTAAATGGAAAAAGCAAGCACCAGCTTTACAAGCTTGTGGTGCTCTCTGATAAGGTGGTAAACAGGAAGATAGTCTGCTCTCACAAAAGTTTTATTCTCCTCTGAGCTTTTATGTGAGGATAGCGTCTGATAACCAAAACTGTCAGTGAACTTGGAGCAACCTGGGGTTGTGTGTTGGTTGTTTTTTATAAATTCTGATGAAATTTAGCCCAGTAGGCTAGCAAATAATATCATCCTAATGTAACACATTAGGAAACTAAAACAGGAAGATTAGCCACTAAGCTTGCAGTAGTGGCTTCTGAGGACTGCGGTAGTAAAGCTGTCTTTTAGTGCCCAGGTGTTAACCATCCAAAGCATGGCTTCTTTTATCCCTCCTTATGGGAACTTGCTTGTGAGTGTTCAGTATTTATGACAATCCAGGTGGAAAATTGCAGGAAGCAAATTAAGGTCTGGAAAAATAAAGATTTTAAATGGCTCCCCTCAGGGCATATTGCAGAGAGTCAGAGTCTGACAGTAGATCCTGGCCACTGGTCTGTGCTTGTTCTTGGCCAAAAGCCACCTTGGCTAGTCAGCCAAGGCAGCTCAGCTGCAAAGCTCCTGCTGGGGAGTGTATAGTAGTCACAGTGCTGTCACTGACAGCTTGAAAAGCATCATTAACCACATTTATGGATGGTTCATGCAGGATGCTGGGGATCCTAGCCAGGAACCACAGCCCCAGAGCGGTAGTACAGGACTAAGAAAGAGCCTTTATCTTCAGGAAAATTAAGTGACAGACTTCTTCACAGCTGTTACTTTGTGTGATTACTGTCTGGTCTAGGAGAGACCTAGAGCTGCATTGGGTAAGTTATCTGCCAGCTCAGATTAGCTCTTCTTATGTCTCCTTGATCTCCTTGGGGGATGGAAGAGCAAAGGGAGACATTTCAGAGTCACAATTCAACTCTGCCATCCCAAATAACAGAAAAGAGATTAAACAAGTTAATATCTACCAAGCTTGTTCAGGCTGCTCTCCTGACAGGTTTTGTGAACTCTGTCTGAACTCATCGCATAACACCTACGGCAGCTTTCCTGCAATAGTCACTGAACAATGACTGTTAACCACACAGGAGACCTGTACCATTCTCACAGAGAGCAGCCCTGTTTCACATCCTCTAGCTGATCCAAACTGAAATGCTGCTGCCCTCTGGTACTGCCCATGGAGGGACACCAAATATAGTGCACGATGTCAGTGCAACCTTTTCTGTGCAGCATCACTCGGTAAGTATCTCCGGACATCATTTTCACCCAAACACAATGGTGGGCAACCAGCACTCAGCAATTCAGAGCTGAATTAACCAGGTTAACCATAGGAAAGTGCTGGAGAGGAGGGGGCTGTCATATTGTCGTTTCATAACAAATGGAAAATTCCCGCAGTAAAATCTAAATCACATGTTTCTTTGCGGTTTTCTTTGACTTGCCTTTAAAAGTTAAAAAGGCAGTTCTAATAACACTTAAAACTACCTTCTCTGAGCTGAACAAGAACCATCAACTCAAACTACTGAAAAGCGATAGGATGAGTTCAGTTCTTACTGACTCTCCATTTCAACCAGCAGTCGATTTTGAAAAGCTTCCTGTTTTACTGTGCCACCCAGATACTTGCAGCCAGGGAAATAAAATCCGTGTTAGTGTAACTCCCCTGTTTAATGTTCTAAAATCTATAATCCTAATTTAGTAATCCAAATGTTGGGCTAAATTCAACAGTCAGGTCAGTTAAAACTGACAAGTATGAATTGTTTCAAGTGATGACTTAACTTACTCTAATTTAAAATATGAATAAAGCCTGTAGACTTTGCTCTCTGCACTAACCTTAATTTATTTATGGTCTTCTTTGAATATGCTATTAAACGAGAACAAGCTTTACTTATTTTCTGACCCTTCTTCTCAATTCTGCCAGATCATGCAGCAAATTCTCACATTCATGTGCCTTTTTTGAAGTTTAATATCTGCAGGAGCGTGACAGATTCTGCATTCCACACAACAAAATTTTGTTTGTTGTTTTGTGTTTGTTGTTTTGTGTGTTTTTTTTTTCTTTGGGTTGCTACATGTAACCACATTGTATTATGTAAGACAGTTAAGTATACTTTTCTATTCCAAATGTTCTTAAAGAAAAAAAAAACAATTCCTCAGCTGCCTGCAGCTGAGAGATGTCAGAGATCTTTGTCAAAACATTCTCTTTATTTAGGACCTTCAAAGAAGTGCTGCCACAGGTGTGAACTACTTCCTTTTGAGCACATTTACTAACAATCTCAACCCTAGAGATAGTCTGAGAAACGAACTTTGAAGCTATTTTTAAATATATTTTCATAACAGAAATCATATCTCAGTTCAAGAGACTTTTTAGAGAGAAAAACACCCTAGTGACCTTTCTGATTTGGCAGTCATCTGGATTTCTTCAAGAGCCTGAATTCTCCTTGGGAGTATTCCATTTTTTGTGTTTATGGGAAGTCCTTGAGAGTAGTCAGCACTGATCCTCCAGCTGTTCAAATGTTACGCACATGGTCAAATGAACAGAGTTAACTCTTCAGTCATCAATACACACTGTGCGATACATTATTGGAAATAATGCACACCTTATTTTACGGACTCTCAAACAGCCATGTCACAACGTCAAGTGGCTGTAATTAGTTCCAGTACATCTGGGTATGGGGTACCATCTCAGTGTAATGCCATATATTTCTCAGGGCATTATTTTTAAAACTGTCAATCTTTCTGATGATCTTTAAGGTCCCTTCCAACCCGACCCATTCTCATTTTTAAACTGATTACCCCTTCCTGATGGGCAGTTCTCCCAGAGTGTGTAACCTTGTCTGCATACTAAGAAAACACTGAATAAGAATAGTTGGTGATTTTATATAGTTGTGTTAAATAGCTGTGTTGTTTCTTGGTATTTGTTTGTTTGTTTGTTTTGGGGGGTTATTTGTTGTTTTGTTTTGATTTGATTTGATTTTTTCATTTGTTTGTTTGGTTGGTTGGTTTTTCGATTGTTTTATTGTCGTTTGCTTTTTTTTCTTGTTTGTTGGTAAAGGAAAGTCAGCTGTATGGAGACATACGAATTCTAGGAAAACAAGAATAGCTATATCAGATGCATTAGTTCTGTTGTGTACTCTGAATATGTTTTCTTCATAAAAAATAGTATTTTATTTTCACTTATTTCATTGAATTTCACAGTGAGTTAGTAGGTAAAATTAATTCTTTCTGAACCAGAACTTGCTTCCTGAGCCTTACACATGCCTCACCAAACCTCTGCAAAGAGGAAACAGTAGTGCCTAGTTCTACATAGCAGAAGAGCACAGCAACAAAATGGAAAGACAGATGAGGATGTGTTGAGGTCTGAGGACACACATGCCCCTCAGAGGCACTTTGGAAAGCTGTTGACAAGGAGAAAGAGAGGAACTGGGGAAAAACCACAAGATAACATGTTCCCAAGGTGAAGTGTACTGTGGGGTTTTGAGCTAAACCAAGAGATCTGAGGAGGTTTTCATAGTAGTTGTGTAAGCAACTGTTGTTACCAGATCCTAAGTAACTAGCAAATAAATCAAAATAAGATATTCACGAGAGAAAGCAGCGTGGTCTCTGACTTCCTCTGATTATTTTTCAAGAATATATGCAGGGTTGTTTTTTTCTGTATGCAAAGAAACAAACACCATTCCAGCTTCTACATACAAAAATGGGACCCTGCTTTCCAAACAGAGCTAGAGCAGATTATTCCTTCTCTTTCCCAGTGTCCTTTTTCTTTTGGATCTCTGTCCACCTTCTTCATATCGCCAGTCCCCCTGGATCCCTGGCTCTTGTTTTTTAGTAACTCTGTAAGGAAACGTTTCTTAGTCTTAGTGCTTAATGTTTGTGGTTAAGCCTTGTGGGACATGTTCTCTATTGTTTCAGCTCTTTACTCCATAAAACAGCTCTCTTGCTTCTCTGTTTTCTACAGATGAAAGGTAAGGTCCATATTTACAACTGCTCGTACTGTCCAGCGCAGCATGGCTGAGGTACTGCCTCAGGAGCGTGGTCTATAGACCCGTGAACTGTCTAGCATCATACAGCTTTGGCATATAGTGCCAGGACTGGGCTAACAGTTTTGACTTTCTGGGAATACTTATCCAATTTAAATTAAGATCTTACTGGCAAGTACTCTTAATACCCTCTAGCAAGAGTTTAAGAAAGTCACCAATAAATACGTTTGTGAGAGAGTGGAATGTCACTGAGCAGCGGGGCACGTGACAGTAAGCTGTACTGGGATTTATAAAAGAGAAACCATTTAGGGTGTGATTTGTGTGGCTAGCTTAAACAGCAAAAAAAATGCAAATTCCATTATGCAAAATATTCTTTCACTTCACAGTCAGCATAACTGGAAGTACAGCTTGTGGCAAAAGTCAGCATTGCATCAGACTGCATCCGTCCTCTCCCAAGCTGCACAAAAATCTTTTGCTATTCATTCTTATTCCATTAGGCTCTAACTGAACTAAAGCTCAACTGTTATATGTAAGATGTGACTACTTATTAAACAGTGTATAATTTGTTTACTCATATCAAAGCAGCACCTGGAAATTCCAGTGAAGATTTAAATCTCTTGCTTCCTACGGTGGGTGCTAATACATTACAAGAAATAGATGCTGCAAACCCAAAATTTAGAATTGAAATAAGCAGAGAAGCAGACACAGAGTAGCAAGATTAACAGCAACATTGAAATGAATTAATTTGGTTAAGGTCATACTACAACAATACCTTGGTTGATTTCTTAATTAAGCCATAAATTTTGTTATTATCTTTCTGAAACTGAAAATATAATGCCTGTTTGTATTTAATATCTGAAAATGATTGTATTCCCATGTCATTATCCTTTAGTGTCTGTCACTCTGGTAATCAAAATGGCTCAGGAGGAAATGAAGCTTACAGAGTAGCAGGGAGTGGTTTTCCCTTTTATCTCTGGGTGTCAGCTCTTCAGCTGTAAAAGAAAGAGATAGCATTTGGGCATGATTCTGCCTAGTATGCACTGTCTCGAGTGTTAGAAGGAGAAAGGAAGGCTAAGCTACCCATTTCTGGTGTCTATGACTTAGAAAGAACACTTGCTGATGGCGTATTGTAAAATTTTCCCATTTCTCCATATAACTATGTCATGAAAACCATAAAAGTCATGAACTTCATCCCCCATTGTGTTTTCTGTATGTGAGCTCTGTGAAACAACATTCAGGGATGAAATAAATGGTGCTTTAAAGGACACATTGATGAAACCACTCAAGTGAGAGGCCTGCTTTCTCTTTCTTACACCTCTTGTTGCTGTTTTCCCTGTAGCACTACTCTCTTGGGGCCTTTTACTTCTCAAGTCGACTGAAACCCTTTGTACCATCTTTGCAATGAAATAGGTCTTTCAAATAAGACTGAAGTCCTTTCTATTTGATTTTTGTCTATTTGATTATTGCCATGTTCTCATTTTATTCTGAATGTAGGATTTTAGCAGGGTTTTCCATACATTGCCTTTTCTTCCTAGTTATGTACTGTGCATGCAACCCTTATTAATACAGATCTATACAACCCTTGTACTGATGATAAACCCTTTTTAGCAGTCACTGTAGAAGGGACTGCATTTTAGCAGTAGAGAAAATATAATCATCCTATAAACATAATTCCTTAGGCTTTCTCTAAGTATTAGCTATTCTTAAATTAATGGTAATAGCCTGTGTTTCCCCGAACAAGTCAGCAATGTACATTAACTAAGAAACCAATGTCCTTTCTCATATATCCCAGTTTCTTGCCAGTCATGTTCTTGCAAAAGTTACACTGTACATTGTTCAAATAGGTTCACTCTTTCAAAGGACCTTTACAGAGTGCTCTTTAATCCTCCTGCAGAGCACCTCTTACTCCTTACCTCATTCCCATTACTCTTTTCAGAAACCAGAGATTTAAACATAATCTCTAAAATGAAAGATCACATTTGGTGTAGGACAGGCATAGTAAGGTCAGTAGAATACTACAGCTGTTGGGATTCTTCCTCAGGCTACTGTGAAATCACCGGAGATGCACATCGGGCCAGTCAGAACTGAGTAAATGACTTAGTTTCAGATGTTACAGTCTGTTTGAAAAGAACATCTGTAGGGCTCCCGGGATGCTGTTCTGTACTGACAGCAAACCACACCAGCCAACCAGGGGGAAGGTTTTTCAGTATCCTTTTTATCTCATGTCACAAGGACCTCAAGACATATTTAATATAAATTTTTATTTTTTTTTTTTAGTATTATAAAGCATTTTAATGTTTGTTGTTTTTTTTTTTTCCTAAATATTTTTACTTTAGAACTTTAGAATTTTAAAACTTTTTTTTTTTTTTTTTTTAATATCTCACCTATCCTCCTAAGGTGGAAAGTAATATAATGGTTTTGGTTTGTTTTTTTCTGGAGGACATATGCCTATTGCAGAGGAACTGCAAAACAAATTAGGCTCAGTTGTTCATAGAAGAGACCTCTTTACCAGGTCACTTGGCTTTAATAACCACAAAACCATTGGCTTTAATAACCACAAGAACCCTTCTATACTTCTCCTCTTGAGGTTTCCATGATCCCAGCTGAGTCCAAAAGACTTCTTTCAGTGGCTCAAGGAGAGTTAGAAACAGGTCTGTACTTAATTTGCCTCCTTTTATTTTTTCCCACTGAGGTGTCCTAAACAAGAATTGTACACTTTTAAATTTATTTCTAGATGTGACACTAAGTCAGAGAGACCTTGGATTTCACTCTAACCTCTAGAAAACTTCAGTACTCATATATGTTATTAGGAAGATGAGATACAGACACAATTATAACCAACAGTTTTACCGAGAGTTCCCTAAAAGCAGCATCAGTTATTTTCAGTTTTCAGAAATCATTTATATTACCATTCAGTTAAGTTGCAGCCTTTATAGCCTATGATTCAACAAGTATTTAATGTTTTCAAGTGATTGATTAAATATTTTACAGCAAGCTTTAAGCAAATGTTCAAATGCTTTGAGGAGTCCAGGAGCTGATGTCTACAGTCTAAGTATTGTGCAGACCTAAGGAACTTCCCTGCTCTAATGACTAGACAGAGTAGTCCATAGGAAGAGGTTTCTCTGTCTGCCTATCTCCAGGTACTGCCCTGAAACATTTGTCTGCATGGACTGAATTGCAGGACAAAGGTGTGAATACCTAAAAAAGGTGGATATAGAATAAATGCTGGAAAGTTAGTGTGAGTGTAGCTAGTCTGTGATTCTTTTTTAACATTTGGTCAGGTCGTAATCTCTTTTTCTTTCTGCCCTTCTCTCAGGCGTCTCCTGAGGAACACTTTTTTTTCAACTGTCAGAAAGAGAAGAAGAAGCTCCTTACTCCTACGTGACTGATACATTTGCAGCAATGCTTGCATGAGTGTTTGTATTAGAGAAGAATATTACAAGAAGGGAAGAGGAAACACTATAATCAGTACCAAAAATCTTTGAATGAGTATTAATGTAGAAAGTGAAAATAGAAAGCCAAACATCTTTCAAATATCTTTTTCACCAAATATTTTTTCTTCCTCTTAGGACAAACTCTAATTTGTATCTGAACAATATTTCCTATTTAGTGAAGGTGTTTATTTTAAATATCTATATACATATATAGATATATTATATTATATTCCCTGGTGCTTTCAGATAAAAAGTTTGTCTGTCACACAGTTTGAGGCTTAAGGCCAACTAGAAAGTGTGGCAGCTGCTCAACTGCTCAACGACTATTTGAGGTGACCTGTAGACAGAGGTACTTTTATACATTAAAATTCTCCCCTCCCTTTTCAAACCAGAAAAACAGGGAAGCTGCCAGGAGCTACAGGCGAGGAGCATATTTGTGAAGGGGGAATTCACCTGCCAAATCATAAGTTCCCTGAGGACTGCACAACCTTCCATACCCTCTCCTCCACTGTACAGTATGAAACAGCTTCTTCCTATGCTGAACCTGGAAAGATTTGAAACTGTGACCTATTCCCAGGGTCCTTCCTTGGACTTTCTCTGCTAATGTTATTTGAGCCTGTACTGTATCCTCATGACAGCTCTCTATCTATGTACAGCTGGCATGTAGCTACACTACCACTGCCTCTCATACCATAGATTTAAAAGGTTCAGAAACCCCTGTGAGAGAGTTATAACAGAGATTTCAGCCTATTCAGAACTGATATAACACCTAATATGGGTGAATTAGCTCACCGAAACAATAAATAAAATTAAAAAAAAAAAAAAGAGGTGGGGGGGTGGGGGGAACGGAAGGTGGAATTGCAACTACAGAATCATTTAACCACAAAGTTTAGATTAATGTTTCTTTTTTTTTTTTTTTTTTTTCCTTATCTGTACTCCCTAGGCTTGGAACAGAATTGTTTCACTGCAGTAATAGTCATTTGGCTGCTGAGAACACTCCTTACAATAATCTCACCTAGGTATAACTCATGAGTGGGCCATAAAATGTATAACAGAAAGCAAAAGTTTTACTTTTTCCTGAATTTGCATTACAACAGTGAAGTACAACACCATCCTCAGCCCCCTTAATGGCAAACTGGTTCATTGTCAAAATTCAACATAACTAATAGCAACGTGCCACTTGCCCCATGCAGCACAGCCCCAGTGAGATACGATGCTCTTAAAACCCTTGTCTGAACTGATTTCATAACAGTGCCAACCGCGTGTGAAGTTTTTGCCTCTCAGGCTTCCAACGGTAATGATTAATGTACTTAGAATATAAATCTTATACACCTTACCAGAGAGTGTGGAACCCTGGCCATGGATAAAAAGCACTTGCTTAAAACATAGTCAGTCTTTATAATTTAAAGCTTCTTAAAGCCCCCATAGCATGCAAATTTGGCATTCTGCCAAACCAAGAGAAGAACTAGGGATAGCATAGTTTTGTTGTGTTTTTAATAATTCTTATTATCTTGCAGTTGACCACTATTTGGTTCTTCCTGTCAGATGAAGCAGTTGATTGTTTTCTAAATTGTTTTTGTCTGACATGGCTAAGATGGTTTTCAGGAATGCAGAGCTGTAAGAGGTAGTGGAGAAGACTTGGTGTATTTCAGCACAGACTGACGCTCCAGGCTCCAGACTACACTTTTTCTTTTATGGCATAGCTGAAACAAAACAAGGTAAGATGATGAATAGTGGCATCTAAGAGATCTCTGGGATCATCAAGAAGTGCAACCACCAAAGAAACCTATTATGAAACATACTATTCCAGTGGTATCTTGTTCCATTATAGCCCAAAAAAAGAAATCAGCATTCTTTAGAAATGTGCTGAATGTGAGGAAAATGGAACATTCCTCCTCATCTGCTGGAAATACTCTAAAGTAAATAAGGATGCTAAGAACTGGGCAGAAATACTGGAAGTAATTTTTTAAAATAACAAAAAAGCAGATGCCAATGGAGGCCCCTAGTCATCCTGCTAGGCTGAGCCCTGGAAAGAAATTATAGTTTGGTAAATTGTATCTACAGATAGCTGCCAGATGGTTAATCATGGTAAGTGGAGAACACAAAGGGCTTTGCTTGATGATCGGGTTTAGCAAAATAACAGATGTCCCCCCAAAAATGAAAATTTTAGAGATTTTGAGAGTTCTGAAGCCAGTAAATTCATACAGTCTGGCTCACTAAGTCAAATACTTCATTTTAATGTATGTCCGACCTCACTTAAATGTTGACTCTTGCCTGGTTGCCAGGAAAAGTCTTAACAGGCTTGTATCTGAGGGGAACGGTTCAGGGTTTGACTCTACTACCTGTATGCCATGACCAACATTAGACTAAGATGAGAAAACTATCAACTCTCATTCTTGTTATTAGTTGCTGGGCTAGGAAGCATTTCCCCTAGACAACATAATGTTACTTATGTTTGCTATTGTCCTCTTGGGTCTTTAGATACTTTACAAAAAAGGTGAGTGAAGAATTCAAATAAACAACCCAAGAAATATAACACATAATAACAGTAATTAGAGAAATGTGGGTGCTTTTGTCACGAGAGTGAGTTGTATGTCCATTTTACAAATGTGTTCAAAAAAAAAAAAAAAAAAAGACAGAAACCCCAGAGGTTTTAGTGCAAGAAACAGAGAAGAGTGAAATGTTGAAATTTAGTGGAGTTTTTAAGCAATTTATTGCTTAAAGCAACTAATTTTAAACAGTTTGTATCACTTTCCATGAAAGGTGGAAAATAAAAGACATTTTCCTTTTCTTACAGAAGTTGAGAGTTATACTCTACACAAAATATGCTTGGCAGAGCCACACTGTTCTCTGTGTCTTTCCAATAATCTCTTGTTGCTTGCCTTTTCCTCCTCCTTACCTTGAGAATTTGTAGTCCTTTCCGGACAACTTACTTTGCTGTTATTATCTCTGGTTCTTTTTTTAGCACTATGGTTTGACTCAAATAGGAAGTGGATTTGCTGTGTTTCCTTTCCTTTCAAGCTGTGTGGATGTCTGTCAGTTGAGCAGTAAGCATCCTGTACTTGTTTTCTTGATTTTCCACTTCACTTCACAATTATATTGGAAATTCATTTCACAAAGGAATTGACACCAGTGGTACCATCTAAGTTCCAAAAAATAAAGGTATGTTTCAAAAAATAACAGTAACTGAAAAAGCACTGTAAAAAAATGTACTGGTTCAAAATGTACAAGATCACCGTGTACAAGATCACGTTCTTATATATTTGTTAGATCTCACGCACCTGGGCAGCCTATTTTTTGAAAATGGAAGATGAAATCTTGGGGAAAAAAAGGGGGGGGGGGGGGGTGGAGGGATCACATCAATGAAATCAGAATTCCTTCTAGTCCTTCTTTAAACATTAAGTTTTTCTGAGGAAACTAATTTTCAGTCTTCATTTGTAAATGGGCAACTTTCACAAAAACATTACTTGGGCAGTATATATTTTGTGCACAATCAAAGGAAATCCCCTTGCAGAAAATGAATCCTACCTGCCAGAGGGAGGTCATGTTTTTGTCTGTATTTTAGATTCAGCTGCAAAATGAGTCTACAGAACTAGCACTTATATGTCAACCTCATGTAACATAGATATACTGCACTAATGGTATAAAATCTCACATAAAGTTGCTGTCCAAGTATGGACTTCTCCCACCAGAAACAGGCCTAGCATATATATCCTAGGAAGCTTTTTCTTCTCAGTTAACTTTAATTGTGTGGGGGAAAAAATAAATAAAGGATGTTACTGGATCTTGGGAATAACTTTTCTTTTGAATAAGAGTATTCTATAAAGTTTCTGAATAGTTCAAAATACTTTCACAGTGACCCTCTATGTCTGCAGATAGTTCAAAATGTCTTTTCTGTTATAATTATAGATAAGCATTTAGTTCTTATTAATTTCCTAGACTCAATCTAAGAGCATATTGACAAGTTTATTTCCACTCAATCATGAGTCAGAGTTTAGTCCTCCCTAAAGGTAGTGGAAGTCAGCAGAATCTTGCAACATTTGACAATGGGAACCCAATTCAATTACTGAATTCAACAACAAATTCCTATTAATTTAAATCAAATCAAAATTAAGATTAATACACATTTATACTCATGATTGCTTTTTTAACAGTGGCTGAAATTTTAATTCCTCAGAGACCGTCTTCATCTTAGAGGGGTCAATATAAAATACTCATTTGCCTTGCTTGTATAGTATTTTATCAGTAAGTTTAATTTTACAGCTCGGGAACAGAATCACTTAGCTTTTGATGTGGTAGAAAATTGTCTATGCTTCTTCATTATATTCATGTCATCAATATGAATATATGTTACTACCAATAAGAACAATGACAACATACATGTGGAAAAAAAATAGTCATAAGATTACTACCGGTAGAACTTTTTTTTTTACAGTAAGTATTGGAGCATTATATCAGATTACATTCTTTTTTTCAAGAAAAGTGTAATTGATTAACGAGCAGGAAAAACATTGTTTCTTGAGCAGAGTGGAAAAGTACCTTCTTACAGCACAGAACATACTCACAAATGATAATAATTAAAAAATTAAAAAAAAAGTACGTCAGTTACCACTTTAGAGCCATCAAGCTTACAATGTGTCAGCTAATAAGCCTAATCTTGATGTGGATCCAGCTTTGGATAATTAACTTCTTCCTGCCTACAAAATCCCCCTACATAATCAGCTGGATATAATTTAGGGCTTCACATTATTAAACAATTGTTACATTCATCCCAGACATGGCTGAATTCAGTCATCTGTAAAAGAGATTTCTTATGCATAGAAATGAGACTAAAATGTCTGTCCTCGTCCTTTTTTTTTTTTTTTTAATTTAATTTAATTTTTAAGGCTGTGGACAAAGAATTACTACTATTACTGCTTACAGAAAAAAAAAAAAAAAAAAAAAAAAAAAAAAAACCTGTGTGAACACTGAGAATAGTTTATTCTCATCCCTCAGATACAAGGGTCAGCAGCTTGTCAAGGATTATATGTCAGATTGTATTTTTCTTTTCTAAACCAGTGGCTGAACTTGCTGGAAGGAACTCAGCAGGCGCCAGGAACTGCTGCTTCCCAAGGGGTAGGATCCCATCACTATACCGTCAATAGCCTGTCTGTATGCAAGGTACTAGTTTCCAGCTGACGCCAAGTCCTAACTCTGGAGGCTGTAGGGGCTGAGTCCCCACCTTTGCCACAAGTGCCACAGCCGCCAGCTTTGCTTCTGAGAGCAAGCTTGTTAATCACATATGCCTCTTCTTTCCACTTCATATCTGATACGAGACCACAGGCTGTGATACCAACCCACCAAATTTTCCTCCTGACACTGTGACATGATCTGGAGGACACCAAGTAAAGCCAGAGGTGAAAGTTAGGAGATGGAAATGTAGTGGAGAGAGCAAGAAAACTAAAAATGAAAAGCTATAAAGGAAAATGTAAAGAAAATGAGGCAGGAAAGGAAAGCCTGACACCTAAACATGACAGAAGAACAGACAGCAACTTCAGGTTATTCCTGAGAGCACTGAAGGTTCTAAAAAAACCTTAACCTACAGATAAGCTGCAAAGAAACTTTAGACAATAGTTTACACATCTGAAGACTTTTCACGGGGGCAGGAGGGGTTCACAAGACATTTATATGCATTTCTGAAACATGTATTCACACTGCTAAGGACTGTGTGTAAAACGTGAGCGTTGTGAAAACGTTAACGCCTGTTGAATAAGCTATCACTAGTGAATGAATTAGTCTAATACATATTGATTATCACAGTCATATAATAAAATTCAAGTAATACATTATGAAGTATAACTCTGGAGCAAATATTAGCACATTCAGGATCTATTCAGAATAGACACTAAAGATGAAAAGCCCATGTGCTTCAGGATGTATTGATACTGACATGACTTGAACTTCACCTTGAGTACACACATATTTCCAAGACGATTCACCGATTGCCTCCCGAAATATATACAAAGCATATTTCAGTCAGCATTGAATTGAGTCAGAAGTGTCATTCAGCCGGCTGAATGACAAGTAGTACCACTCACAGAAGAAAGGAAAGGCAAAAGAAAAGTGACAGAAAAGTGAGAATGAAAGCAGTAGACAATGATATTGCAAAAACTGAGGGAATGTTAGTCTACAATTACCATAACAGTTTGGTTTGCATGTTACATCTCTCACCACTAACATTCATCTGTCATTTTCTTTAATCTTTTAGGAGCCTTGATTCTGTGAGAAGGTCTGTATCTTACCACATGTTTATAAACCAGCAAGAAAATGAGCTCCTTGTCCAGACTGGGATATCTGAGCACTGCAACAGAAGGAAAAAAAAAAAATCACTACAGTGATTAACTGGAAGTTAGAGTGGCAATTTCTGAACTGGGGACTTGTTTCTAGAAACAATGGTTTAAGGTTCAGTGTAGGAGATTCCTTTAGGCCATGATTCTTATCTCCCTGAGTTATATCTTAACACAAGTTTTCACTGCTGTTGGTACTAGAGAGGAGTTTCAGCACTGAGAACTTAGGTGTGATTTTTCTATGCCTTATGCATGACCACCATAATTATTGTTTGCTAAATTCTGACTGCAAAGCACTTGATAATGCAGGTAGTGAGATGAGATCTAAAGGAATTCTCTGTACCTTCAGATTTTTAGCAGAATTACAAGAAAAATCGTGTTTTGCAACATACCTGTGTGTGACAATAACTATGGCACACAAATATTTAATTAACTTTCTCCGTACCATGACATTTTAAAAGGTGTTATTCTGAAGGAATGATTCTGAACAAGCTGTGAATATAACAGCTATATAACAGCTGTATTTAAACTAATGTCAAAGAGAACAGAGAAAACACAAAATTAAGACTGGCAATGGAAGAGGAGAAAAAGAAAGCACCAGAAGATAAATGAAAGAAAGAACTCTTAATAAGTTGTAAGTGTTAATGGTAAAGCAGAGGAAGAAGAGAATATAGGTCAGAGAGATCAGAAAGGTAAACTGCAAAGTTGATCTTCAAAGGTAGTGTAGCACGTGGGACAAAAATGTTTTCCTCTTGACTTTGTACCAGATATGCAGTTGCAGTATGAATGGGATAATACTGATCATTGCTGTTTCTTATATTTTCCAAAAAAAAAATATGTTTTCTAGGTACCTAACTAGAGCTTCCACTTTAAATTGTTTAAGAGCTACAGCCGTCAGAAGCTATACCACAGTCTAGTATGTCTTAACAATGGGAAATGATTACCAAAAGCCTACTCAGTTCCCTTTCATTCTGTTGCTTATTTCATTCTATACACAACCCCTTTGTGCTACAACATCACGTACAAATGCCTACACTCCTTCTTGTGTCTTTTATTTATACATTCACACATACCTCGTGTGCTGATTTTTTTTTTTTTTTATAATTTCTTCAGTTGTTCCTATCCTCAATTCTTCTTTCCATTCCTTCATTGCGTGACATTCCTTCTCTCTCATGAATGCACTCCTTTCTGGTGACATTTCTCTAACTGCAGCTGAATATATTTTCTACACACAGCCTCACCTGCTCTGCATAACATCAGTCAGTGTAACTGTAGGCGGCCGTGAGTGAGGGGCTCTCTAATACAGAACTTGGCTTCAGTTCTGTGGATGAGAATGTGTTTCCCCATGACTCTCCCAACCTCTGCTTGTAGCAACAAGCTCCACTCCCTTTGTGTTTTGTAACAGCTGAAGCAGAAAACTTCAGACACCAAGCTGTCAAGATCCCTTTTTAATACGTCACTTTAAGGCAATTAACTGCATAAAATTGCTGATGGCTTTCTTCCTGGAAATCAAGTGCTATCTCACTGTATTGATTTCTGTAGGTATAGCAAGGAAAAATAGAAGAAGAATTGTCAGTAGTTTGCCCGTAGCAGATATCCCCTTTGTAAGCTCCACATACCCTGCAGGATCAGGAAGCCAACCTTTCCAACCATAACAACGGCTTAATGCATACCCTGCGTGCTACAACAGAATAGACCTTCAGCAGCTGGGTGTTGCCCTGATGTGTGAATTCATAGGAAGCAAATTTATGGTTGTTAAAGCAAGTCAAGCTGCACTACTTTCTACCACATTCAGGTTCTTTCACCACAACAATCCTGCTAAGTGCTTTCCAGCAGGACAGAACATTAAACAGCATGACTAGCAGTTACGAAACAAAGCAACTTAAAGCACAAGGCTGTTGTTTGCTATAACATCTCTCCATGCACAGGAATGTACGCAGTAGGTCTTGTACTAGCTGGTACCTCACTGCCTTTTAGATGTGGTAGGCTTTTTAATGTTGTGTTGCTCTATTATCCTGCTTTCCCTGTGCAAATAAGAAGTATTTCTTTCACCACCTTCTTTCACCATCTTCTTTCACTACTCAGAGCATGGTGAGGCCCTGGCACAGGCTGCCCAGAGAAGCTGTGGATGCCCCATCCCTGGAGGTGCTCAAGGCCAGGCCGGATGGGGCTTTTGGCAACCTGGTCTGCTGGGAGGTGTCCCTGTCCAGGGCAGGGGAAGTGGAATTGGGTGCTCTTTAAGGTCCCTTCCAGCCCAAACCATTCTGTGATTCTGTGATGTGCTAAGAAGTAGTGGGATTATCTTTTCTACTTGACTTACATGAGCAGTATGGCCAAGAAGCATTCCAGGAAATGTAGGTCAGTTCTCCATTGCCAAAGCAATCTAGTATTCAGACATGGTAGGGTCATGTGTGAAGCACAATAAGATGCACATAAATACCCTAGAATTTCCTCCTAACATCTAATATAAATCTCCCCTCTTTTAGTTTAAAAGCATTCCCATTTGTCCTGTTACAGTCTGCATGAGTAAAAAGTTGCTCTCCATCTTTTTTTAAGCCCTATTTAGGTATTGGAAAGCTGCAGTGAGGTCTCATTGGATCCTTCTCTTCTCCAGGCAGAACATCCCCAGCTCTCTCAGCCTGTCTTCACCGGAGAGGTGCTCCAGCCCTCTGAGCATCTCTGTGGCCCTCCCAGGGACCCGCTCCAACAGCCCCACACCCTGCTTGTGCTGGGGGCCCCAGGCCTGGGTGCAGCACTCCAGGTGGGGCTTCGTAACAGCACCATCCTCCCCTCTTTTATCATCTTCTGCTATTTCTAGTTGGGCTTTCTTGTCCACAGTCTAAGAGTTCTGCCCCGAGCATCTATCCAAGGACACATCTACACTTCGGTTAGTATATGCAGAATCACTACAAAGCTTTTTAGTTGTTGCCAAAAGCATTTTAAATTCAGGGGCAGCTCACGCATACGGCAGAAGTGACTGCAGCACATCCTAACACCTTCAGCTCATCTTAGCTACCAGTCTGAGTCAGCACTTCCTTGCAGTGCACTGCCATTTCACTGTATTACTCATTCAAAGTTAAGCATTTTCTCTGTTTGATTAATCCCATCCTTTTCAGTATTTCTATCTAATCTGCTATTTCTTATTTGCTTTCTTTGATTTAGAAGCCTTTTCCTTTTTCTGTCTTCACTTTTGGCCAAGTTCCTCCAGCGAAGGTCAGGCCCCTTTTTTTTCTGAAGGTCCTGCCCACTGTCTTTTGGGAAAAAACGCAGCCTAGCAACATGTTCCACCAGTCAACGCTTCCAGACTAGGTCTAAAACAACACTAGCTTTACAATTTCCACCCTAGAAAAACAAGCGGGCTGTTTGGTTCAGCACTAGTCTGTCATATGTGCCATTATTTTTCAGCAGGCTATAAGCAATCTTCTTCCTAATTCACATGCCCTGGGGCAGCTTCATGGTATTGCCATTCCTTTTCCTGAGCATCAAGGAGTAGTTGCAACAAAAGTATTGCTTCAGGTTCACTTCAGCAACCCTAAACTCCCCTGACAAGTTTATCACATGTAGAGGAGTCGGCTATTCCCATTTCCAACTTCTTCCCAAGATCACAAGACCTTTCCTGAAATGCTGAAGCCCAGTTACAGATCGCAATTAAATTTTGCAAGACTCTGTGCTGAGTATCCTATTTCAGCAACCTGCTGGGCATAAGGACACTAAAGAATGGGACCAGCTCATTCACTGTGGCAAATCCTGATGCCACATGCAACATCCACTCCTTGGTATAACAAGTGTTACCCAGTGGGCCAGGTTGAACATACTTGGTGGGTTGCAACTGTGGCTGCTTGGCTCTGTGAACTTTTATCCCTTTGTCACAAAGTATGCAAACACCTAATTATTCTAGGGAAAAAGCAGCATCGTCCAATCTCCCTTAAAAGTAAGTAATGAATTACTACAAAGGCTGTTTTTTGCTGCCACTAGGCAGCTCCTGCTTGTTAAGTTATGAAGCTGGGAAATGCTGTGACTCTCACTAAATCATTTCCAACAGTTACATCATCAGTTTTGCCTTGCTGTTGACTCTCAGCTTGCCTCCTCCCTCCTTCTTCAGGGGGCTTTACCATGACTTCATGACCTACAAGACTACGTCTTAACCACAAGAGTCTGCTCCTGTCCTGGCCACCCAGGCCAAAGGACTGGTCACTTCACTCCTGGGGGAAGCAGTGGCTTCTCTTACAGCCAAACAATGTCAGAAGGCAGAGATCCATCTTGAGTGTAAGGACACTGAACACCCTGCTTGGAAGATCAAGTTCAGCAGTGACACAAGCTGAGATAACACCGCCACTTTAGCAAGAGGGCTGGATGTGTCACTGAACCTCCCAGACGAAGTTTCACAGAGTGATTCAGCCCTCTCACAGAAAATGTCTTCGACAAGTTATGGGTCAAAACACCACTATTAGGGGTGTTGTCGTTCATTATCTCATAACTTTGAAAATCGTTCTCTAAATCCCAGTTTTGGCAGCAGCCCATCTACAACAAAACCAGACGTATCTGGGATGTAGGAGTCTTTTCACATCCTAATGTATCTATGAGTCGCTTCATTTCCTTTTACCAAAATAACAAATAGACTTCAGAAAGACCTTGTCTTCTCTTGAATACATCTGTTGTAGGATTCGGTAGATTTTGCATTGACTGCATTACTCGTCACAACCTGCCTAGAAACGGCTGAAATGATACATTTTGAATGGTACAAGTTTGTTTCCAGGCAGTCTCTACAGCATCTCTAAAAATTTATTTACTCCCACAGTCAAGCAACAATGTAGAAACTTTTGCCAACCCCTGAATGTTCTTCAGGGGATATTGCCCGTCTCCTTATTCCCAGTCCACCTCTTTCTGCCTGGGGCTGAAAAAACAGTGTGTGAGTGCATGCATCATCTATTTACATACTGACTGTGGAGCGTGCAAGCTTGGAAATGTCCTACAGAGCCCTGATCTGAGCGCCGTTTTGCAACACAAGCTGCGGTGTATACGAGCAGATGGACGATTCATCCCAAAGACCTTCCTATTCCTGAAAATTAACTTCCCCTTATTCTTGCCTCATACACTTAGTAAATGTGATACACTAACATATTTAATACAATGCATAATTCAGTATCTAGATTAAAGTGCAGGTTTGCAGGAACCTTTTTTTTTAATGGCAAAAAAGTATGTATTAACAATTTCACTGGGTATTTGAAACTTGAAATCAGAGGTGTTCATATTACCTATATATCAGTACTCTAGTACATACACAACACAGTATACAGAAATGTGTTGTGTATTAACAGGGAAGAATATAATGCCAATAACACCAAGCTGAACTGAGTCTTTCAGGAAATCACCCACGTGCAGAACAGGCCCTTCGCAACATACTTGAAAGTCCTAAATGTTTTCTTTACCTGGGATCCCAAATGTCCTGAGTCTAACAAATGCCACTCATAATGGTAGTAACCTGTTTTTCCCTGTTTGCCACAGAAAATATGCCTAATGATGTCCTAAGAACACCCAGTTTCTTTGTGTGTTACAGAAAGCCAGCCGATATATTTTAAAAGGCTACAATCCAGAGAATTTATTTTATATTCCCAGCTACAGGGCCCCGTGCCAGAATTACAGTTCCTACAGACCATGTCGTTCACACCAGCAGTAGCTTGGCACCCTGTGTAAGACCGGAGTTGCGAGTTTCATCTTCACTAACAAGATTTCAAAACGAGCATTTATTACTAGAGAGGATGCTGACAAAGAACTAGAAATCACTGCAACATGAACAACACCTACCCGCCCCATCAGATTGAAAACTAAGGTTTCAGGGGAATAAAAGCAAAACTTCACCCATCCAGCGATGTAACATAATTGCCCACAACATTCAGTCCTGCCCGTGAGAGAAGATTAATATGAACCACCTCCAGGGTAGATGGTAAACATTTAAGGAAAATATACGTTACCACATTTAATTCCATTTACTTCCATTTGCCACACAGATGTCAAATTATTTCCTCTGAGTAGCAAAAAGTGAATCAAACGGCAGCCCTGACCAAAAATTTCTGGGCTGAGAAGACAAAAACTGATCAACAGAGGCAGTTGAGACTGTGTCCAGGGCACCCGTGAGGCTTACACCAGCATCCTCGCCACAGCTGCACTTAGGGCTGGTGTTAAACAGAGGGCTGATTTGTGCCCACTGTCTGATACTATAGAGAAATGGGACTCAGCCTGTTCATGAGACTATTTCCTTACAGTTTTATGGTATCTTTCTATACATCTACAGTTGGCAGCAGGTTCTGAAGAGGAGATAAGGTATATAGGGAAGGATGCCATCATTAACTTTGAAACCTAAATTGTTACTCTATTAATCGCAATTTGTACCAATGCAAGGGAAAAAAAAATTGCAAACAAATTGTTCATCTATCTGTGCAACTTCAACAATGTGGAAATCATTTTACACCAAGACCATAAATGACCTGTGAAATACACCAGTTCTTGCTTATTTGAGGAGTTGCAATTTATGTCAAGTGAGGCCTGATACGGGATTGTATTTGAAGCGTGTGGGGGGGGTGTTGTTCTACAAGTTCTGGAAATAAATCAAGAGTTGCTTCAGGCTATCAGATTTCGGAATGGGAATGTCACAAGAGGCTTTCTGTTGGCTAGGGGAAAAGGGGAGACTTGAGCCTCTACTCCTGGAAAGTCTATTTACCAGCAGAACTGTAATTATCTTACAGGACAGAGAAGACATGCTGGAACAAGACAGAAAAAGAAATACAGTACTATTGCTGTCCTTCTAATTTGAGTCTGTTTCCACTTAACCTTATATCGACAAACACAGATTTATTTTTTATTTTATTTTTGGAGCATTCTGAGCCAGGGATATCCATAAAGACACCAATTTAAATATCTATAGAGATACTAATCCAAAACGCCTAATAACTATACATGATTCTCACATCACCACAAGCACAAACATCTGGAACCATAACCTGAAGAGAAAGCAGAAAGTGACAAATTTTAATGCTGAAGTGCTTTTCTTCATAACGAATAAACCGTGCAACACTGGGCAAATGTCACTTAGTCCTGATACTTTAGAAGGGTTTGAACACCCAAAAGCCTGGGTGAGGAGATGGAAACTCTATTAGGTGCAAAGACAACCAACGGGAGAAACAGTGACACTACAGGAATATGAGGTTGCTATAAAGTGTGCCAGCTGTGGATGGGGAGGTGAAGTAATCAGCTTAAACTGCAGGTTACATAAATACCTATCAGAAATGACTCAAGGATAGCTGACTTTGTCTTGAGGAAAGGTGGAGGAGCTAAATGACCTCTTGAGCGCCCTTCCAGCTTCACGTTGTGCTGCATGTGAAATGCCCAACACCCACAGTGTTAGTAACAACCACGTCTCTGGTATGAAACCATTTTGGAATGTAAACCAAACATGAAGACTGGTATTAAACCTGTTTAAGGTTTGAACCTGTGAGAACTTGAACAAATGTGGTAAAGGTTATCTCCCGCTATCCTTCCCCAAAGTTCTCAATCTTCTCTCACTCGCAGCTGATGCCAGCGAGCATTTAAGACAAGATATTGCTGTGGATACCCCACTTATCAGGCCAGTCTGCCTACTCCACAACAGGTGTGACTAAAAGCGTGTTATAACCCAAAAATTGTTGAAGAAATACGCAGGCAAAAGGCTGAAGTGTGTGGCGAGGAGCTCCAGCACGCATCATGGACGCCTGCTCCGTTCCTGTGTAGAGAGGGCTTAGCGTGGGGCTCTAGGCACGGCATAAACTTGTGGATGTGGCACTTAAAACTGTGGATGTGGTGTTTAAACGTCTTTTTTTTTTTTTTTTTTTTTTTTCCTCGCTTGGGCAGGCGAGAAGCCTGATGCGGGGCTCGGCAGCGCAGCCTGCCGCGCCGCCCTGACGGGAGCCATTTTCGGACCCGCCGCCCTGAGGAAAATCCCCGGGGGCACACCCCGGCCCCACGGCGGCCGCAGGACCTCTCCCAACCACCCCCTGCAGCCTCCCACACCGCCCCCGAGGGCCGACACCGACCCGGCGGCTGTGGGGGCACTGCCCGGTACCGGCGGCCCCCCTCAGGACGCCCCACACACGCACCCCCCCCTCGCCCTTCCCGGGCTCCTGGCACCGGCGGGCGCGTTACGGGAAGCTCCGCCCCCTTCCCCCCCACACTC
Source organism: Aythya marila (assembly GCF_965140915.1). NCBI lineage: Eukaryota > Metazoa > Chordata > Aves > Anseriformes > Anatidae > Aythya > Aythya marila. The sequence goes on along the minus strand of NC_139080.1, from coordinate 18,971,642 downwards.
CCCCCCCCTCCTTTACCCCCACCCCGCGGCGTCACGCGCCCCCCGCGCCAATGGCGGCGCGCGCGACGGGGCGGGGCGGAGGGGAGGGGAGGGGAGGGGAGGGGGGGGGAGCCGCGCGCGCGCGCGCACACAGCGGAGCGGAGCGGGGCGGCGGGGCCCCGCGCGCGCGCGCCGCGTAACGGGCGGCGGGGCGATGCCGGCGCGCGGCCGGGCCGTTATTTAGGGGCGCGCGGCGGGGCGGCGGCGGCCGGCGGCAGGTAACGGCTGGGAAGGGGAGGGGGGGGAAAAAAAAGGGGGAAAAGGGGAAAAGAGGGGAAAGGGGGGGGGGCACCCACACAACGGGGCCGCAACGCGGAGGGTCTGCGGTGACGGGGGGAGGCACAAAGGAGAGCGGCTGGGAGGGCAGCGGAGGGGAGGGACCCCCCCTCCCCCCCCCGGTCCGGATCGCCTCAGGGAGCCCCAGAAGGGGACCGGCGGGCACAGCCCTCGTTTGGGGCCGTCTGTCTGTCTGTCTGCCTGTCTGCGTGTTGCTGCTGAGGTGCCTCCGAAAGGGCAGCCTGCCGGTGTGGCGGGATGGTTCTGCCGCTGGGCAGCCCGACCGACGGCCGCCCGGGAGGGGAGGAATTAAAGGTCTGCAAAGGGAAGGGGTCAAACGCGTTGGGGAGTCAAAATATGTTGTGTTTTGTTTTGTTTTTTTTAATCCTCTCTGCCCCTTACAGAACATGAAAGTAATTGCACTTCTCTTCCTAAATGTTGCTACTTGCTGAGGAATCTGCTGAAATCAATTAATTTTCTGAATTTAACGAACTTAATAGTCTGAGCGTTGGTGTGTTGCTGTAGGAAAGTGAGAGAGGGACAGCACAGCGGGGCATACACACCACAAACCTCCTGGATTTCTTGCTGGTGGTGGTAGTAACCTCTTTCTTCAAGTGCTAGAGGAGCCAAGAAGTGCCCCATGGACCTCATGCTCCTCAGCAGTGAGGAGCCTGTTGGGAGCGTGAAGGTCAAAGGCAGCCTTGGCCACACTGGCTGTGAGATGGTGACATTCAGGATCCTTGGGTCAGGAAGGAGGGCGAAAAGCAAGCTCCCCACCTGGACTTCAAGAGGGTAGACTTTGGCCTCTTTAAGGATCTGCATGGAAAAATGGCTTTGGATAAGGCCCTAGAGGGAAGAGGGGCCCAAGAAGGCTGATTAGTACTCAAGGATCACCTTCTCCAAGCTTAAGAGCAGTGCATTCCAATAAAGAGGAAGTCAAGCAAAAATGACAGGAGGCCTGTGTGGATTAACAAGGAGTTCCTGGCAAAACTCAGACATCGTAAGGAGGCATATAGAGAGCGGAAGGAAGGTTGGGGAACCTGGGAGGAATACAGAGATATTGTTTAAGCGTCAGGGTGTTAGGAAGGCTAAAGCTCAAATGGAATTGAATTTGGCCAGGGATGTCAAGACAGGGCTTATAGATAGAGGCTAAATGCTTCTGTAAGTACATTGGTGACAAAAGGAGGACTAGGGAAAAAAAGTGGACCTTTACTGACTGTTGACAGTGGATTGTATCGGGCAGGGTGCTGACAGCAGGCTGAGGGAGGTGATCCTTCGTTCTCCTCAGCACTGGTGAGGGCACACGTGGGTGCTGTGTCCCTTTCTGGGTTCCCCAGTCCAAGAGAGACCTGGACATACTGGAGAGAGTCCAGTGAAGGGCCTGGAGCATCTGTCCCATGAGGAGAGGCTGAGTGAGTTGGGACTGTTCAGCCTGGAGGATGTTCTGGGGAATCTCATCAGTGTTTCATGGACATCCTAGAGCAACTCCAGAGGAGGGCCATGAGCGTGCTCTGAGAGCTGGAGCACCTTCCTGTGAAGACAGGCAGAGGGAGGTGGGGCTGTTCAGCCTGGAGAAGAGAAGGCTCCGGGGAAACCTTACAGCAGCTTCCCACTACCGAAAGGGGACTACAGGAAAGCTGGGGAGGGTCTCTCTGTCAGGAGATGGGGTGATAGGACAAGAAGTAATGACTTTTAAGCTAAAAGAGGGTAAGTTTAGATTAGATACAAGGAAGAAATACTGTGAAGGTGGTCAGGCAGTGAAACAGTTTGCTGAGAGAAGCTGTGGATGCCCCATCCCTGGAGGTGCTCAAGGCCAAGTTGGATGGGGCTTTGAGCAACCTGGTCTGGGGAGAGGTGTCCCTGCCCATGGCAGGAGGTTGGAGTTAGATGGTCTTTAAGTTCCCTTCCAACCCAAACCATTCTGTGATTCTGTGAATGTGCATTAATACCTGAAGGGAGGATGCAAAACAGACTGAGCCAGGCTCTTTCCTCTGCCCCACCAGTGCCAAGACAAGAGGCGTGGGCTCAAACAGGAGGTTCCGTCTGAACATCAGGTTCAGACTTCACTGTTCTTCACTGTGCAGGTGAGGGAGCCCTGGCACAGGCTGCCCAGACAGGCTGTGAGGTCTCCTCCTTGGGGATCTCCAAAAGCCACCTGGACATGGCCCTGGGCAGCCTGCTCTGGGTGTCCCTGCTTGGGCAGGGGTTGGGCCAGATGGGCCCAGAGGTCCCTGCCAAGCTAAATGATTTTGCCATCCTGAGAGGTGGTTACTCTATATTGTTTGCATATAGGTATCTTCAATATGAAGGTGAATTTCAGAATGTTCAGTGTATGTAAGGTTATGCAAGATTTTCAAGTGATTGTCTTTGAAAATGTATTTGAGTCTCATAAATATTTCCAAGAAGGAAGTAAGCTTGGAGGAAGGAAGGAAGCTTACGGATGAAAAGCTCTTGATTAGAAAGCAGTTACAGCTTGAGTAATCAAAATTACTTTAGGATAGATACAGCTTTTGGATCAGTTCTAAGTATTCTTGGCTTGTTACAAAGCCTCAAGCAGTAGCAGCTATTTGCCATGTCACTCGTATGTACCGTTTTCTTGCTTGATCTACCTGAGTTATGTGGCTCTGGCTGAGAAATTACCACTTGAAGCTGCAAGCTTGGCTTTTAATGTTTATTTTGAGGAAATTTCAGAAGTCTGTTTGCCAGCAACCTTTAGGCTTTTGTGATTGACCTGGTGGTGAGCCTTACCTAGACCTAACTCCTTCCTGTGATGGTCCTGGTATTGTCTCTGCTCCCTGATTTGCAAGCTGGCTTTGCTGGCAAGAAAATTCCATTTTGCTGCAGTTTAACTGAAACTGTCATTTTTAGGTCACTAGATGTTACATTCCTGATCCAGAAAGGGATAGCTCATCATATGACACACAACCTGTATTCATTTGGGTGTTGTTTTCGTGATTTATGAAATAAGATTAAAATCACAAGTGCTCTGTTACTTGGGATAACTAGAGCCATCCCTTTTGTATGAATGTATGAATTTCTTTAGAAACTGATTTACCACAAACCTGTGATAACAGAATGCTGTTGTTACTTTATGCCTATATTTCTTGACTTCAGGGGTGTTTCTAGGTTTCCACAGAGCACTGTCTGAAGCATTGGTTTAAAGATGCAGGTGAAAAGGCTTAGTGAGTTCCTATCAAAATGGAAGCAGGATGTGAAAAATAACAAGTACTGTATGAGAGTTTAAATTGGCTGATCTCATGGCATACGTGTTTCACACATCTTTATTTACTGAAGTAATCTCAGCATTTTAACAGAGTTTTTTTCCTCTGGAAGGTAACATATTCTGAGAGTTAAGGACTGTCACTAGTAGTAGTTCTAAATTGATCGTGTTGTTTTTACTGTGTAGTATTTTGACAGACTTTGATCCCTTGCCACTTTGGCAGACCCAGCCTTGAAAGTAGCCTGACAAACTTCAACAGCAGTTTGGGTTTTTTTGTATCTTTCCTTTTACTTAGCATTGTACCTAACTAGGCTTGGCTAGAAAAAAATGTTGTACTTAGTGGTCCACAACAAGTGCATAGTCTAGATAAATTGTTGTTTCTGCTTTTTTTTTCTTTTTTTTTTTAAAAAAAAAAAAAAGCTTCTGAAATGACTATCTTTGTCAATGTTAGTTCAGCATCAGCTTGAACTTTTACCTTAGATTCCAAATAACCTGCACTGGTTTGTAAAACAGAACATTTCTGGCTGTATTGTGTAATTGCTGGGACTAACGAGTTTTCTTTTGTCCAGACTTGCAACTTGTCTGACTTAGTCGTTGACAGTGAACAATTGGTGTTCAGCAGCATTTCTCTGGAATGATGGCACTGACTTGTAAAGCTTTGGTATAGCTTACATGCAGGGTTCTGTGCCATCAAATCTTCATATGCTAATATTAGAAAACACAAGTTTCCATAGAAATCTCTTCCATGCTCTGATCTAAAGTATGGCTGCTTGTTTTGTTAGGTATTGGCTCCGCCATTTCTTTTACAACTTTCTTCTAGGCAGCATGGATGGAAGTGCTTAGTGTAACTCTGGCTCTTTCTTCTAGAGTTAAATTTCCCTTAAGAATTAAATTTCCCTTAAGAATCAATCTCATAAAAGCTAGAGGAACTAAGGTTTTTTGTTGTATTGTTTTGTTTTGTTTTCAAAAAAAAAAAAAAACACACATTAGAAGACATTGCAACAGCCCATTTGTGGATTCAGAGGTCTGCGCCTTAAATCTTGTAGCTGCATTGATCAGTAGGGGGAAAAAATAAGCTACATCAAAAGAAGCTAACAGCAGATATATGCTGAACTGTGGTTTGATTTTTTATTTTTTTTTGAAGCTATAGTCACATCTGCTAGTGCCAGCAAGGGGGGGTTTCAGTTAATTTTTCCATTGCAGGTGATGGAGTCTCAGTTTTATTGCCTTTCAGGAGCTGAGTACAGTGAAATAGTACTTTAAACTGTGTAAGATTTTTATTTCTTTTGTGCTCCCTTAGAACAGAAACTAAGTTCTCGAAAGTGCAAACTAGAAGAGAATTGGACCTCAGGTTTCTCATCTGTAAATCAGTTCAACTAAGGCAGGAAAACAGTTGAAGCATGTAGAAATGGCATTTATTTAAAAAGATGACTTCATCTGATATTCTTTTCATTCAGAAATATTACACCTTAGCAAAGGTTTGATACTCTGCTATTGTTTCTGAGTTGTTTTTTTGCTTTTTAAGTGTTAGCTCTTGTGTTCCTTCAAGTGATTCAGGGTATGTTCCATTTTCTGATAAACCTCTGCCATACTTCACGTGACAATATGATTTAGAGTTTTTTGATTAGCTCTGTGGATTTATCGTCTAGCCTGAAATAAGTCATTATTGATAAGAAAACCAGTAAGTTTGTAATGATGCAATACTAAGCTTAGGTGACAGTGCAGCTGCTCTAATGTGGCACCAATCATAGTGGCAAATGTTTTTGTTTGTTTGTTTGTTTGTTTTGTTGTTGGTTTTTTTTTTGTGTGTGTTGTTTTTGTTGTTTTTTTTCTGGGAGAGAAATGCTATGTTGTGTATTTTTTTTTCCTTTCTGCCTTTTTACCTCTGCTTCACTCTTCTTTCTTCAGCATAGAATTTGCATCTGCTATTGTTCTGCAGCTTTGGGCAATTAGCAGGAAAATGAAGCTGCTCTCTTCTTTCTACCCAGTTTATATCTGGCCTCAGGATTCTCAGGAGCTTCAAATCCTGCACCACATTGTTCAAGTTTAATAGGTTTAAATGAATCTTGCTTAAAATAGCAAATTGTAAGGTCTATGCTTAGAGTGCAGCAAGCTTCAACAAGGTAGAAGGTGGTATTTCTGATAAATATTAGAGTAAGTCAAGACACTGAAATAGAGCTTAGGACCTAAACCAAATTCTCTGGTGTTGGTCTTGTTCACTGTGTGGATTTACTTAAATTTATGAAACCAGTTGGGATTTTAAAATGCAGAAAGGAATGTGTGAATATTATGTGAAGGTGTTATATCTGTAGTTAGCAGGGGTCAATTGATTTAGCTCTTACTGTATACTTGCGATTAATTTATCTAAAGCTGTATTGACCTTAAACTATCATAAAATCATAGAATATCCTGAGTTGGAGGGGACCCTCCATTGAGTCCAATGCCTGGCAACCCAAAAATTCAGACCATGTGACTAAGTGCACACTGTAATGGTTGTCATACCTAGTCCAGCAAGAGCATATTATTAAAAAAAAAAAAAAAAATTAATTCATTGAAACAAAGTCCGATTATAGATAATAGTACTGTTATTTAGTAAATAAATCTATAATGACAGGTGTAAGTGCTTGTTAACCTAATTGAGGAGTCTTCTAATCAGCAATATTCCTAATATAAAATTTTTCTGTAGTAAATCTTTGTGGGCTTTGAGTAATGAACTCTGAAGTATGGATGCAAGAAGAATTCTACTAAATGCCTCTAGCTGTTTAGTCCAAACTGAAAAACACCTATGTTGGTGAGCCCTAAGAAGACACTGCTGTAATGTTTCGAGATTGACGTTTGTTGTGTCGTTGGTTTAGGATTCATGTGAAAATCAATTTTCTTTATATTATATTATTTACCTTTGTTTTCAAGTCAAAAAGCTTAGATATGCATATACCTAAGGAACGTGATTCTAGCTTGATATTGATACATTGGTGCTTAAATGACTTTTCCAATCTAATCTTAGCGTGACCTGTATGAAATGTGCTTTGCATCTTCGTCATCATTATAAACTACATGCAGTCAAAAGCAAGGAGTGTTTTCTGTCATAAGCTGCAGTTTCTTTTTGGTCTTGTAACAGTCAATTCTGTTCTAAAATTTTCTTTAAATTTTGAGACATTTTAAAATTTAAGAAATTTTAAAAAAATAAAAATTTTAAAATTTAAAATAAATTTAAATTTTAAAAAAATTTAAATTTAAGAAATTTTAAAATGTCTCGTCTGAACCTTATGTAAAGTGCTTATATTGGTGCCTTTAAAAGCGAGGTAGCGTGGTAATCATAATCGAATTCTTAGAACTGTTTTAAAACCTGAGCAATGGTTTTACACTGTTTTAATTGCTAACCTTTTATAGAAATACCAGTGAATTTTGTTTTCATGCATGACGTGAAAGACTTAAGATGATGCATTTCTTAAATTTGTAACTTAAGAGACTTTCAACTGCATCATTTGTCTTAAACAGACACTGGAATTTGTTACAGCTGTAAGTAAAATGGAAAAAAAAGAAAAAAAAGCCAATTCTTTTTCCAGAGTGAAAAGAGATTGTCAGGGGAAAAATAGCATACCTGAGAAAATGTCATATAACAAATAGAAATTTGAATCTGTTAGTGATCTGAAGTGAAGACTAATAGCTAAAATGGAAAAAAAATCCTTGTCTATTACAGGAATTCTGTGCAGCATGTTTTCTGGGTGGAACTGGGTGGCCCGTTGCTTATACTTGTTTTGGAATATTTGTTCCCTTGGAGGTAAGGCTTCTGTTCTACATATGAGAGACCTGTAGAAAGTCTTTAAATGGATGCTTGAAGCACTTACCTGCTTTTTGTCTAGATAACTGTGGGGCATAAAATAAGGTATAGTACAATTAAGAGACCCATGCTATGTTGTTAACCTTATGGTAAGGTAATGCAGTGTTAAACCAATACTCACCTCTGCTTCCATTCCTACAGAATTGTACAGAGCTAGTAAAGCCGACTTTGATCAGTGACGGGTTGCTTTGTTTCCACTGACATCACTGGAACTAGTCACTGTAGCAGACTGCAGTGGTGAATTTGGTCTTACAGTGTGATTTCTTTAATAAAAATAAAAAAATAAAAAAACTTTGAAGCAATATTATATGATTTAATTTTGCATATGCTAAATGATATTTCAATGAAAACCTAACTTGGTCAGACTCAACAGCTGTTAAAGGAATAAGCTTCCAATGAATTAGTGTTTTAATCAAGGTGGAGCCATGGGCAACTTCACTTGTATAGGAAATGATCATCCTGAAGCTGTTTAGTATGGCTATTGAATCAAGGCAACATTTCAGTCTGCTGATGTTTGCATGCCTTGGTAGCAGTCTTCACAATTTAATCATTGTGTTGATGTTTCTTTGTAAAAAGATTACTACCAAATACAGAGAGTTGGCCCTAATTCCCCAGTACTCTTACAATATACGTATTGAAGATTCTGAAGTAGATGACTGAAGTGTTTAACTGTTTGCATGTGGTTTTTCTAAAACTAGTCCTCCACAACAAAGGTGTATATGTCAGTATTTTGTTAACTTTCTCAACAGTAAATTAGCTGCAAGAGTAACCTCAGTTACTTCCCCTTTCAAGATACACATTCAGTCCTTGACTCTATTCTCACTTTCTCTAAAGACCCTTGGTTATTAGTCGAGCTTTACTGGATTCATAAAATGTTTTTGCAATGCCTAGGGAACATTACGTTGGTTTTGTCCCTTAAATCTATACTTCGTGATCCACTAACACACTGCAGTTTTGTAACAGTCAAGTAAGTAATTTCCTGCTTAGGCATACTTTGTAATATTGTCAATAGTACACTAATTTTGTACCAGCAATTATTGTGGAATGCTCTGCTTTTTTAAAAAGATGGTGTTGTCTTTTTTCTTCCAGTTTCAGGTGGACTTGTACAGTCATGTGGTCACATCATCCCAGAGTCTCCTGTATTGGCCCTTGGTTCCAATTTCACAGCATTATGCATTTTGAATGAGAGTTGTCTTGACTTTGGCAATATATATGCTAATCAAATTATCTGGAAAATTAAAAATAAAGTGGTACCTAGAGAACAATACCGTGAAATAAACAGAACAGTTTCCAGTGTCACATTTAATGACACTTCTTCACTAGCTACTCCTCTGACATGCAACGTTCTAGCAGATGGACAGATTGAGCAGAACATTTATGGAATTACAGTTACATTAGGCTGTAAGTACTGATTTTCTTGAGCTTTATTCTGGTTTAAACACTAAAAAAGTTCTTTGAGAAACCGGTAAGGGAATGAAAACGAAACTGTGTACATCTTGAGATGTTCTTTTTCATTTCCTTAGCTCCTGCATAATTGCATAAATATGCTGTCAAATAGTATGTCATCAAAGCCGGTGAATATGCACAAAATAAAATATTCCAAAAAATAGAGAATACTCTGGACTATTTAAGAGAAAAATGTTGAAGCAAGAAGACTTAAGTTTCGTAAAGAAGGTTTGAACTTAGCTGAAAAAGATCCTAGGAAAGAAATCAAACTTTCCTTGGTTCTTCCTGCTGTGCAAGGAAATACAATAAGGTCATAAATCCTAGTTTCATAATAGAATTATAAGATTACTGTTTCCTTCATTAGCAGACTTAGAAATATCTAGTCCATCTGTACCACTAAATGAAAACTGAACTGCCTTAAGAAGGAAACATGCTATTTGGATTATTCAACACTTATATATAGAAAAATACCTCTAACGATTTGTAAACTTTCTTTTTCCAAGCAGGATAGTTTTTACATAACTCTGAGCAAGTGCTCCTTGAGTCAAGACTGAGGTCTTGAGAAGGTGTAATGCGAATGACTCAATATATTACTGCTTAATTGGTGGACAGTTCATAAAGTGATAAATGTGTCCTTCCTGGTGAAATACGTTGCCTCCTAATGTTGGTAAAAGGCATTGCAATTACTGTCTGATTTACATGAAGAAGCTTTGGGTTTACCATTCAAACTCATGTGGCTCTATCATGAGTTACAAAATGATTTCATAGAAGAAGTTATTTCAACTTCTGATGAGTAAATTTATTCTCAGAAAAGATGGGACAGACAGTACATGGAAAGGTGAATATGTAGAATATCCTATGGAAACTTAAATGACAGTACAGATAGTGTTCTACAGTTGTAATTCACATGTGAATCTTGAGGAGCACTTGTTGTTACAGCTGCTGTTTTCATTCTGTCAATTAAAATGCTATTAGAAGTGAGCAGCATGTTTCAGAACAGTACAGGTGTTTAGGAACAAAGCTATGAACATGTTCATAAGTTGGTAGTTCTGTTTAAAATAGGATTTTCTGCTTGAAAAGAAATAAGATGCTTTATATTACACTGATGTAAAGAGTGATTATCCTAAAAGCTGAAAACAAACTCAATGCTATCTTTGTATGATATGATTTGACTTTAAGAAGGAAAAAAAAGTTCAGTTGCTGTCTGAAAGTTTCTTACATGCTCAAGTGTATTGATGACGTTCCCTTATCCCTCCTGTAGATGTTTGTCTAAACCATCCCTCCCCTGTAAATGGGGTAAGGGAGTAGAGCTATCACAACTGCTTCACATATCAGGTTGTTGACAAAGTCAGTATATGCTGTTGCAGCTGTGCTGGTCAGTAGCATTTCTCCCCCTCCAGCATGAATTAAAATAGATTTAGTACAGTAGGAAAGAGATGGCCAGTACCTTTCTGTGCTGTTTCTTACTTTGTCAGGTGCTTGTTTCTTATACTGACTGCCTACTGTTTCTCAGAGCAGCTGGTTAAACTTACTGACTTCTGCTGCTGGATGGTCCCTAGTGCTTTTTACCCCCCTCATTTAAAAATGCATGTAACTAAAAGTACTTCTGATGCTTGCTGAAATTGCTGTAATGGGACATGTCTCATGATTCTTACTGAACAGAAAATTGTACATCAGTTAATTATCACTAACTTTTCTGTACAGTGCCCCCAGAGAAGCCCACGAATTTAAGTTGTATTGTGCATCAGCAGTCAAAACTCACGTATCCTATGACTTGTACGTGGAACCCTGGAAGGCATACATTCCTGGACACGCATTTTAAGTTGAAATACAGGTGGTAAGTAGCTCTCTATAGAATATTTTAATCATTCTGAAGAATGTTTGTAAGCTAAGCCAAACTTCCTTGTAATTCTTTAATACTTTGGAAAACGTTTTTAAATCCAGTTTTCTGAAACATTGCTGCCCATTTTGGGAGGGAGTGAAGAGTTAAAGAAGTTCACATCCAAAGTAATTAAAAGAAGGACTTGAAATTTGGTTACTATATCTATTTTACAGTAACAGCCATCTCAATTTTTCCATTCTTCAAACACATGCATAGCGTGGTTAGAATACGGTACACCTAATCATGATCTGGCTGGACCCCAAATATTTTGATTTTTGTGATCATGGTTCTATCCCATTCTAAGCAAGTGAAGAAACCAACATACAGTCACTGGGTTTTGTGAAGTGGTGTTTGCTCTGTATTTCTTAAGTACTCAGTAGTTTGTTCACAATCTAATTCTAATGTGAAGCTGTCAGCAAAAGTTTTGCTCATATAAAATCAAACTGATGTATTTTTAAAACTCTTTAAATGGTCTTTGGTCATTTAAGATTATGCAGAATTAATGCCCCTCTCTGGAAACAGGAATAACTGCCAACAACTTCCTGTCTCCTCTTGTTCCTCTACAGTGTTTTGGTAATGACTATGGTAGAAAGTATGGGTAGCTAGAAAACAAACATTCTATAAAGGAAACCAAACTTACTTCTTTGTTGCATTTTTTGTTATTCAGGCCACGAGAGAACTTTCCTGACTGCATACCAAAAGATGCAAATAATTCCTGTACCATTTCTGATGTTCAGTTCTTTGTTAACCTAGAGGTCTGGGTAGAAGTGGCAAATGCTCTTGGGAAGAATGAATCTGATCGTCTTGTTTTTGATCCCATTGAGATTGGTAACTATATACCTCTTAATACAGTTTTAGTAGTGTGTAGGACTGCTGCTCCTGTGCATATTACTGAATTGATATGCAATTTTATTCACTATAAAAATTAACATTTCCAGAGTGTTGTTGACACTACAACTTGAACTGTGCTGGACAAAATTTATAGAAGTTGAGAGATTTGATCACTGTTCAGACTGAGTTCTTAAGTAGTCTGCTTTAGACATGAGTGTGAAATAGCAGACATTTGTGCTCATGAAAGGCCTTCCTGGCAGTGTTGCAGCACAGCGTGCCAACTGCTAGATGCATGGAAAAACAATGCAGCTGCATAGTTGACTCTAACTTCTCTTCTAGTCAAACCACTGTCTCCACATAACTTATCCGTCAACTCGGGAATACTACCTACTGTTCTGAAGCTTTCCTGGGAGAACCGGATTTCAACAGCTGTGATGAAACTGAAATTCAATATTCGCTATAGGATCGTTAATGAAACGAACTGGATGCAGGTAACACAAGTAATGTCTTCTGCTACTCTTTTGCTATAACCTGAACTTTTTGTGATTAGTGCCTTTACAATCTTCTCTTACAGGTTCCTTCTGAGGATACAGCTTCACCAAGAACTTCATTCAGTGTTCAAGGTCTCAGACCTTACACAGAGTATGTCTTTTCAATTCGATGCATGAAGGAAGATGGAGTAGGCTATTGGAGTGACTGGAGTGAAGAAAAAACAGGAGTCACAACTGAAGATAGTAAGTAATGTATGAAACTTGGTCCCAGACTTCCAAAATGCCTGCGTGCTGAGCAGTTTGACAATAGCCAACTGAAATTGTGCATCATCATTTGAACTGCTTGATTATACATGTGACTGCAACAGAAGCTATCCTATATGTATGAAAGTTTTCAGTAGGCAAAGAGTGCCTTAGTTTTTAAGCAATCCAGGGTTTAGGAAGCCATCAAATAAAGTATTAGGCAAACCAACATCACTAAGTATGATCTAGAGATTTTTCTTTAAAGCACTGATATGAAAAAATATGCATATGGAAGTACAGTCTCTTGTTCACCAAAGCATCTAAGTAAAACACTCTTATTTAGTCTTACTTTTCCTGAGACGTTCTGTATCTGCAATGCTTTCTTGCTTGTCACATTATTACCTACAGACTGGTTTTCTGATGTCTTGCACCCATTGGTTTACAATATTCTGCCTCCAGTTTCTAAGAGTCTCACTGCTCATCCATTAATGTGCGAGGTATTGAGAAAACACCATATATAAATCACTGACTTTCCACAAGACTGAGCCTGTGTGGAAAATGGTTTTACTTTGTCTATACATAGTCATAAAAATTATTGATGATGGTCACTGGGTTTGTCGTGTTACAGGTGTGGACTTCACGTATACTGTCCCTTTGCAAAAAAAAAAAAAAAAAAAAAAAAACATTGAATTGCTGCTATCATGACTTAATACAGAATACATGTACTCTTTGCCAGCAGCAGCTCTTTGAGTGCATTGTTTAGATCATGTTTAGTGTTGTGCAAAAGGACTTGTGAGCAGGATGTGTACAACTTCAGATATACACCAATCACTTCACAACTAACATATACAGAAGATAGGTTAGGATGTAGTGAAAGTGAACTGCTGGGCAGAGCTTTAAGTTCACAGCCATAGTTAAAAAAAAAAAAAAAAAAAAAAAGCTGTTGAAAAACCTCAGTCAAGGGTCAGCTTCCAGTGCTTTGTGGAGCAAGTCTTCATTCAGCATTACTCTTTTTTTTTTTTTTTTTTTTTTTTTTTTTTTTTTTTTTCAAATATGCTTTAGCCTTTCCTACTTGCACTCTTCTTGGTCTCCTTTCTGCAGTATTCCATCTGTTCCTTAGTGCATTCCAAGGCACCTTCTTATTAACAGTCTGTACTGTGTAATGTTTCAGTGCATCTATCTCTAAACAGAGTTAAACCACTAAAGGATTTTTCTGTCAAAGCACCACCCTGTGCTTAGAGCTCAATATTATGCTGGGTCAGAAGTCCTTTCTTATTTATCCTAATAGAGCTCCCAGTAAAGAAGTGTTTTGATTTTTTTCTTATATTGTAGCAAAAAGAATGAGTGTAGATATAACCTACTTATTTAAGCAAAATGGAATTTGTGTACAAAATTACTTCATTCAGTAAAACATTACTTCAGCTTTACTCAAAACTTATTTTCTCTTGGAAAGGTATTATAAAAATATTCTTTCAATGTTCTAACCACTTCTTTTCATTTCCTAATGACATTGTTTCTGCTTTCCGCGGAGTGGAAGAGGCATATGTTCTGTGGTTACTATCTCAACCAGAGCAATGAGGATTTCAGGACATCCTGCTTATTAGATTGCATTGCTGTTCTGCTGTGGTGACTTGCTCTGCAAGAATAATGCCATAAGTGATCAAGTATCAATGTCTTATTTTAGTCTCAGAACCAAGGTGTTATGATAGGGAAGGAAAATGAGGCAGGTCATGTTGCATTTGTGACCTCTATTAGGTGAGATGTACAACTGCATCTGCTTCATATGAATCACAGGTATGTACTCAAATGAGATTAAGAGCTCAGTTGGCCTCAATTCCCAGCTTTTCCACTCTGTTGTAAAGCATAAGAGACAAGACGTACTCCCTGGTCTTGCCATTGCTATTTAGATGTAAAAATGCCATGCCTCTTTGTGTTTAATGTTAAAAACACAAAAGAATTCCTATGGAAAACACAGTCTAGCAAGATTATAAATATAAATACATTTTTAAGATCATCTTTCTTTTTGTTATGGTTAAAGCCCTTGCAAAGAATTGGCCTTCTTTATTTTTTTTGCTTCATGCACAATAATTAATTCATTTTATTTTGAAGTTTGCAGTGGAAATACCACTTGAATCTTTACAGTACTGACACCAAACAGTATTGTAGTGTTGTGCAAAAGTACTGTAGTTCTGATACCCTTTTTAGAATAAACTGTTTGGGAAATTTAGGAACCTTATTACCGGCTTCCTCATTAACTCTTCTGCAGTTTTCATTTTTAGGTGACTTCGTGTTGAGGGGTAGGGTTACAGACCATAGCAAGAACAGCAGTATAAAGAAGCACAGTGCTGTGCTGCACAATGTAGATTTGACTATCCTTGGTGCTGCCAAATTCAACGTGTTATCACTGATGCTCAGCATGGTGGTGCTCAGTTGCTTTGATATTGTGCATTAGAGCAGAACGGGTGTTTTGTTCATCCCATCAGGAAATCTTTCCATAGAGATGTTCCATTTAACATACCAAGCATTGTTTCCTTCCAGGGAAATAAGGAAACAATTTTTGTATATGTCTTAAAGAAAAACAGCATGCAAGTAATGATAGTCAAATGATGAATTCAAACAGATAAGAAAAAATGTCTCTACTCTTAAGCACTGTTTCTTTCATCAGAACCATCTAAAGGGCCATCCATATGGAGAATCTTTGATGCATTATCTTCACCAGCTTCTTGGACTGTACATCTGCTGTGGAAGGTAAAGCAATGTGATAAACTGCATAAATTCAGCATTCTTTTAAAAACATGAGTTTAAGTGGGGGAAAAAAATTACCTCAACAAACTTTCCTAGATGACTGTGATAAAACATGTCTTAGTGATGCAAAAAGTGACTTTAATTTTTAATAACTGCTTACATGTGTACTTTTTGTATACTTATAAAAGCCATGAGTTAATTGACAGAAGTCTGTAATGCAGAATGTACAGAATCCTCTTTCAAGTTTGCCACTTGCTGTCTGTAAGGAGTCTGTGGAATTGGAAGCGCCCTTGAACAAAGTGAACACTCTTTATGCTTTCTGATGTATGCTAAAACGTTTGTAACACTGACTGTACAAGAATCCTCCAGCTGCAAAATCCATTAAGTGTAGAGGCATTCCAGAGACCAGAGCTATGAAATACGGTTCTGTGTGTTTGCATGCAGTAGATCACTGGCTAGTTGACTGAAAAATCCAAAGCTGAAAAAGTGAATGCAGTTATATCAGTCCCCATTTGCTGATTTCTTCTGGTCTGTGAACTTTGTCGCATTTGACCTATCTGTCTTTTATTATTTTCCCATGATTTGTGAAGTATTACTTGTTGAAGGCTTGGGTGAAGTTACCTGTGTAGTGACCGTTTTCTGATGAAACTCATGTCACATGCCACTCTGAAACTATTAGCTTAGAATTGGAAAACTTTTACTAAAGCTTGCCCTGTTGATCAATTTTATGTTCCCAGAAAACTGTTACAGATAATACAGATATGAATATTCTTGCATGTGTAATAAAAGAAAATTGTGCTGTGTTGCATTTAGGCTCAACCCAGGCTATGAGGGTTGAGATTCTTTTGTTGTCATTGTGTTGTGAAATTGCACAAAGTGTAGGCTTCTTCCACACATAGTCTACAATCTTGATAGAACATTTGCTGGACTACCATGTAGGGTTGTAAGAAAATGAGGTTTTAAACAAGAAATAGTTCTGGAGACTTTTACAGAAATGAACTCTAAACTCATATGCAGTTTTCTTACATTTGCAGCTGTTTAAGCTACATAATCTGTCTTCCTCTTAGACTTTTAAACTATGCTTCAAAGACAGTGAAGTTTAAGTCACTTTTGTTCAGTATCAGTCTAATAAAAGATGCGTTTCTGACAGGCACTGGAGCCATTTGAAGCAAATGGAGTAATCTTGTGGTATGAAGTGACTGTCAGAGCTAAATCACCTCCCTTCCTTCCGCCATGGAAGTACAACGTTAATAAAACCAACCTTACATTAATGCTGTTGAACAGAACTTACGAAGTGACTGTGATTGCCCACAACAGAGTTGGTGCATCCCCTCCATCGGTTCTGCTTATCCCAACAAGTAATTCAAAAGGTTCGTGTCCTAGTAATGTCCCTAATTTACAAATGCGTGGAATAATAGCATCTGCATGGCTTTTCTTAGAAGAAATTTTAAGTGTTGTAAAAATTACACTTTTTATTCAAACACAATTACACTGTTGAATGAATCTTCACTCTTATTCCTTTTAATTATGCCACCACTTGTATGTTGAGGAGCATGCAGACTTCTGTATTTATGGATTTATTTGAAGCTTTGTGTGCTATTTCGCTGTTCCTTTAGATTCCTAGAGCACTGTATTCCCTATTATATTTTTCTTAGCATAGCAGATATTTTCATGTCCTTTTTTAAAAATAAAAGGGCGGGGGAAGTTGGTCATTGTTCTTCTTCCTTCTGCCTTCTGACATTTTTTTTCTCTCCTGCTTTCTTCTCTTGTCCCAGTATTACCCTCCAACAATTCCAATATCTTACTTGGGTGCTCTGTCCTCTGCTTACACTGTTACCTTAGTGTTCTTTTATCATGTTCCTTTTATTGTGCAGTAGTAGTAACTACAGACTGATTTCTCCTTATTTGCAACATCTGACGAATCTAGCCTCTTAGACAATCCAAACATTATCAGGACAGGTAGCAAAAATAAAAATACTGAGAGGTGTGATGCATTTAGTATAAATGCTAAGTGAGAGTCACAAATTCTAAAGCTATTAGGTGAGCTAACTAAGGGTATGTTTTAAAAAGAACAGCATTTCATCCAGAACAACTTGATAAGCTACGTGAACATGTTCAGGATTAGAATGAATGTCTAAAAGTTTGATTTCACACTGAAACAGACAACTTATGCAGCTTCTCTGTTAAATGTAGTATCACTTACGGTTTTTGAATAGCCTAGCATTTGGTAATTTGGATCTCTGATACAAATTCATATGTAAGCTTTCAAATTTAAGAAAATGGCTTTCACATTTTCTTAGTTTCTGTCAAATTGTTGCCATCGCAATAATCAAAATTATGCACATCTGACAAAATAAGCTGCTATTATGAATACCTAGTGGAAGAAGTGCCAACATTTTAACTCTTCTATTTTCTTTCATCCCAGCTCCTGTGAAGAATATTAGAACACTACCTAAAGATGGCAAACTATGGGTAGGGTGGACTGCTCCTAACAGTAATGTTCTTAAATACGTGATTGAATGGTGTCTGCTGTCCAACAGCTCAGACTGCATCATGGAATGGCAGAATGAACCAGGAAATATTCAAGGAACATACTTAAAAGGTACTTAACTCACAAGCTTGCAAATATGTAAAACACTAAGAATCTAATGAATATTCTCAAAAGGAAGAATATCTTTATGCTACCTAGATTTTTTTATAGGATAGGAATCTGACATAATGCTGAGGCTTACTCTTACTTTATTATGAGTGCATAAAAAAGTCTGTGTTTTTGCCAAACATAAAACTAATCTTGCATTTTGAAATTCATGTTATTTAACAGCAAGGTTTTTATCTGAGTTTTGTTGTCATTCTTGGGAATTATTAAAATAGTGAAGAGGCTGAGTTCCTTCAAAATCAGATTTTCTCATCCATATTTCAGTTCAAACAATGAAACTTGATCAGCTTTGATTCTTTTCAGATTATAACCAGTAGCTCAAATCTATAATTTTGAGGTTCGTTGTTGCAGACAGATAAAGATTTCTTATTTTAAATAAATAAGGAAAAAAGCCAAAGACTTCTTTGAAGTCTGATTATTACTTTATTGAACCACTTTGTTCCTTTTGTTACTTTTTTGGAGTAACACATCAATGAGCTCTTGGAGGGGGGTGAAATCAACAGCATTAGGTGTAAATGCATCTAACAAAACAGCCAGCACCCAGCATCTGAAGTAAATGAGATGGATGGTGAGGAACTTGATTCTTTGAAACAACATATTTTGTAATTCCTTTTATTAGGTGATATAAAGCCATTCAAGTGCTACTTGATAACTGTGTACCCTCTATATGCTGATGGTCAGGGAAGTGGACAGTCTGTGAAGGCTTATCTTCAGCAGGATCGTAAGTACAAAACTGTCACCTTGGAGCACATTAAGCAGCTGTCTTGGCTAAAATAATGAGGGCTTTGTGTACAAGTGGACTGCATAATAAAAAGTGGTCCTACACATAAAGGTCATTTAACATAGCTGGTTTTGTTCCTTCCATTAACATCTGCTCTGCTAGTATACAATAATGAAAGTAGTTAAACATGTCTGTAAAGAAATTTTTCCCTTTTCCAACTTTCATTGGATAATTTTGCATGGGATTTTGCTACATTATTGGTATGGTAATATTTCTATGCTGATTTATTTTAGATTTTAAGTATGAAGTTGAGACTAATTAGCTTCAGTTGAAGATTTCATGCGATGTGATCTGCTGATTACCAGTTTTCATATATTTTTCTAGCAGTTTCTCTTTTAAAGTATCTTTGAAGTTGCTGTACTGCCTGAAAATAATTTTGTTAAATGAGTTAGTCCAGCTGTTTCACTGAAGTTTTTATGAAATGACAGTTCAGTGCTCATCAATACACTGCTTCTGTGTGAGAGAAACAAACTAATCTTCATCTCCCACTACAGGTCCTTCAAAAGGACCAACTGTTCAGACAAAAAAAGTAGGAAAAGCTGAAGCTGTTCTGACATGGAACCATCTCACAGTGGATGAGCAAAATGGATTTATCAGAAGTTACACAATATTTTACAAAACTATCGATGGAAATGAAACAGGTAACAGAAAGCAGAGATATGCTTTGTGGCATTGAAGTACTTGATGTTTTTCTGGAGTATGTATTATAAAGAAAAAAGAAGATACAGACGCAAGTGTGTTTAACAGTCTTTGATATAAAGCTGATACCTTATACATGCTTCTCCTACATTGTGAATAGGAAATTCCCAAATAAAGAATTAAGAACGTTCAGTGTTCAGTCTGTGTTACAGGGTACTGAGTCTGGTTTCTAAGAGCTGATTGGCAATTATTCTGATCCCATCTGTCAATCTAAATACAGGACAAGGTGGATGCATAGAAAGATGGGCACAAACAGAATCTATGAATCAAGCAGCATTCAAGTTTCCAGCACTGCACAGGATCAGCAGGTCAAAATGAAATATCAGAAGCACAGTTCTGTAAAATATATTCACTAAAGAAATATATTCACTAAAGAAACTGGAACACAGGAGGTTGTCTAAACTTCAGACAGCACTTCTGTGCTGTGCGGGTGAGGGAGCCCTGGCACATGCTGTCCAGACAGGCTGTGGGGTCTCCTCCTTGGAGATCTCCAAAAGCCATCTGGACGTGGCCGTGGGCAGCCTGCTCTGGGTGTCCCTGCTTGGGCAGGGGTTGGGCCAGATGGGCCCAGAGGTCCCTGCCAGCCTGGGATTCTGTGAAGATGAAGCTATATTGTTCAAGCTGTGAAGGAGTTGTCTGCATTTAAGTAAGATAAAGCCTTTTAAAATAAAAGTAGTTTAATGTTTTTGGAGTTTTAGGTTAAGATATTGCTGATGTATAAAACGTATTTTGAAGTGCTCTCTAGTTCTTCTTATGACCTCCAGGCATAAATTGGTAGTTGATGCTATCAAAAGTTTATTTTTGAGATCTGCTTAAGCTAGCAGGGCAAGTTACTTATGCTTATCCTACTTCTCATTTATAGTTAATTTATTATCAGTTTAGTTTGTAACAACTTTCTGAAAAACAGTAAATCCATGCATGAACTATCATCAAGAAAGACTAAATTAATTCAAGCACTTGAACTGAAACAAGTGAATCTCGGCATTCCTTATATAAGTTTGTAGCCTTTCTATGTCTGTACTTTCCATGCAGCCACTCATACTTCTCAAACCATCTTGTATTTCTTAAAATGTGATGTCTTAATGCTACTGTGTTTGTGGAGAACTAATAAGCTACTACAGAAAACTGTCTCTTTCCTTCCTTCAGCTGTGTCAGTGGATCCTTCCAAGACAGAGTATACCCTCTCTTCTCTAACCAGTGACACGCTGTATACTGTGCGGATGATGGCATACACAGATGAAGGAGGCAGGAGTGGTCCTGATTTTACATTTACTACACAGAAATTTGGTAAGGAAGAGTGGCAAAACTAATAGAAGTAGGAAGTAATGTTGCAACAGTGTAGCAAGGCTCCATTTAGGATCTGATATCAGAGGGCGGTAACATTATTTTAAAAGAAAACGCATCTATTACGCTCCTGTATTCACATGCAGCAAGACACGGTATTCAGATAGTCTGTCTCAAGCACCAAGAGCTATTTGTCCAGGATGTTCAGTCAGGATTCTTCTTGATTGTACAGAGGACAAGGGCTTCTAACTGTCCTCTGCACATTTCCTGAATCGTTTTCATGTTGGCAAACACGCTGGCTTGGGATGTGTTTCCTGTGCAATGAAGATCTGCAAAGCGTTAAATTTGAGTGTACAGCTTTAGAAAGCTTCCTGTTTGTAATGGTAAGAGTAGCAACATTAACTGAATTTTGCTGTGGAAAGCACTTTTTTTATTTTTTTTTTCCTCTATGTTCCCTAAGCATTCTGTAAGGTTTACTTTAAATGTTCATATCATTTAAGAAGGAATGCATACCAATACTGCAGTCTTTAAGTGTTTGTGGGGAGAGGATATTTTCATATACAGAATAAACAGGCAGACAACTAGTGACTTTGCTTGCATTAGTCATCTGGCTGTGATGTTGCTATGGCATCTGGTAGGCCACTGAAACACCTGGACCACAGATGCATTCATTTTGGTGTCGTATCTGCCTGGATAAAAATTATATACAGCTTCCAAAGCAATCTGCAGTTCTTACTGATGCAAGGCATTAGATTGGTTGAACAGAGTTTTTTGTGTTTACCAACAGACTATTTTCATACAGTGAAAAAGTTCTTTTGAAGGTGAGTCTTGAGCTGCATGTGTCCAGTTTCAGATTCTCCCTGTATCTATGGGAACGTATGCTGCTGCTGAGTGGCATTGAAGTACTGACATACAAATACCAGAGGGTTATAACTTCTTTATTTTTCTAGGGAGAGGAGAAATTGAAGCTATAGTTGTACCTGTGTGCCTTGCATTCCTGTTGATTGTACTCCTTGGAGTACTGTTTTGCTTCAACAAACGTGACTTGTAAGTATAAATGAAGCTTCTCTCTTTTGCTCATAGTACTGCTTCTCTCTTCTGCTTGTAGTATTTTTTTTGGCATGAGACTTGGCAATAATCATTAAGTAAATGTTCTGCAGTTAGATTGGAAAAGAAAGTAAAACACATATGCATTGATGATAAACATGCTCATTTTCTTAAAAAAAAAAAAGGGGGGGGGGGCTTTTTTGATACTGATTACATTTCTTACTGTTAATGATTAGCACTGAGATCTAAAGTCCTATGGATTGATCCTGCAAGGAAATTTCTTGCTGGTCTTGGTTAGGATTAAGTTTGTTAGGTTTTGATGGGAGTATACTCTGTTTTCTGAGTAATCTTATAAGAGGAGAATGATGGTTGTCATCCTTTGAAGATGACAGAAGAATGTTTTGTATTTGAGTTATTCAGTTATGGTATTTGAAAACTTTAAGCACTGCAGCAAATAAATAATTGGTAGGTATCTTATTTTTCTGCCTTGTATAACCTCAGTTATACTTGGTTCGTATTTACTACCTGCAGGAAAACATTCTGTCTTTCTCCTGCTCCTTCCATCCCAAGGTTCTTGTCTGTGTCTTTAGCTGAGAGCTTATTGCTGAAGTGTTTACCCTGGCAAAGAGCAGTGCCTTTTACATGTCCCCAGTCAACTGCCTTTTCTTTCTGCTTAGAGATCACTTTCTGCCCTGTTCCTTCTGATCTCCCCACTGCTTCTAAGATAAGATTTTAATGCGCTTCTGTTGAAGTCCATCTTGCAACATCCCTTACTACCTCTTAACATTTGTTTGCCATGTTTTATGGCTACATTGTGTGGGAGATCTGCAAGTGCAGCGCCTTGTTTTTCTCAGTAATACAGCTTCTTGCAAAGACACAAGGGCAGGAAGTACTTCTGTTGGAAAATATAGTCTTGCAAAGATCCTGTGCCAGGGCCCAGTGTCCTGGATTACACAAAACTTATCAGTATAGGAATTCGAGAAGTACATCTTGTAATCTTGTTTTTAATCCTCTGCAGAATTAAAAAGCATATTTGGCCTAATGTCCCTGATCCATCCAAGAGCAACATTGCTCAGTGGTCACCTCAAGTTCCAGCTAAGGTAATACTCACCTCTCAGCATCTTTATTTTCCTAATCCATAAGGTCTCTAATGAACTAACAGAGGGAGTCTTCTCCCTTCTCACACACACAGATTTCTGGGGAAAGGGGAAAACTGGATATTAAGTTTCATGACAGTATGATATGGCTAGAAGACTTTGTTGTATCAATTACTGAGTTAGAAATATGTGGTTCTTGGGCATAAACTCACAGTACAGAGATGGCTTTAGCAGTACAAATTACATTCAGTTTACTAGTTTGAAGTGTCAAGGCCTGATTGTTTGACTCATTCACAGGAAATCAATATTAAGTAAACAGCATTTGTGATTTGTAAAACCTTTAAGTGACTTGTTTGTACAGTTAAGTGGTGCATGAGAGAAAGATCTGAAGATGGATGAGGTGAGTGGCAGCAGAATTTATGCCCCATGTGAGGTGGATAAATTATGTTCGATAAATTGTGGCTAACTTCTTGTTTGGCTCTGAATATGCTGTTGGGAGTAGTATGTATGGCCTCAGTACAAAATGTTCTGTGCTGCACAGTGAATGGCTTTCTGTTTACAGTTTCTCAGAGCAAGTAAAATTAGAGCACATTTTGTAGTGAAACAAAGCTATAGCTTTTACTTTGTTAACATACTTGGGAGATATTGCCACACTTAATGAGAAGGCAAACTGCGTGGAGAATCTTGATGAAATTAACAGAACAAATATTCAGATACTTAATGTTTTGTTTTAACTTAACCTTCCTCTTAGGCAACATCCCTCTCTTTTTTTCAGCACAACTTTAATTCTAAAGATCAGATGTACCCAGAAGGCAGCTTTACAGATGTAAGCGTCGTAGAAATAGAAGCTGATGACAAGAAGTCTTTCTCAGAACAAGATCTAAAGCCTTTTGATTTGCTTAAAAAGGAAAAGAGTACTTCAGAAGGGCACAGCAGTGGTATTGGAGGATCCTCCTGTATGTCTTCTCCTAGGCAAAGCGTCTCTGACAGCGATGAAGGTGAAACTACACAAAACACTTCAAGCACTGTACAGTATTCGACAGTAGTGCTCAATGGCTACAGAGACCAAACACCTGTGCAAGTCTTCTCAAGGTCTGAATCTACTCAGCCACTGCTAGATTCAGAAGAGAGATCAGAGGATCATGGTGGAGGGAGTGACAGTACAACACTGAGGCAGCAGTATTTTAAACAAAATTGTGGTCAGGATGAAAACAACACTGACAGGCCTTGCTTTGAAATACCAAAGCAGATTATTCCTGCTAATGAGGAGGATCTCGCTGGATTTGCACAATTGCAGATCTCAGGGCAGAATTCAGAGCCTCTGGGTCTTGGTCTAGAGAAAAGTACCCAGGAAGCTGCTCTGTCAGATGTTTTACAGACAAGTACTGAAGGACAAACTGTGAGATATGAAACAGTAGAAGGAAACCCACCATCAGTTGATGAAATGCCAAAAAGTTATCTCCCACAGACTGTGAGACAAGGGGGTTATATGCCTCAGTGAGAGAAGAGACTGGCTGCATTAGGCCTTCATTAGTGCCTGTTCACACTTCTTCCTGTGTTTCTGATGAATTAAGCTAGGTATTTTTATCTGAATGCAGATAGAAATATTAAAATTAGGTGAAGAATAATTTGACAAAATACAGTAAGGACTGTGTTTCTGTGGAAAATTTGCATTCCAGACCTTCTGGAGACTTACTTTTATGCACTACATGAAATCATATTTGTCTGAATAGCTGAACGAGCCTTTGTGCTACAGTGCTTTTTGTGTCTTGTCACATCAAATTTACACATGATTGAAAACAGCAAGTTTCAGTTAATCACATCGGCCAACAGACCTAGAAGAAATACGTTGATTTGCAACAGTATACAAGCCTAAGAAGCCAGCTTTGGTTGTTTGGAGCATATTTGTACTTAAATGAGACCGAAGTTTAGTATTCCAATGTGGGGAAAAATACTATGTCATACACTTTTCAGTAGCTTGATTGACTCTGACTTTTGATGTGGCCCAGTGTCACAGTTTCCAGCTTGTCAGACTCGGTGTGCAAATCATGCATCCACATTTAGTAATTGCATAGAATTTTTGATGGTTTGCAAGTAACAAAATGCCCGTATTGCTTGACTGAGTGTTACTGTAATAATTGATATTATGCATATATTTAGATGTGTGCACATGAACTATACAATAATTTGGCCTAAGAATGTGCCTTGCAACTTGATGCACAGCAATTCAGTTTTCATGTTTAAAAGTTAAAAATCTGGATGAAAACACAGATAATTACTTATTTAAAGCTTTTGTACCCAAAACACTGTCTGATTATACCACACCACTTTGGTCATATTAATAGCCTTTGTATATAATAAGTGCACCTTTGCAGTGCCTAGCTTGAGAGGCAAGTAATGAGCTAAAACTTTTCAAAGTTTTTATAACTACTTAGGAGAAAGGGGATGTCAGGGGATCTTCCTGAATGACTACAATGACTAGTGTGCTATAACTTTACTGCTAACACCACGGGACCTCCTTGAAACTGAACGTAGTAAAAAGAAGCACTGAAGTCATTGAAGTGCTCAGGGAAAAAAAAAAAAAAGAAAAAACTATACCCTGAACTTTCAAGTTCATGACTATATGTATCTATTATCTAGCATGAGCCACAATGTTTGTGGTGGCTAAAATTCTTTTTTCTTATGTCTCACTTCTATTGTGTATTTTATTTAGAAGGTACATATAACTGCATTAAAATTAACCTCTTCCCAAGTGATGAAATCTTATGA
Source organism: Aythya marila (assembly GCF_965140915.1). Taxonomy (NCBI): domain Eukaryota; kingdom Metazoa; phylum Chordata; class Aves; order Anseriformes; family Anatidae; genus Aythya; species Aythya marila. The sequence continues at coordinate 18,946,295 of NC_139080.1, read as the reverse complement.
CACTTGCAGATTTATTTTTTTTTTACCTTGACTCAGCCTAGTCAGCTTTTCTGATCTGACACTAATAAAACCTTGATTCAAAACACTACATGCTGTGTTGTGAGAATAAAACAAGGGTTTTATTTCTCCTTCAGCAAAAGAACTGAGACCTCCTGAAACTTTTTGTGATGTGTGGTGCTGCTGTTGTGCAAAGCACTTGGTAATGGCCCTTGAAGGACAGGTATATTTTTCATGTGTCTTTTGCTTCTGATATGAAGGAACTCAGTGCTAGAGTAAACTCAAAAGATTGTCAGTTGAAGTCTGTACTGTTCAAAAACAAAACAAGAAAAATGCTGAATCTTTACTGTCTTATTCAGTGTTCTGCAGTTCCTTTCTCCTAACAGTATTTTTCATATCCGGATGCTTTTTAAAACAAATGCTCTGTTGCAGGTTACTGTAACTATACCTTTTTTCAAACCAGACTTCCCCCTATCTTCCCTCAGCACCTTCAACCTCTTCCCCAGAGAGCAAGGACATGATGAAAACTACACTCTCACAAGACAATAGAGGACATATCTGTTTTTTTCAGAGGTCAAAGGAGCTTTCCGTTGTCAGAATACATTCCTCTTAGAAAATAACAGCAGTGAGTTTACTGGGGGATGGGTATGTCTTCTCTATGCAAACTTCATAGTGACTGTAGAAATCACAAGTAAAAGGGAAAGTTTCTGGTGAGCAGTGTGCATGCTTATTACAACTGTCCTGCAAGCCACGTGCTATCTAATCCACCCTCTGCTAATTGATGAAATGGTATGGGTCACAAGTTTCTGGCCACGATCTGGCTGCTGAGGTTGAACATTTCTTCAAAGTCCTAAAAGTCCTGGATATTAAAAACAAAACAAAACCTGATAATCTTTTATTTCTGATCCAGTAATACTAACTTTTGGTAGCATATGTCATGTTTGAGGGACAACTTAAGTTAAAGTTACTATTCTCCTTTCTGTTGTGTAAAGGGAAGGCATTTTGTTCTCAGTTGCTGTTAATCATGAACTATTTCCAAAGTTCAACTTTGAAAAGATTTCACCTTTTTAGGGGATCTGTGCTAACAAGAGCTTTGTCCTGTCACTTCTGGACTCTTACTTTTGTCATTGTTTATGGATCAGTGGTAATAAAGTCACAGAATTGTGCAGGAGTATATACTGGGAAGGCTTCTATCTAGCATATATATTTGTTCTGTCTTTCCATCTTGTGCTTGTAGCTAGGGCTAAAATAGTAAAGACTAAATGGGATGCCTGTGGGTGAGCAGCTTATGGAAGCCACAGTAAATCTAAGTAAGAGGCTTACAACTTGTTCGTAAACCACTGTGCCAAAATGCAGTGTTGTACAGCGTTCAGCATTTAACTTGATTTTGTACTTTGCATCACAACAATCTAGTTGCATCAAAGAGTTGCACACAGGTTTTAGAGCATATGTAATGTGTTTTAACAATCCACTGAAATTTTCTGAACTTGGCCCTAGCATCATAATTACCCTCACCCCAGTAACTATGGTGCACTTCACAAAATAAAGGCATTAGCAAAATAAAATTACACTCTGCTATTGATGCTTTCATGCCCATTTTGATTACCTGGACTGGAATTTTACAGCAGGGTGTGGGAGGCTAGTTGTGAAAAGCTTGTTTGCTCTCTAGCAGAGAGGGGTGGCTAGTAAAAGTAAAGTATTTCTTCACCCTTGAAGATGCTTTTAAGTGCAAGGCTAACTAACTTCTGCATTCACAAGAAAAGCATATATATTTATTTTTGTAGTGCTGTAGGAAGAGGGGATTGGTTCTGGGGCTGGGTGGAGCCAGGTGCTCCCTTGGCTCCCCTCCTGCCTCCCCAGGAAGAGGGGAGTTTGCACACAAGGGTTTGTGTCACTTCTTGGTGGCTGGAAAAGTCCCATTGCCTGCTTTTTGCAGTTTCAGCTTTGAGTGCAAATGTGAGCACCACCAGATGGTTAAAACTTATATTAGCATGCCTAGGATGTAGGAGTCATTGTTCTGATTTAACTTCAGTAATTCAACTTATTTAATTAATGCCGGGTCTTGAATAGCTAGGACACCTATCAATATATGCTGCTATAGTATCGACTTCACGGTAGGATCTGAAACTCCAGAGACACTCGGAACTCTTACAGTCGGCCTTGCTCCAGGACACACGTGCTTTAGGTTGTAATTTATATGCATTAAATTGGACTAAATATAACAGTTTGCTTTCTGCCGTTTTGATGCAATCTTTTAAGTACCTTAACAAGTTCACTGGATGGCTGGATCACAAAACATCATTGCTCCTCTAATAAATGCCCATCTGTTTGCTAGGATGGATACATATAACCATTTTAAATTCCAATAGTTTTTTTAATGTTACTCAGAAGCAGTTTAACAACAAAAACGTTGAGCCTGTTGATATGAAATAGCCAGTTTGTAACTGCAGACAGCTTCAGCTCGTGGTCCAGAAGACGGCAGTAATGTGGGGAATTCAGAAGTCTGGAGAAGTGTAGGATTAGATATCCTGCAGCTGATTCACCAATTCCCCTTCCTCCCTGTCTTTGTTAAAAATGAAAGTACCGGTTAGGAAAAGATGAAACTAGGGTGCGTGTGTTTGCTTTCTCTGTTGTTCCCTTCATACTAGTTGTGCAATCTGAGCCATTCCTAAAAATGAAAGCAGCGCTGACTCAAATGCACAAGGATGCATTTTAAGGCCACAGGATTTGTTACAGATTAACAACTAAGGGGCAGATCTCGATGGTCATCCTCTCCCCGCGCCTTGCTTTTAGTGCAGAGCAAGAATAGGCAATAAATACCTCAAAGCACGCAGACCGTGGTCAAGCATTGCGTTTGTTTGCGAAGACAACCTTAGCAGTGGAGACGGGCAATAAAGTCGCTGCTACTCCCACAGAAGCACATTCCTGTAAAGAACAGATGAAACACAAGCGTGTGGCACGCCGGCTGCTGGGAAGCTCACCTTGCTCCCGCGTGGTGGTCTGCTGTGGGTGTAACTCCCAAAACTGCTCCTCGTAGCAAAGCACACACGCTGACGGATCCACTCACCTTGCTGCGTGTGGCTTTTTCATAAAGCAGAGCTGCTCACGGCATCACGTGCAGCCTGGCGTTGTGATACAGCCATGGGTTGTCTGGGAGCCGACTGCTTTTTATTTGGGGAGAGGGGCAACGGAGCTCGCCATCAGGGCTACTCGTCAGCAAGCGCTACTGTGCCAATATATGCACCTAGGTAAGTGTAGTCGTGGGACACAGGGACATATAACAAGGAAAGTGCCTTGATGCTGAATTGAATGCCTAGTGAATGTAAACTTAAAATCAAGTTTTATTATGTACTTAAAGTAACTATGGCTGACTAAGCTACTGGTGGTTTGTATGCCGGCTTTGAAGGGCTTGCATACTTCAGCCAGAGGTTAAATCTGCAAATTGCTGCATAAGCTGTCTCTATATGGAAATGTGTTTTAATACCAGTACATGATCTTCATTCTTTTGCAAGCTGCATGTTTATTGTCATATAAACTCTGCTTTCTACAGTTTACTTTTTACTGTAAGTTTTGAATGTCTTCCTTTTTGTTACCCAGCTGAGCCTGAATGTTGCATTTGTCTACTACACAATATATAAAAACGAGAAGAAAGTATTCCATACTTGCTTTGTGTGTTGGAGTGGATATTTTTGTTAAGGTAACTTCAGTGACCACACAGCTGGGGCACCACCTCACAGGCCAGGAACAGAGAAATTCCCAGAGAGGTGACTGGTGTACCTGTCTGGGTACTCCGGGGGTTTCACGGGGCAGATGAGCAATGGCTCACCTTCCCCTTTTAATCGCTCTTGTGGTTGCAACCAGCTGAGGCTGCAGTGGCCGGGCAGGTCCCAGGGACCAAGCCCCATCCCCAAAACTGCCAATTTTCTTCATTCCTGGGCCTCGTGCTGCCCAGTGCTGCTTGGAAGTGGTGGCTGTGTCTGGCGGTGGCTCTGCGCTCTGCAGATGTGCTAGTGGTGCTCCAGGCAGCCACAGTGAAACTGGGAGGAGGTGTCCAAAACAAATCCCATTCCAAGTAACCTTACCAGGGTTTAACGCCAACTATATGCACAGACTTGTTTCCAGAAAAGAAGTTGTGACTACCTCCAGCATTGCCCTTGGTCTCACCTGGCTTTGGTTGGTTCTTAAGGGTGGAGGATCCTCACAGGCCTTTGGGGAGCCTACAGCTCTGTTCTGAAGAAAGCACAGGGGGATCTTCAGAGACTGTTCAGCAAGGCCTCAGCGCTGCACCTGACAAAACCTGGCTTCCCCTTCCTGCTGGAGGGAAACCTGCTGGTTCCATAGGCTGCACAGCCCCCCCTTTAACGAGGGCAGACTCAGTCTGACATACATACAGGGGCTGCATTGTGTGCAACCTATGGCAGCAAAAATTACTGCTTTTGTTGCCACAGGGGAGCAATCCGGGCCCGCCACACCAGGTGCCACTTTGCAGTTAAAACAAACGCAGAACTAACGCTGGATTCCTTCACCAGTGGGTGCCAGCACACCGAGCTCTTAGCTCGCTCCACAGTTTTCCTCTCCAATTTCACACAAAGCCCCTCGGGTTTTCACCAGCTTTCAGTGCGCCGCAGGGTGAAGCGCTGTGAGAGGCGTCAGCGGCTTCACCTTGCTGCTGCCTCCTCGCTGTCCGAGCACAGCACAGCGGCTTCCTGGAACTGTGCAAGTAAACAAAGGAGAGAAGCGGGGACTGCGGATGACGGGAATGCTGTGCTTTGCACAGGAAGCACATACTTGTGTGGCTTACACATCGGCTCGCCAGAAGCCGCCAGGTTCCCAGGGACGCAGGCGAGGCTGGGCACCCTGTGCCCCTCGAGGTGGGGTGGCCGGAGGGCTGCTGGGCATATTGGCGCCTCGGTTTGACCACTGGTAAGGAGAGTGAAGCTGAACTGCTCTGAAAGAGCACCTCACATTGATTTTCCCGGGGTTTGTGCTGTTCCTGGTACAGCCTGGGATTCCTGCCTCCCCGCTGGTCTCCAGTTACCGTGAAACAACAAGCAGAGCCAAAAATCTCCCTCGGGCCCCCGCAAACCACGATGCTGCGCAAACTAGGAAAAGCCCGGCCTGGGTGGGGAAGCTCTGCTTTCATTCAGCCTGACACCCCCACACCCTGCAGCCAGACAGGAGGGACTGGTGGGGCTGGAAAACCTGGCGAGGCTGAGCGAGGGGGTGCACAGCCACGCCACAGCAGCTGGAGCCCCATCCACCCACCCGCCGCCTCATCTCGGAAGGAAATATCCATCCAAAGCCCTGCAGGGCTGTGCTGCTCTGCCTCTCCTGCAACGCAAGAAGCTACATGTGAAGGAGAACAGCAAGCACCAGCCAAATCCACCCTGCTGTGGCCATGGAGGGAGGGAGAGAGGGAAGGAGGCAGCAGGCAGAGCCCAAGGGGAGGCAGGGAGCGAAGAGCAGAGCCGGCCACACTCCTGCTCTCAGCCTTGGGCCAAGCAGCTCTGCCTGGCCCCAGCCCGGCTTCAGCACCCACGGGAGCATTCGGCCACGCCGGGAGGCGGCAGCAGCACATCGCATGCAGCTGCTCCAGCCCTACCCACAGCTCGCCTTACTTGTGCCTTTTTTTTTTTTTTTTTTGGGTAATTCTTTTCTGAGGGTTTAGCAACACCCCTTGGCTCTTCTCCTCCCTCTCCCACTGTCAGAAGAAGAGCTGAGCCTGGTCGTGCAGTCCCATCGCAATACGGAGCAGAAATCAAATGCAGACCCGACATTAAATCCAGACCCACAGGCAGGCTTGGCGCCCGCGTGCTGCAGGGCAGGTCAGTGTCTCAGCGCCTTCTGGCACTTGTCCCCTTCCACCGGGGCCACGCCACAGCCCGTCCACACGCAACAGGCCCTGCCTCCCTGTCCCTGCGTGCTGACGAACACAAGGGGTTGCTAATAGGAAGCTGTTCTCATGCATTGCTCCGGCCTGAATCACGGCACTGCAGCATCCAGGACCGTAATTACCACTGACCCCTGTTTGTTACCCATACGCATTCCCACGCAAGTACTTTGGGAACAAACAGAACTCTCAGTGACTGGTTCTGATCCAGACTTGGGCAGCAAGACTCTTCCTGCTTGAACGGATGCAGCTTTTTCCCGTTTTAAGGAAATTTATCACAGAAGAGACACAGGGACCACCTCCCTCCCTGTGCGTGCATCTTCTCTCCTTCACCACCGCAGGACCAGGTTTTGGATGAGACGAGGGTGCTGTTTCTTTTCTGGGGGGGTGGGGAGGTCTGTAACAAGCCCCAAAACGTACTCCAGCTGCTGTTTATTCTGGATCATGAGCCCCAAAATCCCTGTGGGGGGCTCCAGGCTGCCCCATGGGGAAGCAGCAGTGGGGAGGACGGATTTGACCTACAGCGAGACCAAGCAGCCACAGGGTGCCCTGCGACATCCAAGCTCTGCCCCACCTCCCCCAAACTCCATCAGCTTCTGGGGGCCACTCAGGAGATGGGGCTGCCCCCGTCCCTCTCCCTGCTCCTCACCCACAAAGCCCAGGACATCCCATTGTGCACTCCGAGCCAGACACACTTTTCCCTTGGCGTCTCCGCAGCGCCTGGCCTGGTTTTGTCACCTCGGGGAGTCCCCCACCTCCTCCCCCAGGCGGGGTCTCTTCCAAGAAAAAAAAAAGAACCACAAAGCCAGGCAGGCGAAAGCCGCAGGGCCAAGTGCCGTGACCTGGGCCCTGTTCCCAGCCTGGTGCCGGGCAGGGCTGGCCATGAGCCTGCTGCCTCCTCCCCTGTGCCAGACCCACACCCCTGCCTCCCTGCCTGCTTCCTCTTCCTCCTCCTGGCCTCAGCCCAGGGGGAAACACTGGCTCTGGCCACTGTTCCTGCACATTTGGTGATGCACAGGGCCCCCCGTGGCATTTCCTGCCCTGAAAAATCTTCAGGAGGTTTTGTGCCACGCTGCGAGACAGCACCAGCTGCTGCAGCGAGAGTCCCGACCCTAAGACGCAGCTGTGCAAAGTCACTTGCGAATAGGCCAGGTGTTAGCAGAGGTTTATGAGGGCTGGTCTAACTCCTGCAAGACCTGATGTACGGATTTTTGGTTTCCTAATTCAAGGTGATCTTCTGCTCATCTTTTTGCTGGATGTCTTCTTTTATAAACAGCAGTACTCATAGGTTGCAATATTTCTGTCAGAGAGTTTCTTCTTTCTATGCATTTATATAAATTAATGTCATTTCAGAATACGAGTTTGTAATTAGGCTATTACTCTTTTGAGAAAACAGAATAATCCCTTGCTACTGGAGTAGGTAGATGTCTGTACATGAAAGCAAATTGATTCATTACATTAGCATGAAAAATACTCAAAATCACTCTTTAAAATTAGCCTGTAGACATTGTAGGAAAAAAGATCAGACTCTGTCAATGTGCAACACGTGGAGAATAAATAAAAATAGAAATAGAAACACCACAAATAAACCAACACTGCCACAGCACAAACTCCTTTAAAGGCAGGAAACCGAGACCCATCCGCAAGGGCTGGAGCAGGCAGAAGTACCTCATGTCACGAGCGTCTCTGCCCAAAGAGCTGCGCTCGGCCATGCCACTGACGAAGAAATCCATCACCACGAGAGCAAACCTCGGCGGTGAGGGCAAAATGACGGCAAGCGAGAGCCGAGGCAACCCGCAGCCTACCTGAGGCCATGGCAGCACAACATGGCTGCCCACGGCAAGCACAGCTGCTCCCATCCCATGCCACGCTCCTGTCCCTGCGGGGCCAGCACGGCCTGCACACCTTCACAGGGGGGCTTAAATTATTCACAGCAAAGAGGCAGTGGAAGCATTTTCCAGCTCTTGCTGGTTGGGGATGGTATTCTGAGGCAAACTGTGGCCACGCAGGCACAGGGCAGCGGCAGGATGCAGTGTGGGAGGGTGAGGTAGTGCACCATGAGGCAGCAGGATCAACACAGCAGTGACAATCGGTGCATGGCCCAGGGAAGGACGGGCAGCTTTTCTGTGTGATGGGGCAATGCAGGCAGAGGTTTCTTGGGAAAATGGGCTGACAACAAGAGACAGGTGAAGCTGTCTTTCCTGTAAATTATAGTCTCACCACCTACAGAAATACCCTTTCTTAACAAAAAGATAATAGCTCTCTGGGACCGTAAAGCAGTCATTATTTTGAGAAAAGCGCCCTAGAATGTAATTCATTGCACCTCTGAGAGGAGGCGTCATGGCGGCCTGCAGCTCCCTCACGAGGGGAGCGGAGGGGCAGGCGCTGAGCTCTGCTCTCTGGGGACAGCGACAGGACCCGAGGGAACGGCATGGAGCTGGGACAGGGGAGGGTCAGGCTGGGGGTTAGGGAAAGGCTCTGCACCCAGAGGGTGGTCGGGCACTGGGACAGGCTGCCCAGGGCAGCAGGCATGGCACTGAGCTGCTGGCGTTCAAGGTGCATTTGGACAACGCTCTCAGACACATAGTCTGATTTTTGGGTGGTCCTGTGTGGAGCCAGGACTTGGGCTCAGTGATCCTTATGGGTCTCTCCCAGCTTAGGATGTTCAGTGGTTCTATCTTTTATATTCATGCCTGGACTTTGCTGCCCCCCAGACAAAACGTGTTGCACATCACCTGCAGGCACACACATGGCACAGGTTTCACTCACTCCCCAGCAGCAGGGAGAGGGGGCCATGCAGGAGCGAGGGGGACAGGGCCCTGCCATGGGCACAGAAATGAGAATGCACAAGGAGAGGGTGAAGATGGCTGGGGAAGAAAGGACAGGGACACTCCCATTAAAGACCACGCATCTCCCCTCCTCCACACCCCAGCAGGTCAGAGCAAACAGCACTCAGTTTATATCCAGGATCACCCTTCCCTTTAATAAGGACTGTACTTCCAGACGAGAACTAGCTGCCTGTGCTGGAGGTGAAAATGAGCAAAAACTAAACCTGTATGAGTCGATTTGCACCAGAAATTATTCACTGCACTCCTACTTCTTGCCTCTCACAGCTCAGGCAGTGTGAAATCTCGTTAGGCTCATGAAGAGCCAACACCCTCCATCAGACGTGTAAAAGCAATTAAGCCCTTCCGAGAAGAAAAGCAAAAGCAGAGAAGGGATGTACTCCCAAAGGACGAGCAAAATCCAGGGCTTATTCATGAACCAAGCAATGTAGCTGCAAAGAATTCACTGGAGATCAAAGCAAAAGCAGGGGCTGTGTTTGGAGGAACTGTAAACTCATGGGAGAACGCCGCAGCCAGCAAAGGCAGCAAGCCACAAAAGCAGCTGGATGGACAAGTTTCTGGGGAGCATGCCAGGCACATAATTAGCTTTACATTAAAAACAAAGACACTGTCCCCTGCTGTTTAATTCTTCCCGTGTCCAAAGAATTTTTTTAAACATACTTTTTAAATAGAAAAAAGGTTGCAACAACAGAAGTATTGCCTCTAGGATAAATTCCTGCTCCTAAAGGGTAAGAAAAAAATAAAATCCAAAAGGAAAGCAAAACTAAATCCTCTCCTGTCCCGCTTCCCCCCACCATCAGCTGCTTGAGGTAAAAGGAGCAACAGAAATACAACCTGGAGACCATGTCCAGACTTAGCAGACACCAATGAAAGTATTCGTTCCAGAGCTGTGCTGGGCTCACTTGGTAGAAATAAGGGCAAAAAGAAACATCTTGGATTTTGTTGCATTATGATGAAATCTATACTACAGCATCATTTTGGGAAGCCTTTCAAGCTTTCTTCAGGCTGAAATGCTGGGTTTGGTTCAGTTATGTCCGAAGTGGGTACTTACCCTGATTTTAATCATATGCTCATCGTTTCTGACGTCCCTGAATGCTTCTGCATAATCTGACCATGGTTATGAAAAGGACAGCACTGTGGGGGGACACTGGGGATGGGGAAGGCTCAGAGCAATCGGGGTCCCTGGTTCTCCAGGGAGTGGGGTGAGCAGGCTCCCCAGTCCTGCAGAAACCTGGGGATGGGGACATTGGGGGCCCCGGGGCCCCCAGGGATGGGGACAATATGGATCCCCAAACAGGAGACAATATATCTGCCCAAAAATGAGAGGGTGGGAAGGTGGAGGTCCCACATTTCCCAGGGGTTGAGGTCTTGAGGCTGTCGGATCCCAGTGTCCCCAGGGACAGAGGCATGGGGGACACCAGAGGTCCCCATGTCCCACAGGCACTTAGTGTCCCCAGAGACAGGGATATCAAAAAGTGTTTGTAAAACGCTCTCAGAAATATGGTTTATTTTTTAGGTAATCGTGTGTGGTCATGAGCTGGAATTTTTGATTCTTCTGGGTCCCTTCCAGCTCAGGGTATTCTGTGATTCTGTATGTCGTATTTCTTCATCAAACTCCACTGGACCATTCCTAACATAATGGAGAAATTCCTGCAGCTCTTATCCTTGGCTAGGAGAGCACGGCAATCTGAGGACAGCAGTGACAGACCCAAGAAATCTAAATAAGGCTGCTTTTCTGAGAAATGCATGCTCACTTCAAAACTGCAGTTCTGTTGAGTCAGACACTGCAATCTAGATAAAAAAGCTGGCTTTTATATAAAAGCAGTGATAAAGTATTTGAAGTTCATCAGCTTGTGGCTAAGCAATGCACGAGAAACAAAACTGTACATAAAACACTGGTGGCATAAGTTCAGACTTGAAAGCATTGTCCCCATGGCTCTGTGACTCACCAGTGTTGAAAGGGCTCTTTGGAAGCACAAAACGCCGGATCACGGCAGGTCCTTTGCCTGCTTGGGGTGGGACACACGAGCTCGCCACAAGCTCGGGGGTTACAGGAAGCTCGGTCCCTGTGCGTCACCCTACACACCCTGTCCTGTCCCGCAGCGGGTGAGGGGTGTGGAACCCAATGCCCACCCCACTGCCCACCCAGGGGGAATCATCATCATCATCATCATCATCATCATCATCTGCTGCTGCTGCTGGGCTCTGCACAGCCTGGGCCTGGGAGTGCCAGTGTGTCAGGCAAGCTTACAAAAACTACTTTAGAAGCTGGGTTCCCCTTCTCCTTTTCTAGAAATGTGCTGTCTTTTTAAGAGCTGAAGAAAGTGAACAGCACTAGAAAAGGGATGGGCAGCATGAAATAATCCGTCTGTACTTACTTTTCAAGTGAGTCCTCCTTTAAATAAATTTAGAGAACAAATCATGCTGTACACATCTGTTTCAGTTCATCTTCTGATACTCCACTAAAAAAAAAAAATAGTGATTCCATGGAAGAACATTTGGTCACACATTTGTGACAACTTCTGGATTGTGATTCTTCATTTTCCTGTTCTGATTTCCAAAAGAACTAGACAAAAGTATAATTTGAATTAAATAGTGAGGTGGTAGTAGGAATGATTATTTTATCTTGGAAAGGACAGCAAGCTAAATAATCATAAGAAAGCCCATGAAAAGACCAGACAAAGTAATCCAAGGGACAAAAGTTCACTAGAATAATTCAGTATTTTGTCAAACACTAAAAAAAAATTCTCTTAAGTAGCAAAACTGTGAAGAAATGTGAATGAAAGGATTACAAAGACAGAAAGGATTACAAAGACAAAAAAGATTACAAAGATTTTGTTCAGAGCCTTAATCCTAAATTATCCAACTGGGATGCACAACACATACTCAGAAAGGGTAGAGTTTGCATTTTGTAATAAATACACTCAGTAAACATTATGATTAAGAACAGCTAGTATTACAAAAAGTATGCTTAGTGTTTGCTCCATTTACAAATGTCATCCTCTGTATACAGGACAATATTTTAGACAAACAATTGCTTTGGACATGCTCTATTTATACGAGGGTAGCACATTTTCTGATAAATGATGAATTGCCGTAAGACAAACACAACACAAGAACTTATTTCTTCCTTTACTTCTTTACTTCTCCCTTGCCAGGAGGCAAAAGGCATTGCTATTAGCAACTACTTGAATTTAGACTAAGTCCATATACCTGTGGGCTCAAGGCTTGCCTACACTGAGGATGTGCCCTGCCTCCTGCTATGAACATCACAAACATTGACACAGAGAACCAAAATGAGACTTCAACTCTCTTCACAGTGGATTCAGCATGTTAAAGATCAATTTTACACAGACACAAATCATGTACGTGTTATATAAACTCTGTGTGTTATTTCCAAGTAACATTTGGCAGAGTATCTTACCTGAATATTTCAGAATAGGTCCTACCAAAGCATAGAGCCATTGAATACAAATTCTCAGCTTACGTCTTGTAATAAGGAGCGTGGCATTTGTTTCTAAAACACTGCATCGTGTGTGTGATCACTGAGATTCAGAATTGCATTGCTTGTTACATAAACAACCTCCCACACATTGAGCTGTTGAATCTTCGCTGTTTTGTGTTTTGACATCTTGGCTGGCAAAGTTAAAATGCTACCTCTAATACCTGAAACCCCATGGCTGTCAAAACAAAGCCCTCTTACACAAATCCACTGAGAGAGATTTCAAAATGAAAATCTGAGCTTTCTCTGAAATAGAGCATCAGAGTTGGCTCGTTATCTTTTCTTGTTGATACTGGCAATTTCTGACCACATTTGGTAACTGCAAAAACTACCAGCTGAAACCTCGCTCTCATGAGCACAGCACATTGCATGCACCATGGTTTGTGCACGAGGCTGCAGACAGCAGGACCTCTAACACATGTTCCTCCCCGTCATTTTGAAACATACAAAATACAGCTAAACACTGCGGCCCTAGGATCTTTGTTTGCAAAGATCTGCTCAGCTGAACCATGCCAGTTGCCTATCACAGCTGCAGTCACCAAGCATTTAAAGTCATTATCTTGTTACCACCCACAGTAATAATCTGCGCGATGGAGGCACTGGAAGATAACGTCTATATTATCACTGAGCTCGGGACTTGAGCCCGCCTGTGCCTCAAGCTTCTTGATATCTGTGCTGCTGAAGTGTTGGTTAGCACTCAGATGGGAGGGGAAGGAGCCAGCCACCTTCCCGTACAGGAAATGCAGATGTGCTGACAGAGAAAGGGGAGACAGCCTTGAACTAGGCAGAGTCTTCCTCCTCCTCCCTCCAGCATCGGGGGCTCAAGCCAAGGCACATACCAGTGTCAATCTAACAGCAGAACAGCAAGTACAGTAAACACACAGACACCAGATGGACATAGACCCACTAGAGCAACTCCAGAGGAGGGCCATGAGGATGATCAAGGGGCTGGAGCACCTCTCCTGTGACGACAGGCTGAGGGAGCTGGGGCTGTTCAGCCTGGAGAAGAGAAGGCTCCAGGGAAACCTTACAGCAGCCTCCCACTACCTAAAGGGGACTACAGGAAAGCTGGGGAGGGACTCTGTCAGGGAGTGGAGTGATAGGGGAATGGGGAGTGGCTTTAAATTGAATGCAATGGGGCTTTAAATTGAAAGAGAGGAGATTTAGATTAGATTTTGTTGTTCTGATAATAAATTTTTTCTTTTTCTGTTTTTTGTTGTTGTTGTTGTTGTTTGCTTGTTTGTTTGTTTGTTTTTGTTGTTTTTTTGTTTGTTTGTTTGTTTTTTGTTTTTTGTTTTTTGTTTTTTTTTTATACAAGCCTATATGGTAAAGACAGGTATATAAAGCAGGATCTCTATTTATGTATCTTCTTGGTCTGAAACTCAAATGGGAGATAAAAAGGGGGGAGGAATTAAAATGTCCACACAAGTAATTTAAGGTAAGCTGTGCCCTGTAAGAAGCCTGTAACAGGATCAAATTTCAAATAGCATTAAATTCTCAAGTCCTGTCTGCCCTGAGGAGTAACTAACATCAGCAGGGTGGATTATAACTGGAGTGCATCTTACAGTGTTAAATCTTAAAGCTACATACAAGCATGGAGTCAAATGGCAGACCTGTGCAATAAATGGAGAAAAGAAAGAAAGCAGGAAATTGTTGAAATGACTGTGCAAGGGTGACATGAACTCATTTGCTGAGCCAGGAAAAGCAGCTGTGAGCCCCTCACATATACTGTGCTCTTATTAGGGCTCTCTCGCATGTAAGCATTTACCTCTGCTGCAGGAGATATCAAACATGGACTAGCAATGAAATGCTTCTGAACAACTTGTGAACACACTTGTGTCCTCACTTGTGAACACAAGTTGAAACATCTACCTTAAGAGGTTATCAGCTATCTCAAAAAGAGAAATCTATTCATAATAAATTCATTTTTCAGGAATAGTAAAAGATAGTATGTTATTTGTAATGAAATACACATAGTGGTAAGAAAAACACAATCTTAACAGCATTATCTGGGACGGACCACTTGCTCAATGCCTACAGCAGCTGTTCAGCAGCAATCACATCACCTGTGGAGGAGCAGGCACCAAACAGGAGTGCTAACTGGAGGAAGAAAGACTCCTTCTCTCCCCTGCATTAATTACCAGTGCACTTTTTTTTTTTTTTCCCCCTATTTAGGGGATTTTAAAGGACATGAGGAACACAGAAATATGGATTCTATATTCCATATGGTTATGGAATGTGCTAATTTTGTCCCTTAGGTTAATCTATGTAAGTTTGTGGGATTTCTATTCAGAGAATTTTAAACACTGTGGAGGTAAATAGTAGTAACTCTACTAACAAAACACAGAATGTTTAATTTAGCTAAAAATCCAGTAAGTAAAGAAGATACACCTACTAACAATTTGCTGGGCATAAGCCTCCCACTCCTCTTCCTACACAGGGAAGGCTTTCTATGCCTACTCTTCTTTGTCTCCTTTTTCCATCCCCACTACTCCTGTTCTTTTTCTCCCCTGAAGAAGTCCATAATTATGCACAAGAGTGATAATGTCAAGCCTTTAAATACTTCCAAAACAGTTTAAAGTCTTCGAGTGACCACATTTGCCACAAATGTCACACCAAACACCTTTTAAACACTTTTTATTTATAGTTGACTCCATCTTTTCTTTTTTACCTATAATATAATAAAATATTTTAGTAAGAATTTTACAGCAATAGTCTCTTTCCTACTGAAAACAAATAACTTGGAGTTTTCTGCCTAATACTTTTGCTGCCTATATTCGATCAAAACTGTACGTGGTTTTGACCTCTCAGAATCATAAAACAAAAGACGGAAGTTACAGCCTGCTTGTAGAAATCTCTAATCCTAAATCAGTTATCAGAGGATATTTATGTTTATCTGGTAGATTTGGTGTTTTTTCCACTACCTCTCAGAAAAAGACTTTCCTAGATATAAATTCAGTGCTTATTCTAACAGAAGATGCAATACTTAGCTTTCTTTTCCAGATTGAAATTCCAAAACTCCAGCTGAGGAAAACAGTTTTAAAACAGGAGAAATTAAGGGCATAGTAACAAGAAGATAAGAAGATATCTTGCAGTAAACAGTAAAAAAATAAAAATTAAATTAAATTAAAAAAAAAAAAAGTGGTGAATAAGCAGGAAACAGAAGTAGCACAAAATACGGAGTGTGATTAAAAGCAAGAGAAAGGGAAGGCAGCAAGCCAACATAACCCTGTATTTCCCAAAATGCTGATAAATCAATAGCGTATACACAACATATCCCCTCATTAAAGACATGGAAACTATGAGCCAAACTGCTGATTCAGTGTTCAGGATGCAGAAGGATGATTACTGAAGTCTGCCAACTACTTGCAGAACAGGAGGAACGCTACACATAAAACCAGATAAAAAACAAGGTGGGGGGAGGATAAAAATAGTAAAGCAGTTCTACTTCATGTAACTTAAGGAAGTATTTGGCAAATACTGGCTCCCCTCAAGTTTGTGCACATTGCCCTAACAGTGCTCAGTCATTGCAACTGGTTGCCTGGGGGGAAATCAGTGAGCAATTTGCACTGCTGGATGTTGTCACAGTGGAAATCAAAATTAAGAACTAAGAAAAGAAGATACCTTACCTCCTTTGCCTCACTACTGACACATCTACATGGTTAAAAAATAAAAATAAAAAAACACCACAACACTAAAACCTCAGCAGGTATAAACACAGTGCACCGATAACTTCACAGCTGTTCAAAGAAATGGGGTAATTTCATCCAAAGGAACCATGATCGTCCAGGTTAGCATATACGAATATGTAAAAGCAGCACTGCCAAGATGGGCTTGTACACGGGAAGTTTTCTCTTGCTAATGAGCTGTGGCCAGACCAACCATGTCCAGTGTTACATAGGATTGTCCTACAGCATTTTGTTGAAAAGCAGGTAAAACAGTTGGCTGCTTCTTGGGTTCATTCTCACTAGGTTCTGTCAAGTTCTCAGAAATCAGAAATTCCCTCGTTTTAACAGAATTTCTAAGGTATGGGTTGAACAATGTTTTTTCACTGAAATCTTCCAGCTTTAACACTTCTTCATTATCACTTTCTTCATTTTTAACTGAAATCTGTTGGGTTTCACGTAAATCATCTTCCAGCATTTCTATGGGTTGGATTTTCTTGGCTGGTATCAAAGCTGAATGCATTTGACTTCTGAAATCTTCACCAGTAATTACATAAGGCATAGATGGTGAAAGGCATTTAGCAACTTCATGTTCTTCATTATACTGTATCTTTTTTTCTCCATTTAACAGAGTTATTTTGTGTTCTGAGATATTTTGTACGGCTGTTGCATTAGTATCAGTACACTCAGAAACATGGTTTTCACAGTTCATTAGCAATAATCCTTCATGATCTTCTTCAGGAAAGCAATCTTCCAAAACATTTAAGTCCTCCAGGCCTAAGGTTTTATCCTCGTATGTCACTCCCTTCAAAAACGAATTATTCTGTCAGTGCAAAGAGATGAATTTGAAAGTTACATAAAGACAGATAATGTATCAGAAGATCTTTTAATATATATTTGCACTTGATCTGTTTAACTTTTAAAACTAAAAGTATATTAATAAAGAGTTAGTGTGCATTTCAGCTGTGATGCAGTTATATTTAAATGAGTATTAAAAATTACATTGTTGTTCTATCCATTTGTTAAACACTTTCATATCACGGAACCTGAACTATTTCCATTTTTTCCACTCTAAATAACCCTTTTACAGACAAAATTTTAAATCCCATTCTCCACAGATTATGCTTTCTACAGAGTCCTGATCAACTCCATTCAAATAATCATGAGAACTTCAACAAGCATAAATATCAATAAATTAAAAACATGTAAATGTTAGTACAACTGTATACCTCAGGATTACCAAATCTGATTATTTCTTGTACTAGACTTTTTTTTGTGGAGAAGGGAGGAAATATCCAGATGTGGTGATTTGAGTCAATAGACTCAATAACCTGTGAAAAATTGGCTGTATTTTATGAGCCGTGGACACCAATAACTTCATAATTCCAAAACATTATTTCTTGTTATCATGTAAGTAAGAATTAAATTACTATACCTTATAAAGATGCATCCTTCTACTTGTTTGAAATATAACTAAGAGCATTTTATAATACTTAAAAGAATGAAATCAAATACTCTTTTTCTTTCAGTTAGTCATAAAATTAATGTTAGAGAAGGAGTTGTCTTCCGTCCCTTTGATCCCTTCTTTAATAAATAAAATGTCAGCTATTACCATGGAGGCATCAAGAGGCCATTCCACAGCAACGCTCTCTGCAGGGTTGGGTATATCAGGCCAGCAAACCTTTTTAAACCTAATATTGAGAAATAATGTTTATTCAACTGATGAAAAATAGATTATTAAAAACTAAAGGAATAAAAATCAAAGAGGTCAAAATACCAAACTTTCACAAAGGAAATTTTTCTTATACTAACACAGTACTTTTCATTAAAATCATTTTCCCTCACATCAATTTTTATTAGAAAAGATGTCAAGTAAAAATCTTGTTCTACAGAGACATTGCAGAAGATTTGTTAATGCATAGTCAACTTTCTGAACATGTGGTAGTTTAAATAATAGTATGCCAGAAAAAGGCTGTATGTAAAAGCTGCTGTGATCATGTTTCTGGTAGCTCCTCAGTGAAAAGCTACCTTTGTTCTAGTGAAAATGTTCCTAACATTACACCACACTAAATTTACACTTAGTTCTTATTTCATCAGCAGATAAAACACAATAGATGAAGCTGTAGCTTCACTTTTTACTACTCTGATGGAGTAGTAAACAGGAAACAAAATGAATTATTCATATTACGTTTAATAAGCGAATGAAAACCTGGTCATCGTTTGACTTTTTACATTGCAGTTCAATCCACATAAGAATATTAACACTAAAGTACATCTCAAAGTATTCTCCAGGATCAAAGCATCATTTCCTACTTTTACGAAAAATCAGAATATACAATACAGATGAAGACGGAAAACTGTTGGAAATGACACATCACATCAACTATACTTACATATCAACTTATCAGTTTTCATAGCTAAGAACCTCCCCAAATATTTAAGATTATTAAGCTTATGATTAAGCTTCAGCCCAACAACCCAGTCATTCGTCATGCTACATAAAAGCATATTTTTAACCTTAACAAATCATCACAGCTATCTTTGGGATCTTGCAGTGTCCCCACGCTCCAAGAGAGCAATTTAAAATCTGGCAGGGGACATCTGTAACAGTAGATGAAAGCATTACATTTCATACACAGATAATGGATGCAAACTCATGGATCAATCATCCAAATGCTTCACATGATGAAATTTTTAGTTTCTTAATGACTCCTTTACAGTCACGAAGTAATGAAAGTAATCTTAGTGTAACTAAGCAATACAGGTTACATGAAACATGCTCTAGTGGTGTATTTGCAGATATATTAAGAAAGTATAGGAAGATTTCTGTCAGCTTTTTTTGGCATTATTATTTCAGTATCTGACTTAAACTGCACTCCCCTCACCTGATTGACCACAGAATTGCAACTAGCATGTAACATCTGCTATAAACTGATACAGATAACAAGTAAATCAATTTATCCTTTATTTTCCCCATCTACTGCACTTTCTAAAATTAATATTTATTTTTGGACTATAGCACATTAACTACAATTACAAGATATTTAGGCTTTTTCAGTTGTTACTCCATTAGCACTATTTTCTAATTTGACATTGGTTTGAAACCCAGCCCAGAAGCATTTAGAAAATAAATTTTAAAATGGGCTTTTTACGCTTAAAGACTAAATTCAGTTTCAGAAGATGAAAAATGTACTCACACGTGTTTTTTCAAAATGCATGTTATCCAAAGGCCTAACAGAAAGAACATGCTTAATCCAACGGGTATAGCAATGAAAATAATGTCTTCTTTATCTTTAGAGAAAAAAAAAAACAAAAACAAAAAAAAAAAAAAAAACAAAAAAAACAGATGTTTATAATTTCTTTATGTATTCCATTAAGACAGCTGATTTTCAACATCAACCACCTAATTAGCACCATTTTAAAAGTTTTGCCAAAACTAGTTAAAGTTGCTCAGAATACTGCCACACTCGTACAAAGTGTCAAAAGATGAGTATTTTGCATCCAACAAGTCATAGTTACTAAGCCAGAAAAGCGGCCTATGCTGGAACTTCTCAAAATATCTCAAGAACAGATGTATCAGATTTTAAAATTTACTTAATTTAATTGAATCACACAATAAATCAGATGGGAGGGGACATATGCAGTTCACCATATCCAACTTAGAATCAGGTTGTCTAGTGTCCATGTTAGTACCAAACCAATCTTTGATTATCAAAGTCTAATACCTCTCTGGGCAGTTTTTTTAGAGTCACCTAAAACTGCTGTACAGTGCCACTTCTACCTGTTAGTACAAAATAGATTTTAAATTTAACGCCAGAGGTAGGCTTTAAATATAAATAAAATACAGTTAACTCTCATGACTGAAACAGACTGTTCCAATTGCCAACCTTGCTTCCAAGTACCTCCCAACATAGGTCCTGATAGCAATAGAGACCAAAACTCAGCACAGCCTAACCTATGTTGCTTCTGAATGGCAAACTAGAAGATGAATTTACAGGCTGAAAAAAAAATAAAATAAAAGGAATTAGCTTCATGTCTCATGACCTGTTCAAGGACCTGTTTAGCTCCTGTACTTTTACATAAATCAGTTCAGCCAACACTGTGAATATTAATAAATATGGAAAACATTCTTTCAGAAGCAGGAAAGAGGAAGTGTCTGAAGTACCAGCACACAATCGTCACACCAATCTCCACACTAAAAATCTGGCTCAATGCACAGCTATTCTAATTCTAGTAACTCAAAAACATCTGCTTTTTGAAAAACTGTAAGGTGCTCTATCCCATAACTGATGGCACACAAAGAATACGATGATCCCCCAAAGATCCACAGTATTCCATGGTTTTACTGACAGCAAAAAGAATTGGCATTTTGATCTCTTATCCTGAGGTTTTAGTCTGTAAAGATGTTCAATGAGATTGAATTAAATTCAGCAAGTGTTGGTCAATCTTCCTTGTCTTAACACCCATTAAAAAGAATAAATAGATAAAAATAACTCTTACAGATGCCTAAACAAAGAAATCTTGTAATCTTGTATTTCCTACTTCAAAACTCCTTTTCAAAATAACAGTAACAAACCTGGAATATTACTTACTGAATTTCAAAGTCTTGAAGGTTTTTTGCTCTCCACTGGTTCCACCAGCTCTATTGCTTGCCATGATATAGACAGTATATTGTGTATTAGCCTGTAAGGACTTCAGTCTGTGGTGCAGAACATCAGAGTTCACCGTTTCATCTTTTTTAGGAAAAGATTTAAAAAAAAAATAAGATAGTGTTATATCAGAACTGTACACTTATTTATCATCTTTTACAAAGATGTTACACAGAGTGTTTTTAAAGATGACTGAACAACTTGGCAAAGTGACCCTATCAGTCACTGTGGCAGAATGCTTGTTATCAAACAATGCTTGTTGATGTTACTTAACTGTTTGGAGCAAAAAACAAACCGCTATGTAGTTACTTTTAAAAATAATCACATTAATTATTTGCTAAATTTAAAACATTTTAAAGTATTTTATCATAAGAAAAAAAAAAAAAAAAAAAAACACCAAAAAAAGAAACACCACTGGCTTCTGAAATTTATTTCTACAACCTGTGGAACCTAAACTCAAAAAGAAATTGAAAACAGTTGGTGAAATTTGTGTTTCTGCAGCTCATAAAACTTAACTATATTTTTAGTTCATTGATCATCCAAAAGGATGCAGCCTACCAGCACTGCAGTATCACTCCAATAAAATTAGAGGAAGTTAGCCAAAAGCAACACAATTTTTCCAGTTTCCAAATGCTTTTCTGAATAGAACTCAGTGTTTCGAATACCCTGTCCATTCCTGGAATTGGTATGATATGTTTTACTTTAACTTTTTCTAAGCAGGACATACATGTATATCGTAACATTTTACGTCTGCCAACAGAATTAAGAACATGTTTGTGTATTATGAAATTAAAGGATTTTCTGATAAATGAAATCAAAGCTAATACATCACCATTTAGCTCAGCCAAGAAATGCTCAGGAAATAGATACACTGCAACATACCCTGAGATTGAGCAAAGTTTTTCTTAAATCAAGGTTTGAAAAGTACAATTCTGGAGTTAAAAGGCCATCAATGAAATCACCTTTGCGCAAACTCAAAGTTCTCTCTTAGATGTGACAAAAAGATGTGATATCAAGGAAGCCTCAAAAAACGACAGTACAGTTGGGTTTTGCCTTTTAAGACTAACTCCCATGAGTTGCTATTTAGTAATATTTTCCTTAAGAAACTAATCCGATGTCCTAAAATGGGCACAGTGTTTCACGTGAGAAGCTTTGCAATGCTTTACAAATTTTGCTTTGTTTGAGGCTGCATGTCTTAAGGATGACCCTGCACAAAACATTCAGCATTAACACATTCAGGAACTAACACGGCAAGGAAGTAGAAGACTAAATCTGACATAAATTGTCATAGCTTCATCTTTCTAACTTACAAATTACCAAAAATATTCTTGCCCTGGCTCTGAACTGGTTATCCAGAAGCAACTGAAGACATGTCAAGATCTGTAAATTTGAGATTGTTTAAAGAAAGATGTTAGGTTTCTGCTAACAGTGATGTCTAAAACAAAGAAGGAAAAAGAACAACTTATAAGGCATTGAATGATCCAACAGTACTCTTGATAAACTATTCAGGAAGAAGAAATTTAGATCACTGAAACATGTCTCACAAAAGATTCTGCTGAGATTCATGCTAGATGTTCTGAATAGATAGGATTATACTGGTTATTGACACTTTGCATGGATGCTATTTTTGATATAGGCGATTATTAAAAAGGTATGCTACCAGCCTACAGAGCAGGAAAGCAATATCAAACACAAAACATTAAGCTCATCTGAAGGAATTAATCTAAAAAACTATGTCCATAGAAATTATTTCCTGGAAGATTGTTTTTGCTTTTTGGCTATTGTTTGCTACTTTGTTTTTATTTTGAATCCACTGTGAAAATAATTCTACCAGTAAATTTCTACCATACTGTTCTAGAAGTTCAGGACTTGGGAAAGGCATCCTTCCAAGGACAAACATGGAACTTATAAACTTACTGAACCCTCAAGTGCTTCAAATTCTTGAATTGGCACAGAATCTATGCTTTGCCAATTTATTCTAACCGCAGATTAATTCATCTGTCTCTACTACAATTTTTTTCAACTGGCTCCAAATGTGTGTCTTGACAGAGAGATCTGAAGAAGGAAAGAGACTAATACTTATGTAAAAGTGGAAAACTACAAATATCTGGCAAATAATACTTTCTAATTTGGCATAAACTTTATTTTATTTTTTAACATTATGGAGAACAGGTTGTAAAAAGTCTCTCATATATGAGCTGCCATCCAAGTCGAGGAAAAAGAAGAGGAATGGCAATGCTGTCACACACTAAGTTTAACAACTGAAGATTCAGCAGATCTGGATCCCATCAAAGATGCAGAAGGGATTCACTATTAAGATTCACTAACAGAAAGCTGTGTTGTACAAAATAAATTCAAAACAGATAAAGAAACCAAGCAAGAATAAACATGCAATATTAAAGCAAGGACTGTTCACTAGAATTCTCCAACATCTCAGCTAAAACTATCAGTCCTTTATGTAAGCCAAATTTTAGTAACAGTATTTTCAGACATATTTATGTAACAAATACATAATAACAAAGTATGCTAATAGCTACAAAAATAATTATTATAATCAGACAGCAAATTGTCATAGCCCTGTTGTAATCTTTGATGTTTAATGTATACTTACTCAACTCTTTTCCACCTTCAGGTTTATAAAATATTGTATAGTTAGTGATAAAGCCATTTCTTTTATCTTTTGAAATCTCCTCCCATTTTATTACAACTTCATTTTTGCCTAGAACATCTGTATCAGCCACAGGACCTTCTGATGGCTCTGCACAGAAGCATCATAAATTAGAAAAACTGTCTACATGTCACAGCATTATCCATATGTTACCTCACACATACCAGGAATATTAAGAAAGCAAATGTACAAGTAAATGTCTTATTAGTGCTCTGACATAGACCCAAACTTTTATCCTCTTTCCCATTCTGTCAACTTTTAATACTGTCACAGCTCACTATGACCAGGAAAGCATTCAAAACCAAGTTGTGCTAGTATTATTCTATCAAACAACAGTCTGTTACCTCTTCAAGTAACTAACAATAATATACTGTGAAATGTGTGTGCACATTTACACAGATCTAAAGGCACAGACATTAAAATTTTCACCTAAAATCTTAAAATTGTCAGTAAATTAGATTCTTGCAGCTGCCTGTAAATATCACTGCAGTCACATGAAACTTCTACAAAGAAATATTCCCTTCCTGCCTCTGAAATGCTATTTCATTTACAGTTTCTGTTCAACCATAAACTTCATGGGTCCTTACCATTTTTTATATCCAGGACAGCACATATTCTCTAATATTATACAATGGGACAAAAAGCAAGCTTTTCAAACTATTAATTTTATTCTGTGAGTAGAACCTCTCTTTTATTAGGTGCACAACTAGCTCAGTCAACTGCATCATTAAAATCAAGTGTACTTATATATCTAAATGCAGCTGCAGCATTTAAGAGATGCCAGTTAAATAAAATAAAATAAAATAAAATAAAATAAAATAAAATAAAATAAAATAAAATAAAATAAAATAAAATAAAATAAAATGTCTTTTTAGCTATACTCTTTCCAAGTGTGTTGTATACCCTACAGACGCATTGCAACCAATGGATGACTTTCAAGCAGAGCTGTACCTGAACCTTCCTCAGCATCTGCTTCTGTCCTTCAATAATGCCAGTACCTAATTTATCAAAGAAAATACAACCTAACAGACAGACTACAGCATACCTTTCACAACATCATGAAATACGTACCTTTTTCTTGAACATAAGTTTGTATGGAATATGGAGCTGCTACTTTATTGCCATAAAGAGGATACACTGACATGTTATAGCATACAAATGGTTTAAAGATTTCTGAAAAAAAAAAATGAAAGAGTACTTTCACAGTTCTCCGCATAAAACATATAGATATAATACGGCTTACAGTTTTGCCTTTGTACTTATAACATGTACTCTGCACACTGATTTTTCATGGAAACTACATACACAGCCAGATCATTACTATTCAGAGTTTATCAATTAAAAAAAAAAAAAAGTCAGCCCCTGCTAGAAAATGGTGAGCAGTTCCTCGCCTCTTTATCAGTGCATTATAAGGCCACTGAAACCTCTGAGGAATGCTTTAGGTCCTAACACAAATGTGATTACATATCATAGAATCATAGAATGGCCAGGGTTGGAGGGGACCTTAAAGAGCACTCAGTTCCAACCCCCCTCCACCACAGGCAGCGACATCTCCCACTAGATCAGGTTGCTCAAAGCCCCATCCAACCTGACCTTGAACATCTCCAGGGACAGGAAAGATTGTATGATTATATATAACATGCCAAGTTGATCAGTCACTCCATTTGCTTATTTTAATGAAAAATTCTCTCTGAAATTCTCTTGTAGGTTTCTTATTCTCTAAAACATGTGAAGACACAAACTTCTCCCTTGAATTCAGATTTTTCTGTTATAATAGACAGTGCAAATTTCATGCTAGGCCACCAACCTACCAAATTGCTTAAACATGAAACCTGTATCCTAATCTAACATGGAAACAAACACCATCTTGCACGTTTTGTGAAAATCTGAGAGTTAAAAATGCTATTAAATTACTGGTGGAATTTCAATAAAGCATGAAATAAGGTTGTTATTTTTTTTAATGGTCTGAGGAAAGCTGCATGAGTTCAAAACCTTTAATATTAAATTTTATACAATCTTTCAAATCTCAATAATATTACATTTTGTGCATAATGTGATACAATTTACAGTATGATGTTCCAGATCAGGATAAAGGGGGAGACATTCAGATGTGGGTGATATGAATGCAGATGCTCAATTCCTGTTAACGTTAGGTATCTTGTTCCCTTTGCTCCTTTAAGCACATATGTTAAATCAGGTATGAATGTGATCTATTTGACTTAAAGCAGAACAATAATGCAAATGTTATTTTTAAAACAGTTGCTTGCAAGCTCATCTCCCTTTGTTCTTTCTGGTCTACTTATAAATAAATATACATAAATGCCTATGTATCTGTATGTTGTTACAATCATAACTTGTAAATGAACATACTTTTGTTAGCTTTCCACTTTGTAGAATTTGATATATACTGCCATGATCTACTGAAAGGATCTGTCTCCAGCTCCTCATACCACTCAACGACATATTCAGTTACTTCTGGTTCAGAGGCTATCCATTCCACAATCATTTCTTCATTTGTTGTAAAGGTCCTTACTGTTTCAATACTCTCAGGAGCTAAAAATTTAACAGAAAATGTCAGCAATTCTATCTTTGTAAAAACTGCAGCAAGAATACAGTTTAGTTAAAGCAACCTGGGGTTGCTTCTTTAGAAAGTATGATGTTTAGCTAAGGTTAAACAAAAAGTGACTTTATAGATACATTCACATGTATCAAATGTACTCAAAATGCCTTAAAATGAAGCATGTAAGAATTTTAACAATTAAAAGAAGGTGAGGGGGGCAAAAAAAAAAATGAGGTGGTGATACCTATAGAGATTTACACGTACAGAATCAATGACAGGTCCCTGTTTTGGGATCCAAATTTCACAGTTTGTTGGCTGCAGCTAGTGCATATAAGCAAGCTTTGATCAGGGCATCAAAAGGCAAGAAGAAAACAATAAAACAAGTAAGCAGCATAATTAGTGACAGTGAAGCAAAAGTGAACCATCAGCCTGTAGAATAGAGGTAACAGATGCAATTTGCAATTCACAGAATCACACAATTTCTAGGTTGGAAGAGACCTCAAGATCATTGAGTCCAACCTCTGACCTAACGCTAACAGTCCCCACTAAACCATATCCCTAAGATCTACATCTAAACGTCTTTTAAAGACTTCCAGGGATGGTGACTCCACCACTTCCCTGGACAGCCTGTTCCAGTGCCTCACAACCCTTTCGGTAAAGAAGTTTTTCCTAACATCTAACCTAAAACTCCCCTGGCTCAACTTAAGCCCATTCCCCCTCGTCCTGTCACCAGGCACGTGGGAGAACAGACCAACCCCCACCTCGCTACAGCCTCCCTTGAGGTACCTATAGAGAGCGATAAGGTCGCCCCTGAGCCTCCTCTTCTCCAGGCTGAACAAGCCCAGCTCCCTCAGCCGCTCCTCGTAGGACTTGTTCTCCAGGCCCCTCACCAGCTTCGTCGCCCTTCTCTGTACCCGCTCAAGCACCTCAATGTCCTTCTTGTAGCAAGGGGCCCAAAACTGAACACAGTACTCGAGGTGCGGCCTCACCAGAGCTGAGTACAGGGGGACGATCACCTCCCTAGCCCTGCTGGTCACACTGTTTCTGATACAAGCCAGGATGCCGTTGGCCTTCTTGGCCACCTGAGCACACTGCTGGCTCATATTCAGCCGACTATCCACCATCACTCCCAGGTCCTTCTCTGCCTGGCAGCTCTCCAACCATTCCTCTCCCAGCCTGTAGCTCTGCTTGGGGTTATTGCGCCCCAGGTGCAGGACCCGGCACTTGGCCTTGTTGAACTTCATGCAGTTGGCCTCAGCCCATCGGTGCAGCCTATCCAGATCCTCCTGCAGAGCTTTCCTACCCTCGAGCAGATCGACACACGCGCATAGCTTGGTGTCATCTGTGAACTTACTGAGGGTGCACTCGATCCTCTCATCCAGATCATTGATGAAGATATTAAAGAGGACCGGCCCCAGCACCGAGCCCTGGGGGACGCCACTAGTGACTGGCCTCCAACTGGACTTGGCTCCATTCACCACAACCCTTTGGGCCCAGCTATCCAGCCAGTTTCTAACCCAACGAAGCGTACATGTACGCCAGTCCAAGCCAAGAGCAGAAGGAGAAAAGACCTAGCAACATCAAGGTAAATAAATAAATAAATAAATAAATAAATAAATAAATAAATATATGTAGTTTTTAAAAAAATCATGTC